>NC_064629.1:470649905-471274905 GCF_023864275.1 Schistocerca cancellata
TAGAAACTGTAGATACTTGTGTTTATTTAGATTCCAGCCAGTAAAATTGGGACCAAAAGTAAGATTTTTAAAACGGCTGTACCACGCGTTGACAAGTCAAGGTCACTATTTATCCATTTCTTTCAGCCAGCGTGAATTTCTCACTGGACAGTAGTGCATATTGTGCAGTCTGATTTGTTGAAGGTTTGTAGAGTAAACAAAATTAAAATCTCTTCCCAATATAATAGCAAAAATCATATAGTTCCATCAAATGTTAGTCAGTGTCATAAATCGGCAGATACAAACATAAAAAAACTACTCGCCTACATCAGACAGTTAGTCACACTGTACGTTATAACTTAGCGAACGCTGCGCCTCAGTATGTTTGCTGCTTGTGGGTATATTTTGTGTCACTACACTATTTATGACAAACAGCTGGAGACATCGTCTGCCGTAAGATATCTAGGCGTAACTATACAGAGCTGCCTTAATTGTAATGACCACATAAAACAGATAGTAGTAACAGCAGATAAAGACTCAGACTCATTGGAAGAATCTTAAGGAAATGTAACTCATCCACGAAAGAAGTGGCTTTTAAGCCGCTTGTTCGCCCGATTCTTGAATATTTCATCTATCTGGAATCCCTATCAGGTAGGACTGATAGAGGAGATAGAGAAGATCGAACGAAGAGCGGCGCGTTTCGTCACGGGATCGTTTAGCTGGCAAGAGAGCGTTACGGAGACGTTAAACAAACTCCACTGGCAGACGTTACAAGAGAGGTGTCGTGCATCACGGAGAGATTTACTATTGAAATTTTGGGACAGCATTTTTTGAGGAGTCGGACGACATATTACTTTCCCCTACATAAATCTTGCGTATTGACCACGAAGAGAAAATTTGAGAAATTAGAGCCAATACAGATGCTTACCGACAATCAATCTTCCCACACAGTATTCGCGAGTGGAACAGGGTTGGACGGTCAGCTTGTGGTACCAAAAGTACCCTCGGCCACACACCACTAGAAGGGTTGCGGAGTATGATGTAGGTGTAGATGTAGATGTAGACCTGTCATAGTTCCTTCTCTCTGTACATGCCTGTTGATAAATTGTGCGAAACGGTTATGCCTCAGTTAAGAAGCCGGAATTGCTTACAATTATTGTTTAAATGGTAACAAAATGAATGAGCGAATATTTACACCACAACAGACGGAAACATTACGTGTCATCAGAATACACGTAATATTGTAGCTCTGGTGACAGTAGATGCATATCGGAATTATCAAAACTTGTGAATACCCGCTGACAATAGTGTGAGCATCGTGATTTGCGGCTTTAACGCATGCATTATACAAATAATTTATAGCTTTTTCTTTATTTTGATCAAGTAAGTTGTTTCATCTAATAGAATTGCACATTTGATCATTGTAGAACAGTAATTTTATTAAAAAAATGGTCAAATGGCATATATCACAATTCAACCAGGAACTCGGAAACTGTTTAACAATTCATTTATGTATCATGGTCGAATTTACGTTAGGAAAACGAAATATATTTCACGTTTCGTCTCCTCGGTGACATGGGAGCAAATAACGAAGGTACAAAATTTTTCCTCCAACTTTCTTCTTTTAAACACTAAATAACAATACCATATATTGCGTTCTGTTTCTCATTGTTTCTTTGAGTGCCATCAGTTCAGATTTTTCTTGAAATTTGAGGATAATCCAATAAAATGTGTTGGTTGCCTAATGCCTACGTAGATAAGATTCTCGAATCTCCTCCTCTTCTACGCAGTGACCGCGTCTGAGTGAATGGAAACTACAGTACTCGTCTACGGGTGTTTTTCCAGTCCTGACGCAACAAAGTGGCTAACCGCAACTAATGTGTGCTTATTACGTGTGCGCTGTAACAGCCTCGTAATGACGTTTTCTACCCTTCTGCGTTCCTCGCTTCCTTCACGTCTCCACGTATCAGAATTTTGATATGACAGCGAAGAAGAGTACCACTATGCCGTTTAATTTACAGGTATAGCCGGAGGACATATTAGCTAGTTTTGATGCGGTATCGCTATACACTGGTTCCGCTCAACAGCAGAATCGGATTTTTCCTCCCGATGTTGCAGAACTGTTTAAATATTACCTCACAACTACGTGTTTCAAATGGAACGGTGAGTTCTATGAACAGACGGGTGGTGTTGCTATGGGGAGCCCCTTAAGCCCAGTAGTAGCAAACTTCTTTATGGAAAAATTCGAAGACCAGGTAATACAAACTGCGAACAAGAAACCAAATATTAGGTTCCGGTATGTGGACGATACATTTGTTTTTTGGCGGGATGGTAGGGAGGAACTGGATCGTTTTCACAAACATCTCAAGGGCGTCATTCCAAAGATTCAATTTACTGTGGACGTGGAGGCAGGCGGACCCACATACACAGACCATTACCTACGCCGTGATTCTAACCACCCCCCACAACGAAAGCGAGGCATTATAAAAACGTTGGCGGATCGATCAAGAAAATCTGTGACCCACAGCTACTTGACGCAGAATTAAAACATCTCACAATGCATTGCTCAAGAATGGTTATTCGTTCAATGAGGTGAGAAGATCGTCGAGACCACCGCGTAGAAATCATAGCGATGCTCAAGCGTAGATGAAATTCAAAATTTTCTCGCCTTTCATTAAGGACGTTATTGACGGCATAGGAAAAATCTTGAAGAAGTGTAACATTGCGGAAATCTATAAACCTACCGGGAAGATACGATATCACCTAAATTAAACCAAGGGTGCTCGCTAACCGCTGGAAAAAGCAGGAATTTATAGGATTCCGTGTATTTTTGGGGAGGTGCACGTGGGTATTACAAAAAGAACGGTCAAAAAACGACTAGAAGAGCACATGGGCAATTGCAAAAGAGGGGAGACTGACAGATGAGCTGTTGAAGGACATGCTTTGCAGTCAGAAGATCACAATGTTCATTTTAAGAGGACTCAAGTATTGGCAGCCACAAGAGGATACCATGAAATGCTATATACAGAGGCCATAGAGACTGTAAAAAAATTCCAGGAATTTCAGTAGACAGGATGAGGGCATGAAACTGAATGACATCTGGATTCCGTTGTTGAAGAAGATATGTACCAGTCTTCCACCAAGTGGTGATAGCAACAGCGGACGACGACAGTCGACAACGGCCAGTTGCTCCCGTGCATTGCATTCAAAACATATGACGTCACGCCTCTGCACGGAAGCACGCGTAAGCGAAATTTTGCTGTATTCAGTGGCAAGCCAAGGTGTGAGTCGGACAGTCACAGAAGCTACGACCCCTCTTGAAAATTCCCTCCACAGATGAGTACGAAACGTTGGGTTTTAAGGTAAAAACCATTCTACCACGGCATAAGAGCCCGGAACATTTTATTAATTGTGACATTTTCGGCCGTGTAACTTTACGTTTTATAATTCGTCTTTGATCACATACAGTTAAACTACATCTGTGAAAGGTTTTTAAACAGTTGTAAACAAATTTGCGCCTTGAGGGACGTGATGTACGACGACCTTCTGAATAAAGCGACGTATGCTATTCTAACAACGTTCTTCCCTATTTTTTTGATAAGTTTTTCGCTGTTTTTCCACTTTTTTCACACATTTCCGCACGCGATTGATGAAATACGAAACCTAAAATCTAACTTTCTCATACAGGAAATTGTATTTAAACTCACCGAAGAGGAAATATAAATTATTTATTAGACCCACAGGATCCCAAACGCATCGTTTAATTTAATAAAACAAGGGCAAAATTGTGACTGAAGGTGTTTTTATCCAGACTTTCTTTGTGTTGATTACAGTAACGTTTACAGCTGCAAAATGTGGATAAAATTTAAAATAAAATAGTTATTTATTGAGAAAAATATCCAGCCGTAACTGGGACAACTGAAACTCATAGAATTATTCAGGGGCACGAATACCAGCCTCAATGCATGCATAGATAATCCACTGGCAAAACAGTATTCTTAGTTCAAAAATCTATTGTTCCTACTGCCTGCACAGGTTTTTTTTAGGATAGGGGCGAAATAGTTACTTCATTACTATTCTCCATGTTGTATTCATAGTATTTCAGGGATATGTTGTTGGGTGATGTCTTGATGAATCTTATTCCACATGATCGACGACATTCACCTATTGTATTTTGTGAACAATTCTTTGTCGCGAATCATGGCCTTCACTCTGCGTACTGAACGACACAGTTTTCGCAAATTTCTAACCACTGCGGTAAGTATCTTCTACTAACGAAGACAACTTCATGAAACATTTTACTGGATATTACCTCGGCTTTATGGACAGTACATCCGATTACACCATGCAATAAATGTATATCTAGAAGTTCCTGTAGCTATGAATACTCCATATTCGACAACGAGTCATCAACTGTAAACTATAGTATACTCCATGATGGACACATCACAAACGATTGTGTGTTATTTTTAATGGTAACGCCACTAAGACTGATGTGTCAGGCAATTGTTGTATTGAAACTTAAGTCGTTTGCAATTACATTCGGCCCCTTCATTGCGTACTCAAGACCTCACACCGTGTGAAATATTCGCTTCCAATCATTATTTTATGGAAGTACTGAGTTCATAATTCTATACCATTTGTACAGTTTGGATCTACGAGCAGCGATCAAAAATGAATTAGTCTCTTACAAATATTTACAATTCAAATACTAGTAATTCAAAAGGAACGTTTTGACAGCTAATGTGTTCATATGGCTATCTAATGTTCAGTAATCAGAATGGAGACTATCATCAGTGGATTATCATACCTGTATAGGGTGCACAGTGGGTACCACTGCATAATTAGGGGACAAGCGTAACTCAGAAGCATCAGAGAAAGTAGTCAACTTCATCATTACCACAAACACCAAGTTTCAAGACAGACCTTATAAAATATTAATTAAACTAAAATTTACAATAAGGTAAGTGGTAGTACTACGCAATCAAAGACAAATTTCCATTCGTATTTATAATGGATAATTACACACACGCCACTACTATTATTTCTAGAGAACCAGTAAACAAATCTTGATATCATGGTATCTTCAGAGACAAAATAGCAAAGTTTACAAGATAACTAAAACAGGTAATGATATGGAAATATTGTATTCCTTGTAAATAATACAACATACAAGCAGAAAGTGTAATGACAAAATCCAGGAAAACGTGTATTGTCCTTTAAACTTTCAACCCTGGAAAAAAAATGAAACCGATATGGGCACTCAAGAAAAAACAAAATGAAAACCTCCTGTAGAAGGTGAGATAATTTATGCTAAGATAAATGAGAGTTCCAGAAATAATAATATATACCAAGAAAACGTTTACAATACTTTGTTTTTAAATTGATTATTGTATTTCATATAAGGAAAGCAGTCAAAAACGAAGAAGCAAATGTACAAAATTTTGTGATCGTACCTCAGATTAGTTTTTAACCTGAAAAAGTAATTATACCAGTACACGCTATAAATGAGACGTTATCTAAATAGTAAGTCATAGTAACTCTTAATATAATGTGTATGACTGTTCTATAAATGATCTATTTCAAATCGTAATCGACAGCTTTCATTTTTCCTAGAAGCCTTTTTTTCCAGCAAACGTCTTCACAAGTCTTCTTTAGAACAAAATGCAATGTCGTCAACGAATACCTAGGAAATACATTCTGCGTGGACACAACTCATCAGATCTTTGACTCAACATCTAGAATTTTAACCAGTAATTCGTTTAAAACGTAACTCGCTCCTGAAGTAAAGCCTGGAGGGTTTTCTATGAAAATTTCTTTTTAGTTGAGGTAAAGAGACCAAAGCGAAAGAAAAAATATCCCAGTAACCTCTAAAACTAACAACACAGCGCCATTTCCAATTACAGTTACTGATGGAAACGTAAAGTTAAAAATTATAGGTAACAGGTGAAAATGTATTTCCCCGTAGCTTTCACTTAAAGGTTCATCAAAAGGCTCCTAACCAGAACTGGCAGAATTTCACCTGAAGCTCTGGCCGTAGAACAGAATGCATGAAGCAACTGATCCACTTATAATTTTTGAGAGACTTCTGCTAGAATAATGAATTTAATTTCACGCACTTGGACATATGTGTAAATGGAATAAAGATGAGGAGCACATTTTTTCAATTAAGTGAATATATTTGTATAGATCTCATGAAACTACTGTTCTTTATCAGGTCTAATGTAGGGAAGCAAATTCTAAGTGTAGATAAAGCCCAGAATGAGAAAAAATCCAAACTTTACGAGACAGAGACACACACAAAATGAATGTCAGTATCCAAGCGCGTAACAAGAATCTCCCCAACCACAAGCAACTGGCAGCAGGGCAGACGTCCCCGCGCATGCACAGACAGTCACACACTCAGATTAGATTAGTTTAGATTAGATTAATACTAGTTCCATGGATCATGAATACGATATTTCGTAATGATGTGGAACGAGTCAAATTTTCCAATACAAGACATAATTAAGTTAAATTAACAACATACTTAAGTTAATATAACAACTTTTTCATTTTTTGTTTTTTTATTTTTATATTTTTTATTTTTTATTTTTTTTATTAATATATTTTTTTAATTTATATCTAAAAATTCCTCTATGGAGTAGAAGGAGTTGTCATTCAGAAATTCTTTTAATTTCTTCTTAAATACTTGTTGGTTATCTGTCAGACTTTTGATACTATTTGGTAAGTGACCAAAGACTTTTGTGCCAGTATAATTCACCCCTTTCTGTGCCAAAGTTAGATTTAATCTTGAATAGTGAAGATCATCCTTTCTCCTAGTATTGTAGTTATGCACACTGCTATTACTTTTGAATTGGGTTTGGTTGTTAATAACAAATTTCATAAGAGAGTATATATACTGAGAAGCTACTGTGAATATCCCTAGATCCTTAAATAAATGTGTGCAGGATGATCTTGGGTGTACTCCAGCTATTATTCTGATTACACGCTTTTGTGCAATAAATACTTTATTCCTCAGTGATGAATTACCCCAAAATATGATGCCATATGAAAGCAACGAGTGAAAATAGGCGTAGTAAGCTAATTCACTAAGATGTTTATCACCAAAATTTGCAGTGACCCTTATTGCATAAGTAGCTGAACTCAAACTTTTCAGCAGATCATCAATGTGTGTCTTCCAATTTAATCTCTCATCAATGGACACACCTAAAAATTTGGAATATTCTACCTTAGCTATATGCTTCTGATTAAGGTCTATATTTATTAATGGTGTCATACCATTGACTGTACGGAACTGTATGTACTGTGTCTTATCAAAATTCAGTGAGAGTCCGTTTACAAGGAACCACTTAGTAATTTTCTGAAAGACAGTATTGACAATTTCATCAGTTAAGTCTTGTTTGTCAGGTGTGATTACTATACTTGTATCATCAGCAAAGAGAACTAACTTTGCCTCTTCATGAATATAGAATGGCAAGTCACAAACTGTGGCGGCCAAACGTGTGTATGCATAAGAAATAAACGAGCAACAATAAGCTATGAATAAGGGCCATCAAGTAAGTCTTAACTACGGCAGATTATAGCATAATCGCGGACACAAGATAAGCGTACGTCAACGATGCTCTACAAGACTAAACAAGTAGATCTACCAGTCACACTCTAAAAATACCCTTAAATTTATAGATCTCCATCAGAAATGTTGTAATAGGTAAAAGATAACTGACTGTTGTTGTTTAAAGAAACACCGATAGAACAAATCCAGTTAACGAACTTCCAGCATGCTGGAGTAACTTCCGTTTTATTTTTAATACGGTGACTAGTTTCAAGCCGAGACCCGTTTTCAAATGGACATAACAAAGTCAAAACAAGTCATCGAATGAAAAATAACATATTTGCGACGTGGACCGGTTTTTCATTCTATTGAAATCCAATTAAATTGCGTGTTTAGTTCTGCAAACACATTAGTATACTTTTATTTCCGTCATTAAAAGTATTGAAGCTGTACCATTTATTTGTCCTTCTTTTCCGATATGAGTATTATTTAGTTACTAGAATTAATGATTTTTACAAAAATACTTGTTAGCAACGATCACCACATGTCAGATTATTGTTAAGGATTCTCCCTTGTAACCTTGTGAGATTGAGACTGTGAACTAGTTAAAAAAAGAAAAATCAGTGAAATCATCTACTGCAGTTGCCAGACAACCGCAATATATAAGCACTCTTCAGGACAATAGCATAAATGATCATGAAAGTAATAGCCTACACATACACGATGAATTTCGAGCCCTGGGGGCCTCTCTTCAGGTGCTTAGTCATTCTGTATGCTTTTCGAATTTAGATGTAGTTTGACCAAGGAATTGAAGTGGAAGAATGCGCTCGAAATGATCGTGTATTGAAATAGAAATCACGATTTTGACTGAAGGCGGCTTGTTTTTTTTATTTTAAGAAAGTGAAACAGTCGCGGAAACTACACTGACAGCAATGGATGGAATTAAACCATGAAGCTTCTTTACTCCTACGTTACTTAGTCTTTCCAGGGATCATACAGTGCTGGATTTTTCAGCAGCTTTAGTACGACAGTGGAACATAAACATTGTACACTGCCTATTTCCAACAGGAACGAAAAAGATGACTGTTTAAAACATTTGGTACATTTTTAGAGAGCCATTAGTCGTATGTGTCAGTTGTTCCTGGCAACTGTTTGAGCTGAGTAGCATATTGACAAAAGAATCTATGTAGCCCATGTGTATGTCGTCTATTGGCCACTATAAGTGAGCACCATGACTTCCTTTCAGTCGGAACTGTATTCAGTTCAGTGTGAATCGTAACGGTAGACATTCACATAGACTTGCAGAGATACACTTGTTTCAAAATAAACGTAATAGGATTGTTTACTTACAAAAAAATGAGCAATTTTCAGTTAAAACCATCACAACACATGAAGCGCAACCACACGCTTAGAGATGTAATCGCAATGTAACAGATTGAGAAAGTAAGTGGTATAGGTGAAACTTCGGCTCCAGACCTCTCAGCGTAAGCTGTAACAGTGTTGGTCCACACTTCACAGCTTCCAAAACTAAAATCGCGTTACAAAATTTATAGCAACATTAAGCATATAGATTGTGACGCTTCAGCAGCTGACTGCTCAGAAACCCAATTGCATCAGATAATCAGAGTGCCCTCAACTGATGGCAAAATTCATGAACTTAATGATAAGCCCACGGTTCTTTCCGACAAACGCGCTGCTATACGTACTCTCCATGTAAGAAAAACTCCTCTCTTTGGCTGACATTGACTTACGTCAGATGGTGAATAACAAGGGTGCTGCTCACAGACGTTCCAAGGAAAATCCGAAACCGCAACACTGCGAAACAACACCAAACTCAGGCAGACTCGTTCCATTGTGTGTAGCGATGTGACATCCGTGATCCTGTTGGAGAATGTCCGTAGCCTGCGTGTCGGAATAGAAAGATAAGAAACTGTTTTTCACTTCTCAGCTGATTAACGAAATAAATTTTTCCGAGCGTCACTCAACCGTATTGCTTCAAACAACTATCGCCCGCAAAACTTCCCAGGTTAAATAACTAATCACAAAACTCCCCACCTAAATACGTTATAATTGTACACAACAAGAAAATAACAAAAATGAGAATCTCTTCTGAAGCTACAGACAAAGATGTGATCATCATAACCATGATCAAGAACGATACAGGTAGCTTAGTATCTGTCTTAACACATTAAGGACCGGCTATTTTTATTCCAACTTACCGCAGTGCTCTGGTATTGAACGCTGCCTAATTTGCATGCAGCCCACAAAACGTAACTGTCTTGCAGTTCCTCTACTCTTCTTTCGGTATAGTAGTTCGACCATACAAAACGGTATTTTTTCTGCTGGCAGTTTCGTGTTTGCATATAACCATTAACAAATTTACACATCATAAGCTTTGCATCGTTTTTATTTTAAACTTCCAGTTCCTTAACATAAAACGTAACTCCAAATAATGCAACAAAAATTTTTAATGCATACAGAGAATTACCACTTTTATTATCTATAATAGTGATATAATTGTAAACTCGTACATTGAGAAATTTTCATCATAATCCACCATATTAGTGTGAAAAAATCATCACACAAGTAAAAAATACACCTATTTCCCAGTACATTTTTAATGTATGGTACCGAGTAAAGCAAGGCTGAACCGTACAAAATTTGCAATAATAACCTTGTTTCACTTTTCCGCTGGCAGCACAGACTCCACAGGCTCTGATAAGAAATGTCTTCTTTTCATTGTCTGAAATGGGCACAGGTTCATGCTGCTTCATCTCACCCGACAGCCTTCCAGGTGGGTCTTCGCGTGGTGTTCTTCCCGTGCTACTAGGGGATGGGCTGGACATATCTTTTTTGGGGGACCGGAGAGCCTTCATTACATCGAAGATGTTCCAGTATTTCGCCGCTGAAGAGAGAAACAGCTTACATTTTATTTTTTTTCTCTGGATTCAGGGTATCGTAAATTCTAAACGAAGTGAGAAGTCCACAGTCTATTGGATAAAGGAAGACTTTATTTCTCCATTTAATCGATTTCATTAGAATAGGATAGCACTAAAGGTAATGATCCGCACGATCAACCCCTTTCATGTGGATACTGTATTGATTTACACAAGGACTTCAACACATTCTCTCTTATGTTTTCTGTTTGTCGTTCCTGTATTTCAGACAGAAGCGTCATATTTTGTTGATATCATTCTAATATACCGATTGTTTTTCCATGAGAGGAGAAGAAGGCCACCTGTTCTACAGCAAACAACATTACTGTTATTTCAGAGTTTGTGGTAAATCTCATTTCACAGCAAATGTACCACTGAGTTGTTTCATTTCAGTAGTAACTCCGCAGTAGAGGTACTGTTATAATAATTATGTAGGTAAATATGGTGCCACATACCGTGATGAGGGCCAAGAACTGAGAGAACAGACAACTGCAGTTTCTTCCGTGTAAATCGTATTGCAAATATGGCCTGTGCCACTCTCGCACAACATCCTGACAAGTTTCCCATACTTCATATACTTTGCAGGGTGTAAGTTGGAACCCTCAGGCGTATTCTCCATGGAATCCCCCGCTCGTCCAAATAATACTGTTTCATGGATTGTAAGGTGCACTGAATTTATAGAAGGAATAATCCAGCGTAGGTTGAACTTTGAAGAATCTCCCAGAGCTATTGTCCAATTTCGCTTTGTCAGTAATGTGCCAAAATGTCAAAATCTCTTTAAATTTATAGCAACTCATAGTCTGAAAACATTGGGGTAGCTAATCCTTCCACTTATCTTTTCTTCTCTCGCATTAGAAGAATAGGTCAAGGAATTGCTTCAAAATATGGCTCTGAGCACTATGGAACTTAACATCTGAGGTCATCAATCCCCTGGAACTTAGAGCTACCTAAGGAAATCACACACATCCATGCCCGAGGCAGGATTCGAACCTGCGACTGTAGCGGTCGCCCGGTTCCAGACTGAAGCGTCTAGAATTGCTTCATTTTTGTTTGTGGAACAGGAGACTACTTTAGCTCTTTAGGCAACATCTTATGTTTCACTGAGATCTGATCACGTTAGGTGCGCAACTCTTTGCAAAACAATTCAAACAAGTCGTAACCAAACATCAGGCTTGTCACAGAGGGACCAGAGTTGGAAATGTAATGATCCCATGTTGGCCTCCAAACTGTTGCAAGTGTGACTGAATATCAGTTTCACAGCAATCATAGTTATTATTATGAGAAAACGAAAAGAGTTATTGTAGGAATCATGTGACAAAATTGCCACCGTACGCTTCTTTTCAGTTCTAAAACTGTCACTGTCACTGGAATCGTCCTCATTACCGTACATTCATCCCTTCACACAGTCATCCAGATCTTCTTTCTCACTAGGAACATGTGATACGCATCGGCAAAAACCTCTGAAAGTATTTGAATCGTTCATTTCCTTCCCCTTTTCTGAATAGGGCCATCTCTAAAAGCAGGAGGAACTTAAAGACGGTAATGGTAACAGTTTGAAATATCAACATATATTCACAATGCTAGATAACCAAGAAGTACATTAAAACAATCAAGTTTTCTACGGTTCCTGTTGGTGCAAACACAGAACTCGACAAAATGTACACGCAGCGTGTAGTAAACACGAGTTATATAGCGATCCGTCCGCTGCCGATGGCACGCGCGAAACACTAGGAAACTCGGGATCCGTCTGCAACGTGATTGTGTTAACAGACATATTTTATTTTCCTCTCGTAAATGAAACATATCCCACTCCACGAAAAAGAAGCATAGTTCGAACTAGGAACGAAAACTCATAAACAGCATCTTATCTGTTGTATCCAAAGGCGTGGAATACATTGTTCACGAGCAAATCATTGCATACTTACTCAAATTCAACTTATATGGCAAAGCAGTCCGACTTTCGTAAACCCTATAACACATACACTGCATTAAACAAGGTAACTGATGAACTGAAATATGCCACGGACAACCACGAGGTCACAGTATTGACACTACTAGACTTCAGCAAAGTATTTCATACCTTCAACTTTGACATACTGCTCAGAAACATGCGACAGTTACAATTTCTCGGTAGTAGTCTGAAGTTCTTTGGAATCTATTTGAAAAACAGACAGAAACGTGTCGTCTGTGCAAATGCAACGCCTTCCTGGAAGCATGTCATCTCTGGATTGCCACAGGGGTCACTCTTGAGACTACTATTCTTTTCCTTGTTTGCCAATGATATCCAGTCGGTTCTGTCCTCCTGTTAATATCATTTCTATGCGTATGGTCTCCAGCTTTACCCAAGTTCCAGACCTGAAAAATATTGTGATCGTCAATATGAATGATGATCTGTCTTCATTGGTAAGATGGGCGCAAAACCATAGATTGAATCTAAATTCCGGAAAGTCTCACGTAATTTTCGTATCGTGCCATAAATTAATAATTTCTGAATTCCGAAAACAACTGCCTCCTATCCTTCTCGGATGTATTCCAACACCATATCGGATTACAGTAAATAACTGGGGTATAGCTTTGTACGAACATCTCAACTGGTCAGAATATACTGTCGCCACACGCGGGAAGATTTCCGCTTGCCTGTATGCCCCCAAAAAGTTTCGGAATGTGTTTCCACGGTATTGTGAAATGCTAACTTGTGCAATAACTCAACTACCGAAACTCCACTACTGCGATGTAACCCAGCAGGTCATGAGTAGTGAGAACCATGATTGCTGATGTGCGTTAGGTCTGCAACATTCGTCCATTTGATAGTGTCGTTGCTTCATACGCCCAATTACGATGGTTGCTATCATAACAATTACGTTACGTGAACTTCAGCGGCTACCCAGTGCGCATTTCCCCAATATCTTGCGTCAGAGATTATCTGCTATCTCATCTTAATCGAAGCACAAGGTCTCACTTAGCAAATATCCTAGATGTGCCATTTCATAGAACAAATCCATTCGCAAACCCCTTCTCTGTTTTTTTCAAACGACGTCATATTAGCCTTTGACTGTGGAAATTATTGATTTTACAACTGCAATAAAGTGGCAGTTTTGCTTCAGAAAATGTCAAACTTTAAAATCCTCCGACATGTACACATGTCATCGTCTGAAATCATTCTTTTCGCTTTAACACTACGACAAAATGAAACGAGATCGAAGCTTCTCTATCACTCCCGTCCGCCTCTGAAACAGAGTGCCCTGCATTATATGCACAATTCAGTGCTGTGTTTCACATGAGAAGCTGAAGCACTCATTTCTATCAGCCTCGTAACGTTTCCTTAGAAATCAATCTACATAGCCAATTTTCCCTCTGTCAAACAGTAAACTAAATGCTCGCGTCCTCTCGCAGTCACGCTTCCTTCTCTTTCATTTCCCAGTGACGTGGTTTTCTTCTCCCCTATCTTCATTGATTTCGTTTCGACACGTTCCTCTCTCTCTCTCTCTCTCTCTCTCTCTGGCTCTCTCTCTCTCTCTCTCTCTCCCTCTTTCTCCTCCACCCCATCTCTCATGTGTATTACATCTACTCTCCTGTAATTTGTCTTTATTGTGGTACTTCTCTTGAACAATGATGTAAACCGTGTTTCTTTTCTGTACAATAGTGATTTCAAAATGTTATGTTTTATATTACATGGTCCAGTCACTGTAATGCGACCACCTGTCAGAAGTCTGAATAACCACCTTTTGCAGCGTGGACGTGCAGGAAGAGAGTCAATGAAGTTCTGGAAGGTTCAAGTTGGTTCAAATGGCTCTGAGCACTATGGGACTCAACATCTTCGGTCATAAGTCCCCTAGAACTTAGAACTACTTAAACCTAACTAACCTAAGGACATCACACACACCCATGCCCGAGGCAGGATTCGAACCTGCGACCGTAGTTCTGGAAGGTACCGTCATGGATACAGAGCCATGCCGACTCCAGTGCCGTCACCGTCTCGGCTAGGTCTCACACATGAGGATCCATGGCGTGAACAGCCCGTTCAAAGTGATTCCATATAAATTCTATTAGGTTTAAATCCGTGGTGGAATACGGTAAACTCATCTTGGTGCTCTTCGAACCACGCACGTACACCGCGAGTTGCGTGATAAGTTGCATTGTACTGCTGCTAGATGCCATCATTTCAGGGATAAGTAAACTGTATGTAGGGGTGGACATGGTCCCCAACAATATTGGCATACCTGTGTTGACCCATTGCTCCTTCGAAAACATTCCCCAGACTGTAACGCTTCCTGCTACGACCTGGAACTTTCCGAAGGTTGTTGCAGGGCCGTACACGCCAACGGCCATCTGTCCAATGGAGCATAAAACATGATTCATCTGAAAAGGCCACCTCTCGCTGCTCAGTGAATGTCCAGCTGCGTGCAAATTCCAGCCTTTGTTGCACTCAGCACGGGTGCAAGAACTATGCGCCTGCTGCGGAGGCGCATAAGCAGCAACGTTCGCTGAACGCTCGTTGAGGAGACACTGTTGGTGGCCCTCTGGTTCATCTCAGTGGACAGTTGCTCAACAGTTGCGCGTCTATTCGCCCGTACATATCTCCCCAGCAGTCATCGCTCCTGTCATCTATGACTCGTGGCCCACCACAGTTGCTTTGGCGTTGCTTTTGGAAAGCACCATCTTGCGGTGTACGGTATACTTTAACCACGGCAGCACGCGTATATTTTACGAACTTGGCTGATTCATAAATGCTTCCACCCTTGGCTCGAAAGCAAATGATCATGCCCTTTTGGACCTCAGATAAATCTCTCCGTTTTCACATTATGAAGACTGCACTGCTTTCTGCGTCCCCGGTGCAATTTGTAACCTTCCACTGCTAGTGCTGCCATCTGCCGTCTGTGAGTGATTTTTGCACGTTGACGCCGAACATAGGCGGTGGTCACATTAATGTGACTGGACCCTGTAAAACTAATTTACTACATACTTAACACGATTGGTGTTATGTCAAAAATATGGACTGCCTGGTTTGAGGTAAGAAAGAATCTTTGGCCCTAATATAAGCAGATTAAATGAATAAACAAACAAATAAATAAATAAATAAATAAATTATAAATTGTAATAGCAGTGTCTACCAAGACACCCTATTTTCATTCGTTGTGCAGTGTTATAAAACAGCCGTAAAATGACGTAGGACCATCACTATGCTACGTCTCTAATACCTTCAGCTTTTGAAAATGTCTTTCACTATAATACAGTCTCGTGGAGTAACTCACGGAACCATACGGCGTAGATCTTTCTCGATCAACGCGAACCCAGCCTGTACTTCCTCTTCATTACGATTAGTGAGAGCCCGTCGAAGCACAGCTGTACATGTATATTTACCTGACTGAAGGCTTTCATCAGGCGTGCTGCTATTCTGTAAGGTATCCCATACACTCCTTACGAAACCTCTTAGGCAATGGGCACATTCAGTCTTTATCTAAGGTCATTGTTTCTCTTTTGAGTAAACTGACCTATTAACTCACAAGAGACACATCACCTCGTAGGATAAATCCAATTCTGTGGGGAGATTGTGTATGGACTAACATGCACTATAAGTGATAAGGAATGCCCCACATTTAGTATACGGATATTGTAAAACATTAGCAGTAGACCTCTGGCGGCGTGCGGAGTAGCCGCGCAGTCTCAGGCGTCTTGTCACGGTCCGCGCGACTCCCCCTGGTCAGAGGTTCGAGTCCCCCCTCGGACATGGGTGTATGTGTTGTCCTTAGCGTAAGTTAGTTTAAGATAGATTAAGTAGTGCGTAAGCTTAGGGACTGATGACCTCAGCATTTTGGTCCCATTAAAAAAAGAGGCCTGTTGCCTAGGCCACCCAGTACGCAATGCGCGAAATATCCCTGTTGTTTGACAATTTCTAATACAGACTTCTATGTCTTGTAGATCGGACTTAATAGATAAAGTTTTGGAAAAGAACTTATGTTCGTGACTGAATCGTTGCATATAAATTAAGCTGAAAGACTGGATCAGTTTCAAATCGTCCGCTTCGCGGTACGCACACAGACTGAAAAGAGGACGTGTTTGCCAGTCTCTGTGATAATTATGGTATAACATACCATATTCGTCTGACTACAACAATGGCTTCGAGAAACTGAGATGGTTGATTCTGGTCCTCCACGGACGCGCCGCACTCTCGAGCCTGAAGAGGACTTCCGTCGTCACATAGACGACAGTCCGACGAAAAATACTCGGAATATTGTCCATGCCATGCTATTCTGTTGAGGACAAAAGTTGATGTTCATTGTCTTCAATGTGTGTGTACCGTGAAGCGGGAGATTTGATTTGGAAGTGATGCGATCCTCAAACTTATTTTATATCCGTATGATACATATCCGGGCATGGTTTCTCTATCAGAACTTCATGAATCCCTCAACAACCTTTGGAAGCCTATAAAAGGAATTGTGAAACACCATGTATACAGCGTGCACCAAAACTACGCTGATGGTTGTAAAAATTTCAACACCTAAGAATATTTCTGTCTAAAATGCACTTCTTACAACAGTTACATACAGGTTAATACACAGCTGATTAAGATTACGGAACCGTTCATGATCTCTGACTTGATTAATTCAGTACACGGTTAAGTCTTCACGTATAGCAATCAGAGCTTCTAATCATGACATGGAGTCTGAGATGGCTAGAAAATAATCCGGGGGATCAGTCTCCACACATTTTTTATGCAAGTGAAAAAATCATCAACAGTTATTTCTGGCAAACAAGTTGCGAGCAAACGACATGTTCGGTCAGGCACGGCTTTAATCATCCTTCAAAGAAGGCTAACGCATCCCTCATCATATGCGTAAGGGTATTGGTCTGTTGAAGTATGGCTCGTAGTGTTGCTTGGAAAAAAGGTAGTTATTCGGGATCTAAAGCCTCGCTTGTGAAGTGGTTGCTATTCAGTTTTTCTTCAGTACATAACAGGGGCCTTCTGCTGTCTCCAGTGGCATTCAAATCTTACTTGACCTTTGCCCTCTATAATGCTTCAAAAATAAGGGCTTCCAGTCGAATTCCGTTACGATGCATGGTACCATCGCTGTGGCGGTGGCGGAACCGGTATTCGTGCAAACCTACATTTTTCTCCTCAGAATGGCAACGACGTAGTTCACGGGCCAATTAAAGTCCGAGATTTTCGAAGCTTCTGCGCAATAGATGCCGTTGCAACTGCCTGCGTTCCACGAGACCAGCTCGTCGTAGATGATTACATCGTCGCTAACTGGTTGTGAGCTTGTCGCATACCCTCACACTTGGAGAATGTGTACCTTTTCTTCTGCCGGTAGGTATCTTAGAGCTACCGCACGTCTAGCGCGAGTTAAGGTATTATCGTCGCGGGACAATGAGGTGGCTTAGGAATGCGAAGCGCGTGGTTGCGTCGGAGCAGCGTACGCTAAATGATATCATGTAGTATGGTCGATGTATATGAGATATGTGGAATGAGTTACAAGTACTTTCGTAACTGTATGGTCTCCGAAAATGACTTCAAATGAATTCGATTGTAAATAACGTGCTCAATAGTCCTTTTCTTTCATTACTCTTACAGGAAAGTTAACTTTAACGAAAACCGATGGGATAAGAGGGCGAGACGATATTAGAAATCTCACGCAGCCTTCATTTGCTGTATATTAGGTAGGTTCAAAAATGTCTCTGAGCACTATGGGACTTAACATCTGAGGTCATCAGTCCCCTAGAACTCAGAACTATTTAAACCTAACTAAACTAAGGACATCACACACATCCATGCCACAGGCAGTATTCGAACCTGCGACCGTAGCGGTCACGCGGTCCCAGACCGAAGCGCCTAGAACCACACGGCCACACCGGCCTGCTCTTAGGTAGGTTCTGTAGGCCATTTTGTGGCTGTTTCCCAGCATGATAGATCAAAAGTGCTTTATATCAAACTGGCTGCGCCCCTTGGTGGTACCTGCGGCTTAACTGGCATTTATGCAGAAATGTAATTGCGGAAAATCTCTATCCATGCGTATGCGCCATCAAAAACGTTATCTCTAAGAGCTATTTAGGCGCGAGCCACTTGTGGCCCAGCAAACCGCACGACATATGAAAAACCCACCTGCTAAATTTTGAGACGATGGGAGAAGATGACAGAATACGTGTCGCTCACAACTCACTCGTTTACTTTAGGAAGAAAAATTTTACACGACCGAGAAGCGAATTACAAAATGTGTCATGGAAGGGAGTAAATAATTTTACGACTGTTTATGATATGCCTAGCACGGAAAAATCCGTGATTGTCTTGGTGTGTATGAAGAGCCAGAAATCAGCTGTAAAACGTTCACCGTCCCACGGGAGTGGTGATTTTTTTCGGAATATGTGTTAATTCAGGGCATTGGTTATCTCCATTCCAAAGTTCACCCAAATCTGTCCATCCACTACAGCGTGAGGGGCTAACACACATACGAACTCGACGAAAGAAGAAAGTCAGCAATTTCTAGTTCGATGCTGCGCAGATTTTTTAATATTTGTAAGTGCAACGTCATCTGCCCTCAAGTTTGTGCCTTTTACCAGCTGATACGTTCGCATATTGCAATCAAATCCAGCCCACACAAAACGCCTACCACGTTCTACAAGTAAAGGCACGACGTGTCTCTGTCGTAGAGCGTTTAGATGATACCGTCGTTGTGAGTCTTCAAGCGTCTGAGGAACTGTAAGATGCGCCTAATGCTCAGCGGCTAAAACGCAACGCGTTTGCATAGAACCTTGGATTACAGAGCGTTGTATTAATTACGTTGAATTGTGTTATGGTAATTTGGAAATTTGTGGTTAGTTCCTGTGGGACCAAACTGCAGAGGTCATCGGTCCCTCGGCTTACACACTACTTAATCTAACTCACTTACGCTAAGGACAACACACACACTCATGCCCGATGGAGGACTCGAACCTCTGACGAGGGGAGCCGCGCGAACCTTGGCAAGGCGCCTCAGAGAGCGCGGCCACCCAGCGCGGCAGTCGTATTGTGTAGGACATATTAAACAATAAAAATATTCTCACGAATACGGCACAATTCAAAAGTCAAAGATTAAATAGCTTTTTTTGAGTGCAATTATTATAACACAATTCACTTGACATCAACAAATTCTTGTACTACACACTTGTAAAAGTAGGCTATGTGTTAAATCAGGGTATACGCTAATTCCATTCCAGATTTATTCCAAATCTGTCCAGATGTTTCAGCGGGAAGGAGTAACCAACATATTCAAACACAGACTTTCGTATCTAATATACAGGGTGACTCAATAACTATTGCCACCTAGAATAACTCCGAAAGTATGATAATAGGTGAAAAGTTTGTGGGCCAAATGTTGCATGGGACAACGGGGGCCATATTATGACGTTGGTTTTTTGTTGCTGGGTGGGGTCGCATCAGAGATATGAAGGTCAACTTTGTTTTTTTTTTAATGGGATGCTATAGTTTGGTACTTATTTTCTGATAGCGGCTATTGAGACGAATCCAATGATGTGTAACAGTAAGGTCTTCGAAGGTCAACGAAGGTCAAAAAGGGGGCATGAACGTCGATTTACAGAAGGTGTTCGAAGTGATGACCATTGATATCATTGCAGTGCTGCAATCTTCTTATCGTGGTTAGAGTGGTATTCCTCATTACTTCAGCACTTATCTAAGCACATGCTCTGACAATTCTCTCTCGTATGTCGTGCAAATAGTAAATATTCGCAAAATACGGTGTATCCATCTAACGAGACATGTAAACACCATTCATCGGTTTCACAATACAACACTAATAGGAACGGTAAGACTAGTATCGTCGAATCAAGCGAATGTGAATGATGTATTCCTTCGGAGAACAAGTCAGTGTGCTTCTCATTTACGGAAAATTCCATCGAAATTCAGTGAGAGCTAGAGACATACGCTGAAAGATATCCTCAACTTACTCATCCGACACGTCGTACATTTAAATATGTGTATGATAATTGAGAACAACTGGATCTTTAACGCATCGGAAACATATTCGGGAATGAAAAGTTATTAATGAGGAAACGGAAGTTGATACTCGTGCCACTGCGGTTCGAGGTACTTGCGTTAGTTCGCGCCAAATCGCAAGGGGATCTGGCAAGAGCCAGAGTAGTGTTGTTCGTGTTCTGAATCGCCATAAATATCATCCTTATCATACCAGTCTCCACCAAGAATTAACTGGAACGGATTGTATACGTCGCATTGAATTCTGACGATGGTCTCACTTCAGATTCAGAGGGATGACACATTTATTAATTTAATTTTCTTTACTGACGAGGCTACATTCACGAACCATGGAAATGTTAATTTGCATAACATGCATTATTAACAACTGAAAATCCATGTTGGCTGCGGCAAGTTGCACACCAAAAACCGTAGTCGTTGAATGTATGGTGTGGGATTCTGGCGGGCAGAATTGTAGGCCACTATTTCATCGAAGGAAATCTTAATGGCAGGAAGTAGACCACATTCCTGCAAGAAACATTAGGTATGTTATTGGAAGAATTACCTTTAGGAACAAGGAACAGAATGTGGTATCAACACGATGGGTGTCCAGCACATTTTTCGCTGATGGCTAGAAATGAGTTGCAGAGACAATTCCCAAATCGTTGGATAGGACGCGGAGGAGATGTGTCGTGGCCGGCTCGTTCGCCAGACTTGATGCCTCTGGATTTTTTCTTGTGGGGATTCATAAAAGACATTGATTATAAAGACGTTCCAACTACACCTGAAGATATGCGAGAGAGATTTGTCAGAGCATGTGCTTCGATAATTGCCGATGTGATACGGAATACCATTCAATCCATGATAAGAAGATTGCACCACTGCATTGATACCAATGGTCAACACTTCGAACACCTTCTGTAAATGGACGTTCATGCCCCCTTTTTGACCTTCGTTGACCTTTGAAAGACCTTACTATTACACATCATTGGATTCGTCTCGATAGCCCCCGTTGTCCCATTCAACATTTGTCTCACAATCTTTTCAGCTACTATCATACTTTCGGAGTTATTCTAGGTGGCAATAGTTAGCGACTCACCCTGTACTTGAGATCTTTCATAACGAATCCCCTACACAACTGTGGTACTATGTAAACAGTTGTCATTTAAACTCTGTACAATAGTAAGCAAGAAATCTAACCACGATCGTATTTTGTTTGCCTGCAACACTCCAAACAACCCAGTGCCGACCTAAATGTTAAGAAAGTATATTAGTAAAAAGGGGCAGGAATCTCACACGGCCTACCCCAGTTGAAGTGGTATAACACTGAAGACAAAGCTCCACTGTCTTTTTCGGCTTCGAGGACACGATGGCTGTCATCCCATACCGTGGTACAACCATTCGTCCCTTTTCACTAATATCCACATATGTATCACCGCGTCTCAATCCCAGGAGACCGTTCATTCTGCCCCGTTCGAACTCACATGAAAAATCTACGCCCTTTGGCGGCGTGAAGCACAATGCCACTAAATTTCCAGTTTCCACCTCATTTCATCTGACCACGGTAACAGGTCTCTATTTTTCACAACATCTTTGTAATCAATATCACTTATTGCAGATGCCAAATTTTACGCACACTTCGATACTTGATTGATTTGGGTCGTTTGTGGAGATACTAATCTCTTGCAAACTTTTAACAGTGGTAGTGGGCTTTTATACAAAATATTTTATACCAGAAAGAAAATATTTGACTCTGAACTATTTCTCTAAGGATCTTAGCTCTCGACCTAAAAGATCACCATATTTAGCATCGGTGAACTTATTACTGGGAACCAATGAAGATCTTTGTGTATTCCGAACGTGTGTAGCTAGTAGTAGATCTTGAATCTCACACTTCTGCACGATTACAAATTATTAACAAAATTCGAGGAATGTTTGGCCACATTCGAGAGTCTCTTCAAGAGCCATCAATATTTTTTTTTTAATTTTTGGACACTGAAAAGGGAAACTTCGAACTGTTATCACTTTAACAAAGTATCAGTATTAAGTATTACTTTAAATGTAACGGAAACGTTGAGTTTTTCAGTTTCATTCACTTACTGTAAAAGAAGCTTTTCTTTGCCTTGATAAAAATGTACTAATAATACATAAAAAAACGTGCGACAACACTCTGCAAAGAGTGAGAAGTCTATTTTCAGTGACTTCACCACTGGATGTTTGAGACTGTCTGGTGGACAGAAACAGGTTATGTACAAATGACGAGAATCGTTGTATCCTCACATGCTGCCGTCATTAGTATCTATCCGCAGTGAACTAACGATATTGAAACCATGGCTAGACATAATGTTTTCGACGTCCTTCCTGCATCCAAGCACGCGGACGTCATAGGGTTGTGTGAAGAAGCACAGGCGTAAACCTGTAGCTTGACTGACAGGTGAGTACAGTGCTAAGGGAGACACAGGTGTTCTGAAGCACAAAGTTGATTGCATGTTATCCTAAAATGGATCTTCGGAACAGTGAATCCATAATACATCCATATTAATTCGAAAAAGCTGTCAACCATTATTAAAGTGAACACAGGGGCAACCTGGAACAGAGTTGCCAGATCAGACTCAAAAGAAAAGTATGGCTTCAATGTCACACCGACAGTGAGGTCTATATCTACATCTATAGTCCACAACCCGCTGTACAGTGCATGACAGAGAGTACTTCTTGCGAATATTATTAATGTCTGTATTATTTCACTCGCGTACTGAGCGAAGGAAAAATGACTATCGATATGCTTCTGCACACGCCCTAAGCACCCCTATCTTAACTTCATGATCGCTATCAGAGATATACGATTAGGGGTAACAGATGAAAAATTTTTAAAGTAGGATATTTTTTAGTGAAAAGCAGAACACAAAAGAGATGATCTTTTAAAAATAGACTCAAGTATTAAAATAATTATTAGCATTCTAACTTAAAAGAAAAACAAATACTTACCTGGCTGCAATAAAAAACATCTGTGACATCTGTGACATCTGGTGTGGTACTACATTCGCGTTTGTTACTGCCACCAAGTTGAGTCTGTTTTTGCAGCATATAATTTTAAACTCCTCAGGGGACATGTCTTCAAAATAGAATTTCACTATTATGATCCCCTGAAGTGACTGTGGTGAGAGTCAATTTCTTTTTTTAGTCCACTGAGATGTTTTAAGAGAGAACCCTTTCAACGTTTGAATTGTCGCTTGACAATGAAAAGTTTTGAGAAAGATGCAGAACATGCATATCTTTTGCAGCTGAAGAATTTGCACCATTTTTGTCTTAAGATAAAGCTGAAGTAGCGCTGTAAATGGTATAACTGCCCAAACCGCTAAGAATTATCAGTACTGATATTCTTGGACTGTAGGTATTCTATGCATGGGAAAACTTCAGACTTGAGTTTGTGTTTTTCGCAGCACTTATAAATATTTCGCGCTCTAGATGTAAGTTTTGTATAATATATTAAAGCTATTTGGTATATGTTGTTAATTCTTCAGGTACAGAATTTTATATTGAGCAAAGTGTTATCTATTTTTAAAACTTCTATATAACACGTAGACAGTTGTTGAGACATACTTTGTCAGTCGTGTATCATCTTGTACCTTGAAAAAGAAGGTCTTTCACCATGTAACAAGTGACACTTGCAGATGAACTGAGTTTCTTTAATTTCCTAACAATTTTTACTGTCTTGAAAACTGAGATCTGTGTTAGTTTCCAACAGTTTCTATTTCGAAATGAGTTTAATGTATAAGTGATTTTTGCCGTCCGCGGTGGTCTCGCGGTTCTAGGCGCTCAATCCGGAACCGCGCGACTGCTACAGTCCCAGGTTCCAATACTGCCTCGGGCATGGATGTGTGTGGTGTCCTTAGGTTGGTTAGATTTAAGTAGTTCTAAGATCTAGGGGACTGATGACCATAGATGTTAAGTCCCATAGTGCTCAGAGCCATTTCAACCATTTTATAAGTGATTTTTGATAATACTACTGCTTAGTTTGACTTACTTACTGATTATTGGTGAATAGTAGAGGAATAATGTAATAGAGAGACAGTTAAATAGAGTACTAACAATGTTTTCTCGAGTGCATCGCTTTTGTATTTCATTCGAATATATGTTCCGAGGTAAATGACCATGTTGTACCTTGAACATGTTTCCATGTTTGGAGAAATCCTAAATTTCGGGAGAAATATTTGTAATTTCAGGAAAAGACTGCAGCACATAAAAAGTGAATGTCATCATTTAAAAATGGAATAAGAAAGTATATGAAATTTCTATTACACGGACGGCTACAGGCCAAAGTCCGAAAAGTGAGCCAAGGTACAGCACTCTCCTCTACTTACAGAAAACAACAGTTAATAGAAAGAAAGTTGACAATAAAATTTTTTCTTCTTACTCATAGCGCAATTCTATTCAGGCTGTCCACCAATGAACCACATCCTTTATGTTAATAATGTACCGCTTGGAAATCCTTTTTAACGCGTTAATGAGTCCTGGCAATAACGCCATACGTGCTTAAAACTGAGTTTATTTGTCATTATTAACATAATCAGAAGCATACGGCCGTCATTATTAACATAATCAGAAGTGTTCGGCCGTAAGAAGAGACAAATTAAAAACGTAATAAAAATAAGTCAAAACATTTTACATATTAAGTTCACTTAGAGTAAAACGCTGGACATTTACCGAATTTTATAAATGCCTACTGGAAACAATCGAAATACGAAAACAAGGCGACATGTACTCCTTTTGCTGAACAGATGGTACCCTACATATAGCGTTCCCACAGTCTTCTTCGAATACAGGTTCTCTATATTAGGCAACAGGGTTTCGCAAGAACTACGTCGTATTTCTTCAAAGGGTTCTCCTTTAAGTTCACAGAGTATTTTTGTCCTACTTTCGTGTGGGTGAAGGCGTTAGAGGCGAAGAACTCTCTCAGTCTTGATCAAAATGTAGAAGGGAATCGGCAACAGCTATTTAGTGATACATTTGGATATTCACATACGCTTGAAAGAAAAAAGAAACAAAAACATGTGTATATCTATACTTTACCCTACAGCTCCGAAATTCTGTCGACCATGATTTATCTAAATTTTGAAAATACACATTACTAATAAACGTTTAATATGTGTGAGATAACCACTAGTTGTAGAAATGTAAACGTCACTATTAGATGGCTGGCTCTGAGCACTATGCGACTTAACTTCTGAGGTCATCAGTCGCCTAGAACTTAGAACTAATTAAACCTAACTAACGTAAGGACATCACACACATCCATGCCCGAGGCAGGATTCGAACCTGCGACCGTAGCGGCCACGCGGTTCCAGACTGAAGCGCTTTTAACCGCACGGCCACACCGGCCGGCCACTATTAGAGAGCTCAGCTAAATGACAAAGTTACTGCATTGAAACAAATTAAATTGAAATGAGGGATGTAAAGTCAGTCAAAACGATAAAACATTTATGTAAAACACCTATGGAATCAGAGGCCGATATGCAACAAGTGATAAAGTAATGTGCGACAGTGTCTCGCGTAAGAATCGAGCGCTGAGTCCGGCATTGCAAGGGAACCAGTGCGGAGGAAGCACACTCCGGTCGCCTCTTACACTGTAGCTAATTCCTCTGACTCTGATAAACGTCATATCGGTTTTCGCCGAAGTGACAAGTCCGGAGTGGCGTTGGGACGAAGTCCAAAATATTTGTTGTGCCATTTAACACGTCACACTGGTGTGTCAGTTGGTTCTGCTCACATAGCTGTGCACAACAGCAAACTGACAACTTACTAAGGGACAGTAGTGGATCGACCAGTCCAGGTACCACTGCTTCATGCTGGTATTGCACGACTGCATGATGGGGAAGTTCATCGTGAAATGCTCTTTTTTTTCTACATGGCCTCATTTATCGGAAATGTAAACTCGCAGAATATTAGATGTTGAAATATTGACAGATCTACATCAGTTACATTTGTGCCTGTGCATCACGTGATAACAGAATTTGGTGTGCAACTGCTGCAATACGAATTACTGGAACGACCGTTCTCAAATAAACCATAACTTGTGATAGGTATGTGAACAATGTATTGTACCCTTTTTTCGGAGAATTAACACATAACGAAAATATCTACAGTTATTTTACCCAGAAAAATGCAAGGGCACACACCGCCAATGTCTTATATGTGACAGTATTATGACGTGTTTTTCATTATAGGACCTATCCTTGTAATAATGTCGTAAAGGCATTAGCGTAGATTTATGGTCTGTTGGTAGCTACAGTCGATTTTGACCAATCAGTGAAAGGCCAGAATGCGCGTGCTTTCTCGATGCAGTATTTGTGACAGTTTAACAGCCAGAACGTAAAACAAACATTAAATAATGTTTCAACGCTCTAAGCGGCTACTTTTTTCAGCTCAAAAGCTGTTGCTGAGTGTTACCGCTCTAACGTGGAACTAGAGACAGTATTTTTGTACAGGTTGTAACAAAAAGATACTGCCATCTGATAAATGTTTAGTGACGTCAGTATCCTTAATGAAAAGATCGTGTCTATATTAATTAGATTATCAACCAAAATAACTTTAATATACTCCTTTAAGGAACTCAGTACCATTATTTGGACATGTCAGCAGCTATTTAAGTCAAGTCTCCAAAATTACGAGTGTCTTAAACAGACCGAATTCACAGATACGCTACGGTACTGAGGACGTCACCTTTGAAACTATCTGTTTTTGGAGTTACGTTGGCTACACGTGCATGATATGCTCACATAGATTAGGTACTCTTATATATTTTTTTTAAACATTTAAATTAACTTCATCCCATAATATACGATGGAAGACGGAACTGATGGAAACAACTGTTTATTGGATGCACTGGTGTATAAAAGGAATGTTGGATATCTGGCACGTAATATTTATTGAAAGTCTACGCATACCAACCAATATCCCTATGAGAGGTAGTCATAAGGATTTTATTATAACCTCATGAAAAAAATTAAGTTTTGTTTGGGGGTATATTTCTGCAGTCTTGTGAAACACTGAAATCTCCGTGAAAGAGTACCGCAGCTCTTCACTAGAGGAGCTAAAACAGAATGGCACAGCCCATTCGTAAAGTGGAGATGGCTGTCCCGTTTTGTTTAAGGTCCTCTAACTGCGTCCTGCGGTACTGTTTCACGAAGATCACAGTGTGCACCAGAAGTGCAGACATATCTTGTAAACAAACAAACTTAATTGTAAGAACGCAGAGTCTCGCGGCGGTAAGATTGAATAACACGACCCCAGGCTTTCAGCCGCGTCCTGTGGTTAAAATGCCATGACCTTTCGACGAAGCACTCCTTCGCTATTGTCAAGTTTTATGCCTGCCAGTGGGTTGCTAGTGTGGCCTTATGAATATTAGCTACTGGTTGTGACCCGCGCGGGATTGGCCGAGCGGTGTAAGGTGCTGCAGTCATTGACTGTGCGGCTGGTCCCGGCGGAGGTTCGAGTCCTCCCTCGGGCATGGGTGTGTGTGTTTGTACTTAGGATAATTTAGGTTAAGTAGTGTGTAAGCTTAGGGACTGATGACCTTAGCAGTTAAGTCCCATAAGATTTCACACACATTTGAACATTTGCTGGTTGTGACGTCCATCCGCGGACCTACGATATTTCCGAACCGGGGAAAAATTTTAAAAACATGGATTTTTTTCAAAAATCACACATCTTTCTGAAGAGTTTGATATATAAAACATACATGTTTGAGGAAATGTAAGATATGTTATTTGGTCTTAAGTGTGCCAAACCGCAGTGTCATGCGTCTTCACACAGCATTCTTCTATCGCACGTCACTGTATTTCGCTATGTGGTATTCAAACGTGTATATTTTTTAATGGAAGCTATCACACCTATATTCAGGACAGTGAAAAGTAAAATGTCCTGTGGTGCCTCCCCTGCTCCCAGTCGGGCGGTTTGCCATCCTACGATTATTTGTAATCGGGAGAATAAGAACTCAACAAATTTGCACTGTTTATTGCCTATTACCTAATAACTTTCCCTTTTGTGTGACACAAAATTAAATATAGGAAACATAAAACCAGTGAAGGCAAGGGGCAAGCAAGACAGTACACATTGCTTCTATCCTTAGATTCCTGCGTTTCCTCCTCTCTAATCTTGCTACAGGTTTACACCATGTGCTTTCCTCTCTGCGAAAGAATCTATTACCTCATCAAAATTCGTCAAACGTTTTGTTACATTAAAAATCAAAATGTCGCTGTCTAATACTGAAAAAGCTGTTAATACGAATAGTATCCAAGACAGGTGTGGTTTCTCGATTTGATCACGTCTATTTTTTTACTGTATTCTAGATAAAACGAAGTATGCCTTTCTAATATTACAACAATTGTAACACACGCCAAAAAAGTGAAACTGTTTTGGCGCAAATGATCATTTTTATAACACCCCAGAACATAATTCACGAAGTACCAATATCAAATGCCTATTAGGCCTACTACAAGCAAAAAGTTTTATGTTAGGAAATAGTTTCACATTTCATTCATTCACTCCAGTTTGTCAGGCAAGAGATCGAAAATTAGTAGTACGAAATTTTTATGTAAATTAGGAACCGTTATATTCTTCCATATAATTTGTGTGATATTCCCGTTTCTTCTCCTTCCTCGTTCTGACGAACAATCTTCTCATCACTAATTCTGTAACTATTCCTGCCATTGTCAAAACTTATTCTACGGTTAACTTTACTAACGCTGACAGAATCACCAATTCAGTTTATTCTCCGGTTAGGCATTATTACGTTTTCGTACAAAGCGTTTTCCTCACTATTCCTAGAATATAACTTTAGCACCTGCTAATCAGGGACTGTACAACTGGCCCTTAATAATGTAGTGCTCGGGCGAAAAATTTGTCAAAATTTCATTTTCTTTGATACACCGAGAAGATAATATCTAATCCTTACCTGTTATTCCTGTTAGTCGTTTATTTCTACTCTGGTAGTCTGAATCTATGGATTTCGCTAATGATTACAACAACGCTGAATATTGGCACACCCAGTCAACCACATAAACAAACAGTGATTGGCATTAACCCCTTCCGATCATTTCGTATAGCCCCGTCTCCTTTTGTCTGCGGGGAAAGTTTATTTCTCGTTGCGAGGAAGATACCTCTGGCAGAGACATCACGTACACTGTGCACGTATTAAAAAATCAGCTAATGATTCGTTCAGAAATCAACTGAGAATGTGTTTAAAAATGTTCACAAACCTACAGGGATGCGTTTCAAAATC
This sequence comes from Schistocerca cancellata, assembly GCF_023864275.1. NCBI lineage: Eukaryota > Metazoa > Arthropoda > Insecta > Orthoptera > Acrididae > Schistocerca > Schistocerca cancellata. Next base: position 470,679,620 of record NC_064629.1, read on the forward strand.
ATATGAGTAATCGATAGACCAACGTGTGCTGGATGCTAGGCGCTTTGTGAAACAAGGTTTATTTCGTCAAGAACATGAATTTGGTGCCCCCCTGAAACTGCTGCGCGGGTAGATACCCCGGCTCCCTCCCCTCCTCTCCCCCTTAGATCCGGGCCTGGCATCGTCATAAATGGACGTACGTTGACTCAGCATTCGATGCGTCTGCTTCAACTTCGCGAGCGTTGGACCCCACGCCCCGCTGAGCTGCACGCCACCGTCTCTGTTAAGGGTGTTATCGGTGATTTTTATTTCGATAACTTCTTTCATTACACAGTCCCAGAAGGCCTTAGTGTGAGTCACGAAAAAGTTTCGTCAAATTTAATCAGGTGACCATTTCCTGGAGCATGCTCAGCTACAGCGGATTTTTCGTGGTAACGTAGGCGATAAAATCTTTCGTGCTCCTTCCAGTCTTGTTCTACTGTGCGTACGGTTTGTCCGACGTAAGACTCACACTCACAAGGTACCCTGTAGATTCCAGGTATTTGGAGACCCGTCGCGTCTTTAACTGGTCTCAGTAACTGCTGAATCTTTGTCACGGGCCTGAAGATCGATTTGATTGTTCTTCTCAGTAAGTGGCTTATTTTATCCGACATGGAGTCACAGAACGGTAAAAATGCAAGTGCCATTTTACAATCCTCATCGGTGGTCTTATTATGGGTCTTGCTTCAGATCTAGATCACTTCATTTATTTGGTTAAGGTTGTAACCGATGGTCCTCAGGATACTGCGAAGGTGGTTCAGTACATGGGGCAGGTTATCGGCAACTGTTTGTAATAAGGAGCGCTTCTGTACTGGATGATGGTGATTGGTGGCATGCAAGTACAGATCATTGTGAGTAGGTTTTCTGTAGACTTTGTGACCAAGGCATCCACTTGGTTTGCGGCGGACGAGGAGGTCTAGGAATGGAAATGCATTGTCTTTTTCTACTTCCATGGTGAACTGGAAGTTACTGTTAATGCTATGGTGGCGCTGTTTACAAATTTAAATGCTGAACCACCTACGCAGTGTCTTCAGGAACAATGACTACAACCTTCACCAAATAAATTAAGAGATCTAAGGCGAGACTCACACTAAGACCACCGACGAGGATGGAAAACGAAAATTGCTTTTTTACCATTCTGTGGCTCCGTCTGGGACAAAATAAACGGCCTGCTGAAAATACACAAAATCAAATCGATCTTCAGACCTGTGACAAAGATCCGGCAATTAATGAAACCAGTTAAGGAGAGGCAGGTCTTCAAACAACTCACATAGGGTCTAAAAGAAACCTTGTGAGTGTGACCAGTCTTAGATTGGACAAACAGTGCGCTCTGTAGAACAAACAGGAAGGAGTATGAGAGGTTTTATCTTATACGCCACCACGAAAAATCCGCTTTAGCTGAACATTCTGTAGAAAATAGTCACCAGATTAAATTCGACGAAACCTCTGTCATAGCTCGCAGTAAAGGCTTCCGTGACTGTGTATTCAAAGAAGCCATTGAAATAAAGATCACCGATGTGGTATCCAGATAGAATAGCTAAGTCTCAGGATAAAATTAAAACCATATGGTCAGTCGCAAAAGAAGTGGCTGGTCTGCAGAGACAGGTCGAGGATATAGAATCAGTGTGTAGTGGGAATGTCCGAGTTACTGATAAGTCGCATATAGGTACAGTATTTAATAATCATTTTCTGAATATAGCAGGTGAACTATATAGAAACCTAGTCCCAACAAGGAATCATATAGCGCTCTTAGAAAATAGTGTTCCGAGACTGTTACCTGAAATGCTCCTCCATAATACTGACAAGAGGGAGATTGAGTTAATAATTAAATCACTAAAGACCAAGAGCTCTCATGGATATGACGGGGTATCTAGCAGAATGCTGAAGTATTGTTCTATGTATGTTAGCCCAGTACTTAGCCACATCTGTAACTTTTCCTTTAGGAGTGGTCGGTTTCCTGACCGATTAAAGTACTCGGTAGTGAAGCCACTTTATAAAAAGGGAGACAGGGATAATGTTGACAATTTTAGATCTATTTCTACGCCATCGGTGTTTGCTAAAGTTATCGAGAAGGTTGTATATACACGGTTACTGGAGCATTTAAATTCACATAATTTGCTGTCAAATGTACAGTTTAGTTTTAGAAATGGTTTAACAACTGAAAATGCTATATTCTCTTTTCTCTGTGACGTTTTGGACGGATTAAATAAAAGGTTGCGAACGCTAGGTGTTTTCTTTGATTTAACGAAGGCTTTTGACTGTGTTGACCACAAAATATTACTGCAGGAGTTGGACCATTATCGAGTAAGGGGAGTAGCTTACAATTGGTTCGCCTCTTACTTTAAGAACAGAAAGCAGAAGGTAATTCTCCGCAATATTGAGAGTGGTAGTGATGTTCAGTCCCAATGGGGCACTGTTAAGTGGGGCGTTCCCCAAGGGTCGGTGCTGGGGCACTGCTGTTTCTTATTTATATAAATGATATGCCTTCTAGTATTACAGGGGATTCAAAAATATTTCTGTTTGCTGGTGACACCAGCTTGGTAGTGAAGGATCTTGTGTGTAATACTGAAACAGTATCAAATAATGTAGTTCATGAAATAAGTTCGTGGCTTGTGGAAAATAATTTGATGCTAAATCACAGTAAGACTCAGTTTTTACAGTTTCTAACTCACAATTCAACAAGAACCGATATTTTGATCAGACAGAATGGGCATATTATAAGCGAGACGGAACAGTTCAAGTTCCTAGGCGTTCGGATAGATAGTAAGCTGTTGTGGAAAGCCCATGTTCAGGATCTTGTTCAGAAACTGAATGCTGTTTTATTTACCATTAGAACAGTATCTGAAATAAGTGACAGTTCAACAAGAAAAGTAGTCTACTTCGCATATTTTCATACGCTTATGTCGTATGGTATTATTTTTTGGGGTAATTCTTCTGATTCAGAAAGGATATTTTTGTCTCAAAAACGGGCTGTTCGAGCTATGTGTGGTGTAAGTTCGGGAACCTCTTGTTGACCCCTATTTAATAGTCTGGGAATTCTGACACTGCCCTCACAGTATATATTTTCTTTAATGTCGTTTGTTATTAGCAATATTAGCTTATTCCCAAGAGTTAGCAGCTTTCACTCAGTTAATACTAGGCAGAAATCAAATCTGCATTTGGAACGCACTTCCTTGACTCTTTGTGCAGAAAGGAGCGCAGTATTCTGCTGCATCCATTTTCAATAAGATACCACAAAAACTCAAAAATCTTAGCAGTAGCCCAAACACTTTTAAGTCCAAACTGAAGAGTTTCCTCATGGCTCACTCCTTCTATTCTGTCGAGGAGCTCCTGGAAGAGCTGAAAAATTAAGCAAATTCCAGTGTTACATTGTTGATTTTCTTTATTTAAACTTACGACTTGTCGCCTGAATATGTTTCTTATATTTCATTTTATCTGTTTCTACTATCGTGTTATAAATTCATGTATTGACTCGTTCCATGACCATGGAGACTTCTCCTTAATTTGGTCCCACGGAACAATAAATAAAAATAACGCTCTTTAACAGTGACGGCGGCCTGCAGCTCAACGGGCCATGGGATCCAGCGCTCGCGAAACTGACGCGAGCGCATCAACCGCCGAGCCAACGAATGCCCATTTATGGCCATGCGGTGAGCACAAGCGACGTCACTGCCAGCAGCAAGTTGGCATAAGGGCGTACCAGGAGCTCACAGGCAGGCATGAAACTGGACAATAGCCAAGGAGTGCTTGGTCGAAAGCTCGTGTCATTGTAACTATTTGACGCTGCTGGAAGCACTACTTCATTTTCTCGAAATAGTAAAACTTCATCATGACCTGTCGTACGATACGAGCTCCCAACCACCGTATTAATGCCATGTGGTCCGTAGAACTTTGATGTGAGGAGTGTACTCCATCTCTGAGGACGACAGCTACGCAATGGAGACGGAAAATCTATAGCCTCTGTTGAAGCAGAAAGGCTGTTTTGATAAACACAGTCAATCTCCAAGTCAAGAGCACCACCGGAGACACATGACTAAGAATGTGTAATAGTTGTTTTTGTACCTTATGCAAGAATAATGTCCTTGCGAATTGAAATGATATTATAAATACTTAATGTCAATGGTCTGTTTCGCCGGTCTGCCGAGATTAAGGCCCTTCTCATCTCTGTTAAAGGGAAGGCAGACCATTGTACAAAATGTCACTGTGAGAAGTTGTATGCTGACCAGACTATTAGTACTGCCACGCACGGCACAATTGTCAAAATTCATGGTCGCCAAGCATTGCATAACTGAGGGAAATGCCATGAAATATGAGAATACAGAGGTAGTTGCCGGCATGTTGCATTATTCATATTGTATCCTTAATGAGACCACTGAAATCAGGTTGGCGGATAATCTCATTAATAGAAATAAGAGCTTTCATCTAAGCAAGAGTAATGTGTTTCGACCTGTATCACATTCCAATGCTATTCACTCTGCCGGGAGAAAGGTTTTTCGGAAGTTATACTCACTCTTATTATCCTTTTTGCTGCACGTCTATACTTTGAAACCAGTTCGGTGAGAGTCTTCAATATTTCTCATCTGTAGATAGTGGCTAGTTGGGTCACCGAAATATTAAATGACGTTAATTTTAGGGTCGGGCACCTACACCAACAAACATAATACAGTGAAATATTAGAAGTAATAAGGTCTCGATGATGTAGTACTTAGTGTTGGTAAGATTTTAAAAACGAATCTGAGAAACATAAATAGATTTTTGTCGGAATGTGTGGACAAGACTTAATCAGTAACAGTGGACCAGGCTGGTGAGATTAAGAGGAGCTTTCTCGTTGTGTAGTTTATACGGTGCCTAGCAGAACAGTATCAGTAAACACTTGCAGAGCCACATGTCCATCACATAATGTTACAGCAGTCTTCCTCAATTAGAGTAAGTTATGTAAGCGTTTACTGGAGAGCCGATTCTGGGACAGAGCATTTAACGCTTCAGGCAAACAGTTTCTGGTCTTAAGGAAAACGCAGAAAGTTTGAAACAAGAAGGAATCGTATTTACAGATTAACAGAGTAAGTCAAATGCAAAGCTGCTGTCTTTAAATAATGACTTAGCACCCCTACCGTAGCAAAAGCTACGGTAATTTAAATTAATGAGTGTTTAGAGCCCTAACAACATGGATGGTTGAAACAATTCTTCCTATCAAGCCCTTGAGAAACGAAAATAATGTGTTTACAATTTCCAATGGCTCAGCATGGGAAAAGATGTAGAACTTACATTCTCTCAAGAAAATAGCGTCTCAAAATTGAACAAGTAAAGGAACCACGATGCAAGATATATCTACATCTGCATACATACTCCACAAGCCATCCTACGATGCGCTGAGGAAGGTACCCTCTACCACTAGTCATTTCCTCTCCTTTACACTCGCAAATACAGGGAGAGACAAAGGACTGTGTGTATGCCTCCAAACGAGCCCTGTTTCTCTTACCCAACCTCGTAGTCCTTAAGTGAAATGTTCGTTGGCGGCAGTAAAACCGTTCTCCTGTCAGCTTCAAAAGCCAGTTCTCTAAACATTCTGAGCAGTGTTCCTCTAAAAGAACGCCGCCTTCCCTCCAGGGATTCCCATTTGAGTTCCTGAAGCATCTCCGCAATACCTGCGTGTCGTTCGCCCTACCAGTAAAAGAAACTAACAGCCCGCGTCTGAATTTCTACGATGTCTTCCTTTAATGTTACCTGGGTGGATCCCAGAAACTCGAACAGTACTCAATGATGTGTCGCACAAGTGCAGTATACGTGGTTTGCTTTACAGACGACCATACTCTCCTTAAACTCTTCCAATAAACCGAAGTCGACCTTTCGTCTTATCTCCTACAATCCTTACGTGCTTGTTGCGTTTCATATCACTTTGAAGCGTTACGTCTAGATATTTAATGGACGTGAATCTGTCAAGCAGAGCTCTGCTAATGCTGTTTTCGAACATTATGGCTTTGTTTTCCCTACGCACCTGCATTAACTTACATTTTATTCATTTAAAGCAGGCTTCCATTAATCACACCAACTATAAATTTTGTCTAAGTCATCTTGCATCCTCCTACAGACAGTCAACAACGGCACCTTCCCATACAACACAGTATCATCACCAAACACCCGCAGATTGCTGTTTTTCTGTCCATCAGGTAATTTATGTGTATTGTGAATAAAAGCAGTCCCGATGATGAAGTTTTCTCGGATTATCAGTCGATCAAGGCGATGTTCTGTAGCAATGTTTCGACATATTTCCTATTCGTAGTCTTCAGAAGGAGTGTCAGGTTCATACCCATTGCAGGCTCATCTGTTTCGCCTGCAACGGCTGTACCGGTTGTGCGCCTCCGGAAGGTTCCTCTGGGGCACTCGTGACGATACTGCCGTCTTTGACGAACACTCTCCATCGAGAACAACGGTATGTTGCTTAAGAAGTCCTCAAGCCATTCACATACACTACTGGCCATTAAAATTGCTACACCAAGAAGAAATGCAAATGATAAACGGGTATTCATTGGACAAATATATTACACTAGAACTGACATGTGATCACATTTTCACGTAATTTCGGTGCATAGATCCTGAGAAATCAACAGAACAACCACCTCTGGCCGTAATAACGGCCTTAGATACGCCGCGGCATTGAGTCAAACAGAGCTTGGATGGCGTGTACAGGTACAGCTGCCCATGCAGCTTCAACACGATACCACAGTTCATCAAGAGTAGTGACGAGCCAGTTGCTCGGCCACCATTGACCAGACGTTTTCAATTGGTGAGAGATCTCGAGAATGTGCTGGCCAGGGCAGCAGTCTAACATTTTCTGTATCCAGAAAGGCCCGTACAGGACCTGCAACATGCGGTCGTACATTACCCTGGTGAAATGTAGGGTTTCGCAGGAATCGAATGAAGGGTAGGGTCACGGGTCGTAACACATCTGAAATGTAACGTCCACTGTTCAAAGTGCCGTCAATGAGAACAAGAGGTGACCGAGACGTGTAACCAATGGCACCCCATACCATCACGCTGGGTGATGCGCTAGTATGACGATGACGAATACACGCTTCCAATGTGCGTTCACCGCGATGTCTCCAAACACGGATTCGACCATCATGATGCTGTAAACAGAACCTGGATTCATCCGAAAAAATGATTTTTTGCATTCGAGCACCCAGGTTCGTCGTTGAGTACACCATCGCATGCGCTCCTGTCTGTGATGCAGCGTCAAGGGTAACCGCAGCCATGGTCTCCGAGCTGATAGTCCATGCTGCTGCAAACGTCGTCCAACTGTTCGTGGAGATGGTTGTTGTCTTGCAAACGTCCCCATCTGTTGATTCAGGGATCGAGACGTGGCTGCACGATCCGTTACAGCCATGCGGATAAGATGCCTGTCATCTCGACTGCTGGTGATACGAGGCCGTTGGGATCCAGCACGGCGTTCCGTATTGCCCTCCTGAACCCCCTGATTCCATATTCTGCTAACAGTCATTGGATGTCGACCAACGCGAGCAGCAATGTCGCGATACGATAAACCGCAATCGCGATATGCTACAATCCGACCTTTACCAAAGTCGGAAACGTGATGGTACGCATTCCTCCTTCTTACACGAGGCATCACAACAACGTTTCACCAGACAACGCCGGTCAACTGCTGTTTGTCTATGAGAAATCGGTTGGAAACTTTCCAAATGTCAGCACATTGTAGGTGTCGCCACCGGCGCCAACCTTGTGTGAATGCTCTGAAAAGCTAATCATTTACATATCACAGCATCTTCTTCCCGTCGGTTAAATTTCGCGTCTGTAGCACGTCATCTTCGTGGTGTAGCAATTTTAATGGCCAGTAGTGTATATAGTGACATGTTCCGCGTACTCGTACCTTCGTTAACAGTTTGCAGTGGGGCACTATCTCAATTGCTTTTCGGAAATTTTGAAATATGCAGTCCACCTGTTACCCTTCATCCGTAGTTCACATCGTACCATGTGAGAAAAGGGCAAGCTGAGATTCGCACGAGCGTTGCCTTCTAAAATCGTGCTGATTCGTGGACAGAAGCTTTTCCATCTCAAGAAAATTTATTAAAGGCTGACTTAAAATATGTTAAAGAATTCTACAGCAAACCGATGTTAAGAATATTAGCCCGTAAATTGGCGGGCCCGTTCTTTTACACTTCTTATACACAGGAGTCGCTTGCGCTTTCTCTCAGTCGCTTGGGACTTCGAATTGCGCGAGATTTTCACAATAAATGTAAGCTAACTAACGGGCCCAGAGATATCTGTGTGAATATGTTGTAAAATTATGAATCACGTTTCATGTCCAAGAATTATGACTGGTTTTGCGAACGAAAATATCCTCTATTAAAATCAACATGGATTCCGCAGACAGAGATCTTGTGAAATTCAGCTTGCTATGTTCCTCCATGAGATCCATAGCGCTGAAGACAACAGCGCTAAAGCCGATACCACGTACCTTGACTTCATAAAGGGATCTGACACACTACCGCACTGCCGATTACGGAAAATAATACGAGCTTATCGAGTGTCAGACCAGGTTTGCGACTGTTTTAAGATTTTCTTGCAAATAGAACTCAACACGTCGCTCTTAACGGAAAAAATCAACACAGGTAGGCTCTAAGTATTTTCCGAATTACCCCAAGGAAGTGTGATAGGAGCGCTATTGCTTACAGATACGGTTGTCTATAAGAACGTAACAACGAATGGTTGAAATGGCTCTGAGCACTATGGGGCTTAACATCTGAGGTCATCAGTCCCCTAGAACGTAGAAATACTTAAACCTAACGAACCTAAGGACATCACACACGTCCATGCCCGAGGCAGGATTCGAACCTGCGCCCGTCGCAGTCGCGCGGTTCCGGACTGAAGGGCCTAGAACCGCTCAGCCACCACGGCCGGCACGTAACAACGCCAAAAGACAGTACTGATTTGCAAAATAACCTGCAGACGATTGATGAATGGTGTTGGGGCCTGGCAGTTATCCCCGAACGTAGGTAAGTGTAACACATTGCGCATACATAGGAAAAGAAATCCACCGCTATACAAAAACACTATTGCTGAGAAACTGCTGGACACAGCATCTATCGTAATATATCTACGAGTAGTTATCTGCAGCGAACTTAAGTGTAATGACCACATAAAACAAATAATAGGATAATCAGGTGACAGACTGAGATTCATAGGAAGAGTCTTAAGGGAATGTAACTCATCCGCGAAGGAAGTGCCATACATGGCGTTTGTTCGACCCGTTTTTGAGTACTGTTCATCTGTCAGTGATCCCTACAATATATGACCGATAGAGGTGTCAGAAAATATCCAACGAAGAGCATCGCTTTTCGCCATGAAATCGTTTAGTCCGCACGAGAGCATTATCGCGATGCACAATAAACTCCATTGGCAGACGTTACAGGAAATGCGTTGTGCATCATAGCATCATATAGAGGTTTGCTACTGAAATTTCGAGAGAGCACTTTCCGGACAGAGTCGGACAACATATGACTCCCTTCCACATACATCTCGTGAAGTGACAACGACGAAAACATTAGAGAAATAAGAGCTAACAGAGAGGATTACCGACAATCATTCTTCCCACGCGCCATTTGCGAATGAAACAGGATTGGTGGCAACAAGTTAGTGGTCCCAAACGTACCCTTCGCCATACACCGTTACGTGGCTTGCGGAGCGTTATATAGATGAAGGTGAATACGATACGAAGTAAAATGCAAGATATTGCTGCAAAAATGCCCCCACCGTACAGCAGGAAGAAGTGAATGCAAGGAAAACGAAAAATGCCTGTCGATTAACTTAACAGAGTTAATAAATACGTAGGTATTTTCAGATATGTTTTAAGAGAACATATATGTATGCAAGTGATAAAGAGACAGCAGTTCTTCCTCAGATGATAACATGAAACACATAACACTGTCACAGATCGTGGCAATATGAAGAAGCGTGAAAAACTGGAAATCTCGTACCTCTGGAGGAATTTCAGTTGATTTAGACGAGCGCAGGTCCCAGCCGATAAAAGAAATACTAAAAATAATTTTTAATTGCTGTTTAGAATTATGGTGTGAAATTTCTTGATGGTAAAGACAAGAAATTCTGCGCAACATAATAGATTCTATGACTGATACTGAATAGAAAGACAAAGGAAAGTGTATGTAATTGAAATCTGGTAGATTTTGTAAAACGAATCTTTATTGTACGTTTACACTGATCTGTTTGATGCTATGATTGGTTTCGGTTACACTGAACAACCTTCAAGTCTATAGAGACGAGAAAATTGAAATAACTATAATATAACCTAAGATACTCAACGCTACTATTGCACAGCATTTAACATCAAATGTACAGGAACCAAAGTATGTCGGATACAAGAGTAACTCCTCAGTACCTATAAGCAATATGTAAGCTACGTTGTGAAGCAATTCAATAGTGGGATAGCAGTCGTGTTGTTAATAGAAGCAAGCAATGCAACTGCCAGTAGATGTCGGTAAGTGTTTCCAACTGAACTTACGTATTAAGTCTGTGGCATTTGCCACATATAATTTAAAACTACTTCCAAAGAGTTAATTAATAAATATTTCTTAATAATAAGCCACATTTCGCATTTTAAAAACTTAAATTGTGTGAATGTACTACTGATACAGACAAATTATATGGTTTTAATGCATTAAACATTTTAAGAAAACTTTAAAACCGGACTGGTGTGAGTAAGACTCGGTCTCTGAGGATTCCGTACAACCTTAACTAAGTATATAGATAATAATAACAATTTCCTGTGGCTCAGTGTCCTGGCACCAGTCTCTAAATTGGACTCCACTTCTGTGACTTAAGTGTCTATAACCTCCCCCAGCTACTCAAGCGGGAAAAGAGGACCTACAGTTTTAACGTAGAAGCAGAGCCACGTGTTGTTTATGGCAACTCCTCACATCATTGTCAGGTGAAGGTTAGTTTAAAACGTCATCCGTGATCCGACCGAGATTCTATCCCATGACTTTTCAGCTTCCAGGCACACGCTTTATCGCTAGACCACCAAGCCCATCGTGTGTATAGATAGTTCATCTATAGGTTTTGCTGATTGTTTCAAAATATATGACAGAAGTAGCCGTATCTTTTGATTACATTGACTGAGAAGCTTAAATTGTGTACATCGCCAAGGGATCGTAGCCTTTAGTATTTGACATCAGTTTCAGCTCAATACCTCAACCTGTTCCTGAGAAACGGACAGACACGAACGACAAAGTGGTCCTATAAAGGTCCCGTTCTTACAGGCTGAGGTATGGAACACTAAAAACGTGTCCATGATTAAAAGATGTGGTTCATCAGGGGCAAATAAGTCACAAAACATATAATTAGAGCACCAGACGTTATGCAAACTAATGGTGTGGCCGTAGACCTGTCACAGTTACGGCGTGCTCTCGCTTCTTCAATGTTGTGCCACCAGCAGAACAGGACAGTCGTCCTAGGAGAGCCGTAAACGAGAACCACCTCAGCTACCCTAGCACAGCAGCCATGTTCCCGCTGTTCCATCGCACACGATCACTCCTAATCGCCTTGGACATCCGCAAGCAACAACGACCACCGTAATAAGTTTCCACAACACTGAAATAAGCATTATGATTAAATTTGATTCTTTGTTGTGAATGCATTAACAAAACACACTAATTCAAAGAAATATTAAATTCTAGTCTATGACACTGCCAGCAATCAGGATAACATATCGATTCCATTTTAATCTGTTTTATCGATTGACGGTGACGGGGATAGACATCTTTGGACACGGTTAGTCGAGAAGTAGACACATTATTTTATTATTGCTCTTATTGTTTTGTTTACGTTTTATATTGGTCACTTTTAGATATTCTTGTACAATTATTCTGACGATGAATGCTTGACCTTCGGAACACGTAAATTCTAGTGTTTTTTTTTTTTACACTGTAAATTGGTCGTTGAACCGACATTTTAACATTCATTCTATTCCAAGTAAATATAAAATCCAAACCGATGTACGTTTCAGGGCGCCACAAACTTGGTACGTTCAGGACCCTCGATTAAGGTGACTTCTCAAGAAATGTATAATATCATTGAAGAAGCATAAAGCATAAACTTTCGTGAGACTGTTGATGTGGTAGGCATCACATATGAATAACGTATGCATTGTGTTGTGGATAAAGTTCAGTACCTTGGGATATAAATTCATAATCGAATATCTAAGCAAAGTCGGTAGCAGTACCTAGCAACAAACTTCCTGATCCTAAACAAAATTAACATCGAGTGAATTCTTTTTTAATTATACATAAGACACATATTTATGATAACAGGATAAAATTGTTGATTAGTTGTTGATTTCATAGATACCATTCAATCCTTCTGAAACTGCATTTTAGCGTTTATGTAAGAAATAAGTATTTAGAATGTTGAAACAAGTTTAATTCATCACTTTATATCTTGCTACCATGAGTCGACGATCTATAAAAACTAAAGACCATAATAGGGTAATAGGTTCTATGACCTAATTCCAAAAGTGTATCACGCATTAACAAAGAAACTGACGTGCGATATTAAAATTTAATTAAACACTTGTTTTGAAAATTAACAATTATTCAACAGATGTTGGAGCCTAAGGGCCATTTTTTACTCATACAAAAGTAACCAAATGCATCAACTGAATATTACTGAAATGTAAATCATGATATTTAATTCTTTATAAATTTGGAAATATTATTCATTCGGAAAATCAAAGAGCAGACCTGGAATTAGCGCGAAAATTTCTTTAAGATGACACAATTCACATACCAATTCTGAGTGTTCTTCAATTTAGTAAACATTTCGTTTAATTTATTTTGTATGATGGCAGACAGTTTTGTGGAAACAGTCGTGAAATCAATTAGTGAATCAGTGCTCTCACATTACTATATATTCAAAAAAATAAATATGCAGCTGAAAAATCTTTAAAATTAATATTAATGTAAATTAAAGTAACCGTAGGTATCAGGCAGCTTCATTCTATTATTAACTACACGTTTACACTTCGTTTTGTGTCCTCACAGCTATTGAACTGGTGGGGAGAGAGACATCAAGCGTCTCTTCAGAGTGGATTAAGTGTTGCGGTAGGTAATGCAGAAGTGCAGTACCTTTAATTTTTGTGAGCGCCATCCAGATGCAATTTTCCAACGTCCGATGACAGCTGTTGTTGTAAGAGTCGTGAGTTGCTCACGAAATAAATATTGTGCTATGAAGACATACTTTAATATGTCAATAGTTACATGGCATATTGTTACAGAAACCTAACAGACAAGTGAACTTTGGACCAGAAACCTGCAGTCGAGTGGAGCCCTAAAAGTTAATCACATTACTTAATTCATGAAATGCACGTATGATCTGTGGCATGACAGAATGGGAGCTCAGACTTCACTTTTATCAAAATCATAGGTAACACCACAATCTGAACAAGTTAAGTGCATGACTCCTTTTTCACTTTTCGACTCTATACCAAAAACACTCGATGAAAGCAAATTCAAATTTGAAAGCGCAATACGAAAGACTTCTCGCACTTTTGGGCAACACTGCAGTCAAAGCAGAGAGTTGGCTAAAGCTGAACTCCACTGAGAGCAATGAAAACAGATTTTTGTAAGGGAAAAGCTATGTCAAAAGTTTTTAGGTCTCACATAGACGATTGATATTTTGAAAGTCTAAAGCCATAAATGATTGCGTAATGCAATAGTGTCTTGCACTACGGCTATGCGCTTTCTCGCATATCAGGATTAGCGATTCCTAGAGTACACAAGCAGGTCGTTAAACTGGTCTTCGATTGACTCTGCTTTCTACATTTTTTCTGTTTCCCAACCTCGAAAAATAAATTCGTCTTAACTAAGAATTGCGCGGTTTTGAAACCAATGTTCTATTTTCAGAGAGTAAAAGTTTTGCTGAACTACATGCACTAAACTAAAGTAAGATTATGCAGAGAAAAATTTTTCAAATAAAAGTTATTTCCTATGTTTTTACAAAATTTATTTCCAAAGGTGAGAGCGTGATTCAAACAACCAAATATTTCACAAACCCTTTCTTTTAACATCTATCGTTAACCTGATGCTAAGTTCTGTTGCTTAACAAAAGGATCGTCTTCTGCACTTATCCTCTGACCCACCTTTCTCAATTTTGTTAATACAATGTGCACAATAACTTCTCGTAGACGAGTCACGTTTCCATATTTTCGTGAGCACAGAGCTACAGTAATCTCCTTCCTAACTACATGTACGGCACAGCGGTGCAGGTGTGGATGTTTGCTGAGGTAACTGAGAAGACACCATGACCGGGGGATATGCTGTGTCGGAATGTGAACCACTACTAGTTTTGGCTTTCGAGAAAGCAGCGCGGGAAGCCTTTTCCCAGGCACTAAGCGGTTGGTGTCTCCCACGGACGCTGCGCGCTCTCGACAGGTGCGACGGGCGGGGCTCCCACCAGTCATTGACCCTAGACCGCAAAGTTGTGAGGCTGCAAGGAGCCATTGTTGGCACGATGTGACTTCTCCTGGTAGTTTCCCAGTCACCGTATTACGTCATCTGTTAGCTTCATCACAGTATCTTTAGTAATACCATATTTTCTTTCATGGAACTATTTCTAAGCCCCAGCCTCATACCTGGTCTGCGTAACACTTTCTACTTTCCTTACGTCCCTTTATACTCTTTATGCATTGTGTACGTTATTACCACGTTTTCCTACAGCTTATGACGTTTCCATTTTAAGTATTACATGTTTGATTAGCGTTGTGCTGTCTCATTTTTGTTCCTTAGTCTTTTGTTTTGCACCCAGTACATTTCCTGTCTACTTTGTTCGATTCCTCTTCACTCAAACTTACGTAGTAAGTAAGCAGTATGCTTTTCACATCCACCTAACCCTTCAATTTTCATTAGTGGATTCCATATCGTTCTCAATTCTACAGTTCCCTATCACATTAAGTTATACTGAAAAGTGCTGTTAATGGTTAACTATCTTACACTGATTAAAACATAATGTCTGTATATTTTCTCTCCCAGAAACAAGGAAGCTATTTCAATTACATCATAAATTCTTTTCTAACAGTTAGAGTTATTTAGCAGACAGGGAACTACTGGGAGTAACTTCAATACAGACACAAATGACATAAAATATTTAAATTTGTAGTCAACATTTCACTAAACTCGAAACTGTGTAAGGATTTATTTTCTCACTATAATGCAGTGCTTTAACATGCAATAAGGTTTACTATATGTCACAGGACGCAATTTAATGTGTATACACCCCAGGTTGACACCAGTAACGTGAATTTTAACGAACTTCCTCAATTGCAATAATATTATCTCTTATAAAAAATTCTGCCACTATAGTTTTTTAGGATTTATTGTAGTAAATAATGCACAGTAGCAATTCGTCTGCAAGTCCTAGGCTTTTTTGTTTATTTACCAATTCATTTTCGATGTAAATAGAAATAATTACAATGTCAGAGGAATCAAAGGTCAGAAACAAGTAATTTCAAACGAAAAATCTGTTCTACTTACTCCAGAAATTTTATTACAATGTCTTTTACGTTTTTTGTGTTTTGTTCTCGTTGTACATTGCAATACAGTGGTGATGTACTGACATAGACAATTCATTTTAGGCCCAACATTCGCTTTTTCAGTGATAATGAAGAATATGAAGCTGTGAATTTGATTTTTGCGTCACAGAAGACAATGAACTGCGTATATAACTCTTTGTTAATGTGTATAAAGAAGCAAGGAGAAATAAAAGAAAATGTGTGCATAGTGTGTTACAAGACGATTGTTACAATCGGTTCATGGAGTCTATGGGGGCCTAGTAAAGCAAAGAATAGTGTTGTGTTATCATACGAAATCACACAATGGTATATAGAGAAAAAGTGGAGTCCACAGTCACAGTTTATTTTACTAACATAGTACAACATCTTATTAAGTCTAAGTGACGTTACTATGGCTTCTCGACAGGGTGCATTTAAGTTACAAAATGTAAGTGAAAATATCTCTGAATACTACATAACATGGATATCTGTTTTCTATTAGTAAACGTGTTTAGCCTTACATTGGCATCACTACTGAAGTCAGGTGAAGAGGCTGGATTGATATTTTATCATAAACCTTCCAGCTGGAACTTAATATAATCTTTATAAGATGACCACCAGGATACAATGTAAATTTCTGGAGATTATGGAGGTAAAAATAGCTTTCTTCTTTAGTTTCTACTTCAGCTACAAGCAGTCTTTGAAAACAGAGAAGAAAATTTTCAACAAAACATCCAACCAGATTATAGGAGGTTACAATTAGTTTGTCGGCATTGCAAAACATGACAACTGCATAATAGAAGATTTCGGGAATCTTAAAAAGATGGATATTATTCTTTCCACACACCATAAAACCATAGCATTATAGAAGCTGTTAGTGGTTTTATAACTTAAATAGTGGCAACTATTTATTTACAGCTCGTACAAAATAGATACGTGTTTCAAAGTTTTACTGACCTTCAAAGTAGTCATCCATATTGTGTATAACCCGTTGCCAGCGATGTGGAAGTCGTAGGATACCCTTAGCAGTGCCAGTTGTGTTGACAGTCGAGCGGCGCGCTCTATTACCCTACGAATTTGTAGCAGTTCTGAAGCGAATGCCTTGAAGTGTTTCCTTCAGTTTAGAAATCGAGTTGATTTCACGAGGAGCTTAAGTCATGGGAGTGCAGTAAGTGGTATAGCAATTAGCAGCCCCATCAGTCATACAAATCAGTAACACCTTGCACTGTACGTGATTGAGTATTGTCCTGCAAAATGATGGTCAGGTCGTGCAGAAAGTGTCATCACTTCTCTCTCTACGCTGTTCATTTTTTGAACACAACCTACGACCAGCTTAGAGACAGAAGTGATGACACTTTCTGCAGGACCTGACCATCAGTTTGCAGGAAAATTCTCAAGCAAGTACAGTCCAAGCTGTTACTGATTTCTTTGACTGATGGGGCTGCTAAGTGCTATACCATCTACTGTACTCCCCTGACTTATGCCCTCGTAAGTTGAACTCGATTTCTAAACAGAAGGAAACGCTTCACGGCATTAGCTTCAGAAACGCTACAGATTCGTTGGGCAATAATCCGTGTAGCTGCAACTGTCAACACAACTGGCGCTGCTAAGAGTATCCTACGACTACGACATTGCTGGCAACGGTTTATACACAATGCTGGTGACTACTTTGTACTGGTGACTACTTTGAAGGTCAGTAAAACTTTGAAACACATTATCTATTTTGTAAGAGCTGCAAATAAATAGTTGCCACTATTTAAGTTCCAGCCCTCATATATATATATATATATATATATATATATATATATATATATATATATATATGTGTGTGTGTGTGTGTGTGTGTGTGTGTGTGTAAGAAACAGGAGTTGCAGTTCTTTAAGCTATTTTTCAAGGTCATCCAACAACCCACTTTTCACTTTTTAGCAATAAGCAGGAAGTCCATATTTAGTGATTCAATACTGTTGGGATAGGATAGGAGTAATTAAAACGTCTATATTAACAACACACACACGCACACACTTCGCACTGCCGCTGTGTGTGTCAAAGAGTACTGCATCACCTTTTGCTACATGTCAGTGCTGCCGTGATGCATTCCTTACGGCCTCTATTGTATGTATAACGGTATCAGGTGAGCCAACCTGTTAGCTCCGGGCGATCGTTGTGATACTGTCATTATCCCACTCACAGCTTGTGGACAGGCAGGTGGTATAAACTGACTCGCATGCCCGAAACAAAGGGCCTTTATTCTGGTCCACCACACAGACCGTTAAAGCACCTAGCCAGATCCACCTGTTTTAAAACAAGCAGACTAAGAATTTTACGTAACTTGTCTCTTCATCGCTGGGGAAATTTCCAAGAGGACACGTCGTTAACATTCTCTCAACCTGCCTTTTTTCAGTAGAAAGACCTGTATACTAATCGTTTTTGCGTCGGCTGTACTGTGTACTAAAACCTGTCATTCTCTGACGGCAGCCCGCTCACTGGCGGTCGCGCGCCTCGTGTGTGCTGCGCATTCCCAGACGTACCTACAGACGATATCTACACTGTCTCTAAACATAGTACTGTCTATAACACTCGACGTCCAATGACAGACAGCCTAGTTGTAAAGTAGCGCTATTACCTCATTTCCTTAATGCACGGAACTTTTTTTCGACTTTAAGAGGATTTTATATCTCCTCTAAATGTTTCCCCGTATTCCCATCGCTGTAATATAGACCTTCTCATGTTCTAGAACGGTATTTTTTTTTTACCGTGACACGCTTTTCTGCAGAGGCCGACTTGGACATCTAACCCATTTCCACTTGAATCAGGAATCAACGTTCCAACTGTCCTCATTCCACACCTCTACAACGTCATCAATTAAAATTACCGTAAAAAGGAGACTTTTTAGGATTTTGGCGTGGTAGAAAATAAGAAAATACCAAACAACGTATAATTCCAATTATGAAAAGTGTCACACTAATAATAATAGGAGTTTCAAGCCTGCTGGATATAAAACTACATAAACATAAAGGCAAATTCGGTTTACTTCATGTGTATAATGCTTTCCTACATGTAAGTTCAATTATCCTAGCGACCAGAGATCCGGTAATGGTCATTCGATTGAACAGTCCAAAATTGCTTTATTTCAATATTCACTTTATCGAAATATGTCACACAAACTCAAAGAATAGCCAGCACACCAGCATAGCAAAGCTTAACACACCTGCAATCCATCGATGGTGACTATTTGTTGTGCAATACAGATGCCATTCACTACCAGATTAATAGATCTCCAGAGTCGTTACCACCCACTGTCCTCATGTAGGAAAAATTTTGTTTTGACTGTGAAATGGTTTGGAGAGAATAGTTAAACAATTACACTTGACTAAGATCTAACGTTGTACTATTTCTAAACATCACCATCCACAAGTTAAATGTAGATCTTAGTAAGTAGAAATTTTAGAGGGGTAGCGATTAAGAAACCAAATATCTGCCTACAAAAACGTTATTAATTTTTGCATATAGCTTTACACACAAAAACAATCTTTATATTGTCTTGGTTTAGTGTTTATAACATTTAGCTTTTCCAACTTACCGTTTTAATTTACACATTAATCATGTAATTCCACGAACAAACAGTAATTTCGCCAATAAAAGCCAGCTATATTAGCAAATTTTAATGTTCGCCACCGTAGCTCAGTGGATAGCGCGCCGCCTTTTCCTCCTGGGGGGCCCAGGTTCGATTCCCAGCTGGTTTGGAGATTTTCTCCGCTCAGGGACTGGGTGTTTGTGTTGTCTTTATAATTATCATTTCATAATCATCGACATGCGAGTCGCCGAAGTGGCGTCACCTCAAACGACTTGCAATAGGCCATCAGGTCCACCCACCGGGAAGCCCTCACCACACGACATTTCATTTACCAAAGTGTAATATTTCTAAGGGGTAAGATAGATACTGCCTACAGGAAAATTAAAGAGACCTTTGGAGAGAAGAGAACCACTTGTATGAATATCAAGAGCTCAGATGGCAACCCAGTTCTAAGCAAAGAAGGGAAGGCAGAAAGGTGGAAGGAGTATATAGAGGGTTTATACAAGGGCGATGTACTTGAGGACAATATTATGGAAATGGAAGAGGATGTAGACGAAGACGAAATGGGAGATAAGATACTGCGTGAAGAGTTTGACAGAGCACTGAAAGACCTGAGTCGAAACAAGGCCCCGGGAGTAGACAACATTCCATTTGAACTACTGATGGCCTCGGGAGAGCCAGTCATGACAAAACTCTACCATCTGGTGAGCACGATGTATGAGACAGGCGAAATACCCTCAGACTTCAAGAAGAATATAATAATTCCAATCCCAAAGAAAGCAGGTGTTGACAGATGTGAAAATTACCGAACTATCAGTTTAATATGTCACAACTGCAAAATACTAACGCGAATTCTTTACAGACGAATGGAAAAACTGGTAGAAGCCGACCTCGGGGAAGATCGGTTTGGATTCCGTAGAAATGTTGGAACACGTGAGGCAATACTGACCTTACGACTTATCTTAGAAGAAAGATTAAGAAAAGGCAAACCTACGTTTCTAGCATTTGTAGACTTAGAGAAAGCTTTTGACAATGTTAACTGGAATACTCTCTTTCAAATTCTGAAGGTGGCAGGGGTAAAATACAGGGAGCGAAAGCCTATTTACAATTTTTACAGAAACCAGATGGCAGTTATAAGAGTCGAGGGGCATGAAAGGGAAGCAGTGGTTGGGAAGGGAGTAAGACAGGGTTGTAGCCTCTCCCCGATGTTATTCAATCTGTATATTGGGCAAGCAGTAAAGGAAACAAAAGAAAAATTCGGAGTAGGTATTAAAATTCATGGAGAAGAAGTAAAAACTTTGAGGTTCGCCGATGACATTGTAATTCTGTCAGAGACAGCAAAGGACTTGGAAGAGCAGTTGAACGGAATGGACAGTGTCTTGAAAGGAGGATATAAGATGAACATCAACCAAAGCAAAACGAGGATAATGGAATGTAGTCAAATTAAGTCGGGTGATGCTGAGGGAATTAGATTAGAAAATGAGACACTTAAAGTAGTAAAGGAGTTTTGCTATTTGGGGAGCAAAATAACTGATGATGGTCGAAGTAGAGAGGATATAAAATGTAGACTGGCAATGGCAAGGAAAGCGTTTCTCAGGAAGAGGAATTTGTTAACATCGAGTATAGATTTATGTGTCAGGAAGTCGTTTCTGAAAGTATTTGTATGGAGTGTAGCCATGTATGGAAGTGAAACATGGGCGATAAATAGTGTAGACAGAAAGACAACAGAAGGTTTCGGAATGTGGTGCTACAGAAAAATGCTGCATATTAGATGGGAAATCACATAACTAATGAGGAGGTACTGAATAGAATTGGGGAGAAGAGAAATTTGTGGCACAACTTGACCAGAAGAAGGGATCGGTTGGTAGGACATGTTCTGAGGCATCAAGGGATCACCAATTTAGTATTGGAGGGCAGCGTGGAGGGTAAAAATCGTAGGGGGAGACCAAGAGATGAATACACTAAGCAGATTCAGAAGGATGTAGGTTGCAGTAGATACTGGGAGATGAAGAAGCTTGCACAGGATAGAGTAGCATGGAGAGCTGCATCAAACCAGTCTCAGGACTGAAGACCACAACAACAACAACAATATACAGGTAATATTTTTCCTGGAAAATATATTTTTATGATTTTAAGAATTAGCTCGGCGTTTGTTAAGGTCTGCATTAGCAACCTTCACATAAGCTACAGGCAAATACTTAAACCTAAAGGCAGATAGAACATAGTTAATAATCTTTGCTCCAACATGATTGTCTGGGCGTTTTAGTTGCACACCACTAAACTTTTGATTATTCTTATATCCCCAGTAGATAAATTGTAGAAAACTATTAAACACAACTCATTAACTGATCGGTAAATTGTCCAGTAATTTACTCCATTTAGAAATGATTGGCACAAAGTCGAGCAGTGGACCTTGTAGGTACTGCTTTTAGTGTTTAATACCATTAGCCAGACACTATGGGGCCGAAATACACCATCCATTCTGTAGTTACAAATAATGGATTCAAGTCTGGCAACATGAAATAATCACCATTCTTCAGCATTTACATTTTACAGTAAATAAAGGCAATCTTGTATCCCCACTCATATTCGGATTTCATCCATATACCCTGTTTAAAGTAACATGTAATCCATACAACAGACTGTTTCTGTTAGACTAGCAATTTGTGGTTGTCTTTGTGACAAATTTTTCCACATTAATTGCACCAACATAATTTTTTTGATAGGGATCTGTCTTAGTCAATCTGATACATTGTTTTTTCTTTGTAGTCTCTGTGGAATAACAGTATGTGCAGTGTCCAGTGCAGCACATGCTGAAACAATATGACAACCCATTTTTAAGCGGATCGAAATTTAATGAGGGGTTTATAAACAGAATTTTCTTATAGTCCTCAAAGTAGTAAACGCCCTCGAATCCCCCATTTCCTGCAAATACACCAACATGTGACCACTTTGCATCAGTATATGCAGTAAATACAAGTATCTTTTATTCCCCCTTCTATATCCAGAGTTTTTCCATTTTCTGTGTGTAAATTTGTATGCAAATTAATAATGATTTTATACAAGAATATTTGTGTTATTATTGAATAACCTACCAGGTGTGGGTGGCTTTCTCTACCAACCAACTATAATACACGTTCCCCTCCTAGCCTGAGTATCTGCAAAGTGTACCAACTCCCCTTCTTCTAAATGTCTACCATGTAGCACGACATGAACTATCATGGCGCGAGTTACAAGTTGTAGCTCAAAATTAATAGACACGTCATTTGTATCACCTGGAAGTCGCCCTGATACTATGTCACAAACTTCTTAACTTATCCTTTCAGAGCAAACAGGTTGGTCGTTATAACCCACTGACCTACGTGATACTTAGGTAACACTGGTTTATTATTACACTCCTGGAAATTGAAATAAGAACACCGTGAATTCATTGTCCCAGGAAGGGGAAACTTTATTGACACATTCCTGGGGTCAGATACATCACATGATCACACTGACAGAACCACAGGCACATAGATACAGGCAACAGAGCATGCACAATGTCGGCACTAGTACAGTGTATATCCACCTTTCGCAGCAATGCAGGCTGCTATTCTCCCATGGAGACGATCGTAGAGATGCTGGATGTAGTCCTGTGGAACGGCTTGCCATGCCATTTCCACCTGGCGCCTCAGTTGGACCAGCGTTCGTGCTGGACGTGCAGACCGCGTGAGACGACGCTTCATCCAGTCCCAAACATGCTCAATGGGGGACAGATCCGGAGATCTTGCTGGCCAGGGTAGTTGACTTACACCTTCTAGAGCACGTTGGGTGGCACGGGATACATGCGGACGTGCATTGTCCTGTTGGAACAGCAAGTTCCCTTGCCGGTCTAGGAATTGTAGAACGATGGGTTCGATGACGGTTTGGATGTACCGTGCACTATTCAGTGTCCCCTCGACGATCACCAGTGGTGTACGGCCAGTGTAGGAGATCGCTCCCCACACCATGATGCCGGGTGTTGGCCCTGTGTGCCTCGGTCGTATGCAGTCCTGATTGTGGCGCTCACCTGCACGGCGCCAAACACGCATACGACCATCATTGGCACCAAGGCAGAAGCGACTCTCATCGCTGAAGACGACACGTCTCCATTCGTCCCTCCATTCACGCCTGTCGCGACACCACTGGAGGCGGGCTGCACGATGTTGGGGCGTGAGCGGAAGACGGCCTAACGGTGTGCGGGACCGTAGCCCAGCTTCATGGAGACGGTTGCGAATGGTCCTCGCCGATACCCCAGGAGCAACAGTGTCCCTAATTTGCTGGGAAGTGGCGGTGCGGTCCCCTACGGCACTGCGTAGGATCCTACGGTCTTGGCGTGCATCCGTGCGTCGCTGCGGTCCGGTCCCAGGTCGACGGGCACGTGCACGTTCCGCCGACCACTGGCGACAACATCGATGTACTGTGGAGACCTCACGCCCCACGTGTTGAGCAATTCGGCGGTACGTCCACCCGGCCTCCCTCATGCCCACTATACGCCCTCGCTCAAAGTCCGTCAACTGCACATACGGTTCACGTCCACGCTGTCGCGGCATGCTACCAGTGTTAAAGACTGCGATGGAGCTCCGTATGCCACGGCAAACTGGCTGACACTGACGGCGGCGGTGCACAAATGCTGCGCAGCTAGCGCCATTCGACGGCCAACACCGCGGTTACTGGTGTGTCCGCTGTGCCGTGCGTGTGATCATTGCTTGTACAGCCCTCTCGCAGTGTCCGGAGCAAGTATGGTGGGTCTGACACACCGGTGTCAATGTATTCTTTTTTCCATTTCCAGGAGTGTATGTGCGCTGTACTGTCCTTCCAAAGCTTTGATGTTTATGTTTTTCACCTGTCTCAAGTAGTTTTTAACCTTTTATAGAAATTTCTCACTACCGAAATATCACTATACAATAAACCTTTACGCACCTATATCAGCGAGCGTCAAACAGATTAACGTGTGTTGCTCCTTTTAAACCACCAGCGTTAGAGAGCAAGTCAATGTGCGAAAGCCTAGCCCTAACAAAGCAGCCGGAAGCGCGAAGCATGCGGCATGAAGACCAGGCACATGCCAGGCCGACTGCAAACATTCAGTTGCCATAGTAATCATGACATCACTACTAGAAACGGAAGAGGACCCAACTGAGCCGACGGGCTACCATCCGTTCAAGTTACTTGCAAGCAACATTGGTCAGACTAATTTGCCGATAGCTGTCAACAAATAGGGGGTTCTTACCAGACTTAAGGACATGAACCACGATGCTATCCCTCCACAGAGAAGGGAAGTCACCCTGGAGCCAGATACGGTTAAACACCTGGAGAAGATGTTGCCGTTGTGGAGCACTGAGATGTTGAAGCAGTTGGTTATGAATGGAGTCTGGGCCAGGGGCTGTATCATGAGAAGAAGAAAGTGCGGAAAGAAATTCCCATTCAGTAAAAGGTTCGTTGTAAGATTCTGACTGACAAGGGGTAAAAGATAATGTGGAAACTTCGGGCCGCTGTTTCTGGAGAAGGAAAGCAGCCAGATAGGAGGCTGATGCTGATGCCATTGCAAAATGGATCGCAAGATGTTCCGCAATAATCAACGAGTCCGTGCAAAGGCCATCTGGGAGGTAAAGGCCTGGGAGGGTGGACTGCCCATGGCAACCTGCGAGAGAGCGAAGCGTAGCCCATACCCATGACACAGGGACAGTAGAACCGAGGGAAGAAACAAATCGTTCCCAACATATCAGTTTGTTCTGTTTGATTAAATAACGGGCTTTAGTGCGAAGGCGTTTATAGGTAATAAGGCTGGCAACGGATGGGTGCCTCTTGTTGTTGTTGTTGTGGTCTTCAGTCCTGAGACTGGTTTGATGCAGCTCTCCATGCTACTCTATCCTGTGCAAGCTTCTTCATCTCCCAGTACCTACTGCAACCTACATCCTTCTGAATCTGCTTAGTGTATTCATCTCTTGGTCTCCCCCTACGATTTTTACCCTCCACGCTGCCCTCCAATACTAAATTGGTGATCCCTTGATGCCTCAGAACATGTCCTACCAACCGATCCCTTCTTCTGGTCAAGTTGTGCCACAAACTTCTCTTCTCCCCAATCCTATTCAATACTTCCTCATTAGTTACGTGATCTACCCATCTAATCTTCAGCATTCTTCTGTGGCACCACATTTCGAAAGCTTCTATTCTCTTCTTGTCCAAACTATTTACTGTCCATGTTTCACTTCCATACATGGCTACACTCCATACAAATACTTTCAGAAATGACTTCCTGACACTTAAATCTATACTCGATGTTAACAAATTTCTCTTCTTCAGAAACGCTTTCC
Source organism: Schistocerca cancellata (assembly GCF_023864275.1). Taxonomy (NCBI): domain Eukaryota; kingdom Metazoa; phylum Arthropoda; class Insecta; order Orthoptera; family Acrididae; genus Schistocerca; species Schistocerca cancellata. The sequence goes on from NC_064629.1 coordinate 470,705,118, forward strand.
TTGCCATTGCCAGTCTACATTTTATATCCTCTCTACTTCGACCATCATCAGTTATTTTGCTCCCCAAATAGCAAAACTCCTTTACTACTTTAAGTGTCTCATTTTCTAATCTAATTCCCTCAGCATCACCCGACTTAATTCGACTACATTCCATTATCCTCGTTTTGCTTTCGTTGATGTTCATCTTATATCCTCCCTTCAAGACACCATCCATTCCGTTCAACTGCTCTTCCAAATCCTTTGCTGTCTCTGACAGAATTACAATGTCATCGGCGAACCTCAAAGTTTTTATTTCTTCTCCGTGGATTTTAATACCTACTCCAAATTTTTCTTTTGTTTCCTTTACTGCTTGCTCAATATACAGATTGAATAACATTGGGGAGAGGCTACAACCCTGTCTTACTCCCTTCCCAACCACTGCTTCCCTTTCATGCCCCTCGACTCTTATAACTGCCATCTGGTTTCTGTACAAATTGTAGATAGCCTTTCGCTCCCTGTATTTTACCCCTGCCACCTTTAGAATTTGAAATAGAGTATTCCAGTCAACATTGTCAAAAGCTTTCTCTAAGTCTACAAATGCTAGAAACGTAGGTTTGCCTTTCCTTAATCTTTCTTCTAAGATAAGTCGTAAGGTCAGTATTGCCTCACGTGTTCCAGTATTTCTACGGAATCCAAACTGATCTTCCCCGAGGTCGGCTTCTACTAGTTTCTCCATTCGGCTGTAAAGAATTCGTGTTAGTACTTTGCAGCTGTGGCTTATTAAGCTGATTGTCCGGTAATTTTCACATCTGTCAACACCTGCTTTCTTTGGGATTGGAATTATTATATTCTTCTTGAAGTCTGAGGGTATTTCGCCTGTTTCATACATCTTGATCACCAGATGGTAGAGTTTTGTCAGGACTGGCTCTCCCAAGGCCGTCAGTAGTTCCAATGGAATGTTGTCTACTCCGGGGGCCTTGTTTCGACTCATGTCTTTCAGTGCTCTGTCAAACTCTTCACGCAGTATCGTATCTCCCATTTCATCTTCATCTACATCCTCTTCCATTTCCATAATATTGTCCTCAAGTGCATCGCCCTTGTATAGACCCTGTATATACTCCTTCCACCTTTCTGCTTTCCCTTCTTTGCTTAGAACTGGGTTTCCATCTGAGCTCTTGATGTTCATACAAGTGGTTCTCTTATCTCCAAAGGTCTCTTTAATTTTCCTGTAGGCAGTATCTATCTTACCCCTAGTGAGATAAGCCTCTACATCCTTACATTTGTCCTCTAGCCATCCCTGCTTAGCCATTTTGCACTTCCTGTCGATCTCATTTTTGAGATGTTTGTATTCTTTTTTGCCTGCTTCATTTACTGCATTTTTATATTTTCTCCTTTCATCAATTAAATTCAATATTTCTTCTGTTACCCAAGGATTTCTACTAGCCCTCGTCTTTTTACCTACTTGATCCTCCGCAGCTTTCACTACTTCATCCCTCAAAGCTACCCACTCTTCTTCTACTGTATTTCTTTCCCCCATTCCTGTCAATTGTTCCCTTATGCTCTCCCTGAAACTCTGTACAACCTCTGGTTTAGTCAGTTTATCCAGGTCCCATCTCCTTAAATTCCCACCTTTTTGCAGTTTCTTCAGTTTTAATCTACAGGTCATAACCAATAGATTGTGGTCAGAGTCCACATCTGCCCCTGGAAATGTCTTACAATTTAAAACCTGGTTCCTAAATCTCTGTCTTACCATTATATAATCTATCTGATACCTTTTAGTATCTCCAGGGTTCTTCCATGTATGCAACCTTCTGTCATGATTCTTAAACCAAGTGTTAGCTAAGATTAAGTTGTGCTCTGTGCAAAATTCTACCAGGCGGCTTCCTCTTTCATTTCTTCCCCCCAATCCATATTCACCTACTACGTTTCCTTCTCTCCCTTTGCCTACACTCGAATTCCAGTCACCCATGACTATTAAATTTTCGTTTCCCTTCACTATCTGAATAATTTCTTTTATTTCATCATACATTTCTTCAATTTCTTCGTCATCTGCAGAGCTAGTTGGCATATAAACTTGTACTACTGTAGTAGGTGTGGGCTTCGTATCTATCTTGGCCACAATAATGCGTTCACTATGCTGTTTGTAGTAGCTTACCCGCATTCCTATTTTCCTATTCATTATTAAACCTACTCCTGCATTACTCCTATTTGACTTTGTGTTTATAACCCTGTAGTCACCTGACCAGAAGTCTTGTTCCTCCTGCCACCGAACTTCACTAATTCCCACTATATCTAACTTTAACCTATCCATTTCCCTTTTTAAATTTTCTAACCTACCTGCCCGATTAAGGGATCTGACATTCCACGCTCCGATCCGTAGAACGCCAGTTTTCTTTCTCCTGATAACGACATCCTCTTGAGTAGTCCCCGCCCGGAGATCCGAATGGGGGACTATTTTACCTCCGGAATATTTTACCCAAGAGGACGCCATCATCATTTAATCATACAGTAAAGCTGCATGTCCTCGGGAAAAATTACGGCCGTACTTTCCCCTTGCTTTCAGCCGTTCGCAGTACCAGCACAGCAAGGCCGTTTTGGTTATTGTTACAAGGCCAGATCAGTCAATCATCCAGACTGTTGCCCTTGCAACTACTGAAAAGGCTGCTGCCCCTCTTCAGGAACCACACGTTTGTCTGGCGTCTCAACAGATACCCCTCCGTTGTGGTTGTACCTACGGTACGGCTATCTGTATCGCTGAGGCACGCAAGCCTTCCCACCAACGGAAAGGTCCATGGTTCATGGGGAGGGGGTGCCTCTTAAGGTGTTGTAAAGCTCGACGGCGATCACGGATGGCAATGGCAATGGCCGTACTCCACCACGGGACTTGCCAGTGACGAAATGGTTCAGATGAGCGCGGTACAGCAAGGCTAGCAGTGCGAACAATCGCGTCAGACACGTCACGTAGGACGTCATCAATACAACCCGACAAAGGGGGAGAAAACACGACCTGTGCAGTGTATAGAGGCCAATCGGTGCGTTGGAAAGACCAACGAGGTAACTTGTCCATCGGGGAGCGTGAAGGGAGAGAGACAATCAACGGAAAGAGGTCACTATCACAAAGGTCGTCATGTGGCGACCAGTGTAATGAAGGGAGGAGAGAGGGAGAAGAAAGAGAAAGATCAATGGCAGAAAAGGAACCATGACCAGCACTGAAATGAGTAGTGGAGCCATCATTAAGAAGGCACAAGTCGTGGTCTGTAATAAACTGACCTAAGAGAAGACCTCGTCTAGATGGAAATGCACTGCCCCACAAGGGATGATGAGCATTAAAATCCCCGATAAGGAGGAAGGGAGGAGGAAGTTGCTGAAGAAGGGCAGTTAAGGCAGCAGGTGAAAAAGTCCTGTCAGGAGGGAGATAAAGATTGCAAACCGTGACCTCAGAGTCCGGGTGGACCCTAACAGCAACCGTTTCCAATGTAGTTTTCGAGGAGTCCACGATCTAGCAATAGATAAAACACGGAACCCAACTGAGGGTCAGTGAGCGATCATCAGTAAAATGAGATTCCTGTAGAACCACACAAGCTGCAGAGTAAGACGAAGTAAGGGATTTCAATTCCGGAAGGTGACGGTAGTATCCATTACAATTCCATTGGATAACCACAGAACGATTATTTAAATGGAGGCTGAACAGGCTAAAGCCAGTCATACCGCCAGGTCACCACCTGTCACCAACAAGGAGGGGGCGACATCCATGAACGACAGGTCAGGATATGGTTGTCAAGCTGGGGATGGGACCTCTGATGACACCAGAGGCTCTTTGTCCCGGGACTTATGTTTCTTCTTCTTTTCTGTTTGAGATCGAGGAGGGCTGTGTGGCATAAAGGAGCCAGCTGCAGCAAGACCGGGAACAGAAAGAGATCGGGCGACCTGGGGGCCGACAGACCGCGGTTTTCGCGGTCGTCGCGTGGCAGCAGATCTTCGGCCTGGAAGGTGCCGGGAAGGAGCATCCTGGGAGGGCCGCCCTTCCGCCCTTGACCAGCAGATGCGAAAGAGTAGGACACTTCTACAGCTGGGGAGGGGGCGCAGCACCCAGAGGAGAAGGTGTGGGAGCTGCAGGGGAGGGGGGAGGAGAGGGGTCCGGGACTGGGGTAAGGAGGGGGGAGGATAGGAGGTGGGATGTACAGCTTCACATCACATCGATAAACCATAATCTTTACCTTGTCAGGGAGGGTATTCCCTTCAAAGGCCAGGATAATGGCACCAGTATCAACGCGGTTGTCCTTAGGACCCTTCTGAACACGCCGAACAAAGTGAACACCCCTCTGTCCAAGATTGTCCCAAAGTTCCTCATCAGTTTGAAAGATGAGGTCCCTGTGAAAAATCACACCTTGAACTATATTTAGAGACTGGTGGGGGGCGGCAGAACTGAGGGGCCGGACAGAGGGACTGCCCGGGATGACTGCCCACCCGCGGTCCCGCATTCACGCGAGGGAGTGAGGGAAAAACCCAGTACAAAAACCTCCTCAGACCTCACACCACCGCCCAGGTAGGCCCGAAGGGGATGGGGAGAGCTCGACATCCATGGGCGACGGGGGTGACGCCGCGGCGGCGGTGTGCGGCGGAGTGACCGGCGAGGCGGAAGCCCCAGCCAGCGGTGGACCCAGCGCCGCTGGCGTTGGCGGCGAGGGTGGCGTCGGGGGCGGCGTCCGGCGGTCAGCCAGCGTGGAGGCCGCGGCGGACGGCCGACGGCCGACGGGTGGCGGCGGCCGCTGGCAACGATGGCGGCTGAGGCGCATGCGCAGGAGGGGCTCGCTGCTGACCACGAGCCGAGAGTGCCAGCGCATGTGCAGTGGGCGCGCCCTGGGAGCGCGCCAGCCACGGCAGCGGCGCGGGCTCCAAGGGAGACAGGGAGACCACGAGATGTCAGCATCTGCCGACAAAGAGGGGGCGGCAGAAACCGGAAGGCGGCACAACCGTAGCTGGTTCCTGTGCCGCTTGACCAAGAGACCAGAGACCAGAGACAAGATATAGAGCGCGGCCGAGAGAGCAAACGATGCGCCCCTGATTCCAACACCGCCTGTCCATAAAAACTCTGTAGAAGACCATAGCGTGCGGCATGAAGCCGGAAGGAGGCGACGCAGCGGAAGCGAATGGCGAAGGAGGCCGCAGTAACTGCAAAAGCGACCTGTGGGCGCGACCATGAAGCAATTCAGCCGGGGAGCGAGTACCACGCGGCTGGGAGCGGTAGGACGACAAAAAGGTCCAAAGAGCACGCTCGCGAGAATGCGTAGCGCGCACCTTAGTCATCTGTGATTTGAACGTTCCAACGATCCGTTCAGCCTCGCCATTCGAGTGCGGGCGGAACGGGGCGGTAGTCAGATGGCGAATGCCATTGGCAGCACAAAATGTTTCAAATTCCTTGGAGACAAACTGGGGGCCATTCTCGGAGACAAGCACTTTCAGCAGACCCTCCAGACAGAAAATCGATGTCAATGTCCGAATGGTACTCGCTTAGGTAGTGGCAACCATCAGGACAACAAAGTGGAAGTTTCTGTAAACATCGATAACAATCAACCAGCGGGCGTCCCAGAAAGGACCCGCGAAATCATCATGGAGACGCTGCCAAGGTGCATTAGAAGTCGTCCACGCAAAGAACTGTTGGCGGGGAGCAGATTGATCTCCGCACTAGACTGACAAATAGCGAACAAATCTTCAATGTCGCTATTAATACCAATCCAGGTGTAATGACGTCGAGCGTGCTGTTTCGTCCGCAAAGAGCGAGGTACCACGACATGGGATTGATCATTTTCCGTTCGGAGTAATGGAACACCGTGGTGAACTGACAAACTATGGCGTTGTGTAAAATAACGCCGAACCAGGGGGTCAGGAATTTGGGAAGCAGAGGGCGGCCATTGCGTACGGATGTACTGCAAAACTAGGTGTAGAGAAGCGTCGACAACCGTCGCGGAAGCAATATGACGGAAATCGACTGGAAAACCATCGGCAAACTCTGCGTCTCGCAACTCAACGTTCAGACACGACACTTTGGAGGAGTCAAAGGCGTCGTCCGGACCAATAGGAAGACGAGACAACGTGTCGGCATTGCCATGTTGAGCCGTAGGCCGGTACGAAATTTCATAATTGTAGTCTGACAGAAACACTGCCCAACGTTGCTGAGCCGTACGGGCTGGAACAGGCTTGGATGGGTGGAACAACGACTCAGAGGCTTGTGGTCGGTAACCAGATAGAACTTCCGACCGTACAAAAAATCGTGGAACTTGGCGACTCCATAGACAATAGCTAGAGCTTCCTTTTCTATCTGAGAGTAGTTTTGTTGCGCCGAATTGAGCAATTTGGAGGCAAATGCGATCGGGCGATCGACCGAATGTACGCGGTGCGAGAGAACCGAGCCGATACCATGCGAAGACGCATCGACAGCCAAAACCACAGGCCGGGAGGGGTCAAAAGGAACCAAATATCGATCACTGAACAACGCAGATTTGAGCTGGCGGAAAGCAGCGTCACAATCCGGAGACCACACAAAAGTCACATTCTTACAAAGGCGCTATCTGAGCGGCGTTAGGTATGAAGCGAATATAATAAGTAATTTTCCCAATACAGATTGGAGTTCCGTCAAGCTCGTAGGCGCTAGCAAGTCTGATCGCACGGAGATGTGACGGTGAGGGGTGGATACCCTGTCTATTAATCACATGGCCTAAGTATTCTATCTCAGTCCGAAAAAACTTGCACTTGTTCTTGTTCTTGTTCTTGTTACATTTGAGGCCAGCCTGTGAAAGGACACGAAACAGTTTTCAAATTCTGCAAATGTTCTTCATGGGTGCGACTACAATATCGCCTAGATAATTGGAGCACCCTGGAACCGTAGCACACAATTGCTGCAAATATGACTGAAAAATAGCTGGCGCCGAAGCACAACCGAAAGGAAGGCGGCGAAACTTGAACAGTCCCAAGTGAGTGTTTATGACAAAGTAGCGCTGCGACGAGTCGTCGAGCGGAATCTGGAAGCACGCGTCTCAAATCAATCGTAGAAAAATACTTTCCTGCACCCAACTTATCAAATATGGCCTCAGGGCGCGGCAAAGGGAAAGTAGCAACAACAGTCTTGGGATTCACTGTGGACTTAAAATCTGCACAAATGCGGAGTCGGCCATTAGGTTTCTTAACACACACTATCGGTGACGCCCAGGGTGAGGCAGACACGGGTTCTAGGACCCCAACTTCTTTCAAATGCATGAGGTCCGCAGCTACTGCGTCGCGTTGCGTACCGGGCGAGCGCGCCGGTACACAGGTATAGCATTGTATAACTACAACATGCGCAGCGCAATTAGAAGGGCAGCCCAAGCCGTCAGAGAAAAGTTCAATAAACGACGTACAAAGGTAGTCAACACTATCATTATGGTCACTAGCTGAGACGCACAAGACATTGTCTTGCACCGAGAGGCCAGAAAGTTCAAATGCATGCAGTCCGAAAAGGTTCGTAGCATCACGCGATTGAACGACGTGGAAAGTCACTGTTTGGTGGTGGCACAGTACGTGGCCTGTACACTACACACCAACCACCGAAATTTCTTGTCCTGTGAAAGCAGTCAGCTTGTAAAGCGAGCTGCGGAGTGACGGTGAGCCAAGCAATGCATATGACTTGTGATTCAATAAAGAAACCGAAGCACCAGTATCTAACTGCAAACGCACAGCACGTCCAGCAATGTGGAGAGTCAAACAGTTTGCGTGCACCGCGCTCAATGCGATTGAGAGTGTCTGAGGAAGTGTGGCTGGGCACCTGACTTGTGGTAGACGCACGTGGCGCAGAAGCCTGTTCAAAAATAGTATTAACGTCCATAGGTTGCTCAAAGTCAGTTCCACGGCGAGAGCCGTTGCTGCGATGCCGCTGCGAATTACGCGAACCTGACACGCGTGTGAGGTGAGAGTTCCGTTTAGAACACACGGCTTGGACATGACCTGTTTTGTTACAGAGAAAACACTGAGCTCGACGGGAAGGGCACTTGTCCCGGGGATGAGCACTAAAACACTTAGGGCAAGATTTGAGTCTAGGCGCGGAAGCATGGTTAGCAAACTGCTTACGCGCCTACTTGCGGTGCCGCGGAGCCGTCCGCGGCGGAGCGGAATGCCCGGGCCTGCACTAACCGCGCATACGCCTGGCGTTGCATCGAACGCGGAATTTGCCCTGTCCAACGTGTCCTGGCGATCCAGAAAATCTAACACTTCTTGCAAAGTAGGGTTCTTAAATTTCAGGATCTGTTCCCGGAGGCGATGATCCGTCACATTTTGCGCGGTAGCTTCTCTGACCATTACATCTGCATAGGACAGTCTGCAGGAACACTGAAAGTCACAGTCGGACGTAAGCCCCTGCAAGTCTGCAATCCACGAGCGGTTAGTCTGACCAGGTTCACGCCGTAGGCGAAAAAACTTATAACGCGCAGCGACGACATTGACACTGTCCTTGTAATGTGCGTCCAACTTGCGGAGCATGTCGTCATACAACTGTTCTTCCGGGCGGGAGGCAGGGAAGAGTTTCATTAACACGCGATAAAGTTCCACGCCAGCGTGGACAATAAGGAAAGGCAGCCGCGCATTATCTGCAATTTTGTAGGCCTCGTAGTGTGCTTCAAGTTACGCCCGGTACTCGTCCCAACGTTGCGTGTCAGGGTTGAAGCGTTGGAACGGCGGTGCTGCTGTTGGTGGTGGAGGCGCCGGGGGTGCCGGCGGCGGCTTCGTGTGTGCTTGCGCCGCTGTAGTCTGCATGGCCACTAGTCCTTGCATCGCTGCGAGCAACTGCGTCATCAGCTGCGTCTGAAATTGTAAAAGCTCGGGCAGCGAAGGTTGTTCTCTTTGCGAAGCCATGGTGCAACAAACAGGTAGCAAGCAGATTCGTGAAGCGGGTAGCAACTACCCTACCGCAGACGAGGGCAAACCAGAAAAGTGAGCAAGCAAGTATCCGCAGGGCGAAAGCACGTCGCCAACCTAGGCGAAACTAAGTGGACAAACACGGAAGCAAAGAACCAATATCGCAGCTAGTTTAGTGAACTCGGAAACGAGGGACCAGACTCGTCGCCATTTAATTTATTGTGTCTCACTGTTTATAGGCACAAAACGCGTGGGTGTTTTCAGCTCGTTACTAAATGCAAATAAGTAGGAGGCCGAGTTGATAGGAGCTGAAGGAGTCCAGGTTGCAAAACTATGCGGTACACCACACTGTTAGAGAGAAGGATTATTATTCAAGAAACACATAGTACAATGAAATTACTGATCTTCAGTAGTCTTTAGTAGTTTATAGGACTGCAGCTGCGGCTATGAACAGACAATCTCGTAACATGAAATGCCACGAACTAATACAACATACTCTCAGGGACAGCCTGGCCGGCCGCTGGTGGCCGAGCGGTTCTAGGCGCTTCAGTCTGGAACCGCGCGACCACTACGGTCGCAGGTTCGAATCCTGCCTCGGGCATGGATGTGTGTGATGTCCTTAGGTTAGTTAGGTTTAAGTAGTTCTAAGTTCTAGGGGACTGATGACCTGAGATGTTAAGTCCCACAGTGCTCAGAGCCATTAGAACCATTTTCGACTAAGCCTGAAGGGCCCTCCTCAGAGAATCAATGCAAACATTACAGAACTGGCTGAGGGCCGATTATGAAAGTGCGTCTGCCTAGGTCGAAATCTAGCTAAGAAGTGAACGAGGCACACTCCTGTTCCGTCGAGTTGCACAGCCCGCTAGAGTGCACTGTGCTCGGCAGACGACGGGCTGCCAACCTTGTGTTGGCGCTGAGTTGTAGTAGTATCTGTGGCTATGATACTGCAGTTTTCATAATGTTATAAAGCTAGAACTACTGCTGCTTTATTCACTGTGCTGAGTAGCATATTCCAGAATTATAAAATGAATAACAAACAGATGGCCCAAACCAACGATCGCGCTTCCGTCCTGGCAGCAGAATTAAATGGCCTGCAAGCTGAGGTGCGTAAAATTGCGCCTCCCCCAAGCTCATTTTACTCACTACTTTGCACATCTTTTAAATTTAGCTTTGTAGAAGAGGTGCTGTCGCATAAAGCCGTGAAGATTTTTTTCTCCGCGCTTTGGGGCATTTCGGCTTTCATCCAGCGGACCTTCAACGCATAGCAGTTCTCGGCAGTATCGTTGATAAACGCTTTCCTTTCTGCAGTCAAACGTGATGGAATTGTAATGCTAGAATAACACGTGTCATTCACGGAAGGCGTCCGGGGCTAAGCGACGTTTTAAATGAAATAATTGACAGTCCGGACTCTAGGGCAACGACTACAAGAGGGGCTTGTGGTTTCAAATACTCCCTCCTAGTCTTTCACTGTGTTTTTTCTCTGTTTTTGAAAGACTGGACTACTTGTTAACTTTCTTCAGAAAAAAGCCAATGATGCGTAGTTTTCCAGCAGTGCTGTCTCAGTATGCATAGCTTACATCAAAAACTTAAGAAATGAAAATAGGTAGATCGAATTTTTAAATGCCACGAAACTCTCCAGTAATTGCAAACTGAAGCTTCCATAAATAGAGCTGAAATGATGGAAGAATACATTGGCAATCCATTCATCTCAAAATACAAACAGGTGTACTTTGAGGTATATGATAATATCGTAACACGACTGGAAAGATGATTTTCACATTGTGATAAACTGCTCTTCCTTATATTAGGCGATACCACTCAGTTCGCCAGTTATGGTCGGCATCTCCCTGTAGCACCGTTCATTACTACAAACGTATGGTACGTTCTTCAGTTCCCCGCAGTTGCGTGTAAAATTGGAGACTGTATTTTCTCCCTAGCATAAAGTAACATTTCACTCTGTCAGTTTCGGAGACATTATCAAAAGAATGATTGAGAATGAAACGGACAAAATTATTCAAGAAGTTTTCAAACTGTTTTGTCTAATTGCTACAATTCCTGCAACAAGTGCTTCATCTGAAAGAGTTTCTCTTGCCTTAAAGGCGTAAAAACGCATTTGAGGAACAGTATGGCCCAGGATCGCTTATCAGCTCTTGCTTGTACCTGAATTGAAAAACCAGTACTGTGAATACTTGAAAGCATACATACATGACATGATGATGCAGTTGGAAGATTTGGAAAGGAGAAGGATCGTCGAGTTAGCTTTGTCTGACAAGTAACAATGCTCAAACGCCCAACCTACTAATTCGTTTGCAAATAAAAGTGTCACTATTATTATTATTATTGTTAGTCGTAGTAATAGTTTTTCCGGTCACGAAAACTGGCAACAGCCGAGAGAGCGATGTGCTGACCTCACGCTCCTCCATATCCATATCCGGTGATGTCCATTGGCGGACACGGCGGTTGGTCAGTACCCCTGGGTCATCCGAGACCTGTTCGGACGCAGTTTAGTAGTAGTAATAGTAGTCTTCCCCCCCATGAACCATTGACCTTGCCGTTGGTGGGGAGGCTTGCGTGCCTCAGCGATACAGATAGCCGTACCGTAGGTGCAACCACAACGGAGGGGTATCTGTTGAGACGCCAGACAAACGTGTGGTTCCTGAAGAGGGGCAGCAGCCTTTTCAGTAGTTGCAAGGGCAACAGTCTGGATGATTGACTGATCTGGCCTTGTAATAATAATCAAAACGGCCTTGCTGTGCTGGTACTGCGAACGGCTGAAAGCAAGGGGAAACTACGGCCGTAATTTTTCCCGAGGACATGCAGCTTTACTGTATGATTAAACGATGATGGCGTCCTCTTGGGTAAAATATTCCAGAGGTAAAATAGTCCCCCATTCGGATCTCCGGGCGGGGACTACTCAAGAGGATGTCGTTATCAGGAGAAAGAAAACTGGCGTTCTACGGATCGGAGCGTGGAATGTCAGATCCCTTAATCGGGCAGGTAGGTTAGAAAATTTAAAAAGGGAAATGGATAGGTTAAAGTTAGATACAGTGGGAATTAGTGAAGTTCGGTGGCAGGAGGAACAAGACTTCTGGTCAGGTGACTACAGGGTTATAAGCACAAAGTCAAATAGGGGTAATGCAGGAGTAGGTTTAATAATGAATAGGAAAATAGGAATGCGGGTAAGCTACTACAAACAGCATAGTGAACGCATTATTGTGGCCAAGATAGATACGAAGCCCACACCTACTACAGTAGTACAAGTTTATATGCCAACTAGCTCTGCAGATGACGAAGAAATTGATGAAATGTATGATGAGATAAAAGAAATTATTCAGATAGTGAAGGGAGACGAAAATTTAATAGTCATGGGTGACTGGAATTCGAGTGTAGGAAAAGGGAGAGAAGGAAATGTAGTAGGTGAATATGGATTGGGGCTACGAAATGAAAGAGGAAGCCGCCTGGTAGAATTTTGCACAGAGCACAACTTAATCATAGCTAACACTTGGTTTAAGAATCATGATAGAAGGTTGTATACATGGAAGAACCCTGGAGATACTAAAAGGTATCAGATAGATTATATAATGGTAAGACAGAGATTTAGGAACCAGGTTTTAAATTGTAAGACATTTCCAGGGGCAGATGTGGACTCTGACCACAATCTATTGGTTATGACCTGTAGATTAAAACTGAAGAAACTGAAAAAAGGTGGGAATTTAAGGAGATGGGACCTGGATAAACTGAAAGAACCAGAGATTGTAGAGAGTTTCAGAGAGAGCATTAGGGAACGATTGACAAGAACGGGCGGAAGAAATACGGTATAAGAAGGATGGGTAGCTTTGAGAGATGAAATAGTGAAGGCAGCAGAGGATCAAGTGTGTAAAAAGACGAGGGCTAGTAGAAATACTTGGGTAACAGAAGAAATATTGAATTTAATTGATGAAAGGAGAAAATATAAAAATGCAGTAAATGAAGCAGGCAAAAAGGAATACAAACGTCTCAAAAATGAGATCGACAGGAAGTGCAAAATGGCTAAGCAGGCATGGCTAGAGGACAAATGCAAGGATGTAGAGGCTTATCTCACTAGGGGTAAGATAGATACTGCCTACAGGAAAATTAAAGAGACCTTTGGAGATAAGAGAACCACTTGTATGAACATCAAGAGCTCAGATGGAAACCCAGTTCTAAGCAAAGAAGAGAAAGCAGAAAGGTGGAAGGAGTATATAGAGGGTCTATACAAGGGCGATGTACTTGAGGACAATATTATGGAAATGGATGAGGATGTAGATGAAGATGAAATGGGAGATACGATACTGCGTGAAGAGTTTGACAGAGCACTGAAAGACCTGAGTCGAAACAAGGCCCCCGGAGTAGACAACATTCCACTGGAACTTCTGACGGCCTTGGGAGAGCCAGTCCTGACAAAACTCTACCATCTGGTGAGCAAGATGTATGAGACAGGTGAAATACCCTCAGACTTCAAGAAGAATATAATAATTCCAATCCCAAAGAAAGCAGGTGTTGACAGATGTGAAAATTACCGAACAATCAGTTTAATAAGCCACTGCTGCAAAATACTAACACGAATTCTTTACAGACGAATGGAAAAACTAGTAGAAGCCGACCTCGGGGAAGATCAGTTTGGATTCCGTAGAAATACTGGAACACGTGAGGCAATACTGACCTTACGACTTATCTTGGAAGAAAGATTAAGAAAAGGCAAACCTACGTTTCTAGCATTTGTAGACTTAGAGAAAGCTTTTGACAATGTTGACTGGAATACTCTCTTTCAAATTCTAAAGGTCGCAGGGGTAAAATACAGGGAGCGAAAGGCTATTTACAATTTGTACAGAAACCAGATGGCAGTTATAAGAGTCGAGGGACATGAAAGGGAAGCAGCGGTGGGGAAGGGAGTAAGACAGGGTTGCAGCCTCTCCCCGATGTTATTCAATCTGTATATTGAGCAAGCAGTAAAGGAAACAAAAGAAAAATTCGGAGTAGGTATTAAAATCCATGGAGAAGAAATAAAAACTTTGAGGTTCGCCGATGACATTGTAATTCTGTCAGAGACAGCAAAGGACTTAGAAGAGCAGTTGAACGGAATGGATGGTATCTTGAAGGGGGGATATAAGATGAACATCAACAAAAGCAAAACGAGGATAATGGAATGTAGTCGAATTAAGTCGGGTGATGTTGAGGGTATTAGATTAGGAAATGAGACAGAAAGTAGTAAAAGAGTTTTGCTATTTGGGGAGCAAAATAACTGATGATGGTCGAAGTAGAGAGGATATAAAATGCAGACTGGCAATGGCAAGGAAAGCGTTTCTGAAGAAGAGAAATTTGTTAACACCGAGTATAGATTTAAGTGTCAGGAAGTCATTTCTGAAAGTATTTGTATGGAGTGTAGCCATGTATGGAAGTGAAACGTGGACGGTAAATAGTTTGGACAAGAAGAGAATAGAAGCTTTCGAAATGTGGTGCTACAGAAGAATGCTGAAGATTAGATGGGTAGATCACATAACTAATGAGGAAGTATTGAATAGGATTGGGGAGAAGAGAAGTTTGTGGCACACCTTGACCAGAAGAAGGGATCGGTTGGTAGGACATGTTCTGAGGCATCAAGGGATCACCAATTTAGTATTGGAGGGCAGCGTGGAGGGTAAAAATCGTAGGGGGAGACCAAGAAATGAATACACTAAGCAGATTCTGAAGGATGTAGGTTGCAGTAGGTACTGGGAGATGAAGAAGCTTGCACAGGATAGAGTAGCATGGAGAGCTGCATCAAACCAGTCTCAGGACTGAAGACCACAACAACAACAACATAGTAGTAGTAGTGGCAGTCGTCGTCATTGTCATCTTAGTAGCAGTAATTGTAATAGTATTGGTGGTGGTGGTTTTCGTCGTCGTCTTTAGGAACGCTGGCTACGTGTAGTTTAAAGGGGAAGGAAAGGGGATTTTCGAATATGTTTTCCGGTCGCCCCGGAATTTAGGCCCATGATCTTCTACTAGTAGTTTTATACTACTCTGCATTCCACTGCCTAACAACCAGCATGTCCTGTTGAAATCGAATCATGGGCCTGCTTCAGTTTGAGAATACCGTCTTTGGACGATATTCAGGTGCTACCTCTAGTTGATGGTATCCACTACATAGGTCAATAGCTGTAAAATATTGTCACTTGCCCATACGATCTAATGTTCCGCTTACCGGGGTTATCTGATAAGTTTGGTATATTTCCATGGAAGAATAGAACATTTTTGTTGTGCATTCATGCCTTCATGGTTGGTAAGATTGGTTAGTTCAAGGAGTGAGTAAACAATTTCAACAATGTACAGTGTACAGTTCACTGTTGACAGCTGCCTGAATTGGTTTGTCGACTACCACTGAAAATAGAGAAAACCGAGTTTGATGCTGTTATGAAACATCTTTATTTGAAGGGTTGGACTGCCACACAAATCAAAACAGGACTGGATGAAGTTCACACAGATTTTTCGCCATCATTGAAGATCATTTACTCGCTGGAAAATAAATTGAAACGTGGCTGTACAAGCACCAAATAGAAAGCGTGTTCCAGCCAGCCAGCCGAGGTCACCACAAAGGCCACCACTGATAAAATCCATGATATGGTAATGCAAAACCACTGAATAGAAATTCGTTGGCAGCTCAACTGAGCCAGTGCACAATATCCTGCATGGAGAATCAGCTACGAAGAGCCTGTGTGCGAGGTGGATGCTCACAGTGAGCCAAAAATGCAATTGGCACAACATCTCAACACAATACCTGGCGATCTTTAATTGCAAGACTTCTTGCACTGATTTCTGAATGTTGACGAAACCTGGATCGATTTTTACACAACAAAGTCGCAGCAGCAGTCAAAACAACGGACAAAAAATGACTCTGAGCACTATGGGACTCAACATCTGAGGTCATCAGTCCCCTAGAACTTAGAACTACTTAAACCTAACTAACCTAAGGACATCACACACATCCATGCCCGAGGCAGGATTCGAACCTGCGACCGTAGAGGTCGCGCGGTTCCAGACTGAACCGCCTAAAACAACGGACAAAGGCTGGTGAAAGAAGGCAAATACAATTTTGCCCTCTGGTAAGCTGATGGCTATTGTTTTTTGGGATTCGCAAGGAATACTTCTGATAGATTATGTGGAAAAAGGCAGAACTATAGCTGGACCCTATTATGCTCTATTGTTGGATCGTTTGAAACTTGCTTTGACTGAAAAAAGACCAAGTTTGACCCACAAGGAAGTGCTTTTTTACCAGGATAATGCACCATCCCACACATCAGTAATAACAATGGAGAATGTGCATGAACTGGGATTTGAATCTGTTCCTCATCCACTGTATTCATCAGATGTAGTGACTTCTTCCTGCTCCCTAACTCGAAACTTTGGCTTGCTGGGAAGAAATTTTCATCAAATGAGGAAGCGATAGTTGCAGTCAACGAGTGTTTTGCAGAGTTTGAGAGAACCCATTTTTCTGATGGGATGAAAAAGTTGGAGGATCGTTGACCAAGTGTAAATCTCAAACGAGACTAGACGAGAAGTTAGGTGAGTTGTTTACGAGTCAAATGTTTTTTCTTGCTTTTGTAACAGACTTATCAAACCACACTCGTAAACTTGGCGTCAGATAGTCATCTGACACTGTTTTCTGATTTAATTAGAGGTAGTCACAACAGGACAGATATGCTTTGTTGTCATTTTGTAATTTTTTCGATACGATGACAACAGATGACAGATGATCTCTAGAGGCTATTACTTGCTTCTATGAGCCCTGTTGAAGCTGTTGGCCTATAAAAGCTTCCACAGCAGGCTGTAGGGCTCCAGGAACATTATATGGTTTCTTATAAACAGATGCTTCTATTCTAGTTGGAATATGATATCGAGGTAGAGGCGTGGCAGGCAGTTGACCAAGAGGAGCAAACAACGCAGTGCACTCTTCTAAAAGTCTTTCCATATCCTCCTTGTCTTGTCGCTCTTGATGTGTTACTTTATTTCTCAGTGCGGTCAAGCTGACACATTGTCCCAATGTTGTGTACTCATCCCCCTATATCTACCTTCCAAACCTTCCCTGAAAGACACTGAATGACTGTGTATGCCATAAAATTTTGTGGCTCATCACATATATCCTACCATCCCTTGCTGATTTTAGCTAGGTTACATCCAACAGTTATTCGTTACTCCAATTTCTAAACATAGCAGCTGGGTCCTAATAATTGAAAAATACAGAGGATGAGCCCTCAGATGCTCTGATTCTGCTTGTATCAGAGCAATTTGACTTATTAACTACTGAGAAGCGTCGTGATCCGAAACTTGCTTCTCCATATTGTCTATTTACTACCAACACAAATACCAGTATACCCACAGAACGAAAGGAAGAAGAAATCATAGAAAAAAAATCATACAGGTTCAAACAAAACTTTGAATTCAGCTCTTACTCGCACTACTGTGTATGACTTCCCTACTGCAGAAGAGCCATGGTTTTGGCTACTATCTTCTGACTGTCTATCTTCATCTTCATATTCAGCAGTTGTTTTGATACTAATTATAGCAGGATGGCTGTGACGGCTTAAGATGGGCAAGGATTCTCTGCTGAGGAAGAATGTTGTGCAGCTGAAGGAGGACTGATGATGGTTACAAGACTTCTTTATTGAGGCTTATCTACAATGATTAGTGATTGGTGTGGAGAATATCAAGGTGTCTCGCCAGTGGTGTCGGCCACCAGCCACTGACTGCACACACTGCTGCTGCTGCATTGCCAGATCGTGATGATGGGGTCATCGGCTGTGGCTGTGAGGTCGACTGGTTGCGTTCTGCTCTAGGGCTCTGAGCGTAGTGGTCTTCTGTTGGCGCACCAGCGAGGGCAGAGGTCGTACTTGGAGATGGCAGCCAAATGCTTGGGCTGTAGGCAGTAGTTCATGTTCCGGCTGAGGCAGAAGCATCTGCGTCATCAGCGTGGCACAGAGGAGCACAGTCTGGATGTCACATTATTGTACAACTGTTCAATGATGCATGTCCTTAAATATTGCTATTCCATGCTGCTGTCATAATAAAAACACCATTAGTGGGTCATGCAAAAAGTTCTGGGGCAGGGCTGACGATTTAGCTGTCGCAATTGGGCTGCAATATCAAATGGTTCAAATGACTCTGAGCACTATGGGACTCAACATCTTAGGTCATAAGGCCCCTAGAACTTAGCACTACTTAAACCTAACTAACCTAAGGACATCACACACACCCATGCCCGAGGCAGGATTCGAACCTGCTGCAATATCACAATTTCTTTTAGTTGTCGCAGTTGTGCTGCAATATGACCCTGCAGTATGTATAGCCTGTCAATACAGAGTCGGTTGTGAAGCTACAGAATACGCAGTCCACTGTCCAGTACTGACCAACTTTGGAGTCATCTGGATTCCATATTGGTGTTCCTTTATTGGTTCTAATTCTCATTTAACTTCCACTCTTTACAGCTCCTAAAAATCCCATAACCTCAGAGTATGCTAGCTCTCAAAGCCCATCCTTATATACACTAAAACACAAGGATTGTGGTGAATGTGGGGATTACATCACAGTGTTAGTTAGCACGTCATAGGCAGGTGTGTTTGCTTTAACTACAGCACAACGCTTACTGATTCTTAGAAAAACTAGCTTCATCAACACCTAACAAAGGTGACTCCCATTTATATCATCCCCAACGTTGATAAAACAGAATACTATACAGCTATGGCTATCAAACCTTCATCCACACGCTTAAGTTCGAGGATGGAAATAAAGTTCAAGGAACTGACGTCATCCAATTGCCCAATTGCACTGTTTGCTCGTGTGTGTGTGTGTGTGTGTGTGTGTGTGTGTGTGTGTGTGTGAGTGTGAGCGTATAGGTTTGTTATAAGGGTGGGTGGAGTGGCCACACCCTACTTTGGATGCTACTACCCCTGACTTAAAATGGTGGTGGAGCCACCTCCGAACACTATCCTGGATATAACTAGTGTGGATCCACATCTGAACCATATCTGGACATGGCACTGGTGAATCCACCTCACAAACTATTCCATATGCAACACAGGTAGCTCCATACCCGAACTGTTACCAGACATGAAGCTGGTGGACCCGCCTCTGAACACTATTCTGCTTGTAATGCATGTGGATCTACCTCTGGATCCAATGCTGGTGGGACCAAGTCCGAATGCGCCCCTCCCCCTACCCAACCATGTGACAAATTGACAAATCATCTCATATATCATATATACATACTCGCAATAGCGCTATTGGCTAAGTGTTTACAGTTGAATTGTCAGTTCCTCATTGTTTCCAGCGTTGATCTTTAAAAAATGTTCAAATGTGTGTGGATTTCTAAGGGACCAAACTGCTGAGGTCATCGGTCTCTAGACCTACATACTAATTACATTAACTTATGCTAAGAGCAGCGCACACACCCATGACCGAGGGAGGACTAGAACCTCCGGCAGGAGCGGCTGCGCAGTCCGTGACCTGACGGCTCAAACCCCGCGGCCACTCAGCGCAGCGTTTACCTTTAGTCTACATACGAAGTTTCTACCATGGTAACTGCACAGCGTTCTGTGTTAACAACATAGGAGAAAGTATAAATGACTGTCACCATAATTAGGTGGTCATGGAGCTAGATTTTTAAGAATCAATAGGCATATAGCGGTATTTATAATTGCTAGTTAGCACACCTGCCTACGATGCACAAACTTTGTAACACAATCTAGCATTCTGTGCTTATGGGAGTTGTGACAACATCGTGCAGCTACGTAGTGTTGAATCGAGCGGGTCGTCTGCGTGTGTTTGGAAACCGCGCCGTCATACATTTCGCGTGCCAGCCATCAGAGGCGCTACAATAGCGCTGCCAAACAGTTTGCGCGCCAGCCAGCAGAGGTGCTGTGTTTTATGTATGTGGGTTTTGCTTTTGTATCTTCCATACTAACAGTTTTAGTTCGTGCATAGTTATGAGATAACGCTGATGTTTTTGTTCCCTGCATGTTAAGTTATTTTCAATTGTAAGCCCGGAACGAGCGAACAAGCCATGTATTCTTTGCCTTCGCCTATGGCTGTGATCAATAAAGCTAACGTTAATATTGTTCAAAGGCGTTTTTGTGTAGTGTGGTTCCGTCGATGAAGTGCACGCGGGTTCTAACTGTCGAACGACAATCTGCCCAGCTTGTGCCGACAAATTGGTGACCCAGACGTGATATACCTGCGTAGTACCATTTTTCAAAATTCTATCGATTTTATGTCAGTTCTACCCATGCGATCATGATATAACCTTCCGTTCCGTGTTCTAAAATTGCTTGTAAATGTTGTACAGCTGCCAACACATAGCGCAAATGCGTACTTTCTCTGATCGGGAGGCACAGTAAAGCACTGTACTCGATTGCATCCAGTCGCCTCAGTCCCACATATTCCACATTTGCAAAGCGTTTGCTCTGTTTTCTGTATGTCCGTGTATGTGGACTGGAGGAACCAGGCGTCGCGTCCTGGCGCTGCCTGGCTATTCCATCTGCTGCCTTCACCATCTTCACGTCAGAGCGCTCTTGGTGTATTCTTGAAATCGTCACATCCCATGCAGATCTCAGCTGGAAAGCACTATCGTGGTTCACAATATCATCGTGTAACCATATCTCCACTGCTCCTTTGACGATCGAGTTCTAGACCCTATTCGCTAGGCAACTTGGTCTGTTAAAAATTAAACATATAACCTTCGTTAAGGCATTGCTCTGCGACTGCAGATTTGTCCGTTTGGCCGAGGGTATGACTCTTCACATGTTCTGAGCCTCGCTACAAAATACTCCACTGTGTCTGGCAGATGTATTGCTTGCCACACTCACAACTGGTGCTATAGACTCGAGTTGTCTGTAGTGATAACTTGTCTTTCATTGAGCGTAATTTCGATTTTAGCCAATGAACGGAAAATAGTTCTGATGTTATTTTTCTCCACAATCCTAGCTCTCTTGCCCATGTGGGGCCAACGTACAGAAGAAAAGCCAAACGCTTTCTGTCTTCTTCCAGGTCGTCTTCTTTTTTCTTCTTGTTCGGCTGAAGAGCCCGTCTTATCTGTGTCTCCGAGTAGCCGTTCCTGCGAAAGGTTTCCCAGAGATGCTGCAAGTCGGTGAGTAGACTCCTGTTGTCGCATATATCTCGTGCTGTGCACACCATGGTGGAAAGCACAGATTTCTGTTGCGCTCGGTGGTAGCAGCTACTGGTGTTTAGGTACAGCCCTGTGTGCATCTATTTTCGGTAGATAGAATGTCCAAGCGTACCATCACTTTGCTTCTTTATCAGGATATCGAGGAAAGGCAGCCATCCGTTTTTTTCTACATCCGTGGTGAACCTTATGTTGTCGTGTACGTTGTTAAGGTAGTTAAGAAATTTTAGAGGTTTTCTGCACCATGTGACCACACTGCGAATGTGTCTTTCACATATCGGTAGAATGCCTTTGGTTTAAGGAATTTATTTTCAATAACCTTTTCTTCTCAGTGCTCCATAGATACGTTTGCGATGCCTGGCGCTAGGGGCGATCCCTTAGCGACTCTGTCTAACTGTTGGTAGAACTTTCCACCACGTTGGAAGTAGGTTGTAGTGAGCGCAAGGCGGAACAATTCCACAGTGCCTTGGCCCAAGTGGCTCCCGAATAAAGTCCAGGAGTCCTCTAGCGATTCCCATGTGAAAAGTTACATGATATGGAAACTGACCAATAGATCCTCTTTGTCCATATACATTTCCTGAAGGACCTCTACAAATTGCATTGAGTTTTTGACATGGTATGAACAGTGACCCACGAGAGGCTTTAGTAGCTATGCTAAGTGTTTACCTATCCCATACGTCTGTGAATTTATCGTATCCACTACTGGACGTAGTGGAACTCCCTTATTATGTATCTTTGGGAGGCCATGCAGCCCTGGTAGTATTGGTGCTATTGTGTACAGCCTTCCATCCCAGAGTTGTTTAGGAGTGACATGTCCTTCTTTGTCACCGTTGGTGTAGGGTCCTTTTTTACTTGCTTGTAGGCTGGGTCTTACAACAGTATTTCAATCTTCTCCAAATAGTCAACTGTACGTAGTAGTATTATCAGATTGCCTTTATCAGCTGCTAGAATGGTTGTATCTTCATCTTTTCGGAGGCGGTCATGTATAGCTCTAAGTTATGTTACAGAGATGTTAGTTTTCGGCATTTTTTGCTTTGTCAGAGACCCTGGAGGCCTCTCCCCTCCTCTCTTCCGCGGTATCAGAGGGAAGTCCTAGAATCGCTTGCTCGAAGATGCTCATGACTTCCCGTTTGACTAGTGATCAGGAATCGGTGCAAAATTTAGTCCTTTTGACAGCATGGACGTTGTCACCTCTGGTTCCTTTCCAGCCAACTGATGATGGTCTTCGAGCTCATAGTGTCATAATTCTACGTGTGAGCCCCTGCAAGTCAGTGGGGCTTCTTACATTGCTTCAAGGCAGCTATGCGCTTGTAGAGATTACCAAATGCAAAGATGTTTCCATCTATCCAGTCCCACGTGCAGGGCGAGAGACCAGATGCCAGTAGCAGGTGAATGGTGAGTAGAGTAAATCCGATTTTGTCTTGTTCAAGTCTTTTGATGTATATACGATCCTGAACTAGAGGTGAACTAGCATGCTGTTGAATCCGTTTTGTCCTCGTCATGTTGATGGGAACTCAGAAGTGAGCAAACCGTAGCATCACGTCCTTATCCCGACATCCCTGAGTAGACGAAGCTGCTGTGTTGGGCGAACGGGTTCTGGGATTCGATCATCAAGGAGATAGTGGAAATATTGCTCCATGATGATCATGTCAGCCTACTGGAAGATTACCTGTTATTAGAAGACTTTGTCTTCTACTTCCTCTTCTTCTTCTTGTTCATATGTTGTAGGATCTACAGTTCCTCTTGGCTGAGTTTTCTTCTTCCCAACCGGTATCCCTTCGTTATCCACTGGACCGAAACTTCCATGTCATGTATCCAGACCTCTGAGGCGAATGAGCTTCAGTTCCTTCTTCTAAATGACGTCGAACACGATTCCTTGTGACTCAGCGAGATCGTGCTGCATGTGGAGGAGGGGAAGTTCAGAATCATTTGTAGGGGTGAAGGACTAGGTATCACAAGGTGAAGATATGTTCCTTTACAAAGCGACTCTGTAATCTTCTTTAGCACCACCTACATGCTGTGCTCGTCAGGGAGTGGCGAGCAGGCGTCTGGTTTCTCCGCAGATGCAGCCTCCTCCTAGTGGGCTGCCTCTGTAGGCGTCACTTCAGTTTCCTGTGTTTGTTATGCGACCTTCTCTTCACGAAGGTGAACAAGCGTCTCTGTCTTCAAGGGCACCTACTCGGCCTCCTCCATTTCTGCCTGGGCCGTGGTTGGTGGGGGGTGGGGGACGTCCATCTGTTTGGTGGCGTCCGCCATGGTGGGGGAAGATGTTTCTTTATTTTGCCACCCTCAGCTCTTTCTTCGACTTCCGCCTTTAGTGCCATCTTTCCGCCTCCATGTCAGCTCTGAGGTCAGCCCCTGTGTCGTCGGAAGCCGCACGCAATTTGACGTGCATGTCTCCATCTTCTCTGCAGTTGCGCGGCCTGCTTCCACCACTTGGAAGTGGGGGCGTGGCGGCCGCTGCTTCTTGTTCCGTGCACATGGTGCTACCGCTTCATGTTTGGCGCCATCACATTTTGTTGTTCGCCGCTTCTTCCCTTGGCTTCTGCTCTTGATGCAGCAGCAGGTGCATGTATTGGAGGCGTGAGCACCACCTCAGTTCACGCATGTGGCAGCCACATCACGTGGTTTGTCACATTCGCGTGTATCATGCGCTTTCTAGAACTTCAAACACACGGTTGAGCCCTGCAGAACTTGGCGACGTGTCACAATTTCTTGCAGCGGTAACACTGCTCCTTCTTTGCATTACTCTCCTCTCTTGTCATCGATTCTGATCCGTTTGAGCACGAACCACAGCGGCGCCTTTGCCTCCCTTTGCCATATGCCAGACCCAAAAAGAGCGCCGCTAGCCCCCCCTCCCCCTTCCCCCCTTCGAAACCAAGAGCGAGGCGACAACGCTTGGACGGGATAAGCTAGCATGGACGGCGACATATAGACGAGCAAGACGAGCTATGCGACGGCTGAACTCTCCAGTGCGCCTCGTGTCCCCTCCCCCCACCATGACTGAGGCCGCAGGGCTTGGACAGGATAGGCTAGCACGGACGGAAATAAATTGGGCAGCGAGACGAGTGACGCTACGCCCGAACCCTCCTGTGCGCCGTGCCTCACCATCTCCTTCCGCGACACCGCTACCGGAGACCCGCGATTGGCACAGGCGTTGCAGAGAAGCCTGTGATCCTGTGGCTATAAAGTCACACATTGGTCATGGACCCTACACTTCGACTGAAGATGACGAGCAGGAAATTTATCGAAACCTTGCCGCAGAACGACGTCTTTAGTCGCCTGATAACCGAAGGAAATTTCAGCATCGAGATACGCCGAGGAAGTCTTCATTCCCATAATAGAGCGGTCTTATCAGACTTTCCTGGGGCGCTCCTGACAGCACGCTTTTCTCTAATGAACACTTGCTGTCAAGGACAACGTACTGAATTTTATTTCGTTTCAAAAAATGGCAACTAATTTGAAACTTAGTGTATGTAAATCATACATACACGACAAAATGTGCGATACGAAAACTTTTTCACCACTGCAAACAACGAAAAGCTAAACGTAATGTCCGAAAAGAATTTCGGCACACTTTTTCACCCATTTGTCTCTGATAAGGTAACTGTGAATAAAAAGAAGAGCATCAACATTGTCTGGGTGTAAAAGTGGCCGTCTGGCGTCGAGAATGAAACCGGATGAACTACAATTTCTTTCAGAAGAAAGGTACACGGTTGTATACACAATATATTTCTGGTGATCTTCTGAAGAGTCGGAAAAATTTCACATTCGTTTTTCCGTAGGAAGATACATTTTCTCCCCTTTTGCAGTTTTGATTTAAATATCTCTCCAATTTATCTATTGGAGTAAGACTATCATCGACATCGGCCCGCAGAGCAAACTTCTTTACTTCCGCTGGTAGTGAAGTTTTTCTGCAATTTGGTGAAAGAATTGCTTCTTCGTAGCTCGCAGATGCTCCCTTTACCATATTTTTTTTATCTCATTGGAAAAATATGAAGGCTTTTTAATATATCGTTTTGCAAATCTGAACTAATGTCAGTCCTGCTCTGAATATGAATGTTTATTGGAAATAAAACCACATGTTTTATTGCTGAAGCAATTTGAACTATTTCATTCAATTCCAGAGTTCCACCAAGGTCGCTCACTAATTGGATTTGGCGATCTGGTAAATCATTCTCATATATTCGGCTACTTTTTAGGCTAGGTAATATCGAATTTGAGCCTATGTAGCATATATTCTATTATGTGACCGACCTTAACTTCGACTAATAGTCTGCAGTTCGCTTTGTTAATAGCCACTGGAGAACGATTAACGAAGCAGTAAATAGACTGTGCGTCTTACCTCTACTCGCAGGATGAATGGATGACACCACACGGATAGCTTCCACATTGACGCTCCGCCTCGAGCAACACGATCGCCTTACCACCCAACACTCGCCCCGCGGTGAGGGCGGATCCACCACATCCGGTACAGTGCAGAGTGGTTCAGCAGCAGAGCTCGTGGACGAAACAAGCGACATCTGAAGTTTCCTATGCGACGCACCAGATACTCCGCCGCCGCTGCACCCTGAGGCAACATCCTGAAGATGTCTGACTGTGGCCAAATGCGTCTTCAGCTGTTCGCGGACTGAGGTCAGTTCCTCCTGCGTCCGCATACAGTATGAACACGTCTTATCCATCCTAGTATTAGTAACTCTGAGATTAACTATAAAAGCACTCACAGAGAGCTAAATACATAACTTGCTACCTCCCTGACGACTTAACGAGCTGTATAGCTGGCCGATCAAACGAAATGTCAGCTGTGCTACAGACTGCACGAATCAGCACTTTACGGTTACTAAACATAAGAGTGCATCCCTTAAATACAAAAATATGCACAGAATTTAAGAATTAAACTAAGAAGTAACACATAAAAGGCTAAATACGTAACTTGCGGCTCTGCTGGTTTATCACAGGCGGCAGCTGCCAACTTTGATTCCTAGAGTCAGGCGCAAGTTGGCTGTCCAAGTTCGCTCCTGCGAAACAGGGCGTCACGATGAAAAATACCATTTCTCCTACTTGAGATCGACCATCTGACAGCGATACAAATACTGGGGAGCATTTCTAGGAGATATAAAATCCTATTGCAGCTGAAGAAGAGATGCGTTTGCGCCCGAGCTTTAAAAAAAATGAGGAGGGAGTTCTAATTGTAACATCTAACCTTGAACGTCAAGTACTATACAGTGTACTGTGTTTAAACTAAGTGTAGACATAGTCTTTAGTACACACGAGAATGTTAGAGCATACACAGCGTGCTGTGCGACACCAACGCTCGATTTGCCATCAGAGAATGACAGGTTTTAGTAAACATGGTGGTCCATTGATCGTCACCGGGCCAAATATCGCACGAAATAAGCATCAAACGAAAAAACTAGAAAAAAACGAAACTCGTCTGGCTTGAAGGGGGAAACCAGATGGCGCTATGGTTGGCCTGCTACATGGCGCTGCTGTAGGTCAAACGGATATCAACTGCGTATTTTTAAATGAACCCCCATTTTTATTACATATTCGTGTAGTACGTAAAGAAATATGAATGTTTTAGTTGGACCACTTTTTTCGTTTTGTGATAGATGGCGCTGTAATAGTCACAAACGTGTAAGTACGTGGTATCACGTAACATTCCGCCAGTGCGGACGGTATTTGCTTCGTGATACATTACCCGTGTTAAAATGGACCGTTTACCAATTGCGGAAAAGGTCGATATCGTGTTGATGTATGGCTGTTGTGATCAAAATGCCCAACGGGCGTGTGCTATGTATGCTGCTCGGTATCCTGGACGACCTCATCCAAGTGTCCGGACCGTTCGCCGGATAGTTACGTTATTTAAGGAAACAGAAAGTGTTCAGTCACATGTGAAACGTCAACCACGACCTGCAACAAGTGAGGATGCCCAAGTAGGTGTTTTAGCTGCTGTCGCGGCTAATCCGCACATCAGTAGCAGACAAATTGCGCGAGAATCGAGAATCTCAAAAACGTCGGTGTTGAGAATGCTACATCAACATCGATTGCACCCGTACCATATTCCTATGCACCAGGAATTGCATGGCGACGACTTTGAACATCGTGTACAGTTCTGTCACTGGGCACAAGAGAAATTACGGGACTATGAAAGACTTTTTGCACGCGTTCTATTTAGCGACGAAGCGTCATTCACCAACAGCGGTAACGTAAATATATGCACTATTGGGCAACGGAAAATCCACGATGGCTGCGACAAGTGGAACATCAGTGACCTTGGCGGGTTAATGTATGGTGCGGCATTATGGGAGGAAGGATAATTGGCCCCCATTTTATCGATGGCATTCCAAATGGTGCAAGGTATTCTGATTTCCTACGTAATGTTCTACCGATGTTACTACAAGATGTTTCACTGCATGACAGAATGGCGATGTACTTCCAGCGCGATGGATGTCCGGCACACAGCTCGCGTGCGGTTGAAGAGGTATTGAATAGCATATTTCATGACAGGTTGATATGGCCAGCACGTTCACCGGATCTGACGTCCCCGGATTTCTTTCTGTGGGGAAAGTTGAAGGATATTTGCTATCGTGATCCACCGACAACGCCTGGCAACATGCATCAGCTCATTGTCAATGCATGTGCAAACATTACAGAAGGCGAACTACTCGGTGTTGAGAGGAATGTCGTTACACGTAGTGCCAAATGCATTGAGGTTGACGGACATCATTTAGAGCATTTATTGCATTAATGTGGTATTTACAGGTAATCACGCTGTAACAACATGCGTTCTCAGAAATGATAAGTTCACAAATGTACATGTATCACATTGGAACAACCGAAATAAAATGTTCAAACGTACCTACGTTCTGTATTTTAATTTAAAAAAACCTACCTGTTACCAACTATTCGTCTAAATTTGTGAGCTATCACAAAGCAGGAAAAGTAGTCCAACTAAAACATTCATATTACTTTACGTACTACACGAATATGTAATAGAAAACGAGTGTTCCTATTTTAAAAAACGCAGTTGATATCCGTTTGACCTATGGCAGCGCCATCTAGCGGGCCAGTCATGGCGGCATCTGGTTTCCCACTTCAAGCTAGACAAGTTTTATTCTTTATAGGTTTATCGTTTGACGCTTATTTCGTGAGATATTTGGCCCAGTCACGATCAGTGGACCACCCTGTACAGTACAGCCGACGTAAAAATGGTTACTGTGCAGGTCTTGCTATAGAAAAATATTGCAGGATGGTGGAATGTCAATAGCGTCTTGTTTCTGGAAGTATCTCCAGTGCCTAAGAGGCAAGTTATAAAATGTTTGTACTCGTAGGGTGCGTGTTTTAAGACGGGTGGCTATGGTTTGTCTCTGTAGCAGCCTGTATGTTGCACCAGGCCCTTTGTTCAGGGCATGTGAAGTGAGGGTTAATGCAGCCATCTACTCACGGGTCAGAAGCACAGCGCTGGTCCAGTGCCGGCCCCTTGGCTCACCTGCGACCCTTAGATGCGTAGCGGAGGCCGTAAGGAGCGCATCATGGCAGCTCTGGCATGTGGTGCGAGGTGGCGGTACTCGCAGAGATCTCAGCAGTGGTGGCAGTTGCTAAAACATTAAATATAGTAATCAATAGTGCTGATAGTCTTGTACGGTTCGAGCACAACATCCTTACATTGGTTAAAAACAGTTCTTGCTTCATCGCTGAAATATGGGTTGTTGGATGCCCCTGAAAAGTAGGTGAAGCTTGGTAGGCGAAAGCATAACAACCTCCATTTCTTTCTTACCGGAAAAAACAAAAATTATTTTGAAAACTCGAATCCCCATGTTCAAAACGGCTTCAACCGTCTGATTACACATGAGCTAAAATGTTAGATATTCGATGTTCGGCATGTAAGCGAGAAAAATTTTGTAAAACGTCTGAAATTACACTTCAAGTTTGTTGTGAGTCGACAAGGGCTGTCATTATGAAACTCTGGATGAATATAATCCACGTAATTTTTGCTAAATGTTAAACAAAAATAAGTTTCTCACGCATCTCTATTTTATGACGTCATACTTCATGAGCTATGTGTCGTACAGTAACATAATTGTGCAGGTACATTCATTTATTATTTAGTACTGTGTTCAAAGTGTGTGGCGAATGGAGTTGGTAGTAAAGAAGTAATTAAAACGTCCTGCCTGATGTTGAAGTTTTACTGTGCGCCACTTTAAGGATAGCTAGTTTTTCATGCATCTTATTGTCTATGACGTTATATCCCCTGAACTATGTGTAATACAATAATATAATTTTGCAAGTACGTTCAGTGGTATATGTGGATACTATCTGTAAAATTTGTTGCGAAGAGAGTCAGTAGTAAAGAAATAATAAACCAAAGCATCTTGTCTGACACTGAATTTTTACTGGATGAAAAGTAGTAAGAAATAAACTCCTCCCTTTCAGAATTTTGTGCAAGGTTTCATCGAGAAAAAATTTCGTAACGGTTTGATACTATGTGTAAAGTTTGTTGGAAGTCACTAAGTAATCTCATTCTCAGATACTAGATGAATAAAGCCTGAGAATTTGCACGACGTCATTTCTATTGTTTCAAGACAAGTACACGGTTTCTAACGGTAATATTTGTCTTACTGTGTTAAACTTCTAACATAAGATTATACTTCCTAATGACCACATTATGAGAGAATTTTAAATTTTTAGTTTCGGTGAATAATCGTACGGAGATTTGAAAATCACATTTTTGTTGTTCCTGGAAACTGATAGGCAACCTGCCACTGGCACATGCTTGCGAGTTCCGGTAATATAGTAATATAGGCTCACAGAACCTGAACCTGAACCATGGACCTTGCCGTTGGTGGGGAGGCTTGCGTGCCTCAGCGATACAGATAACCGTACCGTAGGTACAACCACAACGGAGGGGTATCTGCTGAGAGGCCAGACAAACGTGTGGTTCCTGAAGAGGGGCAGCAGCCTTTTCAGTAGTTGCAGGGGCAACAGTCTGGATGATTGACTGATCTGGCCTTGTAACAATAACCAAAACGGCCTTGCTGTGTTGGTACTGCGAACGGCTGAAAGCAAGGGGAAAGTACGGCCGTAATTTTTCCCGAGGGCATGCAGCTTTACTGTATGATTAAATGATGATGGCGTCTTCTTGGGTAAAATATTCCGGAGGTAAAATAGTCCCCCATTCGGATCTCCGGGCGGGGACTACTCAAGAGGATGTCGCTATCAGGAGAAAGAAAACTGGCATTCTACGGATCGGAGCGTGGAATGTCAGATCCCTTAATCGGGCAGGTAGGTTAGAAAATTTAAAACGGGAAATGGATAGGTTAAAGTTAGATATAGTGGGAATTAGTGAAGTTCGGTGGCAGGAGGAACAAGACTTCTGGTCAGGTGACTACAGGGTTATAAACACAAAGTCGAATAGGGGTAATGCAGGAGTAGGTTTAATAATGAATAGGAAAATAGGAATGCGGGTAAGCTACTACAAACAGCATAGTGAACGCATTATTGTGGCCAAGATAGATACGAAGCCCACACCCACTACAGTAGTACAAGTTTATATGCCAACTAGCTCTGCAGATGACGAAGAAATTGAAGAAATGTATGATGAAATAAAAGAAATTATTCAGATAGTGAAGGGAGACGAAAATTTAATAGTCATGGGTGACTGGAATTCGAGTGTAGGAAAAGGGAGAGAAGGAAACGTAATAGGTGAATATGGATTGGGGCTAAGAAATGAAAGAGGAAGCCGCCTGGTAGAATTTTGCACAGAGCACAACTTAATCATAGCTAACACTTGGTTTAAAAATCATGATAGAAGGTTGTATACATGGAAGAACCCTGGAGATACTAAAAGGTATCAGATAGATTATATAATGGTAAGACAGAGATTTAGGAACCAGGTGTTAAATTGTAAGACATTTCCAGGGGCAGATGTGGACTCTGACCACAATCTATTGGTTATGACCTGTAGATTAAAACTGAAGAAACTGCAAAAAGGTGGGAATTTAAGGAGATGGGACCTGGATAAACTGAAAGAACCAGAGGTTGTACAGAGTTTCAGGGAGAGCATAAGGGAACAATTGACAGGAATGGGGGAAAGAAATACAGTAGAAGAAGAATGGGTAGCTTTGAGGGATGAAGTAGTGAAGGCAGCAGAGGATCAAGTAGGTAAAAAGACGAGGGCTAGTAGAAATCCTTGGGTAACAGAAGAAATATTGAATTTAATTGATGAAAGGAGAAAATATAAAACTGCAGTAAATGAAGCAGGCAAAAAGGAATACAAACGTCTCAAAAATAAGATTGACAGGAAGTGCAGAATGGCTAAGCAGGCATGGCTAGAGGACAAATGTAAGGATGTAGAGGCTTGTCTCACTAGGGGTAAGATAGATACTGCCTACAGGAAAATTAGAGAGACCCTTGGAGATAAGAGAACCACTTGTACGAACATCAAGAGCTCAGATGGAAACCCACTTCTAAGCAAAGAAGGGAAAGCAGAAAGGTGGAAGGAGTATATAGAGGGTCTATACAAGGGCGATGTGCTTGAGGACAATACTATGGAAATGGAAGAGGATGTAGATGAAGATGAAATGGGAGATACGATACTGCGTGAAGAGTTTGACAGAGCACTGAAAGACCTGAGTCGAAACAAGGCCCCCGGAGTAGACAACATTCCAGTAGAACTACTGACGGCCTTGGGAGAGCCAGTCCTGACAAAACTCTACCATCTGGTGAGCAAGATGTATGAAACAGGTGAAATACCCTCAGACTTCAAGAAGAATATAATAATTCCAATCCCAAAGAAAGCAGGTGTTGACAGATGTGAAAATCACCGAACAATCAGTTTAATAAGCCACAGCTGCAAAATACTAACACGAATTCTTTACAGACGAATGGAAAAACTAGTAGAAGCCGACCTCGGGGATGATCAGTTTGGATTCTGTAGAAATACTGGAACACGTGAGGCAATACTGACCTTACGACTTATCTTAGAAGAAAGATTAAGGAAAGGCAAACCTACGTTTCTAGCATTTGTAGACTTAGAGAAGGCTTTTGACAATGTTGACTGGAATACTCTCTTTCAAATTCTAAAGGTGGCAGGGGTAAAATACAGGGAGCGAAAGGCTATTTACAATTTGTACAGAAACCAGATGGCAGTTATAAGAGTCGAGGGACATGAAAGGGAAGCAGTGGTTGGGAAGGGAGTAAGACAGGGTTGTAGCCTCTCCCCGATGTTATTCAATCTGTATATTGAGCAAGCAGTAAAGGAAACAAAAGAAAAATTTGGAGTAGGTATTAAAATCCATGGAGAAGAAATAAAAACTTTGAGGTTCGCCGATGACATTGTAATTCTGTCGGAGACAGCAAAGGACTTGGAAGAGAAGTTGAACGGAATGGATGATGTCTTGAAGGGAGGATATAAGATGAACATCAACAAAAGCAAAACGAGGATAATGGAAAGTAGTCGAATTAAGTCGGGTGATGTTGAGGGTATTAGATTAGGAAATGAAACACTTAAAGTAGTAAAGGAGTTTTGCTATTTGGGGAGCAAAATAACTGATGATGGTCGAAGTAGAGAGGATATAAAATGTAGACTGGCAATGGCAAGGAATGCGTTTCTGAAGAAGAGAAATTTGTTAACATCGAGTATAGATTTAAGTGTCAGGAAGTCATTTATGAAAGTATTTGTATGGAGTGTAGCCATGTATGGAAGTGAAACATGGACGGTAAATAGTTTGGACAAGAAGAGAATAGAAGCTTTTGAAATGTGGTGCTACAGAAGAATGCTGAAGATTAGATGGGTAGATCACATAACTAATGAGGAAGTATTGAATAGGATTGGGGAGAAGAGAAGTTTGTGGCACAACTTGACCAGAAGAAGGGATCGGTTGGTAGGGCATGTTCTGAGGCATCAAGGGATCACCAATTTAGTATTGGAGGGCAGCGTGGAGGGTAAAAATCGTAGGGGGAGACCAAGAGATGAATACACTAAGCAGATTCAGAAGGATGTAGGTTGCAGTAGGTACTGGGAGATTAAGAAGCTTGCACAGGATAGAGTAGCATGGAGAGCTGCATCAAACCAGTCTCAGGACTGAAGACAACAACAACAGGCTCACAGAACAAAAAATTTGTCAGCCCTAGAGAAATCATAACAGACATCATTTACTACCGTGTGATTGCGCCTCTGGACTTGATAACCGTCTGGATTCGGTCACGAAGTCAGTCCAAAAGGTTGTGTAGGTACGTCGCATCCAGGTTAAGCCATTCGCTGACGGTTTGATTTCACAGTTCCACCAAATATCGGGAATGTTGACGTCGGTATTTTACTCGCTCTTCCAACATGTCCCACAGATTTTAAATGGGATTCAGATATGCTGATTCTGCAGGTAAATCGAGATTTAATAGGCTGGAGGGTGTTCATAAGACCCGACACATTTTCTTACAGCCCTATGAACTTTGTAGTTGCTTCTTGAAAAAACGGAGTATCAGTAACATACTCAGCACGCCGATTTTGATTGAACGGCAACATTTGATCAATCAGAATGTTTTAAAAAACATGCTGGTTCATGTTAGTGGTGACCTCAGTGGGGAGGCTCATCCCAAAACCATCGTAGACACACCTCCGCCGCGCGGGATTAGCCGAGCGGTCTAAGGCGCTGCAGTCATGGACTGTGCGGCTGGTCCCGGCGGTGGTTCGAGTCCTCCCTCGGGCATGGGTGTGTGTGTTTGTCCTTAGGATAATTTAGGTTAAGTAGTGTGTAAGCTTAGGGACTGATGACCTTAGCAGTTAAGTCTCATAAGATTTCATATACATTTGAACATTGGACACACCTCCAGCTTGTACCTAACCTTGTACACATTTAAGATGAAATGTTTCATTTGGCCTTCGGTGCACTCGACGATGTGTGCTATTTGAATATGGGCAAAATCGTGATTTGTCAGACCACGTAACGTTCCGCCAGTCAGCTACTGTCCACGTTCGATGATTTTTAGCCCGTTTAAGTCGCGTAACTTTATGAGCCTGTGTCGTAGAGCTGTTTTATGAAAACAACAGCAATATTGCTGCTGCTCTTCGCAAGTATCATCGCATTAATGGAGCACGAAGAGGTCCTCTTTCCACACTTGGGTTGGAGAATATGGTTCGAAAGTTCGAATTAACGGCCGATTTGGGAATTTGCCTTAGATAGTAAACGTATCTGTGTGGTGTTGCTTCACGGTACAGTTCATGATTGCTCCATTTCTCTTTGAGGAACTCGGAGGCCAAGGACGAAGGACATGCAGCGTGAACGACACATGTTACCGTAATCTACTTCGCCAACATTTGATCCCTGCTCTGCGGGAGAGAGGCACTTTGGACTCAGCTGTTTCGATTCACTATGGAGCTCCAGCTCACATATGTCATGAAGTCACTCGGTTACTCAGTAATACATTTGGATCTAGCTGAACCATTGGCCGACCTTTCCCAACTGCGTGGCCACCAAGATATCGAAATTTCAATCAGTGTCATTTCTGGCTATGGGGTCACCTGAAGGACGGGTTTGATCAACAGGACACTAACACGTAGGAGGTTGAAGATAAGCATAGCAAGGAAGGTGGCCGACATCCCATCTGAGATGTTTCAGGCGGCAGTGGAGCAATCTCTAGCACGGTTGCTGGCTGTCGTGAATGCAGATGGTCTTCACAGTGAGCAAAGTTTGTAACCTGGAACGTAAACATGGTACGCAATTAACAAATCTTACCCTCTCATATGGAAATTGCAGTAGGTTTGTTTCAGTGGTTTACTCGTTATTTCCCTTCCGCTCATCCTTGCAAATATTTCTGCAAAGTTTCATTACCTTACGCTCACTCTTTCTTATGGGAACCCTTTCAAGTAGCGAAAGTTTAATTATAATCACTCTGTACACAGCACGAATGCAAAGTCCATCTCATGGTAAGGGCTACTACATCCTCGCGAGGTAGAGTGGGGCTGGTGGTGAAGGTCCATTCCCACCTGTAGGATAACTTCCTGCCATTTATACATCACCCAGTTTACCTAGAGGACGGGATGCAACCATATTTATGATAAATTTTGGTAGTTAAGATAAGGGTGATATCGGTGTAGCCAACTTTGAGTGTCATAAATAATAACCATTAAGATAAATGGTAATGTGGAAATCATGCAGGCTGGGCTCATGTCCCCAGAAACAGGATAAACTAAACTCCTCCCGAACAGGCCATGAAGGCCCAACGGTACCGACTGGCCTCCTTGTCATCCTCAGCCCACAGGCGTCACTGGATGTGGATATGGAGGGCCATGTGGTGAGCACACCGCTCTCCCGGCCGTATGTCAGTTTCCGAGACCGGAGCCGCTACTTCTCAATCAAGTAGCTCTTCAGTTTGCCTCACAAGGGCTGAGTGCACCCCGCTTGCCAGCAGAGCGCTCGGCAGACCGGATGGTCACCCATCCAAGTGCTAACCCAGCCCGACAGCGCTTAACTTCGGCGATCTGACGGGAACCAGTGTTACAACTGCGGAAAGGCCGTTAGCAGAAATAGGATGATGCCCCTCTGAATTCCCCACCATTTATACCTCATCCAACTGGCCTAGAGAAACGGGAGAGGAGTGAGGGGGAAGAGGAGGCAGACAAGGGTGCGGAGGAGGAGGAGAAAGTGAAGAGGGGGAGGGGGTTGTTTGTTTACACAAGGAGATCTGGTAATAAGGCAGACTAAGTTCGTTTGCAGTCAATACCCTTACTGTCCGTAACTAAGGCATTAGAAGAGCAAATGATTTTAGTTACCTATTACAGAAGTTGTCAGCAGAAAAGAAAAGTGTTTGATATTCAGATACAAAAATCTTTATCATATGCCCGATAATATTCAGTGGCTGAAAGGTAATAAAGCCAAATTTAGATCAAGACTGAAATGATTTCTACTGTTTAACTTCCATTAATGGTATGTGTCGTACAGAAGAAAAACATATTTATTTATGTATTCTTCGTTACTTAACTTTAAAAAAAATATTTACTTTTGTTATTAGTTTTAAGCTTTATTCTCTAGTTACACGAGTGATTCGAAAGATTACATTCATTTTCATTGCATTTGAAGCCCTGCAGTTTAGTAATTTTTGAATGACATGCTTACATCTTATGTATACACAGCCTGTAAAATGACAATTTCGATAGAAATTGTGACATTGTTACAGGCAACAGGAAATTAACTAACTTTACTCACCTGTTTTGGGGTATTTGACGTTGTGCTGACTCATATCTTATCGATCCCCATGTTGGGTGCCAAATGTGTGGCAACACACATAATTTCTATCGCACGTTGGACGCTAAACTGTGGTGAATGGAAAATATTAGCAGGACACCAATCTTCGTAATAGTTGTTAATCTTCACTGAACATATGCAAACTATCGGAATGACTGACAGCTGAAAGTAGTAAAATCAAAACAATTTATTAAAACAACAACAAAAAACAAGAAACATCGTTAAAAATAGAGTCTGGGGGAGCTTGGATTGCGCAGCTGGGGCACAAATGGGTTTTCTGATGAGCTGTATTATCAGTTAGATCTCACTGAAGTCTTGAATCGGCTGTCGGCAGTGCAGAGTTGGGTGTCGCCGGTCGTCGATCTATGACGGCGTGTGTTTCTTGCTGTTATCTTCTCATTCATATCTACGATGGGACGAATAATTGACAGCTGTCGGCGGTTGAATGGCGGTTGCTTTTTTGTAATCTGAGAGGAATACAGCCACGGTCCGCTGGCGAAGGTCAAACAATCGCTGAGTTTTACACTCAGGTAGTTGTATTGTGAGGGTCAGTCTCTGAGGTTGTGTATGCACCCAGATTACAGAGGTGCCACCCAAGGAATCTTACTGTAACCGGGCAGGGATCGTGAGAACGATTCATTGGCAGCACAGTGAAAACTCCAATCAGTATTGGAATCAGACTGCTCTAGTAATTTGAGGTGAGAGATCGAAGACTGAATTCAGAATAGGAAACAAACTTGAAGACTCATGATAACAGGCATAAGAATGGGTTCAAATCCAGCAAAGGGAGTGAGAACAACATGGTTTAGACTAACTCATCACAAAAATGTTCAAATGTGTGTGAAATATTATGGGACTTGACTGCTAAGGTCATCAGTCCCTAAGCTTACACACTACTTAACCTAAATTATCCTAAGGACAAACACACACAGAAATTCCCGAGGGAGGACTCGAACCTCCGCCGGGATCAGCCGCACATAACTCATCACGAAATAGGATCAGTACCAAGGGCAAGTGCAAACCAAGTAGTGATTACGACGTCTTGAGATGAAGTTCCAGCACGATCAGCGTCAGTTCGAAGATATTTTTCCATACAAGCGACTTATAGTTTGGTGCCCCTCCCTCATTGCCCAATCAGACTTTAACAGGCTTTCCTTCTCCATCATTATCACAATTCGTTTGATGCGGACCGGCACGAATTCCTCCTGTAACAACCTCTTCATCTCACAGTAACACTTGCACACAACGACCTTAATTATTTGTTAGATATATTCCAAACTCTGTCGTGCCCTACAGTTTTTACCCTTTACATCTTCCTCAACTACCACTGTAATAATTATTGCTTGATGTCTTAACACATGTCCCAACATCCTGTTCCTTCTTATTTTCAATATTTCCCATAAATTCCTCTCCTCGCCGGTATTTTACAAAAGAATCATCAAGAATTCTATAAATTATCGCAATATATATAGCAAATTACCGACTAGTTTAAAATTTCACCCAATACCTGTAATTGGCAGTATCATATAGACCTAATTAATGAAAAAAGCTGTGAGGCTATGAATGTGAAGACTGTGCATTTTCGGAAGCAGAGTTGATATAAAATGTTCTTGTGAATGGCGTGCAGGCTTTAAACTAATAAAAATTATATCATTGATTTTCTGTATTATGAGTGGTTTCTGCACTATGTTGTTACAGAATGTAATCCAGAAGCTCATGGCACTTTGTGTAGTAAGTTTCTTTCATTGTTACATCTTGATGGTACTGCAGTACTGACACATCAAAACCATACCTACAGTCTTGACCTGGAGTTTAGTGCATTTGATGTCTTAGAGCCAACAATGTAATTAAGATAAACTTAGAAGATAAACTAGGAAATTTACATGTGACATTTTTTAATTTATTATGACTGGATACCACAGCAAAACTAGTGCGGAATTGGAAAGAATAGAAGAGATGTATCGTCAGATTGGGACCTTTAGTCTGTCAACAGAGTGTCTGTTGAAAAAATCTCAGATCAGCCAATACAGAGTTGCCATAACAGGATAACAGGTAATGAACTGAGGTCAAGGTTGAGTATTGGAATCATTTTGCCTAGAAAGACCTCATTTAGTGAAATCTAATACTTAGTGGATAGTACATCATCTATTAATTGTGTGATTATTGCAGTGTATTCATCTTCCAATTTTTTAAATATCTTATATATTTTATACAGATTGTCTTTCAAATAATCACTTATAATTAATTTACAGGAATTTCATTGTCAATGGATTCATTAAATTTGATTATTATTACCCACATATTCATTAAAATGATTCTGCTATTAAGTAACTGATTTTGACATTGTTTATAATCATTAAGTATCTCCATATATTTATTAAAGTTTAGGAAATGATAGCACTATTTGAGAGCTTCTGATGGTCCATATCAGAATCACTGTGAGTAATACTATAACCAATTAACTATTTTATCCAGTGACTATGATTAACTTTAAAACCTTACTAAGAACCACATCATGGTGTCAAGTTAGTGTAGTGAACGAGATTTGTTCTTGTTTTGTCTAACATGAGTAATAATTTGTACTCATCTGATACTGAAGTAATTTACTTTGTAGTTAAACAGACAGATCATAATGTGTGCTGGATAATTTTTCAGACTGCTTGCTACATACTTTGATACTGTATATATTTTTTGTTTGTAGAGGATTTGAATAATACCCCAAATTTCATTTATTTTCCCTCAAAACTACCACTATAGTAGACACTGTGGCATTACCCTCATTATTTCTTTTGTGTGAAATATTGTAGTCAGTATAAATTGTTGCTATTCAAATATTTCTTAACACTGTAGCACTTTTGGCCGTCTCTTAACCATAGTGACATCATTCCAATTAGGTTTGGTGTTTCAAGCTTGTGTCACAAATTAATATGGAGAAACAAGGAAGTACAAGAATATGTAGCCACCTATTTATGGGATAATATTAGGAACTTCAATTAGAAGTGAGTAAACAGTACAATTAACAGCTAAGAGATAAAATAAACCAAACAAAATAAGTTTCCTTGAAGCATATTAAAAGTATGCATAACAGTATAAGGAATATGAGTTAAGTAATCATAGAAGAGAAATTACAACACTTACAGGCATTACTACTTGGAGGTATTGGTGTTATTATGATGGTCAATTTTATAAACGACGTAGAAGAATTCAAGAGCAAAGAATTTTTAATGGAGTCTCTTATCTATCTTCCTACACTATTTCTTATACTGTTAAAAATTAGGCACGTTCATGTTAATAACATCAGATAGCCAACCCCACTGAATAAAGAAGAAAACCTTTCAGTTATTGCTCCATTCAGAACAAAACATCAATGTATAAGGTTTTCTGATAGACACCATCAAAACACAGGATAAATTTGTAGTATTTGTATTATTTAACATTTGCATTTCAGAGTCATTATTTATTGGAAGACCCTTTTGGTAGAAAGAGTGAAATAAACTTAAACAGGCTACAAGTTGTCACATAAAGTGACAGCTGAAAGCCAGTTTTGTTACAGAAATGATCAATAATTAAATGAGATAATTTTGTAATTAATAGTGGTAGTAGTGTATATTTGTGTCACACGTATACATATTTGATCTGATACAATGCAATTAAAAAATATTGTTTTATTTGCAAATCCATAAACTTTGACAGGATTTTTTTTTAGTTTTGAATTTAAAAAACTCTTATGATTCAAACTTACTGCCATAACGTTCTTTAAAATAAACAACTAATTGACTCTGATATATATATATATATATATATGTGTGTGTGTGTGTGTGTGTGTGTGTGTGTATGTGTGTGTAGAGAGAGACACAAACACACACTGATCAGCCAGAGCATTATGACCACCGACCTACTATCAATATAAAACCGTCTAGACGATAGCAGCGTTACCTGGCAAGGAAGGATTGCTTGTAAGACAGACACAGGGCGCATGCAGTATCAATGAGCGTGCTGTCCATGTGTAGAATCGGGAAGGCACGCGATCTACCTGAATTTCACCAAGGGCAGATTCTGATAGCCCGAAATCGCGGCACGAGCATTTCAGAAACTGCATGACTTCTTGGGTGTTCGAGGAGTGCTGTGGTGAGTGTCTTCAACACGTGGCGAAACCAAGGTGAAACCACTCCAGACGTCGTGAGGTTGGACGACCACCTCTCATTACAGATGTCGGACATCATAGGCTGGGTAGACGGGTAAAACAATACAGGCGGCGAAGTGTGGAGGAATTAACATTAAACTTTAATGCTGGGCAGAGTACAAGTGTGTCTGAACACATAGTGCACCGAACACTCCTAACGATGGCCTACACAGCCGACGACCCATGCAAGTGCCTTTGTTAACACCACGAGACCGGCAGCTACGGCTGAAATTGGCACGTGACCATCGGCATTGGACGTTAACGCCGTGGCAGAGCGTTGCATCGTCTGATGAATACCGATACCTGACTTGTGTGTGCAGTTGTAATACCAACTCCCTCCAGCGACCAACCAAGGCCTCATTGCTTCCACGCTACGAGGCGTCGCCGACGTTATATTTACTTAAAACGTGCACCGCAAAAATTGCGGAAATGGAAAGTGCTATTTACCTGCAGTTTTCATGAAATGTAATGGTAGTCAAGGGCTCGTATTGTTTGCTAATCAACAGATTATAATAACACTTAAGAAGTGTATTTTTTGTGGAAACACACAATGTTTTAAATGTAACAATGCCTATTGATATTAGAAGACTAA
Organism: Schistocerca cancellata; assembly: GCF_023864275.1. Taxonomy (NCBI): domain Eukaryota; kingdom Metazoa; phylum Arthropoda; class Insecta; order Orthoptera; family Acrididae; genus Schistocerca; species Schistocerca cancellata. The sequence goes on from NC_064629.1 coordinate 470,746,169, forward strand.
AAGTAGGGAAAATCAGAATATCAGTGGAGTTTGTTGGAGAATTCTGCTGCAAGTCCTTTACGAGATATCGTATTTTGAGAAGTTCCAGCACCGACACTTGTACAATACCTATGGTAGTACACACTAAATAACAAGACAAGGGCATACGCTAGTTATGTGAATTCTGACCATTAACGTGACAATTGACCATCACAGGTTACCTCCGGCAGGTGCAATATACGCTTCCAGACTGGTATGGAACGACTGCTGCACATAAGCTAGCATTTCAGAGATGGCCGAGCAGGATGTAGTAATACATCATTGCATATCATCGGCTGCAGTTATAAGTTCTTGAAGACAGCATCTTACGGCTTTCCACACAGAAAAAGACTACAGGCGTGGAAATCAGGGTATGGGATGGCCAAGGTACAGGTCTTAGCGTGCAGTCTAGCAATTTGGAAACAATTAGTGAAGATATGCTGTAGCATTTGGTGCACTATGGGCTGGACAGCCATCTTAGTCTGCAGGGGAACGTCTTTTAGCGTCTGTGGAAGATGGTCTGTTAGGAGGCTGCAATACTTGTGCACGTTCAGTGTTCTATGAAAAACGGTCCTATGAGCAGATGGTTCATTATCCCACACCACAGGTTTACACTCAATGGACGGGACGTTCGTCCTGATGAAGCCAACAGTGCCTGTTTCGGCGTTTTACATGGCCATGATTGGTAAATGTGGCTTCTTCATTAAACAATACCGAGCGGGGTGGCGCAGTGGTTAGACACTGGACTCGCATTCGGGAGGACGACGGTTCAATCCCGCGTCCGGCCATCCTGATTTAGGTTTTCCGTGATTTCCCTAAATCACTCCAGGCAAATGCCGGGATGGTTCCTCTGAAAGGGCACGGCCGACTTCCTTCCCAATCCTTCCCTAATCCGATGAGACCGATGACCACGCTGTCTGGTCTCCTTCCCCAAACCAACCAACCAACCATTAAACAATATACATTATACATTCGGAGTATCCTGTCATAATGCCCATGTACAGAGGTTAATACGATTCTCTGAGTTATCGGCCGTTTTAGCAAATGACGCGAGGGCTGTTGACCGCGTTTTACTTTTTATTCGCCAGAGCAATATGGCGAAGGCCATTTGATTTTTAGATTTGGACCTCCGTTTCTGTATAGTGTCTTTTTGGCTCTTTTTCAACGTGCCTGTCTTTGGCTGTCTTCTATTATGTCAGTTGGGATTGACGTATAGTTTTTTGGCTCCTCTCTGTCTTCGAGTTCTATCGTATGACTTGAGCGCGTGTGACCCCGGTTGTTTTTGCCCCCTAAAACAAAACTAAAATAAAAATAAAACAAAACGATTCTCATAACTGTTTCCATGCAGCTCTTTATGCAGACAGATATTATAGGGATGGAACCTATGCTGATGGATGCGTTGGACGTTTGTCTAACACATTCCACTTCCTCGTGCGATGCACGGGAGCTAACGTGTGGACCAACTGCACTAGCAGCAAGAACATAAATTTTCCCCTCTTCTATCGTCACTTGTTTCCTTCCGTTATGTTGTCTAGGTGAGCACTACCAAATTTCACGTAACTGGTTGAAGATGTTGACAAATAATTGCCGTGATGGTTGACGTCTATTGGGATACCTTGCCGCATACACCGTACAAGAACGAATTGCATTCTTCATAAACTCTCCATACACCATGAGCATGTCAACTTTTTCTGCTTTAGTAAATTCCATCATCAACTCACTACCTACTGCTTAGACTGTCACACAGTAACAGTCTAGCAAGTCGCAGTGCACTTAGGGAACACACAAGCATACTATAAGCAAACATAACAACATCGTACCTAGCAACGATGCAACTTGAAAGACACAAACAACGATCTCCATGATAACTTGTCAAAATACGATATGACGTAAACGACTTACACTGGGATCCTGCAATAAACACCACTGACATTATAATTACCCTACTTGTAGTTTTTTTAATGTCAATAGGCATTGTTCAGTTTAAAAAAGTGTATGTTTTCACACTTTCTATGTATTGTTTCAACCTTTTTATTGACTAACAATATGAGCCCCTGACCACCAGTACATCCTGTGCAAACCGCACATCAATAGCACTTGCCATTGCCGCAACATTCGCGGTGCAAGGTTTAGGTGATTCGCTTTTTACAGGACACACACACTGTAAACAACTACAGCTTTGGTTGTATGGTGGCGCTAGTTGCCTGAGACTGCATTCCCGTACGTAGTCCGAACATTTTATACGCGGGGAGATACTCAACTTTCACATGAATAACATTAATTATGAAGTGAGGCAGCTTTGATCTTTGGAGGAGGGTGGTGGCCTTGGTAGCTAAAGAAAACGTTGGCTACATGTTTCACATCAGAACTTGTTCTGCAGCTCGGTGCTTTGCTGCCAGACCACATGTGTTCCAACGTGAGTAATGTCCAATTAATAGCAGAAACACAGTGATTTACGCCGAGTATTCTGTAGTTACTACGTCAGATATTTAAACAAGAATTAGCCGAGGAAATAGCAAATAATGTCTTTCAGGAAATTATTAAGTAGTTCTCTGCAAATGGACTTTCACTAAATTTTGAGAAAACACAGTACATACATTTCTGTACACTAAATGACATAAGACAGTTGATAAATATAGACTTTGAAAAGTAGTCTGTTGCTAAGGCGACCATTTTATACGCGGGGAGATACTCAGCTTTCACATGAATAACATTAATTATGAAGTGAGGCAGCTTTGATCTTTGGAGGAGGGTGGTGGCCTTGGTAGCTAAAGAAAATGTTGGCTACATGTTTCACATCAGCACTTGTTCTGCAGCTCGGTGCTTTGCTGCCAGACCACATGTGTTCCAACGTGAGTAATGTCCAATTAATAGCAAAAACACAGTGATTTACGCCGAGTATTCTGTAGTTACTACGTCAGATATTTAAACAAGAATTAGCCGAGGAAATAGCAAATAATGTCTTTCAGTAAATTATTAAGTAGTTCTCTGCAAATGGACTTTCACTAAATTTTGAGAAAACACAGTACATACATTTCTGTACACTAAATGACATAAGACAGTTGATAAATATAGACTTTGAAAAGTAGTCTGTTGCTAAGGTAGAACATTCAAAATTTCTTGGTGTGTGAACTGGTGGGACATTGAATTGGAGCAAACATAATTGATGATCTTCTGAAGTGTTTCAGTTCAGCTACTTATGCAATTAAGGTTTTTGCAAATTTTGGCGATAAATATATCAGTAAATTAGTCTACTATGCCTATTTTCAGTCACTGCTTTCACATGACATAGTTTGGGGTTATTCATCATTAATAGGAAAGTTATACATTGCACAAAAGCGTGTAGTCAGACTAATAGCTGGAGCCCAACCAAGATCACCTTCCATACAGTTATTTAAGGAATTGGAAACTTCACAAACATGTATTCACTTATGAAATTTGTTTTTAATAACCCATCCCAAATCAAAAATAATAGCAATGTGCATAGCTACCACACTATAGAAAGGATGATCTTCACTATTGTGGATTAAATCTGTCTTTTTTAAAGAAACGGGTGAATTATGCTGCAACAAACGTCTTTGGTCATTTATCAAATAGCATTAAAAGTCTGACAGATAGCCAACCAGCATCTGAAAACAAATTAAAAGAATTTATGAACTACAACTCCTTCTACCCAATAGATGACTTTTTAGATCTGAAGCAGTAATTGTAAAAAAAGGAAACAATTGAATTATATCACGTAAAGAAATCTTATGTCAAACTGACACGTTCGGTGTAATTACGAAATGTCGTATTCATGATCTATGGAACAATTATTAACGTAATGTAATATTATCAATACAGTCTTTGCTTGAAATGAATCTTTCTTGATATCACATAAATGAACAAGCGATAAGTTTCCATCACATTGAGTATTTTCATAGACTCATCATGCTCAATGTGATGGAAACTTATCGACTGCCTATGTCTGTATCGCCAAAGAATTTTCCTTTTAAGCAACTACTATGTTCATAATCTTGTGGGAGCATCATATCTTTAGAGTTTTATGCAACACCAGTGGTATGAGAAACGCTGTCCTGTACTTTTGTTTCATATTATTCGACCAACTGATGATATCAATGATAGCAACTGATTCTCAATAAACGATTATTATCTATATAGCAGCTTGTTTGTTAATCAAGATGTCATTATTGTAAGTGACCAACAAACCATATGCACTTTTGTTGCTCATTCCAGTTTTTTTTACGTTTCTTCTGTTAAATTACGAAGCGATGTTTGTTTAAAACGACCAGGACACGTCTTGACTAGTTTTGAGGTGCCTGGAGTAATTGGTGTTCACACTACTGTTGATGAAGAGAAGGGCACCGTTTCATACTATTGGTATAAACGACAGAGAGCTTTTTATTCATATTGCACTATTATCAGTGAATATCAACGAAAATTATATTTTAAATGCTTTAAAACCTATTTTACTTAGCTGAAAAGCGTTTCATATTGCTCCTCCAGCTGGAAGCCGTGCCAGCTGCAACTACAGAGGACAGGTCCAGACTTGAACTTATAGAGTGTGCCGTGGGTAGTGTCAAATAAGAAAATGCACCTTTCCCCTACACAATGTGATCGATATCTGTGCTACATTAATGCTCCTGTTTATCGGTTCCGTCAAGCAAAGAGTATTATGCTACTATCTTCAAAAAGATAATGCGCAATGAATGTGCACATAACGTGTTGACCCGCTGCCATTTTATTTTCAATACAGCGAAGTTTATAATTTATCGATTCCCAAAGAAATATGGATCTAATTTATCTTCGGAAAACGGAACAATACTTTTTAAAAGTTTTTTTTCAGAGTTTTCAGTACTAAGTTATGGAATAACTCTCAAATAAGAAAATACTAACAAAACGCTGAATCTAGTATCCACACATGACGTTTCACATTGATATGTTTGAATGCTTTCCCAAGACGAACTGAAAGTCACACTTACCTTCGAATAATCGTAACGCTAAAGAGAACCTTAAAGTATTTTGGATACCTTCGCATACATTGGTCTTAAATGCAAGGTGTTACACCATGAAAAACCAGGCCGATATTTAACAAACTTCGCGGTGAGGTTCGTCATAAAATGGATATTAAATGATTAAATTTTCATTCCATTTGGAGCTGATCTCCATCACGAACATCAGTATGAGCTGTGACCTCCACAGGCACGAATATACCCTCGTACTCATTGTGGCACAGATACAAACAGTTTCGACTGCCATCTTGAGAAATTTACTGCCATGGTTGAAACATAGGCTTTGTCAGTTAATGAAAATTGCTGGATAGATGCTGTTATGTAAATATACTTCTTCCCATCGTATCTCAGGACTGCTCTATCAGTGACAAATCTGGGGCTAGGGCAGGCCAGTTAAGGACTCGTACATTCTCGAAGGCGTTTGTGTTGTCAACTGCAACGTGGGGTCTTAGATTATCCTACTGCAGTACACCATTTGGTTCACTGGTCATGTAGAGTATGACAACAACATTTACCATTCTTTCCATATACTAGCGATCATTCATCCTCGCTTCAACTATTACCAAATAATTTCTGTAGTCATACCCTATCCTATAGTTCCCCACACTATGATTCCAGGAGTTCGAGAGGTATGGGTCTCGAGAATTGCTGAGTCCTATCATCTTTCACCAGGTCGCCTACGAACACATTAGCATCGCTCTGACCACCACAGACAGAATTCAGACTCATCGCTGAACGTCACAATACGCCACTCAACGACCCATAGACTCTGGCTTTACAGCATGAAAGTCTCCGTCTTTAGTGGTATGGCATTATCGGTAAACAACGCTTGGCCCCTCGTGATCTCAACCCAGCTTCGAATAATCTGTCCCCGACGTTGATACAATCCACGAGTAACCCCTGCCCCGATTTCAGCTGTTGTCATCTGCATATTCGTCAGATCTAGTCGAACAATCTTAAGAGCTGCTCATGGTTTAGTTCTTCCACTCTTCTTGCACATCGTGGTCCTGCTGCCATTGCGCCACCACGCATTCCGCATTCATTGCACTACAGCCTGATGTCTGTGCGACATGCTAGTGCGATTCCCTCATGTCCCTCATGCCAATTATTCGAATTTCTCAAAGTCAGAAAGTAGGCACTGAGCTACACGTCCTCTGAGCATGGTGTGTTGCAATCTCCGCTTGGAAGGTCCCAGTAACTTGAGACACACCCAATACTTGTCACATACTCACACCATTCTTTATCTATAGGAACAACTTTTTTCTGTACTGTAAATAAGATCGCATAAGGAGGAAATTTTAATCGAAATTCATCACAGGCACGCAAATGCTGTAGTACCGTTTTAGTTGCATTCGGTCAGAGAATTCGTGGTGTAACTTTTTCCATTTCCGTCAGTGCATAACCGAGACGTCAGCGGTTTCACTGATTAAAAAAACCAAGACCTTAGTATTCTGCGTGATTATTTTGTTCATTCATGGCAATACTAGAAAAATGGACGGAATGTCAATTGACTTTACGGACAATAAAATATTTCGTTCGAGCATATTATCAATTCTGCTGTCAATCACTTTGTGCCACATATATTCAATTTTACACCACTTTTCTGAATTCTTTCGAAATGCTGCGGATATAGACTGTGTCAACGTGGAAACTGTCTGCTAAGTCAATGTACGTGTCTTTCGCGAAATTGCGGCATTACTGCACACAACGAGCTGAAGAAACTTCTATTATGACACTTTACCGCTGAGTTACTGTGAATATTGTGCAATTGTAGAAGCTGTCTACAACTTATTTTTAACTAGCTGAGTACACGGTGTTGCCCGAATGTGTATTTATTCTAATCTTCTATTAATACACCTCCTTCATCCCGCCCTGTATCTCTGTCCGTCTCCTGCTCCCCGTCTCTCTGTTCATCTGCTCCTCCTCTCTCTCTATCCATCGTCTGATCTTTCTTTTCTCTGTCCATTTTCTTCTTCCCTCTCTCTGTTCTTCTCCTCCTACCCTTTCTCTCGGTCTATGTCTTCCTCCCCTGTCTCTCTACGTCTCCTCCTCATTCCTTTCTCTGTCCATCTCCTCCTCTTTCCTTTCTCTGTCCATCTCCTCCTCTCCCCTCTCTCTGTCTGTCTTCTCCTTCCCCCGATCTGTGGCCATCTCCTCTTTTCCTCTCACTGTCTGGTATATGTGGCAACTGTCTGCGAAACTTCTTGTGAATAGGGTTAGTAGCAGTGAAACAATAAATAAATAAATCCGGTCGTGAAAGCCTTCATACTATGAATAAATTAAAAAGTCATGCATGATGCGGCAGTATTTCCCGCATCTGTGTTTATCACATCATATCTCTTGCACTATGTGTCGTGCAATACTATAATTTTTCTGGTAAATTGAGTGGTATACGTGGATACTGTCTGCAAAATGTTTCGTGAATAATGGTAGTAGTAAAGAAGTAATAAATTAAAATTTCATGCTACATGCCGCAGTTTTATTGCGTGAGCAGCAAAAATGTAGTAAGCGATTAACTTTTTTTCTTTCATCATTTATTGTCGATTGTCAACGAGAAAATGTTTCTTAAAGGTTTGAAATTATATGTAAAGTTTTTTGCAACTCTCTCTCTCATTCTTAACTATTGGATGACTGAAGTATGGATATTCGCTCTCCATGGGCTACATTGCTTTTTCACTCCACCCCGAACCCTTTGCAGTTAAGTGGTTTTTACACCACCGACAGTAAGTGGTATGTGTACCCCAGTTTGGTTGAAATCGATCCAGTGATTTAGAAGGAGATGTGGAACATCCATACGTAGCGAAAGTAAAACTTCTAGAAAATAATTTTATCACTTAGTACTTTCTGAAGTTTTAAGCAAATTAGAAGCTCCACATAACTTGTGTAAAAATTGAGGACAGTTCGTGTTTCATTTAATCAATACCTGGCATATGTAGATTGAGTTCACACCGAGTTTGTGTTCCAGCATCATCCAAGTTAGTTAATTAGCAATTGAATTAGAAGGAGGGAAGGTTAAGGTTTAACGTTCCGTCGAGGATAAGGTCATTAGAGGCAAAGCCAAGATAGGATTTGGAAGAGCGGGGAAGAAAATCGGCCGTACCTTTTCAAGCAGCCCGACATTCTCCTCCAGCGACTTAGGGACACTTAAACCAGCACGGCCGGACGGGGACTGGAGTCGCCATCTTTCAGAATACGATATCTGTGTCTTAATCGCAGAGCCACCTGGCTCGGTATTGAATTAGAGACATCTTCCTGGTGATGCGCCCTTTCGTCTTTATGACGATGGCCACCCCTCATGGCAAGGACACTACAAGATACTGAAAATGTCAGCGATTGGTGGTCCCAAAGCGCGTACATCTTAGTCGACTCCAGCCTCTGGGTCTCCAATAGAAGTGAGGACAGATGAAATACTAATAATATTAGCACACTCATGTCCGCGGAATCTTCCTCAAACCTTCTGAAGGAACAAATTGCATGTGGAGTACTGCTGAAGTACTAACGAATGCACACGATCGGACAGTAGGTTTCCGTAGAGTTCGTCGGTATGAGGATATGGCAGACGTGTAAGGGGGTCAGTTTCTTACCACGAGCCTTTACCACATGCATGAACGGTAGTGCGTTGAGCCACGCAGTAGATCTCTTCATTAGTGCGTCTCGTCAGACCAGGGCACCTTTCTCCACGCTTCGAGATTCCAGTCGTTTTGTTCTCAGTCCACGACCTGTACCATGCGGTGAATATTGGTAGAATTGCGCCTGGCCTTGGTTCCTGTACCTCATAGCGAGGCGATAGTTCTGTATTGTGTGCTTACTTACCGCTTGTTGTGAAACTTGCAACTGACGAGTGATATGCTGAATTTTGGCCCGTCAATCCGCTTTTACAATACATAGTAGTCGACGGCAATACCTGTCACCAACGCTGGTTGATGACACCGGTAGCGGTTTCATCCGAATCGAGGTACTGACGGAAAACGCAGTGCTTACGCCGTTTCGGAGATGGACTGTTCCATATGTCGGACGCCCATGATCTGTCTGCGCGTCTTCTCCACCTGACACAAGGCTGTTAAGCTAACGACCAGTACTAGTCGACAACATCCCAAGTTACGTTTCGCACCGCAGTATCACACTCATCGGGCCACCAGGTGCGCTCTATTTCCGACTTTGCAATTATCTCTGCATTTCTTGAATTAACTAGCCTATTTCTTCACTCAGTGAAGAAGCTAACAGATCATCAGTTTATTTTACACGCCCTTCATTACTAATACAGACTCCAAAGAACAGTAGTGCTAATTAAAACAATGTGCTTCATTATCTGTCTTCTGGAATCATGTCGCAACTTAATGGTAAACTACCAATAAAACAGTCATACAATGTTTCGATACTACGAGGAAAGAACCGTTTAATTGTTTATACAAAAGGTATATTTCTGTCTTTTATATATCGAATTCGAGTAAAAGAAGTGACAAAATTCGCTACCCTGTGGCATTCTCCAATTCCTTTTACAACTACTGAGTACGTTATAATGCATTTGATAATTCAGGAGGATTTCATCAGGGAATGATTTCCTTGCTTGCGTGTCTTATACTGGTCTATAATCACAATGCCTCGGATAAATATACCAAGTGGGCAACAAGAAACAGCTATAACTTTGGTAGATTATACCTCTACAACATATAACGATACTATAATTTGATCCATCGCTGTCAGTGTTTTTTCTGTGACTGAAGTGCTTTCGTAAAATAAGAAACAACCATCTTGTAATAAATTGTGAATTTATTTCAGTGAACTAGGCATTTCGCACCCTGGGGACTTACCTTCAAGGACTCTGACTGTCTACATCAATTTTACATTTTAATGTATCAATTTTTGATTTATTGCGAATTTCTTAGAATTTCACAATCTGTCTAGTCAAGGTTGTTGTTTCATTCTTTTAACTTGTCTATAGAATCTTAGCCGATGTTTCTTCATATTCGTATATCTGCGTATATTTTTCAGTTTCCTTAAAATTTTCCTGATTACTTTTTATTCTCTCATTTGGACTTCTTCAGTGTCTTTCTATCCTTTTAAAACGTGTACTTCAGCCCCATAATAACACTTTGGTTTGATGACTGCGTTGTAATGTCTTAGTCTGGTGTAACTGGACATCCATACTTTTGCTGTAGATGACTTTTGTAAGCGTGAAGGCTGTTTCTATTTTGTGACAAGTAATTCACCGCAGTGCTGGTGGTGTTGATACAAAGAAGAGAAAACATTACTTCATATCTACAACAGTTGCCGAAGTTGACATTTCATCAGAAAGGAACCCAATGAATTTCGCAGAGCGAAAAAGAAGTGGCAGATGAAATATTAGTGTTTCCGCAATGAAAGTCAGTGGAATGTGTGGTGTCGTATATTCTCGACTGTGCGGACAATGTACATGAGGAATACAATGATGATGATACGTGCTTAACGAGTGAAAATTATACTGAAACACATGTCGAGCTATGTAGTTCTTCATCGTTGTTGGACAGGAAGCCACAAATGTCGTCTCCAGTGAACCATAGTAAGGGATAATCGTTGTCCAAGAAGTGGGTACCAAACATAACTACGCACACTGCAGACCATCCGCAGCATAGTAAAAAAAAACTGTGAACACGTTTATAAGTCCGCAGCAATATGACCACGAAGTGCATACGAAAAACTATACGGATATTCAAGGGAGGAGAAGGCCCACTTGTTGCAAAATCTGGTGTCTGCGCATTTCAAGGTTGTTCGATACTATTTACAGGAAGTGTATGATAGTGACCTACTACGTTGAAATTACGCGGGACGTAAATTACAGTGATTTCAAGGCAAACAGTGGATGGTTGCATAACTTCAAACAGTGCTACAGAACTGGAAGACGTAAGACGAAATTTCAAACATAGCGTAAACTTGACGATGCACAGCACTGTATGGAATCGATACGAAAATTAGTAGATAAGATAAACAAACTCAGCCCATCGTTCAGTTAGGAATATGTTTTCAACGCCGGCCAACCGGGATTTGAAGAGAAAATACATATGGAAGGAACCCTGGGAATTAGAGGCACCAACAGAGTTGTTTCAAGATACATAACATCAATGCTTTAACGCATTTGTGTGCTATTCTGCCGACTGTTAATCTGGATGGTAAATTGTCTGGAAAGTTATTTATTGTGATACTAGAGGTTGGAAGTGTTCTGCCCCTATGATTCTTCCTCCTGTGTAAGTCATTGTGATAGCTGTGGCCCACCATTTTTTAAATCGATGCTCATAGTGCAAGTTAATGGTTTGTTTTGAACATTTCTCGAATGCCGACGATGTCCATTTTGTAAAGTGTAATACGTACATCCCATAGACGTTTGGTTTCTGCACCTCTGGGACACTCATTTTCTGTCGCCCTCCTGATGCACACGGTGGATCACTAGCAGCTAATATTTCTCCTGTCATAGTTATTCATACAACGCTTTCAAATGAGCCTTACTAAAGATTGAACTTGCGACCTCGCACTCAAGGTGTTTCTTGTGAGATAGAATTTCCTACGGGAAACGAAGAAGGAAAATCCCTACATAAGACTAACATCTATTTTGCTTTCCTGTTTATGTAGTGAATGTGTCAATAAAGTTTACCAGTGGTACGGAATTTTCTGAGTTTCCCATAAGTTTGGCATATTCGCTGTAATGTGTTCTAAGGTTTTAGGACCAGCCGATTTCAGGAGTTCTATAACAATTCCGTCTTCATAAAGTTCTTTGTTACTTTTTACCTTTTAATTTGTCTACCAATTTCCCTTCGTTTAGTGTTTGTCAATCGGGACTGGTTTGTAGATGAATTTCTGGCGGAAATCTTTCTGTGGGCTCAGGCCAGTTTCGAAGTTTCTTCAAATGTTTGCGAAGTTCTCTATAGTTTTCTTTTTTGTTTGTGCCAACTGCCACTTTTCTTCTTGAATCAGAGATTTTGTGGTTGGTACACATTTGGCGTTGTTTTAAAAGTTTTATAAAATGTCCTTCTTCAGTTTCACGGAGCTGACTGTTCTCAAATTGTCCTTTTGTTTGTCTAATTAATTTTAAAGCTTATTTTCTAGTTACCAGTTTTTCCACCTTTGTAACAGAATTTGGTTTTTGGCGGTATAGATCTACTTTACAGTTATACTTTATTAATTCTTTAGTGGCACTCAAAATTTCTAAATTAGAGCTTAACTTTCGTCACTTGTACCAATTCGAAAAAAACGAATTATTTCCCGCAATGATTACTTGACTAATTTTAGTAAGAATACATTTATATTATTCTTCATCCGAGTGTTAAGATAATTTTCTGATTTTTCTTCATTTCAATTTATGGTAATCTGTAATCTTACGCTTTACGTAGCAACCTCTCTGATTCGAATATAGCACTGACGCTGTTCCGAAGATCTGCTCATGTATCTTTACTGCCGGTGACGACAACAATGGAGGTAATGAGATTGTTGTCAAGAAAAGTGGCTATGCTGTATTGTTTTCCAAAGTTTTAATCGTAGAAAAATATTTGTGCTCCGTGACGATATTTTGCTAATTATTTAGTGTCATCAGTAAGCACAACCCGTGCGACGCGATTGCAAGAAAGTGTCTCGTGAGCAAAAAACAGATCGTGGCGACTTGCCTCCGCACTCGTATCCGCTTACTGATTTAAACGTAATCTCGCAACAGAACGACAGCGTCAAGAAATCAAACCACTGGCACCTCGTTACCTGACGTAGGTTGTATCGAATCACAAGCTTCCGCCAGGACAGGGTCTCATTCCCAAGCGCGGCGCTGCAGCAAACAGAAATTCTAGCACAACTTCCCGTCTGCAGCATTTGCCTGTACGAGAAGACGTGAGAAGACGACCTGTGGGTTCGGAGTCGGGTGACACGCAACAGAACACAAGGACAGACGACTCCTAGCATGACGTCAGCATGAAGAGAACCACGATCAGCCTCTCAAATTCTGACATAAGCATTACCTACTGTTACACAGCCAGTCGTTATCCTCAAGTTCCGTTTGACGTCAGTCATTTGAATATGGGCTGACCTGCTCACAGTAACACCAGGAAGCTTTCAGTTGCTGAGTGAACAGGAAAGACGAAAGCCATTCAAAAGTGGCATACACTTTTGATTTCACTGAAAAATACGTTTAACACACAGTGTACGAAGGACAGCTCACGTATGAACTGAAGAGCTTCGGGCGCATTTTTTCTGATTGATTTGCATTTGTTAAGACATAACACAGGTTAATTTCACCAAATAACAGAACTTTGCGAAAACAAACACTGCTGCACTCACACTACCACTGAGAATGAAAGGAAAATTAAGCAGAATACTCAGTGAAAACTCGTGCATCCGTAAGGAAGTCAATTTGTGAAGGGTACAACAATTTTGTCGGCAGAAAAGTATTAAAATATTTATTAGAAAATCTTAGAAAGTCCTTGTCATGTCATTCAAGTTAGTTAACGGTTTGAAAGGAAAGAAAATCTGTTGCGAAACAGTCTTGTGATAAAACTAAAGAGAATAGACAGAAAGTCGAAATATTAAATTGTGCTTGTCGTTGAAACGCTTTCTTCTTGTCTTCGTTTGCTTCCTAATAAATATTGTGGAAAATGTGATTCTGCCTTTATAAAACATAATTCTTGTTTTAATGCCCAAACATGTTTCGGAGATGTTTCTCCATCTTCAGTGGTTTTATTTAGTGTCTGCCAATTAACATATGATCATTTCAAAAGTTCTGCACTCTGTAAGGCAGTATTTAAGAAAACAATTTATTTTACAAAATACCTTTACAGGCCTGCAATATAATCTCCATTCTTTATTATGACAGCTTCCCAACGTTTTGGCAACTTCAGTATCCCGGAGGGGTACCTTCATTGTTGACTTGTATCATTACACGGTTCACCTTACTAGAATCTTCATCGATTGAATCAAAACGTTTTCCACGAAGTTTCGTTATGTTTGCGAAATAAATCGTTCTGGTGGCTCATACCAAGACTCTATGGGGGGTGGGAAAGTACATCCCATCCATATTCGTCAAGCGTTTCTCTCACTGGTATGGCAATATGCGGTCTTGCATTAGCGTACAAAATGAGAACACCAGCTGCAAATACCTCAGGTCTTCTTTGACGAATTTTCGGGTGCAAAACATCTTGCAGCAACAACTTGTAGTACGCGCCTGTTGCAGATGTCCCCTGAGGCACTTTATTTGTAGCTGTGACTACATTCATGTCACAAGCAAAGACCATCATCAGTTTCTCCTTTGACTGTTGGCGGTGGAATTTTTTTCGGGCTCTGAGAGACACTTTTTCATTGTGACGACTGAGAATTCTGTTCTGGCTCAAAATCTAGTATCCAAGTTTCAGCAAATGCAACAGTTTTTTCAGAAATTGTTATCGTTCACGTCGATAAAGTTGAAGCAATTTTCCTACGATTCTTTTGAGACCTGCTTTCCGCTCTTCACTCAGTCATGCGGAACCCATCTAGCAGCAACTTTTCTCGTCTTCAGCTTTTCAGTAACGATTTTGTAAACTGAAGTGACACATCCAGTCCCCATACGCAATTTTCTCACATGTTTTTGTCGATCCTCTCTCAAAATATCATTGACCAAAACTTGACAAGTGTAGTCAATTGCAGTTGATGGCCTGCTACTTCTTGGATTGTTCTCAGTGCTTACCCGAACTTCAAGGAAACGAGCAGACCAACGTGATACTGTGCTATGATCCATTTTACTATTCCCACACACTTCTCTCAAAGTGTCGTAAATTTTTGTTGTGTTCTTTCCACGTAGGAATTTTATTTGACATAGGAACGTGGTCACTACTTGATCACGCATACGCATGAACAGTGTGCAGGACTTTTCTTAAATGGCCCTCGAATGAGGAATTTTTGCATCAAAATGCATAAAGTTTTTGAGTATACGGTATTAACCTTAATAAAAGTACTAACAGAAAAATATATATTACATCAACATTACCCATTGATAGTCATGCGCTTGTCAGAAATTCACAACACAGTTATTAATTTGCTCCAGTAATCTGCAGTTTATCTGGGTTTTCCATGTTATGTTACGTAATTTGGTAAATTTGGCAATTGTAGTTGTACTGCGAATATCAAACAGGCGTAGGAACATCAATGTGTAATACTGAGGTACATATTTTTACTCATAATGTTTTTCTGTAAATCTTTTATTAATTTAAATACCATAACTCGAAAATTGTTGTGAATTATGATGCAACTTTCTTAATAATTTATTTGACAGAAAATAAATGAACCCACTGAAGATGGAGAAACTTCTCCGAAATCTGTTTAATATTAAATAAGAAGAACTGTCTTTTCTCAAGGTAAAAACGCATTTTCCGTGTGATTTATTTAAGTCCGCATTTAAAAATGTATTAAAGAATTATGATATCGCCATATCAATGTCAGCGCAGGGCAGAACTGTTTATAAAAAAGTTTAGAGAACGGATACAAAGAATTAGAGATCATTATTGTTAACATCCACCTGTTTCAAGATGCTAGAGAATGGAGTAGAAGAAGCTTCTGTCAATGAACCAGCACTTCAGTAAAAACCTCTTGTATGCATAACAGTTCGTAGACACACTGCGTTTAAAATAGTAGTGCTCAGCAACTACAGATTAATAAAACCCTATAGCTTATTAACATGTAATAAATTTCGACAGTACCATAGATAACGATTTGCTAAGGACATAAGTACTTCAAGATTGTAACGTAAAATTTATAACGTAATTTATAATTATTGGAAACGTACAAAAATTCTGCATCAACAGCTCATACGTTTTTTTCAGATGGCTTGGAAATGACCATAGTGTCGAAATGAGCTCATAGCCAGAAGAACAGCTGAATAAAATACTATTATAGCAGCGTTATTGGTTAACATTATTTAATGTCTTTACAAGAAATTGACGACTCTGTAGGCCTACGTGAAATAGAAATACTACAATTGCTCTACTATTAAAGTAAGAAAACCCGCGTAATCTATACGAAAATGTGTCGGAGATGCTCGGAGAACGTAAAAGGGAATCTTTGGAAGGAGGACAAAATTGTTCTCACAGAAACCTAATGGGTTTTCGAGAAAATCTCTGCGAAAATATTTTCGTCTACATCGCATATCTTCTTAAGGACCGTAAAAATATGATAAGAGAGTTTATGGTGGGTACGCACTCGTGGTCTAGGGTTAGCGTCTTTCATTAGTAATCAAAACGTCATCGGACTCAAAGAAACAAAGGACTAAAAAGACAGAAGCCTTTTGATCTTATTGTTGCAGCATTTGGTCCGAAGACTGGCTTGATGCAGATCTCCGCGCTAGACTATCCAGGGCAAGCCTTTTCTTCCCTCAGTAACTATTGCAACCTACTTATTCTGAACCTTTTTATTTTATTCGTGCCTAGGTCTCCCTCTCGAATTTAACTCCGTCCCCCCCCCCCCCTCCCAACCACTCCCGTCCCCACACGCCCAGACACACACACACACACACACACACGCGCACACACACACACACACACAATTTCTCTCCAGTACTAATTAACTCCAGTACTATTAACTGCTTCTTTCTTTTAGTTATTTTGTTCCATAAATTTCATTTTTTTCACTGCCTCCTCATTAGTTATTCTATCTATCCAGCTAATCTTCAGTATTCTTTTGTAGCAACACGTTTCGAAAGCTTCTATTCTCCTCTTGTATGAACTGCTTGTCGTCCATGTTTCACTCCCGTACAGGGCTACGCTCCAGGCAGATACCTTCAGAAAAAATCTCCTTACATTAAACGTTTAAAAAATCCTATTTTTCAGACATGCTGTCCTTGCTAATACTAGTCTTCACTCTATCGTCTCTCAGTTTCAACAATTATTAGTTGTTTTGCTGCCCAAATAGCAAAATTCATCTATTACTTTTAGCGTCTCATTTCGTAATATAATTTCCTCTGCATCGCCTGATTTAACTCGTCTACATTCCATTACATTTGTTTTGTTTTTTGTTGATGTTCACCCTACAAACTTTCCTGAAGACATCCATTCTGTTCAACTGATCTTCAAAGTCCTTTGTCATCTCTGACAGATTTACAGGGCCCTCAGCTAGCCTCACAGTTTTCATTCCTTTTCCCTGAATTTTAATTCCCTTCCCACGTTTGTGCATTGTTTCCTTCACAGTTTACGCAGTGTACAGATAATTTCAAGGATAGGCTACAACCCCGTCCTACTACCATCCCTTTCATGTTCTTCGACTCATAACAGCAGTCCCTCTTCTGTTTAAGTTGCAAAAATTCTAATATCTCGCTGTCTGTGTTTCGTTCCTACTACTTTCAAAATTTCAGAAAATGTAGTTAGTTCCACGCTGCCAACAGCTTTCTCTAAACTTACAATTCTATAAACTTCGATTTGCTTTTCGTCAACCTATATTCTAAGATACTTCGTTGAGTCAATACTTCCTCATGTGTTCCTACATTTCTGTGGAATCAAAAGTAATATTTCCCGAGGTTAGCTTCTACGAGTACCAGATTTTCCGCAATTCTCTACATAACATTCGTACCTGTCGGCGCCTTCTTCCTTTGGAACTGGAATTATAAAATTCTTCTTTAAGTCTGAGGGTATTTCGCCTGTTTGACGTGCCCTGTCAAATTATCCTCGAAGTATCATACCTCCAATCTCTTCTCGTTTACTTCCTCTTACCTTTCTATTATATCGCCTTCAAGTTCACTTCTCTTGTATAGACCTTCTGTATATTCCTTTCATTTTTCAGCTTTCCCCTGTTTGCTCCATTCTGACTTGCCATAGATTTCTCGATGTTCATGCAGCTGTTTCTCTATTCTCCACAGGTCTCTTTAATTTTCCTATATTCGCTATCTATCGTTCCCCTAGTTACGCATGCTTCCACATCTTTGCCGGTGTCCTCTTGCCATTCCTGAATAACCAGTTTACATTTCCTGTCAGTCTCATATTTTAGACGTCTCTATTCTCTTTAGCCATTGTCGTTTGATAAATTTTTAAATTTCCAGCTTCTGTCAGTTAAATTCAAGATCTCCTTTGCTATCCAGGGATAAATACCAGGAATAAATACTTGACCTTGTCTTTTTACCTATTTTTTCCTCTGCTGCCTCCATTATCTCATCTTTCAAAGCTACTCATTCGCCTTCTACAGAACTTCTTTTTGCTCTTTCAGTCAAACGTTGCCTAATGCTCCGTCTGAAACTCTCAACAACCTCCGGTTCCTTCAATTTATCCAGGTTTCATCGCCTTAATTTTCTACCTCTTTGCAGTTTCTTCAGTTTTAATCTGCAGTTATAAATATGATTAGAGTGCACATTCGCCGCAGGAAATGTCTCACAGTTTAAAATCCGGTTCGGAAATCTTTGCCTTATCATTGTATAATCGGTCTAAAACCTTCTAATGTCTTCAAATCTTTTCGAGGTATACGGATTCCTTACATGATTCTTAAACTGAGTATGCGGCTTCTTGTTTCATTCTTTTACCCAGTTCATGTTCTTCAACTATTTTTCCTTCTATGTTTTGGATTCACCTATTGTTCCTCGTCTAGTGAACGACTTTTTGATCCGCTTTACTTATAACTCGTTTCTCCTTACTATTGAAGATGAATGACCTTGTTACTCTCTGTTCAAATGCAAACGAATCATTACGTGACGCAGGAGAAGGAAATAATAAGTGAGTAAAACGGTGGCATTTCTGTACAATGGTAGCACGCAGGTGAAATGCACTCACTGTCACACAGTCACGAAAGCCGCATAAAACGGAAGTAAGAATGGCCGGAACACAGCTATATTCGAACACGGGTTAAATGAAGTGACCATACACCGCTTCAGATGGTCAAATCCAAGAACCATTTGTCAATTTCATGAATTTCCCATTTATTACTATTTATAAAGCGAAAATGTATTCCTGATCGTATACTTATTAAGGAGAAAATTTAGCGACAATAGCTGAAGAAAGTCCGTAAACTGTACAATAAAGCCCAAAGCTAATTTTATTTACTTTACCAGGTCGTTCTAAATACTCCAAAAATTGTCCGTATGCCTAAAACTAATTCTACGTAGGTAACGTTACAAAATTTCAGCGTGCAACGATCTATATTAGTTATGAAACTGTAGCCTAATCCCTCAGACCTAATCAAATAATGGCGTGTTAGAAAATACTCTCTTCGCAACACGGAACTTTGATCGTAGGTCAGTTCTGGCCTGGTTTATGAGTGTGACGGCGAGGAGAGAGGCGCATGAGCAGGAACAGTGAAAGGCCACTCGAGTTTCGGTCTCCGGTCTGGTCGTTCACCTTGGAGGAATGTTGCAATCAGAGTACAGCAGTGTCAGAGACAACTTTCTCATAGTAAGAGTGGCAGCTTGATCATCTGGAGAGCTCGTGTTTGTTAAGCAGGTATCAAGTGCATTACGTTCACGAGCAACTGTTGGAGTGACTTAGCGATTCCGCATGAAATATGTACAATATAACTGCCTAAGAAGACAATATCGGGTTGGTCGCTTTTATTTTTCCCAATTTTTTTAACTTTGTGTTCTGCCTTACGGCAAGTCCTGTCATGGGGGAAGCCTTGTCAGAGGGGTCCACTGCATGAGAGTCTAGGGAAGTGATTCCAGTGGTGGCTTCCCGTTGCCTTCCCCTGATGATGATGAAATGTTAATGAGGTCAACACATCACCCAGTCCCTGAGCGGAGAAAATCTCCGGCCCAGCCGGGAATCGAACCTGGGTCCCTTGGCGTGACAGACCGCCGCGCTGACCACTCAGCTATCGAAGCGGACTATATTTCCCAATAGTTCTTCGTAATTCTCATATAACGTATTTTGATTGAATTTGTTGATATTAATTTAAATAAAGGAAAATTAAGTTAAGGAAGCTTAAAATTAAATAAGCAGAAATGTACGGCAATTACGTAGTAAAATATTCTGATGGGGAAACCATATACGATGAAGTAGAGCCGTGCAACACTGGTGGCTAATGAGCACTTAGACACCAAATTTTACATCTATTTTCTGCATATCACTACAAACTGGCGAAAAAGGGTACACTTTTATTGCACACTACATTGAAATTTCTTGCTTTTATAATTAAGAATGAGATTTGGGAAGAACGATAGTTTGTACACCTCTGTGATAGTTGCTATTAGAATAATTTTATATTCACGTTCTGCACAGGATCGATTTGTACAGCTTGCTTTATATTCATTAAATATCTCCTGAAAGTTGGTCCTTGAAAATTTCTAACCGGGAAACGCCCCATCGCCCCCCCCCCCCCCCCCCTCAGATTTAGTGGTAAGATGGCTCAGCGGATAGCCGGTCAACGACTGAACACAGATCAAGTATGAAAACAGGAAGAAGGTGTACTGAACTGAACAAAAAGGTTAAAAATAAAAAAATGAACTCAAGACGTGCAACATCGTGCGCATTGGAATAGTGGAGACTCCGTGGTTCTGTGATCGTTGTGTGGGACTGCAAAGGGCGAGATCCGTGTTGAAATCACCCTCATGCCCTTTTTGTTTCACAAAATTATGAACTGTCTGTTCAGTCATTGACGTGTCTGTTTGCTGTGTTCAAATTTCTGTCTGTATAGTGGTGTAGCGTCCGTATGCAACAGTGAAGTGTAAGGAAGGGGCCTCCAGAAATTCGTACCTCCTATATGTTCTACACAATTATCACATGTTATGACTCTTGCGTTCCGTTTTGAAAGTTTTGACTCCTGAATTTCTTTGTTGTAACATGGTTTACACCCGTTCATTTGTTGTTTTCGTTTCTGTGAGAGTTGTATGCGGCTTCTCGATGTCGCATTTACTTGGGACGGTAACATAACTCATATCCTGTAACCAATGTGTAGTATGACAACTACCAAGACTGCAGAAGGAGAACAAACACGTCAGTGACCGAACGGGAAGTTCAAACACCGTGACCACGCAACCACGACGCTGTGATTCTTGTAATTCACGCGACGTTGCACATATTGAACTTGGACCGTTCATTGTTTCTTATTTTTCCTATTTTTTCACAGTTCACTAAAACGTCTTCATGTTTTCATGATTGATCTGTGTTCAGTGTTTGACGGACTATACATTGGGCCATTTTACCACTAAATCTGTGTGGATGCGCGATGGGAAGTTTCCATTGTAAGTACGTTTCCGTCTGAAACTAAGCTCGTTTCTTCGAGTATCCATCACCGCGACTTATTAAAATTTCTGATGTGAGGAAGAAGCCTGTAACCATTGTGCTGTCCTTTATACGAGTAAACGTTCGTTGTCCTCTACTAGTTTCATACGTTTGAGAAGTATTCCAGTTCACCCCACACAAGTATTTCTAAACAATTTCTTCCGCAGGCGTACTGCAGTTTCTAAATATGTTATCGACAAATCGAAGGCTTTGGTTTGTTCTGCTCAACATTGTGCACAGATTGAAGATCGCTCATTGTGTCCAGTATTCTCAGCCATGAAAACAGTAACTTATTCAAGAATTTGTGGCTCAAATGGCCGTCGACCTCTTGCAGGAGGAATTCCCAAATCGCTAGTTAGTATGAACTTCCGAATCATGTTCTACAACTCCTCTAATGCGTCGATACTCGCGAAGAGTAGCAGTCCTGTTGCTGTTGTTTTGATAAAACAGATTTACCAGTAAAGCCCCGTTCATTTTATCCAGACCCATGTTGACTGTCACCAATTGTAATGCAGGCTGGCATCTGTGTTTCAACCCGACGTCGTCGTACCAGTACCGACGCCTAACTGTAAGTCCTGATACTAACGACGGAGAGGCTCCGTCCCCGCCGCAGCCGCAGTGGTCCACAACCCCACGACGACTACCGCAGTCCACTTCATCCCTCCGCCGCCCCACACTGAACCACTCTTTCAGGGTTATTGTGTGGTTCGGCCCCCAGTGGAACCCTTCCCCTCCCACTCCCCCCACCTCATCCCCCCTTCCCCCTCCCCCCCCCCTCCGCCCCCAGGGAACGTCTCACACCAAACGAGAGTAACCCCTATGTTTGCGTAGTAGAGTAATGGCAGTGTACGCGTACGTGAAGAACGTGTTTGCGGAGCAATCGCCGACATAGTGTAGCTGAGTCGGAATAAGGGGAACCAGCTCGCATTCGCCGAGGCAGATGGAAAACCGCCTAAAAACCATCTACAGACTGGCCGGCTCACCGGACCTCGACAGAAGTCCTCCGAGCGGATTCGTGCCGGGAACCAGGCGCTCCTTCCCAATCCGGAAAGCCGTGCGTTAGGCCGAACGGCAAACCGGGTGGGCTGGCTGAGCGTTACTTCACTATTAATTGTACTGAAAAATTCTGGTCGCGCACCTGATTGGTCGTGACCATGGAACAAGTCTTAACAGCTGTGATGAAGAGTTATGAAGTGCTGACCCATGGTCGTGGCATAATGAATTGTGTTGCTTCTATCTTATGCCTCCAACATATCTGTGAACAAATATAGATTTTCACTGGAGTACGTTCTGGAATACCTTGACAACATTTATACAGGGTGTCCCAGAAATATTGCGACCAACTTCAGGGTGTTGCAGAGGGTGTCTTCAGGAACAATGCGAGGATGGGAACACGTGTCCGGAAAAGTCATCTAACGACGCTACGAGTGTCGAAGTTATAGGCACCGTCCCCTGACACTAGGCCATCCATTCGGCAGCAAACGTGGCTTAGTATGCTGACGGACAGTAGGCGGAACGACTCGCAATGTTCTTTGCTATTTGGAAATCACACACTGACTGCTTCGATCGCCAGGGGAGAAGATAGACATAGCTGCTGCATAGAAAGACCTTGTAGGCTATGGATGAGATACTCTGTTGCCTTGGTAAATGCAGTTTTCAGACACGAATTTCCATCCGCAGATTATTTTTCTCCCTTAATTGCTCTAAAGTCTCCAATGTTTTTCGGTATACAAGAGAAAAATAAACTGCACACAGAGACACGTGTCTGAAACCGTCATCCACCAAGGCAACAGATTATGGCATTCATAGGGTGCAAAGCCTGTATGTGCATTAGCTAGCTCCAGCTTCTCCACTGGAAATCGTGGCAGTCAGTCGCGATCACTGAACAACAAACAACATTGCGAGACGTTCCGTCTATGGTCAGCGTGCAAAGTCACGTTTGCTGAACAAGGTGTGGCCTAATGGCAGACGGTGGCGCCTATAACGTCGACGCTCTGTAGTGTCGTTGGATGACGCTTCCAGGCACGGGGTCCTATTCTCTATTTGTTCCTCAAGGCACCACCTACAGCCACTCGAAGTCTCTTGCAACATTTATGGGATGCCCTGTACGTGAGGCCTTCCTCTGTATCCAGAGATAATCTTGATACTGAGAAGCTAAGTACATGGTCTCTGAAAGAGTGCCACTGTTTCAGATTAAGGATATATTTTCACTTATCGCAGGAACTATTGGTCGTGAGGAGATGAACTGTTATGTAGCTCGACGAGTTAGCATCAGCTGCATGAAGAAAATCTTGGGAGAAAGTTTTAAGGATCCGAACCTGAAATGAAAGAATTATGTCATTACCCTACACTCAGAGTAAGATTATAACAACCGCGTCTGTTCCAGTATGTGACAGTTATGTGAACTATGTGTAAAACATTGCATGGGGGCTTTATTAAATATTAATGAAAATATTTTTAGTAGCTGTCTGTCCGATTACGCAAGTCTCGTAAACGGCTGGCCCTGACTAGTTTTTGTACGCAATCTGACTGCATGTAACAACCACAAAGAATGAAATGAAAATTTCAGTTAATACAATTAATTAATTAAGTCCCCAGCAACTATAAAACCTACGAAACCAACAAAGCACAAGTGTAGCTGTTCTGTATGTGGTAGTATGACTCAACGCACATCTGGCACGGTTCTTCTTCAACAAGACAAGAATCTTTAAATACCAATTATCCTGACGTGATAAAAGAAAATTACAAATACTATAATTGTGCAAGAAAACCAAAATTACACTCTAATACAAGAACACACGCCAGATGATTTGTTGACTGAACCTGTAATGACACATTATTCAGGTCACTGAAAGAATAAAAGAATAGAAGAAAATACCTCCATATATATTGACGAAATGCACTCTGACCATTACAATATCTCCATTAGAACATCATCATCTCTCCCATCAAACCACTGCATAAAACATGGAACAACACTCTCCACTACCGCATCTCACTCTGACTTCAGCTACAAGCAGTGTCCACCACAACTTCTCGGCAAGAACTGCCTGCCACTACGTCTCAATAATCACTGCCAGTGGAGGCGGCGGAACAATACTCTCTGGCGCGATTTCTGGCGCTGTGGCTCAGTGTAGCCACCTTTCATATACCCTTCCTCCACGGGCTAGAATTTGATGGTATTTTTGCCAGCATTGGTGGTGAAAATACCACCAAATTCGTCAAAAAAAAAAATACAGACAAAAATAAAAGATAATATTAATACTTAAGTATCATATAACTAGATAAAATTTTGGCTTTGCACTGACCTTACAATAGCCTAATATATAAAATACAGTAAGGAATACAAATTCTTTCATACATATGACTTTACATAATAGTTTACACAAATATCATGTGGTTAAACAATTCAATCGATAGCGTCAGCAATGACGAATATGAGCAGGTAAGAGTCTTATAACTTTTCACAAACAGTAATACACAAAAAATCAGTTTATACAAATTTTCACATAAAATGTTTTCATAACAAGTGGTTGACAGTTCCAGCAGTAGCACCCAGCAATGTTGAGTAGGTGCAGACACCATCAGGTGACATCATTTCAGTAGAAGCAGTCCATCAGTGGCACCCAGCATTGTGGAACAGGTGCAGACTCCAACAGGTGACATCATTTCAGTAGAAGCAGTCCATCAGTGGCACCCAGCATTGTGGAACAGGTGCAGACTCCAACAGGTGACATCATTTCAGTAGAAGCAGTCCATCAGTGGCACCCAGCAATGTTGAAGAGGTACAGACAGCAAGAAGTAACATCATTTCAGTAGAAGCAGTTCCATTTGTGGTACCCATCAATGTTGAAGAGGTACAGACAGCAAGAAGTAACATCATTTCAGTAGAAGCAGTTCCATTTGTGGTACCCAGCAATGTTGAAGAGGTACACACAGCAACAAGTCACATTTCTCAGTAGAAGCAGTTCATCAATGGCACCCAGCATTGTTGGGTAGGTGCAGACACCGACAGATGACATCATTTCCATAGAAGTAGCTCCATCTGTGGCACCCAGCATTGTGGAGTAGGTGCAGACTCCAACAGGTGACATCATTTCAGTAGAAGCAGTCCATCAGTGGCACCCAGCATTGTGGAACAGGTGCAGACTCCAACAGGTCACATCATTTCAGTAGAAGCAGTCCATCAGTGGCACCCAGCAATGTTGAGTAGGTGCAGACAGCAGTCCATAATATTCACTATCACTGATCACACAGTTCATCAGCAGAAATTAAACATGTCCTAGTGGCACCAATCATGTAGAAAAAGTACAAGTAACAGTCCATAATATTTACTATCACTAATCAGACAGTTCAAGCATGAACAATAGTTTGAATGCACATACAAATGCTTTTACAATGCTCTTACACTAAACATACAAATCATAACAAACACACAAATGATATCAGATAATTGTCATATTACTATTACAAATACACAAACATCAGTAAACCTATAATATTTATGGGTGTCAGTGCAAGCCACTACAAACAAATAAAATAATATTTAGGAGATAGGTGGGTAGGATTAGGAAAGGAAAACACACAAAACACACTCACTCATCTTTCATCCACATTAAGTACTACTGTGTAATTGAATAGTGTTAACTGTGTGAATCCACTTCTGTCAAAATTTCATGTTCATCATGTGTATCAAGTAGTAGTGACAGCAATGTATAACAGTCAATAATAGTTAAGTCAACGTCATAGTCATCATGTCAAGACCAATGTTTGCCAAGCCAGATCACAATGTACGGTTGCTGAACAACTGTCAGTGTGCCAAGATATGCAACTTCCTCTCTCCAAAAAAAAAAAGTACATACTGCTTAGTGATTTAACAAAGTGTGTGTAGACAATCTTCCTTCCATTTTAGTGTTCTAGTCTGCTATCTTCATCCTCCTTGTTCCATATAGACCAACAAAAAAAAAAAAAAATGCACCTCACTTATTTTACCTCTTATACACCATAACTCCAATCAACTTCATATAATCTCAATACCTCCATAATACCTCTTCAATACGTCGATACATATAAACCTTATTGCCAGTATCATTTCACTTCCATAACAACTCTTTCCTCTAGTCAGTCTCCTCGATCGAGTACAGATAAAATCCTAATGCAAACCTCCTCATCCCATACAATCCGAAGACACACTGTCAACACACAACCTCTGTGTAATCCATCTGACCAAAATCTTCTACTCATTATGAATTATAAACAAAGAATGCATACATGACCTCTAACAGACTTAGTTCGAATAACTCTCAGTAATTAAGTACGATTACGGAGTGTGAATGATCCTAATATTTCACAGTGTGTACACCACTTCAAGAATTATGGCAAACAGAAGCAAACATGTGGAGTATTTCTTGTGTCAAGTGTCACTTCCTATTTCAATTGCTCACGAAAAATGCAGTGTAATAACTGTGTTGGTATGTCATGTCGTTAGCTTCCTTCCTATTGGCATACATTTATACAGCTTTCATAAAACCTCCAGCTCATGTGACTTCTATGAAGTTTCTTGTACTAATGTCGTTCGTCGAATTATAGCAGTTCATTTTCTTATGTTAAAATATAAAGCACTGAGCGTAAGCAAAACAAGCAACAGCGAGTAAATATACCAGTAGTGAACAGAATGTCAACAAGTGGATGCAGCACAATTTCTATAACGAGGCTTCGCCAAGCGAACAATTCGTAACCCATACCACATCGTAACCCACACTCCATGTCCGTACACTGTACATCAGCATTGCTATATACCAAATTAAAGTATAGTTATGACAACAAGCAGAAATGTGTAAATGTGCAATCCATACGCATAGCAGTAAACATATATCTTACGTACTAAACAGGTCATTAGCATCGTATCTTAATAAGTAAACATGAAGGCGCAAGCAGATAAATCACAAAGTATAACTTACATACCTAACCACATCAGCACAATTAATCAGGTGACAATTATAATTTAAATAAATAAGCACAGCAGGCACGTAATAAAAAAAATATAACATCAGTGAAAAAGCAGTGCAGTCAAGCGATGCATAATATACACAAGTTACAACCCAGTTCATTAATAATCATTGTCAAAATCAGTTAACGTACGCAAGCACGTCGCTTCACAAGTAATTTCATTGAACATGTAATTAGCACAAAGTATGAATCACGTAATCGCGAACAGCAAATTACGTCTAAAGTACGTACCTAAGTGGAAATATGTTACCTGAAAAATAAACTCAATTAATAGTTACCTTTTTTTTTAGTTTATTAGTTTCTTCTTGGAAATTACATTCTTCCTGAAAATTTCTCGATAGCAAGTCGTCTTAATGTCGGACACGCACAGAATTTACCTGAAGTTCTTAAATATCTTATAGAACCGTATCCTGAAAAATACTGAATGTTAATAACAGAATTCATCAAGTCACTATAGCTTTATACTGAATTTAGTCGGAGAAATTAGACTGTGTATTTATTTACGGCTGTCAGTGCATTCGCACTGAGCGCTCGATCAGCTGTAGGCGCGTGACGTAGGAAGTGATTGTTTGCAGTCAACGACTGCCTTGTGCGGCGCGCAGACTTGACTGTTGCTTTGAGTATACGCCGCCGCCAAAACACAGCGCGGTATCCTTGTACTCTCCGTGTGTTTACATACAACTGTTAGTTTCTCAAAAGTATGTCATTCTACAAAAATTTTTCAAAAGTATATCATTCCACAAAAATTTTAACGTTAGATATATGATGTATTCCCTTAGAGCGTCGTGATTTAAGAGTTTCTACTTCGACAGTATTATCATGAATAATTTTGCGAATTCTATATGGACCGTTATAAAGCAGAAAAAATTTCCGACACAAGCCTTTTCCTTTGTGAGACAAACGATGAGCCTTAATTAACACCTTCTGACCAACTGACAAGATTTTGAAACGACCAGGACGCTTAGCTGATTTCTCTCTTCTAGCAGCCGCAGATGCAACATTTTGTAGAGCCAGGTTGACAACTTCAGAATGCCGCAGTTTCCGTGTAGGCGGAAAAGGAACGATTTCAGAAATGCGATTTGTCGGTGCTTTGTTTTTTAATATCAGTATAGGTGGTAAAGAAGTTGAGTCGTTAGGAAGTTCATTCAGAATGTTTTGAAAAATATGAAGATACTGATCCCAAGTTCTGTGATTCTGATGACAATAAAGACGACACAATTTATTGATTTCCTTCATCCATCTCTCTGAAGCGTTAGATTGAGGGTGAAAAAGTGAAATGAAAATTGGTTTAATTTTACGACGCTGTAGAGTACGAAGCCAAATTTTAGAACGAAACTGTGATCCATTATCTGATATAACCTTATCAACATGACCCACTTCTTTAAGAAAATGGTTAATGAAAGCATTAGATACTGAACGAGCTGTTGCTTTGCGTAACGGTGTAAAACACACATATTTTGATGTCAACTCCACTGCTACGAAAATGTACGCAAAACCATTAGTAGATCGAACCACTGGACCGAACAAATCAACTGCAGCCATGTCCTTTAATTTTGCTGGAATGATAGGAAACAACGGTGCTCTGTGAGAAACTGTCGGCGGCTTAGCCTTTTGACATAATTTGCATTTGGCAAGAACAAATCGAATACGTTTTTCCATATTATTGAAGTAGCAATTTTCTCGTAATTTATGAAAGCATTTTCTGGGACCAAAGTGTGCATAACTGAAATGCGTATACCAAATCAGCTTATTAACCCACTCATCAGGAATACAAACTAACCAAACAGAGTTGTCGACCGATTTTCGTTTAAAAAGAATGTCATTGCGAACTAAATAATGCTGTCTAATCGCTACGCTTTCCTTTCTCTTCCACTTCTCCTTAATGTCCTTCCAGATTGGATCCTTATTTTGCTCCTTAGCGATGTCCTGGAGCGAAGACGAAATAAAGTTCTCAAACGCAACACCTTGAATATACATCAAACAATAATTGTTTTCCTTGCAGTCCTCTTCAGCACTTTGTTTCAAACCCATAGGTGCACGTGATAAAGCATCAGCAACAATATTTGAAGAACCCTGTATGTAAACAATACTAAAATCAAATTCCTGTAGGTACAACGCCCATCGTGACAATCTGCCATGAGTTAATTTTGTCGACATAAGAAATTCCAGAGCTCGATGATCGGTGTAAACCTTAGTATGTCTGCCAAACAAAAATGTGCGAAATTTTGTAAAAGCCCAAACAACAGCCAAAGCTTCAAGTTCCGTAATCGAGTAATTCTTTTCTGATTTCGAGAGAACACGACTTCCAAATGCAATAGTCTTTTGTACTACAACGCCGTTTTCTTCTATCTCTTGAAATAAATGTGCACCTAGCCCTTTGTATGATGAGTCCGTTGCCAAACAAAAATCTTTAGATAAATCCGGGTGTGAAAGAAGTGGAGCAGCAACTAAAGCATCACGAAGTTGTTCCAATTCTGATTGAGCTTCCTCATCCCAACACCAATTAGATTTCTTCCCAGATAGTTCACATAAACGAGGTGTGGCCAAATCGTCCAATTTAACAAAGCGTCTAAGAAAATTACAGACACCAAGAAAACTACGAACATCACGTTTTGTAGTAGGAACAGCATAATTACGAATAGCGTCTAATTTTTCTGGATCAGGAAGAATACCTTCTGTAGAAATAATGTGACCGAGAAATTTCACCTGAGAACGACCAAATTCAGATTTTTCTAAGTTCACCGTAATGCCAACTCTTGCAAAAATACGTAATAATGAATCCAAAATTTTGTTGTGCTCACTCCAAGAACGTTTAGCAATAAGAATATCGTCAACATATGAAGTAATATTGTCACGAAGATAAACAGGTAAAATTTCATTTAAGCTACGAATGAATGCTGCCGAAGATACAGTAAGTCCAAATGGTAATTTCCGAAACCGGTAACAGTTACCAAAGGCTAAAAAGGCAGTATATTTTCTACAATCAGGGTGGAGTTCTATTTGCCAAAAACTTGCGCGCATGTCAATCGTGGATAAAACTTTAATTCCATGGAAATGTTGAAGAAGTTCATCTAAATTTTGTGGGCGGTCAGTTTCAGGAATGATGATATTATTTATCTGTCTGGAATCCAGAACCAAACGAATTGACCCATCCTTTTTAAGAACAACGTGTAATGGGCTAGTATAAGGACTGACTGCAGGCTCAATAATGCCCTGATCTAACATGTACTGAAGTTCATTCTTAACCTTGTCTCTGTAAGCCAAAGGAATAGCGTACGTTTTCCCCCGAAATGGTGTGTGTTCTTTTACTTTAAATAAATATTGTAAGCCTTGTATAGTTCCCGTGTGATGACTAAACACTGTAGCATGTGAAGTCAAAATTTGGTGCAGCTCTTCTCTTGCAACGTCATCTGGCACTTCAGCTTTCTTAACCTTTTCATTAATCAGTTCTTCGCTATTAATTATATCATCCATCGCGTCTCTGTATCTATTGTCATTGTCATGAATAAACACATTGTCGTCACAATGCTCAACGAAAACATCAGAAGTAAGAAACCTTAAACATTTTGTATCTGACTCAGATCTTGTTAAACACTCGAAAAATTTCAAACATTTCGGCATTCCGGCAACAGTCAAATTCACACTTCCCTCTTTAAAGTTCAAAATTGCCTTATGTGCGTTAAGAAACTCCATACCTAATATAATTTGTGTACTGAGTAATGGAACAATAATAAAATTAGCAGAAAATTCGTATCCTTGACAATTGAAATTTAGGTTGGTCTGTTGTTTAACTTCTACACCTTTTCCAGAAATCGCTCCTCGAATTGTAGTTTTAGAAATAGGTAACACAGGACAGGCAATAGTCCTTTCACATATACGAAAAACTGATTCACTAATGACGTTCAATGGGCTCCCAGAATCTAAAACTGCAGTGAACTTATTCTTACCCACACATACTTCAATAACAGGATGTAAAAATGCGTCTACATTATTTTCCTTTTCGTCTAACAAAAGTCTCTCATGTCTTCCAGGCGTACGTAGTGTAAAGCCGTAGTGTCATTACTTTCTGAACCGTCTATATTGCTGCCAGAAGCCAAAGCTGCTAGTCATTGTCGATTGTTTGCGTCACGTCTTTGATTATTCGCGTCATTTTGCGGATCCATTTCTACGATTTGCACTTGTCTCTCTGAAGTTCTGTCACGTGGAGGATGCCAATTAGGTCCCTCCTGTCTGTTAGATACAAATTCTTGGTTGTGTCTGTTATTAAAATTTCTGTTTTCCTGTCTGTCTGCATAGCTACTTCTTGTATAATTTCGACTGTCACTCCTGAAATTATTGTTGTATCTACTACCCTGATTATTTCTGTAGTAAGAATTTCTATTACTGTATGAATAATTTCTGTCTTGGTGATACCGATTACTGTTTCCATATGATTGATCATTCCGGTACGAATTACCGTTGTTATACTTGTCTGTGTAATTTCTGTTAGAACGTCTGTTATTGTCATAAGGCTGGTATCTATTGTCCTGTCTGTTACGTCTGTCATTGTCAAAATTACCCATATAACGCCCGTTCCGATCACTATCCCTTTTCTCTGAAAATCTATTGTAATTACTGTTACTGAAAAAGTTACAAGAAGCCCCGTCGTCGTTGTCATACTCAAGTTCTTGCAACAAAGTCTTAAAAGTCTCAATGTCGTCTTTACATCGTCCGGCTAAAGCAATTTGTCTTATGGATTGTGGCAGCTTAGTTAAACAAATGCGAATTAATTCAGTCGGGCTATAAGGGTTGGAAAGGAACTGATTCTTTCGAATCATGTCTTCAAAATATTCCGCTGGCGTGCGGAATTCAGACTGTTTGAAATTACGCTGCATGATAAGACTGTGTTTGACTCTGTCTTGCGTGTTTTCGGACCAATATGCCGATAGAAATGCATGATAAAAATCATTCAGATTATTACAATCTCTAATGAGTGCGCGCATCCGCGTCGCCGGTTCGTTTTCTAAATATCCACACATAAATTCCAGTTTGTGACTTAGTGGCCAATTTGGTGGAAGTGCGTACATAAATTGATCTAACCACGCACATGGATGTATGTCATTCTTAGAATTGCGGAAGATCTTAAATTTCCGAACAGTCAAAAAGTGTTTATAGTCCAAGTTTTCGCCTCGTGGCGACAAAGACCTACCGCGTCTGTCCCAGTCCCAATGTCGATTATTGTCAAGTTCGCGTGCCTGGCGCTCTCTTGTTGCATCGCGTAAATGAAACAAATTACTTTCTTCAAACCCCTCTGGTATCTGTGATTCTAAATTTCTTTTTCCGTCTTTTCCTACGATTTCGCCTTCAATTTGTTTGACTTGCTTTTTTAATGCCTCAAATTCCCTTTTCACGCGTTCATTAAATTTTCCCTGATTTTCAACATGTTTATTTATGTTCTGGTACTCTTCGGTTTCTGAAAATGGCAATGGAGCTGTATCATCTGAATCTCTGTCCCCATTTAAGCTAAGACTTGTCAATCTATCTGAAATCTCCTCAACTCTTTCCGATAAATCACCTAATTGTTCTTTCTGTTTATTTACGTCTTCCGTAAGTGTCGCGACTCGGGTTTCGGTATTGTCACATTTAGTCGTTAACTGTTCACACTGTTGCGTTAAGTTATTTATTCTGTCATTTGGTACGGATTCCTCGATTCTCTCAAATATTTCTTTCTTATCGTGTGCACGTTGTAAATTTAACTCTGAAAATTTTTGTACTATCACGCGATCTCTTTCTTCCTGTTCTCTATCCTGTTCCCTTTGTCTAATCTCTACTGCAATTAATCTATTATTGTGAGAGTTCAAAATCGGTTGTACTTCTTCTCTGATTTCTTTCTTTAACTCATCTTTCATATTTTTGAAACATGTCCCTATTCGTGAGTCTAACCGTGTTTCCGTTGTTCCCATTTGTGATCCCAGTGAGTCTAACCGTTTTTCCATTGTTTCCCTATCTGTTTTTAATTCAGACCGTAACTGTGATCCCAGTGAGTCTAACCGTATTTCCATTGTTTCCCTATCTGTTTTTAATTCAGATCGTAACTGTGATCCCAAATTTAATATTGCACTCATCAACTGCTCCATATCAGCCGGTTCGAAATTCTTTTCGCCCCTAACATTTCCCACAAAACTAACTTCCTTCTGCATAGCTGTAAAGCTATCTGTGTTCGATACTATTCCAGAATCTTCTATCGTCAATCTCGTATTCTGTGAATTTTCTGAATGAGAAAAATTTTGAAATGGTTCCGGACTATTTTCCCGACTTATTAAATTGTTTTCAACTTCATTATTCATCACACTGTTCTCCTGTGTTGGCGAGTTCGCCATATCAACAATTTCGTCATTCTCACTATTCATCATTTTTGCCTATTACATTGATCGCATAATCATTTACAAAATATACAAAACTCGTCACTATATGAAAATTACACACAATGACACTTTATCATCAACAATATCATTCACACGAAATGTTTCCCTCAAACACGATTGACGAACAATTGAAATAATTGCACTAAATTGTCAAACGCGTATACAAGACAACAACAAAAATAAATTTTGAAAAATACCATTAGAAGAATGACAATTACCAAATCTATACATGCAATATAGACTACAATTACTAAACTACAATTTACTACAACAATACTACTGTCTTCTATTTTTACAATCAGAAGATTCCAAGGGACGATCCTGGCAGGGTCGCCACGTGCATGGGGGCTTTATTTAATAAAATGCAAATTTTTTTTTTTAGTTTTAGTAGCTGTGAGTCCGATTACGCAAGTCTCGTAAACGGCTGGCCCTGACTAGTATTATTACGCAATCTGACTGCTTAGAATGACAACAAGAATGTAAGAAAATTTCTGTTAGCACAATTAATTAATTAAGTCCCCAGCAACTATAAAACCTACGAAACCAACAAGCACAAGTGTAGCTGTTCTGTATGTGGTAGTATGACTCAACGCACATCTGGCACGGTTCTTCTTCAACAAGACAAGAATTTTTAAATACCAATTATCCTGACGTGATAAAAGAAAATTACAAATACTATAATTGTGCAAGAAAACCAAAATTACACTCTAATACAAGAACACACGCCAGATGCTTTGTTGACTGAACCTGTAATGACACATTATTCAGGTCACTGAAAGAATAAAAGAATAAAAGAAAATACCTCCATATATATTGACGAAATGCACTCTGACCATTACAATATCTCCATTAGAACATCATCATCTCTCCCATCAAACCACTGCATAAAACATGGAACAACACTCTCCACTACCGCATCTCACTCTGACTTCACGACCAGCAGTGTCCACCACAACTTCTCGGTAAGAACTGCCTGCCGCTACGTCTCAATAATCACTGCCAGTGGAGGCGGCGGAACAATACTCTCTGGCGCGATTTCTGGCGCTGTGGCTCAGTGTAGCCACCTTTCAACATTTCCGATAATTCGTCTTCTACAAAGGAACTTCATTATAATGCAGATGTCTGAAATGGCAGCAAAGGGCACTGTGGTAAAACGGACAATAGAAGATACCGATGTCATGATAATGAACACTGCTATATCAACGGCTTCTGACTTCGATAGTGTTCCGATGACAGGTGAAGATGTAGATATTCTGATTTTGTGACAACGTTAATTTCTACTCAAAAATACGAGTAACATCTAGTTCCAGAAGAGTAGGGAAACATGAATATACTTCAACTTCCTTTGACAAGAGAAGAATAAAGCCTGCACCATATTCAAAAAACACCCTTCCCTAGCTCACGTAGTTGGTAATTCCAAAGAGCCAACACAAAATTTATGCAGTTGGGGAAAGGATTCTTGTGACTTTGTACGAGGGAGACTATGAAAGGAGATACACTGGTCAGTCTTCGCCTGCTGGCCACAAGTGAAATCTAAGGGATGTCAAAAGAGTTGCCTACGCCGCCAATGGTTAGGGATCAGAGTATGAGTGTCTCTGTACAGATACTTTTTTAAAGCGCTTAACAAAGGTGTGCAGTTGCCACCGAGGGTTCAAATAGCTCTGAGCACTATGGGACTTAACTTCTAAGGTCATCAGTCCCCTAGAACTTAGAACTACTTAAACCTAACTAACCTAAGGACATCACACATATCCATGCCCGAGGCGGGATGCGAACCTGCGACCGTAGCGGTCGCGCGGTTCCAGACTGTAGCGCCTAGAACCGCTCGGCCATTCCGGCCAAACTGGAGGATCTAGAGGGACCCTTCGCCATTTTATTCACGCATGTATCAATATCACACACCTCCGTGCACACTTGCACATGATGGTGCGATGAAAAATAATGAACACATTTTGCTGCTTTGGATCATGTTCAGCTCCCGTAAGATGGGTTTGAACCGTCCCCAGTAGCTCCACTCTGTATACCAGAGAAAAAAATTGTGGTCATGCAACACTCCGAAGGAATGAGATTGCATTCAATGTGGTTGCAGCCCCGAGACGTCCTTAGAAAAGGGCTGAATCTTCTGAGAACTGGTGTGTCCAAAACGATTTCGTTGGCCACCTAGAAGTGAACTGCGTAATTTCAATCCTCGGAGTCGCGGTTCTGACCCCATCACAGAGATGTCAAGAGAAGGGCTGAGATGTGGGTAAGCTGGAGAACGGTGTGATACGTCCATAGTCATGTTCGAAGATGTTTCTGGGTGCACTACAGACCATCATATGGCGAGAGCTGGAAAAACGTACTGCACCCAGGAACATTATCGAACATGATAGTTTTGATGGTCTAGGTGTTATGGTGTGGGGAGCCACCATGTTTCATGGGTGTACTGACCACCAAGTCTTTGAACACGGTACTCTCATAAGCCAACGTTATTGTAACACGGTAGAAGTTCCACTTGTGCGTCTTTTTATGTATGCATTCGTCTCTGAATTCATTTTTATGGATGACAATGCGCGACCATATCGGACTGTGCAGATGAAGGAGCTCTTAGAGAGGATATTTAGCGAATGGACTGGTTTGCCCGTTCATCTGTCTTAAATCCCTTGGCGCCCGTGGGAGATGCGTATTACAGCACGTCCACATGCACCATCCATCAGTCGTCAATCGCGCTGTGGGACGAATGGAATGTCCTACACGAGAACTCCTTACCAACTTTGTGGCCAGCACTGCAGTAGTTTGCAGAGCAGGCATTGCCATCAGTGGTGGCCACACACTCTATTAAGAACCACGTCCCACCTTTTGTAATGTCTTGGGGACCATCATACATCGGAGTGATTTCAGTGTAGTTATTGTCTTCGATCTAAAGTGTCACTTCTGTTCGTGTTTCTTTCAGTTACCTTCTGTACTATGCAGTAGCAGCAGTTCTTTCTATTTATGGTCCAATTTTTATCGAGCTGTGTTACTTGACAGTGACACATCATCCGAAAGTCCTTTTCGTCCGAGGGTCTTTCACACTAGTGTATTGTGGGGAGACTCCCTGTATGAGAACTCTAAGCAAATTCACCCTTACCTCGACAGTCATACGCATCTTATGCAACATGCGCGTCTAAATGTAACCGCCGATCTCGTGCAGCGAGACCCCTATTTTCTACAACGCGCTTTGAACGATGTGCTTTGAAATATTTGTGTCTGCAGTAGCATTGTCCTCTGTCGTCTTATCTGCCACATATCTAAATCTTCATCTACAAGATTTCTCTTCAGTTCACACTTAAGGGACTGGCAGAGAGTTCTTCGAACCACCTTCAGACTATTCCTGTACCGTTCCACTCTCTAATAGCGCGTGGTAAAAATGAACACTTCAGTCTTTCTCTACAAGCTCTGCTTTCTCTTATTTTATTACGAAGATCATTTCTCCCTAAGTAAGTTGGCAACTACGAAATATTTACACATTCAGATGAGAAAGCTTGTGATTGGCATTTCGTGGGAAGATCCCGTTGCAAAGGAAAACTCCTTTTGTTTACTGATGGCTACCCCTACTCACTTACCATATCCGCGACACTCTCTCCCCTATTTCATGTTAATACAAAACGAGCTACCCTTCTTTGGACTTTTTTGATGTCCTCTGTCAATCGTATCCGGTAAAGGTCTCACACTGCAGAGCAGTAGTCTAGCAGAGGACGGGCAAGCGTGGTATAGGCAATCTCTTTAGCAGAGCTGTGACGTCTTTTACGTGTTCTGGTAATAAAACGCAGTCTTTAGTTCGCCTTCCCCGCAACATTATCTATGTGACCGTTCCAGTTTAAGTTGATCGTAACTGTAATTCCTAGGTATTTAGTGCGTGACCTCATCCTTTCTCCTTAGTGAGAAACTATTGCCACTTTTCGCACCACACATATATCGTGTCTAAGTCATTTTTCAGCTGTTTTTGATCTTCTGATGACTTTACTAGACGGTACAAGACAGCATCATCTGCAAACAATCTCCGCGTATTCTACTATACAAGGAGGGCAAGCCTCCGAACCGCACGTTTTATAATGAAGCGTGATCGTGCAGCACCTCGTCGCCTACTCGTGTTGCCATCGCCCTTAAACTACTTTCCATAGATGCTCATGCCGGTAGCACGAGAACGGCCGACCAGCTTCACCGTTTCCGACTTGCTTGTTGCCAGTTGTCTGGTCGTAACAATCTGCCATTCGTCAAAGTCTTTTATGCCAGTGGATACCACCCATATTTGCGGCCGTATCGTAGCGAGGCGAGATTTATATGCCGTTTGTCCCTGCTTCTGTTATATAATTTTTTTATTGCATTACAAGCAGACAACGATAACAGGTGGCATTCAATCTCTCGGTGGGTGGAGGTTATAATGTTTTCCCTCACCAGCGTATGTCTCAGAAATGATTTTCTTTTCCGCCCCAGCAAACTGTGATCTACCCATTTTTCAGCTCTTACCCTACCAAAGGCCAACATACTAAGCAACATAACAGATTAATCCTCTGAAACTCGTAATCTACGTTGAATACTGGTCTAGACATAGTAATAAAATTAGCTTCTCTATTAGGCAAGCAGTTTTAATGTCAAATAATTATTATTTAGTATTGAGGTACACTTTTATGAATCGCATTTTGGGGGAACCATTTATGTGCTGTAGATATCTGTTATGCTATGTTTGGAAGCTAATTTAGATAAACAAAAACTGTTAATTGTAAATAATGCACTAGAACTCATTAAATGTAAATCAAACAGGCTAATTAAGATAATGTACTTCTAAGTAGTAATGGCAATCAATAGAAATCAGAGAATTAGGTGTACCAACTACAGCACTATAATAAATACACTGCTCAACAAAAGTTTGGAATACGATCTTAGTATACTAGAGATCTCATTGACCTAGGCATTTCATGCATTATTCAGTTAGGGCCCATATACTGGGCGGTGTTTACTACTGGCACCCTTTGTGGCCGTTTCCCATTTATGTAAACATACCACTGTCGCGGGCGCCACACAGCGAGCAGTCCAGAATTAACAACAGCTTCATTAAGTTTGTGTTCATCACTGCAGTAATATGCCACGTAGAGGCATAAACTCCTTGATGGAGTCAGGATAGTGCCTTTACTTGCAGCAGGTCATACACAGCAAGATGTTACCGATCGGTTACATGTCACTCAAGGTGGCGTGTCTGAGGTGAGGAGAAAGTACAGAGAGACAAAAAATATGAACAACAGACATCGCAGCGGTCGTCTTCGTATGACAACACCAATGCAGGATCGTTTCCTCCAACTGTCGGCTCGCTGGCGCTCAACATCAACCGCCAGAAATATTGGAAATGACTTCTCCCAGGCAACAGGGATTCGTATCTCAGACCAGACTGTGACTAGGAGACTGCATCAGGATGGTCTTCATTCCAGAAGAACTAAGAGAAGTATTTCACTGAACCAACGGAACCGACGCAATGGAAGGACCTGGACTCTTGCACCTCAACATTGAACCATTGCAGAATGGAGTAATATCATGTGGGTGACGAGACCAGGATTGGTTTACGACCGGACACTAGACGTTTTAGGGTTTGGAGACGCGCTAGACGGCACCAGAAACGCCGATACGTTCAGGAGCTCTATCCGTTCGCAGGTGGAAGTGTAATTTTCTGAGCGCGAATAATGATGGGACGGCCGGCCGCGGTGGTCTAGCGGTTCTAGGCGCGCAGTCCGGAACCGCGCGACTGCTACGGTCGCAGGTTCGAATCCTGCCTCGGGCATGGATGTGTGTGATGTCCTTAGGTTAGTTAGGTTTAAGTAGTTCTAAGTTCTAGGGGACTATTCTATTGCTCCATAATCCAGATTTTATGGCTTCGGTACCACGTTTTCCTGTTACGGGCATTTGCGTCGCTAGTGTCTGGTTTTGGAATTCCACTTCTCCCTGTAATTCCCTGGTTCTGGAGCTCCCTTCGTGTTGTTTTGGTGCAGACAGAGCTCGTGAGCGCGACATTTAGTTCTGCGGCGGCCTTTGCAGCTATCGTTCTCTTGTTTTTCGTCAAATTCCTCTTTAATGACCGTTCCTCACGATAACTCAACAAACACTTTTGTCCGCGATGTTACTTAGCGCATGTTTTCCCGCTTTTCCTGTATGCGGTGTAAATCTTCCGTACAGTGCCCCTTGAAACACGAAATATTTAGGCTACAGTGACTAAGTAAGCACCTACTATACGAGTCCCAACAATATGCTCACACTGGAATTCACTCAGCTCCGACATAATTCATTCATAACCACACAGAATACTGTTCTCATTACGACTGACACTTGCAACGTATTGAGGGCATTGCACAGGTGCCATTCGTGGTCAGATACAACAGCACTACATGCAAATTTGCCTATCGTGTGCATTTATATTCAAGCATGCATTTCTGTAGCTCTTTCCACAGTTTTGTACAACTCCTGCATATCCGTTAGCGCCAAGCATCTGAGATCGTAAAACGCCCTTGACCGAATCCGGTGACTCTTAAATTACTGCCCAGAAATGTTTGCTATAGTCTCTACTTAACAGTAAGATCACCTCTATCTGAATTTAGACAGGACATCGGCTTGAGTATAGCCTTCCCCAAGAGCAAGTAAATGTAGCCTCGACACCAATCGCTTTTCTCTCGCTCTCAGCTTATTAACTGCAGACATACGGTCAAAAACTTCTTCCTGTTCTGAGAAAATATTAACATTTTCGATTACATCATTTGAAGAATCGTCCTTTTACCAACATAAGTGACTGTGCTAGATCCAGCATTCAGCCATATAGCAAGAAGCTAGATGTAATATGACAAACAAAAGCATACGCACATAATATCAAAATCGTAATCCACGTTAAATGAGTAAATAGTTTTTCGTATTTAACTTTAATGATTGTGAAGATATGTTGCAATTCATCGTATTTAGTTCCATATCATTAAAAAAGGCATAGGAGTATAAGTATGTCTATGAAGGATAGTTTTGACGTCGGATAAGCAACTCCACCAAGAACGAATTTTCACTCTGCAGAGAGTGTGCGCTAATGTGAAAGTTCCTGGCAAATTGAAACTATGTGCCTGGATCGAAACTCGAACCCGGGACCTTTACTTTTCGACGGAAAGCGCTGAACAAACTGAGCTACCATTTTTTCTCTTCGTTTAAATTAATAAAATATTTATTTACGTTTTAGGATACATGCACCTTTTACAGGCACAAGTAAACCATACAGCCACATGCTTCTTGTGTCATCAAGACCACAAAAGACAAACCGCAAGTTCCTTGATCAATCATTTGAGCCCCATACAACGTGTCTGTTTGGTCACTAATTCACGAAATGTCGGTGCCATTAACTGTACATACATTTAAAAAATGTCTCGTCCGTATGTTGTACACGAGATGGTAATAAAATATGGACTGGAGAACACTCAGTTCCTTTGGATAATGAACAGAAAAAAGCAAGGCCATTAGATTTTGTAAGTCTTCTTCTAGTGTCATACAAAATTTTAGAAAGTATTAAAAAATAGGTTTATCAGTCAGAATCAACGGAACAAATTGTGCTTCGTCTCAGTCACAAGAGGGCTCCTCTTGATCATGTGGTACTGTTGCAAAATTTCAGTACCCAACATTTACAATCACTATTATTAAAGTTGTCACAGTTAGTATAAAAAACTGTCAGTGTGTTTCATATATTCACTCGAGTTCCACTTCTCTCGGCGCATAACGCAAAGTCAATGTAACATCATCCATATTATTCTGCTCCAGATTACCAGTACTTTATATTGCACAGTCGAAGATAGGTTTCATCTGGGTGGTCCGCCCAGGATACAATGGTTTGCTTCGCAGCTGTTTATTGTACCTCATGGAATTCTTTGACTTACAACACAGAGATTAGCACAATTTCATCGTCCTTCTGTTCACTTTTATGCTTTTTTATATTCGAGACAGAAGTTTCCATTTCTCAGCTTCTGCACAGCTTGCGTTGACTGTTTTGAACAAGGTATTGTTGCTGTTTTGTACCTTATCAATGAAGATTTTGGCGAGTGTCGCAGATTAAAAGAGATTCTGTGATTTCATCCACTGCCCACTGATTTTTCCAGCATGGTACTCCCATCAGTCCACGATTCCTCGTCGTATTTGTTTTCTGAATGCTCAGGATATCTAGTTTCACTGCGTTTCAGTTTTTCTCTGCTTTCATTAACGCATGCAGTCATCTCCATATTTAATTTCACAGCCATAAGTGCATTCTGATTTTCCTCATCATGTGCTTTGTCAATGACGCTGATGGCGTATTCGCCGATTGATTTATTGTCTACTATGGCGCTCTCCATGTCGTTCCATTGTTCTTCGGCGGTATTTTCATTCAAACTTTTCTCTGATCTCATAAACTACCCCGCACAGTGAGGTAACTAAAGTCGTGGGACGCCTGCTAATATCGTGCCGGACCTCCTTTTACTCGGCGTCGCGCAGCAACTCGACGCCTCATGGACTCAACAAGTAGCTGAAGTTCTCTGCAGATATATTGAGCCATGCTGCGTCTACAGCCGTCCGTAATTGCGAAAGTGTTGCCGGTGCAGGATTTTGTGCATAAACTGACCTCTCGATTATGTCTCATAAATATTCGATAGGCTTCATATTGGCCATCTGCGTGCTCAAATCATTCGCTCGAATTTTCCAGGATGTTGTTGAAATCAATCGTGAGCAATTGTGGCCCGTGAAATGGAGCACCGTCATCCATAAAAATTCCATTGTTGATACGTGCAAAAGATGATGATGAATTTAATTAATTCACTCATTGTCACTCGAAACTGAGGCTTGTGTGGCAGTTCTCCTTGAGTTACTGAATTGCTAATTACCTTTATTGATCATTTCTGCCTGTTTTTTACAAGTACCTTTCTGTTCTCTTCACATTCCTCTTATAAACGTTTGCCGAACGGTCTAAGGCGCTGCATTCGTGGAATGTGCGGCTGGTAGCAGCGGATGTTCGAGTCCTCCCTCGGGCATGGGTGTGTGTGTTTGTCCTTAGGATAATTTAGGTTAAGTAGTGTGTAAGCTTAGGGACTGTAGTTAAGTCCCATAAGATTTCACACACATTTCATATAAACGTTTTTAAGCATTTCTTCCGAATTTTTGTCGCTATTGTTATGACTGTAACTGACTCAGTCATCAAATATTCTCAAGAAAGTTGATATGTGACTAGCACGTCGCAACCCTTTATTCTTATTTTATAACAATGGAATCTATGCTGTTTTGTCCTACGTTTTCCTGAATGTAGTCATATTGGTACATTATCAAAGTTTGACAGTCCTTTATTTGCTTGATGTTTGTTATTCTAGGATTTGATCCAGCGATAATAACGCAGTAACTGAAAAAAGAATAGTTTGAGGTTTTAAAAGAAGATGAAAAATGTCACCTGAAATGTTTCAAGAAAACACAGAAAGTATTAATCGATAGGGCGCCAATGAGCTTTAAATACGATCTTGGTAAGGCCAGCGGCGATCTGAAACTGTTCAGTTTCAATAAATTATAGACGTACACCTCTTGCTCAGCCAAGGAACAAGCCAAGCTGTTTTTCACTCCATAAGTCGGTATAAATTACTAATCCGCGGGGAAACACGTTCTCTGCAATTTAAAGCATCCATTTAATCTAATTCCGGCTTGTCTCTCGATTTCTGTTTCTAATAAAATGGTTCAAATGGTTCTGAGCACTATGGGACTTAACTTCTGAGATCATCAGTCCCCTAGAACTTAGAACTACTTAAACCTAAATAACCTAAGGACATCACACACACCCATGCCCGAGGCAGGATTCGAACCTGCGACCGTAGCGGTCGCGCGGTTCCAGACTGTAGCGCCTAGAACCGCCAGCCCACCACGGCCGGCTGTTTCTAATACACACCACAAAATATAAATGACGCATGTTAACAACGCATGGCATGGATTACGTTCCGCACACACTTACGAACGCATGGAAGTTCCCCCCGGTATCCATGATTTAGCTAACGTTACTTCCAATTACTAAGACAGAGCTGAAAACCTGTAGGCACGCAGGAAGATACCATACAGGAACGGGACGAACGCGACATAAAAATAAGCAACTTCGACGGAGGACGAGTAGTCTGGTAGGCCAACGGGATCTCCCGACCTACGAAGGCAGCACTAGCCTTGCGGACTGCGAGGTCGGGTAGCAACTACAAACTGCGGCACCAAAACACAGCCTGCAGGCTGGGGAATACCGCGTGACGTCAAAGGGCCGAGAACCAGATCCAGCGGGGTGCATGCAAGAGTAATCGCCTGTATCTGCACTTAGGCATTCCAAAAAGGAGGAAACCAAGCTACAGTTCCTTCAGAGCTATCCCGTTGCTAAGAACGTGAGAAAATATTTTTCGTTTTATAACGGACAATGTTGATACTTGTAGCGTTGATCTTGGTGGGAGAGGGGGGGCGGGGGCAAAAAGAAAAAAAAATTGTTATTTTTATTTTATTTTTTTAATGTCGAAAAAGTGAATATTTTGGTGGGCCACTTGGCAACAGTATCAGGGATTGATTACACTATTATAATAACATACGTTGAGCATTAAATACCTGAATAAGAGCAGCAGATTGATTTATTTGAGATCGTTCGGAAGAAACATTATCATTTCTGTGCATTTTTATAGTCGCGATGTAGTCATACCCGGAACAACACTAAGGGACTAGAAGATTTATAGACTTCAAAAGAAATGCAACACTACACAATTAAAAAAAAGAGTTGATTCAGAAATAATAGGAAAACGCTAATGTTCCTTCTGCCTCATGCTGCGTTCGGCCCATCAGCGTGATCGTAATTTCTGGTGATGAACTAACACAAAATAATTATCAA
The DNA here is from genome assembly GCF_023864275.1 of Schistocerca cancellata. Lineage (NCBI taxonomy): Eukaryota > Metazoa > Arthropoda > Insecta > Orthoptera > Acrididae > Schistocerca > Schistocerca cancellata. The sequence continues at coordinate 470,790,669 of NC_064629.1, forward strand.
TCAAGTAAATGAGGAGATGGAAATCATCAAGGTTAATTTACTAAAATGAGCACACTTATTTTTAACACACGTTTTTCTAATGCTACGTACCTTTTCATATTAAATTACAATAGATGACCATTGTGGTTAAATACTTGATACATAACAGTCAAAATGTCCTCTTGATGCTGTCTGTTCGTAATCAGTTACAAGAAACTACATGTTTTCTGATTGAAAAAATAACAATTAGCACATTTACTGAATATTTTCACATTAAATATAAAATACCAATGCGGAACGCAGCAAGTCCGCGTCTGCCTTTCATGGAATACAAACAGTAAACTGTGAGGCGCCGGCCGCGGTGGTCTAGTGGTTCTAGGCGCGCAGTCCGGAACCGCGGGACTGCTACGGTCGCAGGTTCGAATCCTGCCTCGGGCATGGATGTGTGTGATGTCCGTAGGTTAGTTAGGTTTAATTAGTTCTAAGTTCTAGGCGACTGATGACCTCAGAAGTTAAGTCGCATAGTGCTCAGAGCCATTTGAGCCAAACTGTGAGGCGCCCAATGCCTCGTTTGTCTTGAAACAACAGAATTCTTTCTTATATCATTAATCGATACATGTACATAGAGCTTTACAGGCACCGCGCAAGAACGGCAGAGATAAAGAATAATAGATTCTGTCGCTGCTATGCGATGGTTCATTTCTTTTACTTTACAATTGTTCGATAACTTTAGGCCATCAGGCGTTTACTATTGAGCGTATATTAATGTTTGTGGGGCGAAAATTACTAATATTACATACTCATCGTTTCATACCACTGTGGAACAAACGTTGTTATTTGAGCCTCGTGTAGTGAAAATTACGATAAGCTCTGTTTTGGTTATTTGCTTGGGAAAAGGAAGGAAGATTAAGGTTTAACGTCCCGTCAACAACAACGTCATTAGACTTTTAGCACCAGAGGCGTGTTTAGGCCTAGGCAGACTAGGCAGCTGTTTAGGGCCTCAGATTTTAAGGGGCGGCGGAATTTAAGGAATGGCTTACAAGCTGTTGCTGTTTCTTTAATAACATTTCACTCATAATTCTTCAAAAGACAATGAGAACTTTACTCACAGTGAAATGGATGTGATTAACATTAGCAACAACTAGCTCAGATTTCATGCACGGTCCGGTGACGTAACGGAAGAAGGAGAGGGTTTGTTTTAGTAATGATGTGTCGTGCGTCTTCATGTGGTATACGTTAGGACGGCAAATGCCGTTCCCCCAATTTAGCTTTGTGTTGGGAGGCGCTACTAACACTGTCAGTGTCGACACTCAACAATGCCCATTCAGACTTCAAGGTCAGGTAAAATGTCGCCACTTATTCTAACGGTCGGCCGCCTGGCTGACAATTCAGTTTAATTTGAAACTGTAAAGAGTGCAGTCGTTCAGTGTTTCTTTTATGATTTATATTTTAGTGTTAATCAAAGTGAGTGACAGTCGGAGAAGAGTAAGTGGTTCTCGGTATCACAAAATCGCGAATGATAAGGCAATGATGAGAGATAAAATTTAAGAATCAGTGCACAAGTAGAGGCGCTATTTAAAAATCAAACACAACAAGGTAGTTCTAGCTCGGGCTCAAGTCTGCAAACATCATTGTGTAGTAACGTGGAGTATAATAATGTGGTGAACAATATTGAAAATAGCGCAGCGTGTCGTCTATCTGAGTCAGGTATTTTCGATATCAGAAACAATAATAATGGCGCAGAAACAACGATTTCAGTTGACCCAAATAACGAATATAGAGCCAATGATAGTGATACAGTTTCTGACGGGCCTGCTTACTGGATAATAAATGAATTCCTTCACGATCACGTCGATAAACAAGGTCATGTGGCACAGAATATGGATTATGATTTCAGTATTTCAAGCAGACGCTATACCGACCCTCTGAGTAACCTAAATAAACTTTCTTTTCAGACCCATGAAAAACAAGAAAGACCATTTTTAGTGTACTCTCAGAGGAAGGGTAGTGTAATTTGTGTCCCATGTTTATTGTCTGGGAACATCACAGTTTGTAAAATTTAATAGGAGATTTAATGACGGGAATAACAGTCAGTCTTCGGAACCGCGCGACTGCTACGGTCGCAGGTTCGAATCCTGCCTCGGGCATGGATGTGTGTGATGTCTTTAGGTTTAAGTAGTTCTAAGTCTAGGGGACTGATGACCTCAGATGTTAAGTCCCATAGTGCTCAGAACCATTTGAACCATTTAACAGTCAGTCCCTATTAAATACCCAGAAAATACAACTGAACATGGGAATAAGAAACTAATATATCAGTTTGAGACGTTGGAGGGACCTGTTAATATGAGTTGTCGCTGTGTTTAAAAACTTTTCCACACAAGGTCTATGTTTCAGGGGTCACAACTATGGGTTTGGGGTCAATATAGTGCGGACATTTCGAGATGGCACTACAGCTAGTCGGAGAATTCTATCCTGTGCTAGCTAAATATATTACAGATCTTTATGGAAACAAAGGAAAAGGAAGTACAGCATATATTTCTTTTCAAACGTTTGAAGAGTTTGTGTCAATTCTGGCAGAAAGGATGGTAACGTATATTTTAGATGAAGTGACACAAATAAAATATTTTTCCACCATATTGAACTCCACTGCCGTATTATACACACGGATAAGCTGTCTTTTTGTTACAAGGTATTTATCCAACGGTGGATCTACTGTTGAAAGATTTATCTGTTTTGGCCTAAACTGAGGGCACAAATCAGAGGAATTAGATGATTCACTGATAAATTTATTAAGTGAAAATGATTTGGCCACTCACTAATGCAGGAAAAATCATATGACAGTACAAGCGTTATGGGTGGTACTTACTCTTGTTTCAGAGCTAGAATCAGTACTCTTGCTGTGTATATTAGGCGTGCAGCTCACTCCCTTAACTTATCGACTCAGTTGAACGGGTTTTACAAAGAATGTGAAGAAAGAGAGGAAGATATTTTTGCTTAGCAAGAGTGACAGCATACAAACTTCAGAATGTCTGAAAAGTCAGCATCAAATAACCGTTGATGACGACGAACATGTGGCGAACAAATAGAAAAAATTCAAAGGCATAGTCCAATGTACCCTAGGCAAGTATGTTCCGAGTAAGGTCTTAAGGGCTGGGAGAGAACCACCATGGTTTAATAGCCGTGTGAGAAAACTGCTACGAAAACAAGGCGAACTTCATCTCAGATTCAAGAGAAGCAGAAACCTAGCTGCCAAACAAAAGCTGAAAGAAGCAAAAATGAGTGTAATGAGAACAATGAGAGAAGCATTCAATAACTTTGAATGTAAAACTTTGTCAGTCGATCTGGGTAAAAGCCGTAAGAGGTTTTGGTTGTATGAAAAATCAGTATGTGGGTCAAAATCATCTATTCGTTCACTCAGTGATCATACTGGCACCGAAACGAAACATAGCAGATAAAAGACAGAAACACTGAATTCGGTCTTCCAAAATTGTTTCACCGCGGAAGCTCGTAACAGAATCCCTTCTTTCAATCGTCGTACGAACGTCGAAACGGCAGATATTTAGATAATCGACCGCGGAATAGAAAAACAACTACAATGACCTATTTCGTTAACGTCAATCTGTTGTAGAATTATGGAATAGGTTTTATGATCAAGAATTATGAAGTTTTTGGAGAATGAGAATGTCCTCTACAAAAATCAACATGGATTTCGCAAACAGAGATCCCGCGAAATTCAGATCGCTCTGTTCCTCCATGAGATCCATAGCGCTGTAGAGAACGGCAATCAGGTTGATGCAGTGTTCCTTGACTTCAGCAAGGGATCTGACACAGTCCCGCACTGCTGCTTAGGGAAAAAGAATACGAGCTTGTCCATTATAGGGCCAGATTTGTGACTGGATTCAAGATTTCCTTGCAGATAGAACTCAACACGTCCCTCTTAACGGAACAAAGTCGACAGATGTAAAGGTAATTTCCCCAAGAAAGTGTGATAGGACCGTTACTGTCTACAATAAGTGATCTAGTAGAAATTCTCGGATGCTTTTCAAGGCAGTTCGTAGATCATGCGGTTGTCAATAACAAAGAAACAACACCAGAAGATAGTAACGATTTGCAGAATGACCTTGAGTGAATTGATGAATGGTGCAGGCTCTGGCAACTGACACTGAACATAAATAAATGTAACATATTGCGCTTTCATAGGAAAAGAAATACACTACTGCGCAACTGCACTATTGTTGACAAACTGCTGGAAACAGCATCTGTCGTAAAATATCTAGCAATAATTATCTAGAGAGACCTTAAGTGGAATGACAACAAAAATACAAATAGTGGGGAAAGTAGATGACAGACTCAGATTCATAGGAAGAATCTTAAGGACATGTAACTCATCCATGAAGGAAGTGGCTTACAAGGGGCTTGTTCTACCGATACTTGAGTACTGTTTATCTCTCTGGAATCCCTACTAGGTAGGACTGATAGAAGAGATGGAGAAGAGCCAACGAAGAACGGCGCGTTTCGTGGCGGGATCGTTTAGCCGGCGCAAGAGCGTTACATAGATGCTCAACAAGCTCCATTGGCAGGCGTTACAAGAGAGGCGTTGTGCATCACGGAGAGATTCACTACTGAAATTTCGAGAGAGCACTTTCCAGGAAGAGTCGGACAACGTATTACTTCCCCCCATATACGTGTAATGACCACAACGAGATAATTCGAGAGCCAGTACAGAGGCTTACGGACAATCATTCTTCCGGAGCACTATTCACGAGTGGTACAGGGTTGAAGGGCTCTGTTAGTGGTACAAAAAGTACTCTGGGCCACACACATTTAGGTAGCTTGCGGAGTATGACGTAGATGTAGCTGCAGAAGAATCATGTGCAAGAGTATGTTATCCTCAAGCAGATTCATTTTTCTGTTTGTCGCAACAAATTTACACTTTCATACCTGCTTCGATGAGTCGGCGTGATATTTTGCAGTCAAAATTAAATAGTTCACTCTCCGTAAAACGGTCTTCAGAGAAACGCTTGTCAGGGAACTACGATGCCTGCTATAGTCTGAATGTTAGCTGATTAGAAATAATATCAGCTTTGAAAGTAATTCAAGATGAAGAAATCCACAAGACTCCACAATGATGAGAGGCGACTGGAATGCTGAGCAGTCTACAGATCCTGGAAACTGCGATAATCACGACTTTTTGGTCAGCGATAGTGAAGAGATGTAATGCTAAAAATAAATTGTTGCAAAGTGTTGATGCCGATATTGGGACTAAAATAAAGTTGCACAATTCTTTACCTAAATACGCTCGAGAAAATCTTTCTGTTTACGGCGCGTATTATGAAAACGCTGGCCTCAAGAAGAGGAGCATGAATATGTACAAAACAGCAACAAATGGGGAAAACTAAAGAAAACTGGAAGCGGAAGAAACAGCCGAGCTTGATACTAGTTTTGAAGAAAAGGAAGACTTTCAGGTAAGTATATTTCTGATTGTTTTAGACAGATTGATATCTGAATTGGAGAAAAGAAAAGAATCGTTTCGAGTTTTGTAGCAATTTTGAGTTCCTAAGTAATTTGCCTGGACGAGACAACAATGAACTATTGAAATGTGCTAGAAAACTGCAACAGCGTTACAGATATGACTGGAAGAATTTTTGAGTGATGAGGTTTTTCATTTTAAAACATACGTGGAGAGTAATTAAATAAAAACTTCCTATCAATGCACTTGGTGTAGAGTGTTAAGTGAAAAACACTTTGAAGGATTGTTATGTCAACCGCTACAACCAATTGCTCGGCGGAGCGCTCTCTCTCACTATTCAAAAGACTCGAGGATTATTTGCAGTCATGCATGTCGCAGGATCTAATGAACAGTCTTGCCGTCGTCTCGATGAATTCTGATATAACGCAGCAAGTAGACTATGAAGATGTCATCGACAAATTTTCTAGAAACGAAGTACGGCGTAAACAGCTTTTCATAACTTGAGTGTGACGAATTCAATACGCATGCATTTAATATTATTATCGTTATTTTTATTATTATTATTGGCAGTATCAGTCGTAGTATTCAGTTAGTACATATGTGAGTTACTTGGAGGTACATTTATATCTAAATGAGGTGGAAGTACTTTTCTCTGCCTAGGTTCGGCAAATACTTAAATCCCCTCCTCCTTAGCACAGACGCGGAGATGGTAAGTATGGGTAAACGTCTCAATGTGAGCCGTTCCACCGGCTCTATTGAGCTGCTTTCGGCCTCTCTATACTTCGCAGCACATCTGTTTGTCGGTGCGTCTATGCTTTCGATTCTGGAGAGAAAGATGAACAGTAAAGTGCTTCATTAGATAGCCACAGCGGCGCTTTAATATGCAGATAATGTATTTTCTAAACTAATATTGTACGACTCACACATATGAAGGTATATTTAGTATACAGGGTGTTACAAAAAGGTACGGCCAAACTTTCAGGAAACATTCCTCACACACAAATAAAGAAAAGATGTTATGTGGACATGTGTCCGGAAACGCTTAATTTCCATGTTAAAGCTCATTTTAGTTTCGTCAGTATGTACTGTACTGCCTCGATTCACTGCCAGTTGGCCCAGTTGAAGGAAGGAAATGTTGACTTCGGTGCTTGTGTTGACATGCGACTCATTGCTCTACAGTACTAGCATCAAGCACATCAGTACGTAGCATCAACAGGTTAGTGTTCATCACGAACGTGGTTTTGCAGTCAGTGCAATGTTTACAAATGCGGAGTTGGCAGATGCCCATTTGATGTATGGATTAGCACGAGGAAACAGCCGTGGCGCGGTACGTTTGTATCGAGACAGATTTCCAGAACGAAGGTGTCCCGACAGGAAGACGTTCGAAGCAATTGATCGGCGTCTTAGAGAGAACGGACACTCTAGCCTATAACTCGCGACTGGGGAAGACCTAGAACGACGAGGACACCTGCAATGGACGAGGCAATTCTTCGTGCAGTTGACGATAACCCTAATGTCAGCGTCAGAGAAGTTGCTGCTGTACAAGGTAACGTTGACGACGTCACTGTATGGAGAGTGCTACGGGAGAACCAGTTGTTTCCGTACCATGTACAGCGTGTGCAGGCACTATCAGCAGCTGATTGGCCTCCACGGGTACACTTCTGCGAATGGTTCACCCAACAATGTGTCAATCCTCATTTCAGTGAAAATGTTCTCTTTACGGATGAAGCTTCATTCCAACGTGATCAAATTGTAAATTTCCACAATCAACATGTGTGGGCTGACGAGAATCCGCACGCAATTGTGCAATCACGTCATCAACACAGATTTTCTGTGAACGTTTGGGCAGGCATTGTTGGTGATGTCTTGATTGGGCCCCATGTTGTTCCACCTACGCTCAATGGAGCACGTTATCATGATTTCATACGGGATACTCTACCTGTGCTGCTAGAACATGTGCCTTTACAAGTACGACACAACATGTGGTTCATGCACGATGGAGCTCCCGCACATTCCAATCGAAGTGTTCGTACGCTTCTCAACAACAGATTCGGTGACCGATGGATTGGTAGAGGCTGACCAATTCCATGGCCTCCACGCTCTCCTGACCTCAACCCTCTTGACTTTCATTTATGGGGGCATTTGAAAGCTCTTGTCTACGCAACCCCGGTACCAAATGTAGAGACTCTTCGTGCTCGTATTGTGGACGGCTGTGATACAATACGCCATTCTCCAGGGCTGCATCAGCGCATCAGGGATTGCATGCGACGGAGGGTGGATGCATGTATCCTCGCTAACGGAGGACATTTTGAACATTTCCTGTAACAAAGTGTTTGAAGTCACGCTGGTACGTTCTGTTGCTGTGTGTTTCCATTCCATGATTAATGTGATTTGAAGAGAAGTAATAAAATGAGCTCTAACATGGAAAGTAAGCGTTTCCGGACACATGTCCACATAACATATTTTGTTTCTTGTGTGTGAGGAATGTTTCCTGAAAGTTTGGCCGTACCCTTTTGTAACACCCTGTATATCTGTTCTTATAACACTATTTATTTCGTACCCATATTATGTTTTTGTGTCCAGTACTATATTTCTATATTTCTGTGTTTCTGTTCCTCTTTCTTATCTCGTCTGCTAGAGAGAGTGTGTAAGTGTCTGTGTGTGATTCTCCCATATACTTTGGTCAACGGGCACGAGTCCTGTGAATAGTAGTGGCAGTTTAGCTAACTTTGGTTTACTGTTTAAATAGTGTTCTGCTGGGCCAACGAGAAATTAGGGGACACCGGCCAGTAGCTATTACATAATTTGTTGCAGGTTGCTGGAACGCATTTTCTCCACCCATTTCCACTACGACCTGCGGACCTCTGTCAGGTAACGTGGAATGGCACTGTTCGCTGGGTCTTTGGAAGGTGATGGTGTCTGTTGTGGTCATCTTTAGTAATTTAAATCAGGTAGTTGGAATGCAAAAGGAGTTGGTGGACCCTGAGACGCTAATACGCTCCTTAGAAGTAAGCCATGGTAAATCATATTGGATTGTCTATTTCAGTTGTGGAAAGCGACTTTGCTCATTAATACTTCAGTTATTTAGTGTGATTCTTTGTCCTACCGCCACTTAGCGACGGGAGAGTGGGTTGTCCAACCTACGTCTCGTTTCAGTTAGTGTGAGACTTTTACGCGTGAATGTATTGCGTGTTCTCCGTTTGTCGTATTAGAATTCTTTTTCCATGTTTCAGTGGTAAATTCATTGCACGAGTTTCGGGTTTCTTGTAGCCTGTGAATTGGTGAAAGTTACCGCGTGCTTCTCATGTTGCAGACTGGAGCCTATAACACGTGGGCTGCAAGCTAGTGCCAAGTACGACACTCGCCTGCAAGCTAGCGTTACCCCCTGGGAGGAATTTTGAAATGTTTGACCGTGTGTTTGCGTAATGAATACAGGTTGTCGAACATTAATTTCGTATCTTTGGCAATTAATAGAAAACTGAAAGGCTTTTGGATTGGATTGTTTAGGGGAAGAGACCAAACAGCGAGGTCATCGGTCTCATTGGATTATGGAAGGACGGGGAAGGAAGTCGGCCGTGCCCTTTCAAAGGAACCATCCCGGCATTTGCCTGGAGCGATTTAGGGAAATCACGGAAAACCTAAATCAGGATGGCCGGATGCGGGATCGACCGTCGTCCTCCCGAATGTGAGTCCAGTGTGCTAACCACTGCGCCACCTCGCTCGGCCTGAAAGGCTTTATTTTGGTGATAATGAAAGTAGAAAATGCATACAAATGAAATAAAAAACGGTCGCCAGCCTAATTAGGCATCATAATTTGAAACATTATGTTTCAAGAAACATGAATATGAGTTACTAAATTGGCTTTCATTAATACTGCTTTTAAATAGTGCAATGAATACACACGACTACCGGACGAACTGAGTAGTGGATAGCAGTAGTTACTAATTACACAAATCAGCAATCATAGGAAATTTAAAAGTTATTTCACTGATAGTGATAATAGTTACTGTTGCAATCAATAGCTAACTCAGCTCTAATATGTTACTAAAGACCTCTCAAGACTAAAACTGGGGATGACAAGAGTCCTAGTTTAACTAGCATACAGACACCACAAATGATATTAAATAACGTTACACAGACACTTTTTATACTCACATTTTCGTGGAAATGCTTCAGATTTCTTTAGCGAAAGCAGTATTTAGTTTATCTTTCTTATAATAGAAAAGAATATAGTCGGGACCCATAAACTGAAACTGTATTTACAGGCAAACTCTGTGACTTTTTCAGAAACAAATTGCAATTTGCCGATATTGATTTCTAACCCCACTTGAAATAATTTAGATGTTCATACTTTAAGGCAAGTAATTCAAGTATTAAGTTCCATTAACTTCAGAAATTAGTTCATGGTAATAAAGCAAAATTACTTTTCATATAGGTTCAATTTGTGTGCTTTGTCAATTAACTGTGAAGCAGATACTTTTATGGTAACACTACACACTTTGGCACCGAACATTAGTACATTTAGTACAGAAGTAAACCATTAACTAATTAGAAACAGGATACTATGCTTCTGCACATTTAGTATGGGACTCTGCATTGGTTTCATGATCAGGACAATTTTAGGGTTCAAACACGTGCTTATATCACTGGAATTATTATTGAAAGAAACACTCACGCAAACATACTGGTCCATACTATGATACATATCTGAGTTCCTGAAGTTGGTGGAGCAGTGGCGCAATAGTGATGGGAAGCACGTGGCGGCTATCTGGTATCATACTCTTGATGTTGAATGCTCTTTATAAATTCTTCTTGGCGACGTATTATCCTCGTTTTAGAGCCATTCCACTATAACAAGCCGAAACCACATCCGAGGCAATTTCAATATAAATTGGCTTTCAAATGTCTCACTTGGCACCCTCGATGTTTACCGTACAACGGCTAGCCACTGACTGCGTAACGTGCTCACCCTGTAGCCGCCCAGATCGACCGCCAAAACCACCTTTTAACGCGCACCAGGCCACTTCCGTAGGGGGGTTCCCTATACCTTTTATACTATACAATACAAATTACCTAAGCATGAACCAGCATTCAAAGTACAATTTCTCTTTTATGAGCAGACATATATTATAAAATTCCATTATTTTTAAATAACCTTTAGTTGTTACAATACATATACGTATTACAAACTTCAACTTTCTCTCTGACAATTCAATGACCTTCATTAGTAGAGGACAACTACTTCATAGTTACACATACACAGTGGCATAGTACAATCTACTTATTATCAATACTGGTGTTACAAGCCTTCAGCTCTGCATATCTCATCATCGCTTCCTGTGACCTATTTTCATAACCTTCCGTGTATGTATAAATGTACTTTATTCGAATAACTTTCGTGAGTTCGGTGTTAATTGGTGTTGGTTATCTAAATTAGACCATGTGCCTTTCCTCCACCTGGAGAACCTCCTGCCCAACGTTATTATTCATTCAAGCTTATTGTTCAACTTGAATTTCAAATCGTATCAAAATTTGCTTTCATCTTAAATATTTCCGTATTCTTCATACCTCCGAAATGGAGAATTTTTAAGCTAGTAACCGACCACGCCGTTGAACAATAAAGATAACGTTTTTCTGGATGATCTTGTTTTTAATTGGGGTTATAAATTTATCTTAATGTTCTCTTCTTTCTCCGTGTGCATTGCTGGAATGAATGTGTGTGTGCGTGTGGGTGAGATGAATCCTTCCTTTCACCAAACCTAGGCTCTTCCCAAGTGTTAAGATACAGTTATTAGAACAGTTACTCTGTAATACAAAGAGTATCAAGCATTCCTTTCGTGATCACTATTGCTCTTTATTGAGGTTATTTTGTGATCTTATTAGTGAATAAATGTTAAATGGTTTCTAAATTGTGTCCCTAACGTTACGCAAATGCTAGTCGGAGATAACGTTCCAGTGATTCAGTGTACAAATGACCGCTGGGATTACTTCCAGTGTGACCATCGAGTTGTACATGTAGTGGAAACCGGTAGAGATCTTTCATGGGAAGGGAAAAAGAATGTATCATTTGCAGAAGTGCAGACTAATATCGTCAGTGGACTAACAAGGAGCAACGATGGCATACGGATGATCTCTGTAACACTATAAAATATGGTTCAGTACGTACGCGTTCCCATTTTTTTTCCTGTTATCAACTAGTCGACTGAATATGCTGCTTTATGTGACTAACGCACGGATTTCCCATAGCAGTCAATATACAGGCACAGTTATTAGTTAGGTTCGATTAATGAGACAGGGGCAGAGACATGTAGGTGTTTTAGAAACAGCCGGTAGGCCTACTTACAGCATTTACTGCCTAGTCTCTTAAAGCTCGGGATGTGTAGATCCAAAGGTTATATTACGTTGATGGAAATATATACATGAATTTTCACACTAACCAGGGAGAGGACTATGCAACTGTCGGACTAAACTGGTCTGAAATAACAGCTTACTCGTTCACTATTTAGTAACACATGAGAGCTTTATCCGAACACTGTATTTTCACCAATATCATTTGTATTATGCGTAGCGTTAGGTCTTTTTGTATTGTGCGTAGTTACATATATAGCGTTAGGTCTTTCGTCGCGATATTCATACAGAAAAAAAATGGCTCTGAGCACTATGGGACTTAACATCCATGGTCATCAGTCCCCTAGAACTTAGAACTACTTAAACCTAACTAACCTAAGGACATCACACAACACCCAGTCATCACGAGGCAGAGAAAATCCCTGACCCCGCCACGAATCGAACCCGGGAACCCGAGCGCGGGAAGTGAGAACGCTACCGCACAACCAAGAGCTGCGACGTATTCATACAGAGTTGTGTAAATATCCAGCTTTGCCCGTCTAAAATGATTTCATTGTTTAAATGTTTAAACCAACAACGGACATCAGATGGCATCGGGGTGGTCTTTTAAAAAAGACTACGACGCTTGCTTTCCCTGTCGTTGTCCAACCGGAGCTTGCGCCGTTTCCGGTGACGCAATGCACAGATCTTACACTCTTAATATCCTTTCTCCAATACTCAGTTATTAGTCAGCACAGTTCGACTTTGATCGTTGGAAGAACTGAATGGCTCATTGCTACAGATAAGAAATTCAAACATTAACAAAGCAAAAGTAGTTTCGCAAGCAACTGAAAATTAACTAGTCTGGTATGAGCAACTAAAAAGAAGAGTAGTATTATTTAATTTTTCTTTCATAATCAGAAGTCGAAATGGAAATTGTTAATACCAAATTTTAAGACAAGAAAGGTAGACCCTAACCATTTGTTAGGTGAGAAGTGATAGGTATACGCTTCCCAGACATTTGTGTACAGTGCTGTTGCAGTTTCTACCTTGTAGTGAAGTGCGTGTAACTGTAAAAACACGTCTTTTCGCTCAGGAAAACGAAAACATTTTAGCAACATTCGCGGCAAATTATTCTGGTGCATGAGAGGTGACAACATCTTATCTCCTTAAAATAAAGTCGATTTGCTTCAGAGGTTAGATAAAGTATAGTGTTATAGAAGTTTTCATTACCACTATCATAATATTCAGAGTGGAGTTGATGTGGATCCCCAAGTTCCCCCATTTTGCTCAAAAATTGGGCTAGTGCATTAACCTCTTATACGTCGCCCCGAATTTCGCCTACTGTGACCTCTCCCGCCCTCATCCTATTAACCTGATACCACTTTCTTTTATTGCTTTCATCTCTTCCATTACTGCTGTTATACAGACGATGGTAGCAGCTCCTAAGCCATTCATCTTCCTCCACAACTTTATCGACCAGTTAATGTTTTGTGAATATTTCCTACGTATCGTTTTAAATCACCTGTTCTTCGAAAGTTGCAACACTATCCCCGTTTCAGATCACCAACTCCGTAAGTATTCCAGTTTGCGAAACCAGCTGTCCCAAAACTTCTTCATGGGACTGGTTCTGTAATTTTCACACATTTAAGCAACAACAAATTCACTGCATAAACTACCTTGTTTTTGTTCGGAACAATATTCGTTCAAAAATAGTTACATAAATTATTGGAAAGTCATTCAGAAGTTAAGGGAGACCAAAATTTAATAGTCATGGGGGACTGGAAGGAAGAGAAGGTAATATTGGAAGGTAATATTGGAAGGTAATATTGGAAAGTCATAGCTCCAGTCTGCAAGTTTTGTCCCCATCTTGACGTTTCCATGATAGCATCGATTGCACAGCTGATTTATCATAAATTCTTCATTTGTGTGGCCATAGTGTCCGTAGTTGCTTTATAATTCATGAGGATATTTTCGATCCGTCATTGCAACTACAAAAATGCCTGATTTTTTCACCAGACGCGTTTCGCTTTATTGAGGTAAAGCATCATCATTGGTTGTGATTTTTCGGCTGCTGTAAGCGAGAAAGCAGCCGAAAAATCACCCTCAATGATGATGCTTTACCTCAATAAAGCGAAACGCGTCTGGTGAAAAAAATCAGACATTTTTGTAGTTGCAATGACGGATCAAAAAACCCTCATGATTTGTCATACTGGGGGTATGGAATGAAAGAGGAAGCTGCCCAATCATAGCTAACTCTTGGTTTCGGAAACATGAAAGAAGATTGCACACGTGAAAGGGGCCTGGATACCCTGGAAGGTTTCAGATAGATTATATAAGAGAAAGACAGACATTTAGGAACCAGGTTTTAAATCGTAGGAAATTTCCAGGGGCAGATGTGGACTCTGATAACACTTTATTAGTCATGAACTGTAGATTAAAACTGAAGAAACTGCAAAAAGGTAGCAATTTAAGGAAATGGGACATGGATGAAGTGAAAGAACCAGGGACTGTAGAGAGTTTCAGAGAGAGCATTAGTGAACGACTGACAAGAACAGGGGAAAGAAACAGAGTAGAAGAAGAATGGGTAGCTTAGGGATGAAATAGTGAAGGCAGCAGAGGATCAAGTAGGTAAAAAGACGAGAGCTAGTAGAAATCCTTGCGTAACACAAGAGACATTGAATTTAATTAATGAAAGGAGATAATGTAAAAATGCAGTAAATGAAGCGGGCGAAAAGGAATAGAAACGATTCATAAACGAGATCGACAGGAAGTGCAAAATGACTAAGAAGGGATGGCTAGAGGATAAATGTTAGGATATAGAGGCATATATCACTAGGGGTAAGATAGATACTGCCCACTGGAAAACTGGAGAGCCCTTTGGAGAAAGGAGAACCACCTGCACGAATATTAAGAGCTCAGATGGAAAACCCGTCCTAAGCGAAGAAGGGAAAGCAGAAGGGTGGAAGAAGTATATAGATGGTCTATACTAGGACAATATACTTGAGGGCAATATTATGGAAATGGAAGAGGAAGTAGATGAAGATGAAATGCGAGGTACGACACTGTGTGAAGAATTTGACAGAGTATTGAAAGACCTAAGTCGAAACAAGGCTCCAGGAGTAGAAAACATTCCATTAGAACTACTGATAGCTTGGGAGAGGCAGCCATGACAAAACTCTATCATCTGGTGAGCAAGATGTATGAGAGAGGCGAAGTACCCTCAGACTTCAAGAAGAATATAATAATCGCAATCCCAAAGAAAGCTAGTGTTGAAAGATGTGAAAATTGCCGAACTACCAGTTTAATAAGTCTCGGCTGCAAAGTACTAACATGAGTTATTTACAGACGAATAGTAAAACCGGTAGAAGCCGACGTCGGGGTAGATCAGTTGGATTCCGTAGAAATGTTGGACCACGCGAGGCAATACTAACCCCTACGACTTATCTTAGAAGGTATGTTACGGAAAGGCAAACCTACGTAATTAACATTTGTAGACTTAGAGAAAGCTTCTGATAGTGTTGACTGGCATATTATCTTTCAAATTCTGAATGTGGCAGGTGTAAGATGCAGGGAGCGAAAGGCTATTTACAATTCGTACAGAAACCAAACGGCAGTTATAAGACTCGAGGGGCATGAAAGTGAATCAATGATTCGGAAGGGAGTGAGACAGGGTTTTAGCCATCCCTAATGTTATTTAATCTGTATATTGAGCAAGCAATAAAGGAAACAAAAGAGAAATTTAGAGTAGGAATGAAAATCTATGGAGAAGAAATAAAAACTTTGAGGTTTGCCGATGACGTAATTCTTTCAGAGAAAGCTAAGGACCTGGAAGAGCAGTTGAACGGAATAGACAGTGCCTTGAAAGGAGGATATAAGATGAACATCAAAAAAGCAAAACGAGTATAATGGAATTTAGTCGAATTAAATCAGGTGATGCTGAAGGAATTGGATTAGGAAATGAGACACTTAAAGTAGAAGAGGATATACAATGTAGATTGGCGATGGCAAGGAAAGCGTTTCTGAAGAAGAGAAACTGGTTAACATCGAGTACAGATTAAAGTGTCAGGAAGTCGTTTCTGAAAGTATTTGTATGGAGTGTAGCCATATATGGAAGTGAAACATCGACGATAAATAGTTTAGACAAGAAGACCGGTTGGTAGGACACGTTCTGAGGCGTCAAGGGATCACCAATTTAATACTAGAGGGAAACTTGGAGGGAGGCCAAGAGATTAATATACCAAGCAGATTTAGAAGGATGTAGACTGCAACAGTTACTCGGCGATGAAGAAAGCTTGCACGGGATGGAGTAGCATGGAGAACTGCATCAAACCAGTCTCTGGACTGAAGACCACAACAACAACATTAACCTAAACGCATATTCATCACAATGGATGAGGGAACAAAATACCTGCGCCAGATGGGCCTTATAGTAACCATATTTTCCGCAATGATACTGGAAACAAGAAGAAGAATGGATTTCTGCTTCCCAATAATACACATGCAATAATTATCAGACCACTGACTGTTGGGAAGACCAATGACGTTCCGTCATTGTTAACCCAGCCTGAGAGATTCTGCTTTAAGCATGTTTATATATTCTCAAAAACATTATTTCAGCTCAAATACCAGTTATTATGGAACATTTTCCATGGAATTGATGGATTAACCTATCATATGTACAGCAAAATCAGGGACATCCCACCTCCTGAGAAAGTGAAACATAATAGAATTTTCATATTTGATGACATTGCAATGGAACACTAGGATCAGATTTGGAATTATTTTTGTTTTGGTCATAGTTTGAAAATATACACTGATCAGTCAGAACATTATGATCACCGACCTACTATCAATATAAACCCTTCCAGCCGATAGCAGCATCACCTGGCGAGGGATGCCTCCTAGTCACACAGTGCATGTAGTATCAGTGAGTGTGCTGTCCATGTGTAGAATGAGGAAGGTGCCCAATCTATCTGAATTTGACCAAGGGCAAACTATGATGGCCTGGACGTTCAGCACGAGCATTTCAGAAATTGCATGACTCGTCGGGTGTTCAAGTAGTGCTGTGGTGAGTGTCTTCAACATATGGCGAAACCATGTGCAGACATCGTTTGATTGAGTGGCCACCGCTTATTACAGATGTCAGATGTTGTACGCTGAGCAGGCTGGTAAAACAAGACAAGCAGCGAAATGTGGGAGAAATAACATCAGACCTTAAGGCTGGACAGAGTACAAGTGTCTCTGAACACACAGTGCACCGAATACTCCTAACAATAGGCCTCCACAAACGATGACCCATGCATGTGCCAATGTTAACACCACAATATTAGGAACCAAAACTGAAATGGGCACATGACCATCGGCACTAGATGTTGGCGCAGTTGCAGAGCATTACATGGTCTGATGAATCCTGATACCTTCTGCATCATGCCGATTGGAGGGCGCGAATCCATCATCTTCCAGGGAACAGCTCCTTGACAGCTGTACTACTGGATGGAGACAAGTTGGTGGCGACCCCATCATGCTCCGGCTAACACTGATCCAGTGGAGCTTGTGTCAGGCACCATGACGGCCCAGGATTATTGTACACCGGTTGCAAGCCACGTACACCCCTTCATGTCGATCATGTTTCTCAACAGCAGTAGCATTTTTCACCAAGATAATGTGCTGTGACACAAAGCCAGGAGTGTGATGGAGTGGCTCAAGGAACACAGTGGCGATTTCCATTTGATGTGCTGGCCATCCAACTCGCCAGATCTGAACCTGTTCAAACACATCTGGGATATGATTAAATGTGGCGCCAGAGTACATCGCCCCCGCCCCCCCCCCCCCCCCCCCCGCCCTTGAATTTACGGGAATGACTTGTGTGTGCAGATGTAATGCCAACTCTCTCCAATGACTTACCAAGGCCTCGTTGCTTACGTGCCACGACGCATCGCTGCTGTAATCCAAGCCAAAGGTGGACATATCAGCTATTGAGTTAGTGGTCATAATATTGTAGCTGATCAGTGTACGTTTTCTATTTGACCCTGTAAGGGATCGGTGATCCCACGAACATAGATATTAGTATCTGACACACAGGTCGATAGCAGACAGTAGTCGATTGTCGTGCACTGCAGGAGGCAGTGAGGTTAGTGTCGAGTGAAAGCAGTACTGGGAAAACTGGTAAAAAAAAATGGCGGTCGGGCTGAGTATGGTGTCAACGGTGGATGTGCCAAGTGAGGAGTAAATTGTAAATTCACCGGAGTGTGACAAATGAGCACGTTCTCTTATCGTCGCGGGGTTGACCCTCATCAATACCGGTGATATAAAATCAAAAGTGACAACTGCTGAATTACGTGTTTCGCGTAACCGCATCGGCCAGCAACAACAATAGATTGCAGTGAGGATTGTTGTGAATGTTAGCCTAGAAAAACGTTCAGTCATTAACTATTCCATCTCATAAAGCCGCACTCTGTTAAAATACCCCCGAAACTACAGCAGAAAAACCGATGGCCTTCCATCCACTAAGCACACGATCATGGCCGGCGCAAGGCACGTGCGAAACGTGCGGCTGCACGGGGCGGCACTTTCCAACGGGCGGCAAATCTGCCCCCTCCTCTTTTTTTTTCCTCGCCATTGTGGCAGCACCGTCGTGTTTACGCCGGAGGAACAGAGAGGGGGAAGCAGTCTGGCGTGTACGCCAATATTTTTATGAGTGGAGCGCTGCCAGCCTGTTACGCGCCGTGTGTTTACTCACAACTAATTTTGCAGAAGAGGAAATCGAATTTGGAAGTTCGAATGCAATGTTCGATACTGCGGTTACATGCTAAGCCTGGAGCAATTTTGCTAAGCCCTTCCATGGCAGTTTCCGAGTGTTTTATTCTTCCCGCATTATGGAAGAAAATGGTTGAACATTACTACAGTCAAACAAGTTCAAAACCTACAATGACTAGAAGTATTCCGAATGAGTAAATACGCTGCGAGTAGTTACAAGGGATAGAGACATAGCTAATAAGCCTGGCATAAGTTGGGTTTCGACGTATTTTTGAAAATTTTTGCTGTCCGTTTCTGAGTGATAGTGGGACATCTTGGTTTTTGAGCCATGAAACACCTGTCTCCGCCTGCATTAACAACAATTAAACTCTGACCGGCACTTTTGTTTGACAATACTACTCCCACACTATCACTTTGCCAACATTTATTTACTGTATAATCCGTGTAAATCCATGTTTCATCTTAGTAAACTACTGGTCGCTTTGATTCTGATGAAAACCTGAGAAAGTATGGTCTTTTAGCAACAATGACCTCTCATAACGTTAATTTTGAGGCCTTCTAAAACAAAAATCCATAGACAGAACATTGCTTCTAAGGGTTTCCTTGCTAACTTTGAAGCTCATTTCTGTTTGACAAAAGTTGTGTAGTTTTCGCAAAGTTCGTATTTCTTTCTATTGTTCGTAATGCCATAGAAATTGTTGCCTGATAATACATTTATCCATATCATCGGTCACATACTTATTGTGAGCTTCTTGCTTCTTCTTGGGCGCTAGTGTACCCATAGCCTCGCTGTTCCTGGCACTGCCGCGTCACCACTTCGCCTTTCCAGGCAATAGGTATTGTTTCTTCTCTACAACGAAAACTACAGAATTCGTTGGCCGAGAGAGTCAAGATTGGTCAGAAGCACTTTCATTGCGTTTCGTAAGAACAGAAGAATTGGCGCGTCCGACTTTCTTGCAACTTGGTATATAATAGGTAAGTGCTTTTCATATAACGTACAGTTAGTATTGCGCATGCATGTTACTCATAAGTTAGAATTTTTCTCCTTCAAGATTGCAGAATAGGACAATTTATTTTTCTTATGGTCTGTTACTTCAAAAATTGGCAAGTCAGCAAATAAGCACGCGTCGTCCCAATAGCTAGAATGAAAATAAAGCGGGGAAAAGTGAAGTGATACGGCGACGACTAACTTGTTACCCCTTATTCCATAATTAGACTCGAAAGAATTGACACATGGAAATTACGACAGATGCCGAGCGTCATTTCTTTGAAATGAACAACCGCAGTGCAGTGAGTTAATATATTTCGATTAGCATTAGTACCCGTCGATGCCCGGGTGTGTATTTATTGCATTATTATGTTACTCCATCTCCTTATTCTTCCTCTCTCCATAGTCTTCCACTCCACTCTTTGGCTGTTTTACCTGCGTCTGTAGTGAAATTCGGCCTGAAATTCAATTTCACGAGGCTCAGTTCTTATGACTTCATGTTCTGAACAGTGTCGCCTACAGTAATATAATTTTCCGTTTACGTGCAGTGGAATAACAGGAAATTGTCTGCGAAGTGTGTTGCAAATATAATTAGTACACTTACATCACCAGTTACTTTCACGTAATCATTCTTTACAAGCTGGATCGAAACATGTCCGACGGTAGAAGAAGACAGTCTGGCAGTGAATATAAGAAAAGACGGGCGCTGAATGAAAATGATAAGAAGCAAAAGGATGCACCACAACGATATTTCAAGCCAAAGAGAGAACGACCTAGCAGCGGCGCGGGTGGAAACATAGATCCTGAGAGTACAGAAACTAGTGGAGCTACTGCAGCTACATCTTTATCTTTAGGACATGACCAGAAAGTTGACGAACGCAGTACTGCGACCACCGCATTCAGTAGCAATGCTGACGGTGGGCGATCCACATGTTCAATAAACCTCGTCTGGACTCAAGACCTGCTTTGGGCCGAAAGCTCCGAGATTGAAACATCAGGCAGAACTGAAATTAGGCGAGCCGATTCGGAAAATACCGGAAGAACATCGGCCGACGTACTCGCCACCGGATAAGGGATTGAAGGCGAGCCTAAACTGGAAGACACAATTGACTCAGATCCCGGAGGATGGCCAGAAATTATTACCGACTGCATTCGAACGACTTTGGTCGTGCGAGGTCCTCACGAGCGCATTAAGGAAGTTGAAGAATGTCCTACAAACGCGGACAACCGGCGTTTCAGCCCTGTGCACTACAAATACTCTTTGAAGAATTTAGAAGAAGCAGATAGACATTGGTTGGTGCACTCAAAGAGCAAGGATGCTGTGTTCTGCTTTTGTTGCAAACTTTTTTCGTCATCTACAGTAAAAATTGCAAAGAACGGCATAAGCGCTGGCGGCATCTTGCTTCGTGTCTCGAAAGTCACGGGAACCTGACGACGGAAACTTCTTGAAACTCGTTCAATTATTCGGAAAGTTAGACACTGTGATGATGGAGCACCTGCACAGAACAAAGGAAGGTGAGAACAAGGGTCATCATTATCTTGGAATAGAAACACAGAATGAAATAATTCATCTTATTGGATCATCTATAACCAACAACATTCTATTAATGATGAAATCTGCAAAGTATTACAGTATAATTCTGGACTGCACGCTAGATATTTCAAATGTTGAGCAGATGACAGTTGTGGTATGTTTCGTCCAGGAGACAAGACTCAACGGGGTATACGATGTCCGAATTCGGGAGCATTTCCTGGGATTTCTTCCAGTGCCCGATTCTTCAAGCTCCACTTTGACGCAGGTCGTACTCAAGTTATTGGAAGATAAGAAAATCCTATTGTGTAATATGAGAGGGCAAGGATACGGCAATGGAGAAAACATGAAAAGAAAGAAGTCTGGTCTCCAGAAAAGAATTTCAGATATGAACAAGAGAGCATTTTATGTACAATGTAGCAGTCACTCATTGAATCTTGTTGTAAACGATGCCGCTATGTCTTCTAAATATGCTGTTTCCATGTTTTCGACAGTGAAAAGCTTGTATGACTTCTCCTCGTCCTCAGTTCGACGTTGGGATGTCTTGAAGAAGTATCTGCCTAACCTGTCGCTGAAGCTACTGAGCGATACTACGTGAGCCGGCCGCGGTGGTCTCGCGGTTCTAGGCGCGCAGTTCGGAACCGCGCGACTGCTACGGTCGCAGGTTCGAATCCTGCCTCGGGCATGGACGTGTGTGCTGTCCTTAGGTTAGTTAGGTTTAAGTAGTTCTAAGTTCTAGGGGACTGATGACCACAGCTGTTAAGTCCCATAGTGCTCAGAGCCATTTTTTTTTTTCGATACTACGTGAGAAAGTCGCATCTATGCACTTACTCCCCTGAGGTTTCAAATTGGAGGCGTTTATGATGCAGTAGTTCAGATATCAGAAGAATTCGATGGCATGACCGCTCACTAAGCAATGTCACTTGCTAATCAAATAAAAAATTACACCTTTCTCACTTTTCTGGTAATCTGGTAAGACGTTCTGCTTCACATCAGTGTAGTCAGTAAGACCCTCCAGACCACTGACATAAATGTTTCTGAGGCTGTGGAAATGCTTGAAAAAACGAAAGCATATTTTGAGACCTGCAGAACAGAAGAAAAGTTTGTGTCTTTCTTGACGCATTCCAAGGAATTGGCTACAGAACTAGAGCTAGAAGATCTAACGTTACCACGGATTAGTGTTTCTTAACGACGAAGTAAGAAGCCAATACACTATACCTATGAAGGAAGGGATGAGACAATAGATGACCCAACAAAACGCTACAAGATTCAATTCTGCTATTATCTTTTAGATATAGTAACCACATCTTTGGAGGAGAGATTCAATCAACTGAAATCTCATTGTGATTATTTTCATTTTCTCTGCGACATCGGCGAGCTGAAGAATGCACCTCCTGACAGCCTGGACACAAAGTGTAGAAACCTCGCAGCGATTTTGCAAGATCATGAGTCAAGCGACATTGATTCACTGGAGTTGAGGGAAGAACTAAAAGTGCTTTCAACATTGTTGAAACCTGGAATAGGTCCAAAAGAGACTCTGAAGTTTATAGTAAGACATAATTTTTGCCCTAATAAAATTTCTCTAAGAATTCTCCTAACACTTCCAGTTACAGTTGCGAATGGAGAGAGGAGTTTCTCAAAACTGAAATTGATAAAGATATACCTCCGATCAACGATGACCCAAACTCGTTTGAATGATCTTGCAACAATATCGATTGAGCACGAGCCTGCAGACGACTTAAATTACACAGATCGTGTGAAAGAGTTTGCACAAGCAAAAGCCAGGAAGGTTCGATTTGTCTAGCGTTTTCTTAAATTTTTATATTATGATCAGTTTCTTGGTTATTTACCGTGTTCTTTCTTATTTTGTTCAACATTAAATAGTTATTGAAAATATTATTGTTCAAACCATATTATCGTTAAATTGTAAATATATTTTGTTTTCTGTTGAATACATTATCTGTTCACAACCATTGGAAAATGTTTATTTACATTAACTATAAGTTCATGCCGCGTGGGATTAGCCGAGCCGTCTAAGGCGCTACAATCATGGACTGTGCGGCTGGTCCCGGCGGAGGTTCGAGTCCTCCCTCGGGCGTTGGTGTGTGTGTTTGTCCTTAGGATAATTTAGGTTAAGTAGTGTGTAAGCTTAGGGACTGATGGCCTTAGCAGTTGAGACCCATAAGATTTCACACACATTTGAACATTTTTGTAAATTCACAAGGCTTATTAAAATTAGCTAGCTTTCTTCAGTCAGGTTTGACTCCATTTTTGAGCTGATGCCGAGCGACTCTTTTACACAAATCTGTAGAGAATGTCACCAATGAGTCGCAATTTTTGTTTTTATTTTCCAGATCTACGTAGATTTCGGGCACAGTGTGGCTATTCTCAATGCTTTGAGTTATGTTTAGACCTATACCGACATGCTGAACGTAACTGTCAACATGACGGTTTAGATAAAAACTGCGATTGATTGCTGACATTTCCTACAGATTTGTTGAAATAAAATTCCACAAACGTTTTGTAAAAATTTAGCAGCTCGCACGGGGCGGCACTTGGGCTTGTGCCGGCCCTGCACACGATCATATATTCATAATAATTAACTGTTTGGAGCCTTTGGTAAATCGCACAAAACCCAATAAAAGATATAACGGGAATGTTTCACCTTGCCTCCGATGCCAAGGACAGCTGCAATCTTCGTATCTGAACAATGGTTTATTAAGCACCATTTTTGGTGTCAGTGGAAAGACATTTGCAATTATCGGATGATTTTATTGCAACAATAATTCGGTATTGTCGTTTCTGTGACTAAAATTATAGTACTTCAACTAGAAACTGTGTAATATAACGTATTTATGGTGAAATTAGAAATCGCGGGAACAAAGCACTTTATTTAGACAATACAGTGCAAAATTGACTGAGATACAGTAAACAATATATTTTTACAAGTTTAAGTGACAAGAGCAGTGTTAATAAGCAATGTATTGAAGTATGGACACGAAAACCTGTGTGAATTACTGTAAAATTAATACTCTAAGAAAAGAAGCGTTTGTGCATAATCGCGACTGAAGCAGCCAAAATTCCGTTACGAAAGTATCAGGAGCATGTTCTCAAGTGACTTTGTATCCGAAATTATCTTTTGAACGGTGTAAAGCGCTCAATTTTATGTGGACCCATAAACTGTTACCGCATTTGCGAGTATTGACTGTGGCGTAATTATTGGATGACGTCACCCAGACTCTGTGAGCGTCTAGCCAAAGCGTTTGAAGCAGTTCCACACGCCACGACAGCAAGGATTGGATAGTGGAGGTGTACCACACTGGTCGGTGACTACAGCGGAGCCGAGTGGCTACATTAGAAACAACGACAACGTTGAGTTCGACATTTAGTGGCGAACCTCCGAAGTATACGACGCCTGTGCCATCTACCCACGGATCAGCGAAATACGTGACAGCAGCTCCATTCCGTCGCCAACCGCCGAACTACGAGACTGCGTCAGCGCGATTCGCCATGGACTTCGCAGTGCACATGGCACCACAATCAGCAACAGCAACGCATCGCCTGACAGTCTCCTTGGCACCGGCACGACTAGCAGGCGACTTCAAACGATAAAACATCGCGACTTCGACGAGCATCGACGGTTGAGTGAAGACGATCTACTGGCGCCATATTAAACAGTATTCCACTATCATCAGAGCGCGGAAGGAACTTCAAATTATATTTGGCAATTGCATAAATTATTAAAAAAATATTTTTAACGTTTTTTTTTTTGCGAATTTGCTCTGAAGCATTGTACGGTTATATGCGTGTGTTTTCAAGCTGCACAGCGCAGAATAATGACTCATTTGCATTATTTATTGTAAATTACATGTTTGTAAGTCTTCTAAGTTGTTGTGTGTATATTACTGCGAGATTTTGTGTATAAATGTGGTCATTGATGTTCGATCTGAATAGGTTTCTGTAATTTATGGTGTTCAATGGGGAGGTATGTTTTGCCAATCTGGTTGAACCTAATACAGTGAAGGACTATTTAATTATTAGCTAATTAGTGAGTGTTTGGGTTACTGGAGGTTATTTTATTTTTCTTGTCTGTGCATAGTGAATAGTTGAGAATGGATCCTGAAGTGAGAGAAAAGATTGTGGAGGAGGTAGTTAGAAAATGGATATAGTGCAGGAGGACAAGGATGAGTCAGGAATTGGTAGTAGCGGAATGTCAGTGGAGAGCCCATTGTGTCATTCAACTGGTTAGCCTGAGACACCGGTAAATCCAATGAGAAAGGAACTGAGTCTAGAGGATGGAGAATCGCAGTCAATAATATTCAAGATGCTCCAAGGAATCAACAAGCATATAGAAGAGATGTGCAAAGGAAATGATGAAATCAAGAAAGAAAAAGAAGAAATCAAGAAAGAAAACAAAGATATCAAAAAAAAGTATAGCATAGATGTCCCAAGAAAAGCAAGAAAACTTAAGGAAAGGCCTGCAGGGATTCCAGGAACAGATGAGAGATGACAAGCTGCAGGTGAAGGTAGATCGACTCCAAGAAGAGATGAACAGTATGAAGGCAGAGATAATTGGAAAAGCTGAGGGAGATGTTGAGGGCATCAAAACTGATTTGGAAGGAAGAACTCAAAAAATTGAAACACATCAACACCAACAGGTTAAAGACATGGTACAAATACAACAGTAATAGCAAGTTAATATTAGTAAATAGACAAGTGAAATAGGAGGAGACTATGGAACATATAGTCACAAATGAGATCAAACAGTTACAGGAGGGAGTCCAACAGCTAGAAACTAAAACTGAAGAGATTGATAGGCTGGTAAGTAGTGCCACCTTGACAGTAGGGGAGGGC
This sequence comes from Schistocerca cancellata, assembly GCF_023864275.1. NCBI lineage: Eukaryota > Metazoa > Arthropoda > Insecta > Orthoptera > Acrididae > Schistocerca > Schistocerca cancellata. Next base: position 470,816,577 of record NC_064629.1, read on the forward strand.
AAAGTCATTACATTAGTGAACGCTGATAATTGGTGCACTCAGACCAACATGGGGCAAAAATACACTCCTGGAAATTGAAATAAGAACATCGTGAATTCATTGTCCCAGGAAGGGGAAACTTTATTGACACATTCCTGGGGTCAGATAGATCACATGATCACACTGACAGAACCACAGGCACATAGACACAGGCAACAGAGCATGCACAATGTCGGCACTAGTACAGTGTATATCCACCTTTCGCAGCAATGCAGGCTGCTATTCTCCCATGGAGACGAGCGCAGAGATGCTGGATGTAGTCCTGTGGAACGGCTTGCCATGCCATTTCCACCTGGCGCCTCAGTTGGACCAGCGTTTGTGCTGGACGTGCAGACCGCGTGAGACGACGCTTCATCCAGTCCCAAACATGCTCAATGGGGGACAGATCCGGAGATCTTGCTGGCCAGGGTAGTTGACTTACACCTTCTAGAGCACGTTGGGTGGCACGTGATACATGCGGACGTGCATTGTCCTGTTGGAACAGCAAGTTCCGTTGCCGGTCTAGGAATGGTAGAACGATGGGTTCGATGATGGTTTGGATGTACCGTGCACTATTCAGTGTCCCCTCGACGATCACCAGTGGTGTACGGCCAGTGTAGGAGATTGCTCCCCACACCATGATGCCGGGTGTTGGCCCTGTGTGCCTCGGTCGTATGCAGTGCTGATTGTGGCGCTCACCTGCACGGCGCCAAACACGCATACGACCATCATTGGCACCAAGGCAGAAGCGACTCTCATCGCTGAAGACGACACGTCTCCATTCGTCCCTCCATTCACGCCTGTCGCGACACCACTGGAGGCGGACTGCACAATGTTGGGGCGTGAGCGGAAGACGGCCTAACGGTGTGCGGGACCGTAGTCCAGCTTCATGGAGACGGTTGCGAATGGTCCTCGCCGATACCCCAGGAGCAACAGTGTCCCTAATTTGCTGGGAAGTGGCGGTGCGGTCCCCTACGGCACTGCGTAGGATCCTATGGTCTTGGCGTGCATCCGTGCGTCGCTGCGGTCCGGTCCCAGGTCGACGGGCACGTGCACCTTCCGCCGACCACTGGCGACAACATCGATGTACTGTGGAGACCTCACGCCCCACGTGTTGAGCAATTCGGCGGTACGTCCACCCGGCCTCCCGAATGCCCACTATACGCCCTCGCTCAAAGTCCGTCAACTGCACATACGGTTCACGTCCACGCTGTCGCGGCATGCTACCAGTGTTAAAGACTGCGATGGAGCTCCGTATGCCACGGCAAACTGGCTGACACTGACGGCGGCGGTGCACAAATGCTGCGCAGCTAGCGCCATTCGACGGCCAACACCGCGGTTCCTGGTGTGTCCGCTGTGCCGTGCGTGTGATCATTGCTTGTACAGCCCTCTCGCAGTGTCCGGAGCAAGTATGGTGGGTCTGACACACCGGTGTCAATGTGTTCTTTTTTCCATTTCCAGGAGTGTATATACCTAAAGGGGCGTAGCATCCAATGATATTTACTAAGTGGTTACGGGGAGTTTTCCCAGCACGCTTGACAGCACTGGCGCAGATTGCACGCGCTTGAATATTAATTTCATCAAGATAAGTAATTAATTCTATAATAACTGTCAATTAAGTTAATATTACACCGTAAGAAAGTTAATTAAAGTTTTATATTATCTATTGAAGGTTTCACTCGTTTCAAAGTATTTCTCGAAAAAAACAAAAACAACATAAGGACTGGTTTCCGCGTACTTTAGACGTAGGTTCACATAAAAATTTAAGAGATTTCTTTAAGTATTAAGTGAAGAATTAAGGTAGTTTTCATTACACATATATTTAATAGTACCATATCTACTCTGGGAATTAAAGGTTTTAAGTTTTATCTTTTATTTCCTTACAAAATGCGTAAAGTACATATCTCGCATACACGATCTTAGGCCTAATTTTTCGGGTATACGAGTTTTGATTTTTAACGTTAGTTTAACTGCATTACGTTACTATACTAATAGTATACACGTATATCAGAGTTCTACATAACTTTAGTGGGTTTTGTGATCTGTAGTTAATAGAATGTTACTGTTATTGCCTAGATAAATTTTGTAAAAAGTATTGTAAACAACCATGAGCGAGAAGTGTTTGAGCTGCCGTAGGAAAGTTAGTTCTGGGGTTCTGTGCAGGTGTTGTGGCAGATGGTTACATTGGGGTGAATGTAGTGGCATGGGAATCGGTGAAGTAAATGGGTCTCTTTCATGGTATCGCAGATTATGTTCAAGGGATAGGAAAATAGCAGAACAGGAAGGAAGATTAGAGCCCTTCAAGCCACATTTTGCAGAAAAAATTACGTGACATGTACCATGTCACAAGTATTTTCAAGCCCAGCGCATATTTTAGCCAAGTGATAGAGGATGTAGGATCATTGTGCAAAGGTTTTACAAAGCAGGTTCATGTTGTCATAGTGCGTGGAGCGGGAAACAGTATCGCTAGGGATCAGGACTACAATACTGAGTGTCACCTGCTGAAAATAGCATCTGCAATGAACCATACAAATGTTGGCTTGGTTCCAGCTTTCATGCAGTACGACCCACCCCAATTGAACAACTCTATCAGGAGGGTCAATGTGGAGCTAGATCAGCTGCTTCAGGCAGCTACTTCGTCAAGCATAGGTTTGGTTCCTGTTGATGGTATTGGTAGGTGGGACTTCACAAGACATGGCCTGCAGCTCAGTAGGAAAGGGAGGGGTAAACTGGCTGGGATGATAGCAAAATCTTTAGGGGGGAGCACTGAAACTCATGGAAGTACTTTTTTAGGCTAAGATTAGTATTCAATTTTCCTACATTGATTGAAATTCAGCTTAATGAAAAGTTCAGACAGGCAGGTACTAGAGATGTGAAAATATCACAAGATTCTCATAACAGTACAATGAAGAATAATGTTAGTGTGTCACAAGATTCACATAAAAGCACAGTAAAAAGTAATGTTAATATATTGCATCAGAATATCAGGGGATTAATAAACGAAGTAAATGAGCTTCTTGGCTGTATAGAAGATTTAGAAACTGAGGGTGGAATAGATGTCCTATGCCAATCTGAACATCATATAGTGACAGGTATGGAAATGATAAATGTAGGTGGATATAAGCTTTTAGCACATGTAAGTAGAGACACTATGGAGAGAGGAGTTGTCATATATGTTAAAATCAGTCATAGTGTGAAAAATTTGGAAACTAAAACTTTTTGCACAGAGCAACACACAGAAGCATGCACATGTGAGCTTAAACTAAATAAAGGCACTCTTATAATTGCATCCATGTATAGGTCCCTACTGGGAAATTTTCAACTATTTTTGAAAAACTTATGCTACCTGTCAGATAAAGGAAACCAAATTATTGTTTGTGGGGATTTCAGTGTCGATTTTCTGAAAGAGTCAGATAGAAAGCTTGACCTTGAGGTATTACTTGGTTCTTTCAATTTGACATCACTTATTGATATTCCTACTCGGGTGTTACAGGAAAGCAGCACACTGATAGATAACGTTCTCATAGACCTAGATAAATTTAATCAAATAAAAACTTTTCCTGTTGAGAATGGTCTGTGTGATCATGATGCACAGCTAGTTACAGTGTATGATATAGCTCCATACAGTAATGCAAAACAGTCCTGCAGAACAGTGCATTCCATTAACGATTTAACACTTCAAAATTTTAGGGAAAGCTTGCAACAGTTAGATTGGGATGAGGTGTACAGGGAACATGTTGCTAATTTAAAATTTAACCTATTTCATGATATCTTTGTGAGTATATTTGAAAACAGTTACCCTAATAAAACAGTGAAATATAATTGTAAGAAACCATGTAAAAAGCCATAGCTTACTAAAAGGATAAAAATATCTTGTAAACAGAAAAGGGAAATGTATCTTATAGCTAGGAGGAGTAATGATCCCAAAACAATGAAACATTATAAAACTACTGTGTTGTATTAAGAAAAGTTATTAAAAAGTCCACAAGTATGTGCATTATGTCTGAGATTAGCACATCTGACAATAAAATTAAAACAGTTTGGAGTATTGTGAAAAAGGAAACTGGGCAACCAAGAGCACATTAAGACTCTAAGATTTCTATCAAACACAATGAAAAATTTGTTAACAAGAAGTCAGAAGTAGAAAACATTTTTAATAATCATTTTTTAAGTATTGTAGAGAAAATAGGTTCCAGCAAGCCATTAGAAAATGCAAGGCAGTATATGGAAGAGGCAGACCTACACAATTTGATAAAATTGAAATTCAACTCACCTCTTCTACTGAAATTAGGAAAATAATAAATTCACTCAAAAGTAAAAGCTCACATGGAATTTATGGCTTTTCCAGTACTAATAGCTTGTTCCCAACAAATAAGTAGGATTCTCAGCCACATATATAGTAGCTCACTGAAACAGGGAATTTTTCCAGATAGACTGAAATTTTCTATTATTAAATAATTGCATAAGAAAGGGGATAGATCAGATGCTAACAACTACCACCCAATCTCACTTCTGACAGCTTTATCCAAAATTCTTGAAAAAGTAATGTATTCAAGTGTAGCATCACATATTTGTAAAAATGAAGTACTAACAAAATGGCAATTTTGTTTTCAGAATGGCTTTTCAATAGAAAATGCTATATATGCTTTCACTGATCAAATATTAAATGCAATAAATAACCGAACATCACCCATTGTGATATTCTGTGATCTCTCAAAGACTTTTGATTGTGTGAATCATGAAATTCTTCTATTAAGTATTGTGGTATGAGTGACAGTGCACGAATGGTTTAGTTCATACGTAACTGGAAGAATACAGAAGGTTGAAATTAACAGTACAGATAGTCTACAAAAAGCAGCAGAGTCCACTGACTGGGGAGGTATCAATAATGGTGTCCCACAGTGTTTAGTCTTGGGTCCCTTGTTGTTCTTAATATATATTAACGACTTGCCACTCTATATTCATGAAGATGCAAAGTTAGTTCGTTTTGCTGATGATACAAGAATAGTAATCACACCCAAGAAGCAAGACTCAGCTGAGGAAATTGCAAATAATGTCTTTCAGAAAAGTATTAAGTGGTTATCTGCAAATGGACTCTCACTAAATTGTGAGAAAACATAGTCTATACATTTCTGTACAGTAAATGGCATAACACCATTAATAAATAGAGACTATGAGTGGAAGTCTGTTGCTAAGGTAGAATACTCAAAATTTCTGTGTGTGTGCACTGATGAGAAATTGAATTGCAAGAATCACATCCATGATCTGCTGGAATGGTTAGGTTCAACTACTTATGCTATTAGGGTTTTTGCAAATTTTGGTGACAAACATATCAGTAAATTAGCCTACTATGCCTATTTTCATTCACTGCTTCCATATGGCATCATATTTTGGGGCAATTCGTCATTAACAGTGGAAGTATTCATTGCACAAAAGCATGTATTCAGAATAATAGCTGGAGCCCACCCAAGATCGCCTTGCAGGCATTTATTTAAGGAACTTGGGATATTCACGGTAACTTCAAAATACAGGGTTATTACAAATGATTGAAGCGATTTCACAGCTCTGCAATAACTTTATTATTTGAGATATTTTCACAATGCTTTGCACACACATACAAAAACTCAAAAAGTTTTTTTAGGCATTCACAAATTTTCGATATGTGCCCCTTTAGTGATTCGGCAGACATCAAGCCGATAATCAAGTTCCTCCCACCTCGGCGCAGCATGTCCCCATCAATGAGTTCGAAAGCATCGTTGATGTGAGCTCGCAGTTCTGGCACGTTTCTTGGTAGAGGAGGTTTAAACACTGAATCTTTCACATAACCCCACAGAAAGAAATCGCATGGGGTTGAGTCGGGAGAGCGTGGAGGCCATGACATGAATTGCTGATCATGATCTCCATCACGACCGATCCATCGGTTTTCCAATCTCCTGTTTAAGAAATGCCGAACATCATGACGGAAGTGCGGTGGAGCACCATCCTGTTGAAAGATGAAGTCGGCGCTGTCGGTCTCCAGTTGTGGCATGAGCCAATTTTCCAGCATGTCCAGATACACGTGTCCTGTAACTTTTTTTCGCAGAAGAAAAAGGGGCCGTAAACTTTAACCTGTGAGATTGCACAAAACACGTTAACTTTTGGTGAATTGCGAATTTGCTGCACGAATGCGTGAGGATTCTCTACCGCCCAGATTCGCACACTGCGTCTGTTCACTTCACCATTAAGAAAAAATGTTGCTTCATCACTGAAAACAAGTTTCGCACTGAACGCATCCTCTTCCATGAGCTGTTGCAACCGCGCCGAAAATTCAAAGCGTTTGACTTTGTCATCGGGTGTCAGGGCTTGTAGCAATTGTAAACGGTAGGGCTTCTGCTTTAGCCTTTTCCGTAAGATTTTCCAAACCGTCGGCTGTGGTAGGTTTAGGTCCCTGCTTGCTTTATTCGTCGACTTCCGCGGGCTACGCGTGAAACTTGCCCGCACGCGTTCAACCGTTTATTCGCTCACTGCAGGCCGACCCGTTGATTTCCCCTTACAGAGGCATCCAGAAGCTTTAAACTGCGCATACCATCGCCGAATGGAGTTAGCAGTTGGTGGATCTTTGTCGAACCTCGTCCTGAAGTGTCGTTACACTGTTATGACTGACTGATGTGAGTGCATTTCAAGCACGACATACGCTTTCTCGGCTCCTGTCGCCATTTTGTCTCACTGCGCTCTCGAGCTCTCTGGCGGCAGAAACCTGAAGTGCGGCTTCAGCCGAACAAAACTTTATGAGTTTTTCTACGTATCTGTAGTGTGTCGTGACCATATGTCAATGAATGGAGCTACAGTGAATTTATGAAATCGCTTCAATCATTTGTAATAGCCCTGTACATATATTCACTTATGAAATTTGTCATTAATAACCCATCCCAATTCAAAAATAACAGCGAAGTGCATAGCTGCAACATTAGAAGAAAGGATGATATTCACTATTCTGGATTAAGTCTCACTTTGGCACAGAAGGGGGTGAATTATGCCGCCACAAAAATCTTCGGTCATTTTCCAAATAGTATTAAGAGTCTGACAGATAGCCAACCAACATTTAAAAGCAAATTAAAAGAATTTCTGAATGGCAACTCCTTCTACTCAATAGATTAATTCTTAGATATGAAGTAGTAACGGTAAAAAATAAATAAATTTTAAAAAATTAATTATTTTGTGTAAAGAAAACTTATGTTAAAGTGACACATACCACATCATTACAAAATGTCGTATTCATGATCTATGAAACAAGGATTAATGTATGTATGTATGTACTTACGAGACACAAATAAAATTCAGTTCACAATATGGAGGGTGAAGCTTTCACCTGGGGACTTAGGAAGAATGAAGAACTTACCAGCTACAGTCAAAGATGAGGAAGAATTTTTAAAGAAATACTGGTCCAAAAGTCACCAGTTTGCAATACTTGAAGGTTTACTGCATTGCAAGTCCCTTAATATATGGAGAGGTACCTTGAGAGAATTTTCTGAGTATCTATGGGACTTGAATGAAACATTAGAGCAGCCACTGAATGACAACATAATGACATCAGCAATTAAAAGGACATACTGTCACAAGAAGCACGGGTCATGGAAGGAGCACCTGGGGGAGTTTGAATGTATCAGGAATCACCTTCCACATGACTCCACGGGATTTGTGCCGTGTGAGATCTTACGTAACCAAGAACCTGATAGTGTGTTTCGTGAGCAATTGGATTATCCACGTAGAAATGGTATAATGTGGGAGAAAAAATTATAGTTAGTGGAACTGAGTATGAAAGAGAAAGCAAAGAGGAGACAGGAGATACATGATAAATTGGTAAAGACAACAACTTCTCGTGTGGGGGATCTGCTGCTAGTAAAAGTGTACACCAAATCACAGAAAATAAATTCTGAGATACATAAATTTAACCTTGTTTATAAAGGACCATATAGAATCACAAGATTTGATCAACCAAACATAATTGATATGGAATATGTGCAAACAAAAAGAGCTCATGGTAAGAAACATGTTGAAAATATAAAAAGATACTATCCACATGAGGATAAGGGGAGGGCGGTGTTGTTTGAGGGAAGAGACCAGAGTTCATCAGTCTCATTGGATTAGGGAAGGACGGGGAAGGAAGTCGACTGTGCCCTTTCGAAGAAACCATCCTGGCATTTGCCTAGAGCGAATTAGGGAAATCACGGAAAACCTAAATCAGGATGGCCGGACGTGGGATTGAACCGTCGCCCTCCCGAACGCGAGTCCAGTGTGCTAACCACTGCGCCACCTTGCTTGGTTAGGATAAGGGCAACCAGATAATAGAATAGAGTCAGAGGAGGTGTAGGGATCCAGAAACTCTTTTGCTGGTCTACCAAGTGGCGATTGGTACGCCCCCAGCTGCGTGAGACTTTATTTCTTATTTCAAGTTTCACTTCTCTTCCATCTTTCTCTATCCTTTGGTTAAGAAAATTAGTGTGTAGTAGTTAGAATCGGTAGTGGTCATCCAAATAATTCAGATAGGAACTATGTAGCAAATTTATAGTTGACTTACAATAAGGACAAGTAGTTACTGTTGATACAGAGTGTGAGATGTCAAAGAATCAATCAATCAGTACATTACAAAATTAATAGTGTCAGAAGTAATTAAATGAGAACCTGATAAGAAAGCAAATGTTTATAAAATGTGGTGGGAACCTAACTGGTCAAATAATCTTATAAAGTTGTTTTATGAGGCATGAAAATGTCAAGCAATTGTAAGAAAATCGAAGTAATGTATCAGCTTGTAAATAGGAAAGCCTATAAAGAAACAAATACATGATAAGTTACTTGTTCGAATAAATTATGTGAAAGATGATGTACAGGGAGGCGAAGGAGACTGGAGTAGTATTTTTATGTAGCTATTGCAGCGAATATGGAGGGTTGATGTAGGTTGAAGCTATACATTTATATTTGCCAGTAAAGTTGCTGTTAAGTTGAAGGAGTTATGTGTAATGAGGTATATTTAATATGAGATGTTCGAAGAACATCAGTTAGCAATATCTGTTTGTAGGTATACATGGTGATCTAAAGTATGCTGATAAAACAGAAAGTGTAACTTATGAGTAATGAGTAACTCATGTATCCAATTAGCTATCAGAGTCAGTTATGGTTATACTTAGGTCAAGCTTCAGAAGCAGAATTCTGGCACTGTATAATGAATAATAAATATCCATATAGCAGATCTGTATTAATGTCAGTATAACAGGAAACACTGTATCTCTTATCTGTGCATTAGCGATAACAACTCACATATGACAGAATAATGTTTGGCAAAATGAAATAATCAGTAGTTTAAAATTTTTCATTGGGTGACCACATTAGTTATAGCGATGCAAATAGTTATGTAAGACATATTTAGTGCAATAATGGAGCATTTAATATTATTGAATCAATCTATAGAGGTATGAGGAATTGTAAAATAATTGCATAAGTCAAGGTATAAATGCTATATTTTGTTCTCATATTCAATTTCGCTTGTGTTAAAAATTCAAATGAATAAGTTGTGAATTTCTTCCTTAACTTTCGTGTGTGTGTTGGCCAAATGAATTATAAGTTAGAGTGATAGTAGTATGGACGGCAGGAACCCCTCTGAAAGGACGGCATACCAAAGGGGTGGCTGGCATTCGCCTAGTTTTTTTCTTGTTTTTGCTGTAGCAAGCTATAAAAGATTAACCAGTAACAAATATGGAGTTAATGGCCCACACAAACCTTTGAAAGCGAAGATTTTTGGTAATTAAATGTAAGACAAAGTTTATAAAAATATTTGCCATGCCATGATAATTAAGATAGCTGACACTGTATGATTTTTCTGTAGGATTACTTTGCTACCGGAGACAATAGGGCATCATTTGTGATACATTGTAACTTTCAGTATACAAACCAGAATCTAAAATTCCGCATTTTCATTTATATACTATGTTTTTTTTTTGTTTTGTGGTTTTAGGGCGCAAAACTTCTATGGTCATTAGCGCCCAGAATTATATACTATGTGATTTTTTTCCTATTATTCTTTTTCGCTTGTGGCTACAAAGAAAGTTTTTAGGGCGGTGATGTAAGGGATCCGTGATCCCACGAACATAGATTTTATATCCGATGCCCAGGTCGATAGCAGACAAGAGTCGATTGTCGTGCACTGCAGGAGGCAGTGAGATTAGTGTCGAGTGTTAGCAGTACTGGGAAGACTGGCAAAAATAAAAAATCGCGATCGAGCTGAGTATGATGTCAGTGGCAGATGTGCCGAGTGAGGAGTAAATTGTAAATTCACCAGAGTGTGACAAATGAGTGCATCTGCTTATCATCGTGGGATTGACCCTCATCAATACTGATTCGCGAGTGATATAAAACGAAAAGTGACAAGTGCCGAATTATGTGTTTCGCGTCAACTGCATCATCCAGCAACAACAATGGATTGCAATGAGGTTTGTTGTGAATGTTAACCTAGAAAAAGTTTCAATCATAACTATTCCATCTCATAACAGCCGCACTCTGTTGAAATACCACTGAAACTGCAGCAAAAAACCTATGGCCTTTCATCCATTAAGCACATGGTCGTATATTCATAATACTGTTTGGAATCTTCGGTAAATCACACGAATCCCAATAAAAGATATAATATAATGGGAGATGTTTCATACCACATATATTCAAGGATTATGAAAAAGTTGGTAAGGAACAATGCAAACCTTGTTATTTCAAATATAACAATGTGAATTTAATACATGTTTACCAAGCATTTGGAGGAACTGATATGGCAGTCAATGAATTTATTGTCATATGTGGGGACTGCTGGAATCACACACAGAATGGCCTCCTGGTCATTGACAAAATGGGAAATCTAAATCATGTGTCATACAGATGAAACTTCTAGGAGATCCTGCTTAAATGATAGTGTACAAACATCTGACTCAACCAGCACACTGTAGGCTATGAAAAAATTTGCAAGACTGCAACACATTCATTTTCAAGGTATGTTGTGCACGTCAGACAAAGTATATACACTGATAGGAAAACTGTAGCGACCAATGCAGAATTAATGAAATTGGATAACATAATCAGGACAGCAGCTATCAGAAGCAAGAGGGTGAATCCAAGATGGAATAGCTCAGTGACAGAATCCAGCAACATGAGGCACATGATGAGGGAAAAATTGAGGTAATGAACGGAAGTCTCAGTGCATGATTGAGGTATCAGGATTGGTTTATCAAGAGAATACCTATGGCTATTGAACTGTACAAATCCCTGATTTGGGACATGAATGAACGAGTCCATCAATATGAATCTGAGATAGAACAATTAAAAAGGAGAACAACCCATCACCACAGCTAGCTCCAGGGTATATAAGTTATATATCACCTCAAAACCTGTCTACTGTGCAGCATCATGTCAACAAAACACGAAGTTACTGAGGAAGAGAAGCCTGTTTGTTGGAAATTAAGACTGCTAAAATTAGGATAGTTGGAGCGAGATAATTCTTTCTCTGAAATGTTTAAACCAGTAACAGAAAGTATTACACAGTTCTCATGCCTGATAGATTGAAATAGAAGAGGAGGAGGTGACAGAGGAGGAGGAGGAGAGGAATAAGAAGGATGCACTCCAATTATAGTAACCACCATAGTGCCTGCAAAATAGATGTCATTTATGGGGTGAACCAGAATCAGCCACATATGCTTGGAAAGCATCTTAGACACTTAACCAAGCATGAACACCTGTTTTAGTTGATCTAATATTCTTAAAAACTTCAGAAGAGATACAAGTGGATATCATGATACTGCATGTGACAAACCACACAGGCGAAGCAGCATCGCAAATTGAAGAAGAAAACTCATAATCAGTAGTAGATACAGTAAAATCATTAGACGTGACTTAACTGATGCACATAGTGCAGGTGAAGGCATTAACATTCAGAGTAAAAGACTGAGTAATTTATCTGTGGATTACATTTACTATGATAACCTCACTGAAATAATGGAGCATCTATGACTTCTTACAACATCAGCTGTCACAAGGAATACAGCTCACATAGTTGAAATAATATTTGTGATTCCATAGCTTTCAGAGAGACACATCATCGAGTACAATTATGAAGACAGTGGTCCATGAATCCCACATCCCTCAGTGTGAAACATTCCCACATAGACACGTCATAATACAAGGTTTGAACGATTTATGGTAGACAGATCCCATAGATTCACCTGGACCCAGCCTGTGAAGGCAAAGACTGGGACGTAAGTTGCACGTGTTTTTCAACAATTGCTGTCCTGACAACCTTCAGACAAACCCATGAGGTAATATTTTCCAAGGGGTATTTCAAGGCAGTAATGGAGTTGTACAGGATCAAACACCACTCAATTTTCTCCCAAAGGAAAGTGAGTTTTGTGAAATGTTTGAACAGAACAGTAAAACCCATATCTGGATGCAATCTAATCTTCATGGTTCATATGAATGGGTAGATGGCTAGATATCCTCCCAAAAATAATTGGACAGTATAACTGAACCAAACATCAAATGGCTTAAATCAGATGTGTTTGTTTTCATGATTATAAGCTTCTAAATACACTATACAGTTTCACTAAAATGGTGTATCCATGCAAGCAAATTCAGTGTAGGTGATTTGGTGCATATTTCACATTAAAAAACATTCTTTGAGAAATCTTACCTGTCATACCGGCAGCAGAAATATTTACAGTATCCAAAGTGCAACGATCAAATTCAAGAACATACATCTTAAAGGACAACAAAGGTGGAGAAATATTACAAAAATTTCTGACCTGGACATGTTTCTCAGAGAGCATGTCATAAGATGTTGGAGAGCAAGGCTTTAGTGAAATGGCTTGGCTTTCCATCATCACACAACAGTTGAGTACATAAGAGAGTGCGCAAACCTCAGACACTGCAGTGGTGGTGCTACTGATGGGAAGCACATCAGAGATGTTGATGGTATTCTCAATATGTCACCACTTGAACAGCATGTCGCTGGACAGAACTACTGTGGATCTGGAAGGAAATTGAAAAAGCATCTTGCTTATGGTGATAAGGAGATTAATCGACTAGACAAGGCCAACAAGGAAAATGACTTAGCATATGCTGCAATTCGAGGTCTGTCAGAACGTCACACTGCCGACACAATTTTAGCGGAAAAGACCAAGCAAATACGTTGAAGAAGTGGGATAGGCACAGGACAACGTATTGGGGCGTCCTCAATTGATAAGGCAATGTGTACCAGTTTGGTTCTCGGTTAAATTTATGATATTTTTGAACACAGCTCATTATACACTACAGGAGCAGAAGAAAAAACCTATAGGATATTTAAAAAATTTCATCCAATCAGTGGTGGTAGCAGCGGAAAGTGCCTGGAAGCAGAAAAGAGTAAGAAGAAGAAGATCTGTTAACACGTATAGGGTTCTACCATTGCCTCATAAATCTGGTGAATGAATTCCATTTCTGATTCGACCTCTCGCTGGGCTGTCAGCAACACTTTCATTAGCAAAATGGGCGTTTACGATAGCCAGAGAAGTAGAGAAAATACAAAGCGTCCCCGAGCAATACTATTGGACCACTTACAAATACAGATCTGCTAAATTCGTCAAGAAATGTAAAAAACCAAGATTTAGTGGGATGTGTGGAGACCTACAGAATGTGTGACTGCAAATTTAGATATTGCAGGAGGATCTGGGACCCACTGAGTTTCATATGTTATAAAAAATGGAATAACGAGTTTATTTTGACTTTTACAGGAATTTACGGCCACAAGAAGAATTATGCAGTTACTTCACCAACAACTGTGTGTTCTAAAAGTTTCGACTCTCCCAGTACTTCAGTAAATGGTAAAGTTGTTGAAATGCTTCTGGGTGCATATGATATTGACGATTTTAATGCGATTATAAAACAATCTGTAAAACGGTCTGAATCATATCTAAGAAGGTTCGATAGGAGAACTACAGGGTTTCTCAAGGAGTCAAATTTTGGAAAATTGTGGAGAAAATTTACGTGTTGGATCAATTTGCGGATGTACTCCCAATTAACACAATCTCTATTGAGTGTCATATTGCAACGATCTACCGATTAATTCGTACAATCTACAGATTATTATCTACAGTGAGGCCAAGGTACAACCTCATTGAGGTACCGACCAACTGGATATACCTGCAAGTGACTGTTCAGATACAGACGAACTTGAGTGGAATGTTTTGGACCACAACAGAAATCTAGTCGCTTTTCGAGAAGAGTAAATCAGAGTATGTCTCCACTTGATGCAGCGTTGATATAAAGAATAAAACCAATGTACACGACCATTAGTGCATCACTTCAGAGTGGGAGGATAAGTTGACAAAGTGTGAGATTCACAAGTTTTTAAAATTGATAGGATTGAAATCGCAGAGTGACATCACATGATGTAACAGCCGCAGTTCAGTATTATGAGTACATCACTCTCCAGGAATATTAATCTTACAAATATTTATCCAACAAACAGTAACAATGCTGAGATAAGAATTCTCATTCAACGCAAAGATTAAGTACTTCTCAACAGCAATTTCCTATACCTGGAAGGCAAATTTATGGACTGAAGCCCTACAGCGACAGTATCACGACTAACATGTCATGAATTCAAGAAATATGATATGAACTTAATGGCATCAATGTAGACTGCAAAAGAAATGTTGGAATCACTACAACCCTCAAAACATACGTTTCTGTATCTACCTCAATGGGACTCAATACTTTAAAAAATGCATGCTGATTCATAGACAGATCGATAAGTAATCACTTTAGTTATCCCACTAAAAATGTCCACTGGGTTCTTTGAGGATAATCGACACATCATTACGAATGCTAATCATGAATTGATTCTCGTTCAAAGTATTGTGGATAATAACACATGCATTCAAGAAGTACAAGAACAGAACAAAGTTGTGATGGATACATTGGTGTGGAAAGTGCCAAATATATCTGTATCAGACAAGGAGCATCTGGTATTATTACATATGTTGAATGAAAGTGTTCAACTGCCTGTTACGTTTCTGTTTATGGGAAATTTATGAGTATCGAGCTCTACCAAGGACACCAAGACAGTCAAGGGCATTTAAGACAACACTTCAAGTGAAAACGCCTCAATTCATTATTCTGGTACTGCAAACTCAGAGAAGAGGAAATGCGAGAAAGGACTGCAGCGAATTCAACAACTGTAAGCTAATCAATGCGAGAGAGTACTCAAATTCTGTATATTACTCATACGATAATCTACAGCTTGACTGAGACAGTACCAGTACCGGTATACTGTATGATATGTATGCTATGTTTTTCTCTTCTTACTATAAGGAAAATGAATAGCTCAGCAGTTTACAAATTAAGTGCCAGTTGTCATGATCGATTGCTCGAAGCAAAATGAGAGTATCAAAACAGGACTCACGCACCACATCGTACTCATTGTTGTTGCACTGTTGTGTGCACTCCTCACAGGGATCGTACAACGACTAGTATAAATGTAGAGGTACTGTTTGACTGCCGAAACATTCCATGATGACATCACAATGTGCGAAGGTCATTGCAAATGTACAAGGGTTTTATGAAGAATGTGGACGAATTGTGTTTAAGAATGTTGCATCCGTTGCAGTCATCAATGATGGACGTGTACTGAGGTTTCCGCGATCGTCTAATCCATTCAGTATAGTAATGTGTGCCCAGACCCGCAAAACTGTGGTGTGGTTGACATAGTTCCATCACAAACAATGAAGGGACGAAGGTGGAATGATGTAAAAAAATATGGTGACTTAGGTTCAAATCTTGGTCATACAGACAGCAAACTCTACATCAAAGGTCCTGGGATAGTATTGTGGTTGAATGTAATTTTCATGAATGCTTCAATCAGAAATCTCCAAGAGAACAACTGCCGTCAATTCTATGACTCATAATGCATAGTGAGGAAGACAAAAGAAATAGTTTCACATATGCTTCAGATAATAAACAAATCAGTAAATGATATCGCATCTTTTTGAAATTACTTATTCAACTCCTCCAACATGGACAATTGTTTTTAGGTAAGTATACACCACACACAGCCTATGCAGTCTGCCAAGGATAGGAGATATAATTTTAGATATCTCCTCTATCCAACGCTGGATCTGGTGATGGTCGATCATGGCTTGTTGCCATGGACTTACCTGAGCCGCCGGCCGTAGTGGCCGTGCGGTTCTAGGCGCTACAGTCTGGAACCGAGCGGCCGCTACGGTCGCAGGTTGGAATCCTGCCTGGGGCATGGATGTGTGTGATGTCCTTAGGTTAGTTAGGTTTAATTAGTTCTAAGTTCTAAGCGACTGATGACCTCAGAAGTTGAGTCGCATAGTGCTCAGAGCCATTTGAACCATTTTGAACTTACCTGAGACACCTTGTTTGTAGAAAAATCCCATTATTTAATATGCGAATTGATATGCATACCTCATCCAGGAAGCATTCACTGTTCTTCATGATCACCTTTCTGTATACTAATAGAGGCACACCCTCTGTCGAACGAGCTGTGGTTTTGGCTGTGGCTGCAGAGGGCCAGGGAGAAGCTGGCTGTGCCAGTCGCCAAGTCGTGTGCATGTGGTACTGTCTCTTGAACGGTAATGATAGCTTCGCAAACCATTGCTGGCTACTGCAGGACGCATTCATTTGTACGTGATGAGATAACATGTAGTAACAAATATGATGCTGAAAGCAGCTATGACATAGCGCCATTGATACTTACGCATATGCTGTCCTGGCAACTTTACACCCTGCTGTGTCACTGGACTGTAATAAATTTAATGTGATGTCGGTAGAACACTGCTGCCACTGCTAGCAAGGCAGTAGAACATTCTTATTGCAGTTTTTGATCCCTGCTGCCAGTACTTATGCAACTTGGTAGGAAGGGGAAAAATAACTTATCTGCTGGTGGATTCACAAAAACAGCTGCACATAGTGTTCTTATCTCTTTTGACTCAGACTTTCCACCTCAAAGGCAAGATCCAGTAGTCTACGTATATATACGACATGCTTGGCCAGGAGATTTCACTTGTTTTACAGTCCGCACCGAGATTAAATTTACAAAGACGAAATGTAACACTATAGAGGACTACGATGCTGCTGGCAAGTGTGCCCACTATGCAGAAGGGGACGGGAGAAAATCCTCACTTTTACTGAATGATGTGTGTGTGTGTGTGTGTGTGTGTGTGTGTGTGTGTGTTTGTGTGTGGATAATAATAATAAGATGGTTATCCAATGTAATGCTTTCCTTTCTTCCAGAATTTTTCAGTGAGATTGCAGCCATGGGAATGAAGAAGTTCTCACCACTCCACCAGCAGCAATATATCAAGTTGAGTACAAGAAGAGGTATACACTGCATATGACCCATCTGCGTTGCGTGTGTGTGTGTGTATGTGTGTGTGTGTGTGTGTGTGTGTGTATTACTCTTACATGAAATGCGCAAGAAAAGCTCACGTATTTTAGGTTAGATGCATAAATCTTCACATATGAATGTGCTCCTGTCACACGTATGTAACTGATATTTTTACAATAAAAATTGACACTTGCATGTATTACTTACGAGATATTCTTTTTTTTATGTTTCAGCTGCTATCGATGCCACACCTACTTACATTGAGACTGATGCTTATGTCGAGCCAAAGGAATATTGGAAGCCATTAATCTCAATGATATCACACCTGCTCACATTGAACAAGAGAGAATATTAAAAACCAATATTCTGATTAGTATTGAGCATGATGAATGGCTGAAATACCTATGTGGCTACACCAATGTCAATGATTCTTCACATAAGTACAGGAAATTATTGTTATTATTACTGTTATTATTACTATTATTATTATTATTATTGATGTCTACATATGTCTCTTACACACACATGATAATTATCAATGTTGCCCCTTCCTTTGAAGGGGTAAAAGTATGTGCGGGTGGGTTTGTGACAACACTGTTGATGATGGAATCACCTAAAGATGGGTTAAGGTATTCATCGCATGGCCTCAAAAACTTTAACTGTTGAAGATTACAAGGAATGTCTACTCGAGTGTGTTGGCAATATTCTGTCTCAACCTCCGCACCTGGTGTGCCAAGTAGTCTTTCAGCTGCAAGAGCGTAAAGTACTTACTGCACTGTTGCTGAAAGTAGGTGTCTCGTGTTGTGATGACAAAATGTTCATTTGTGGGGATGGGATCAGCACCCTGCTGCTCTGATGCTAATCACTTGGATCATAGTGAGAGAATTTATAGTGGAGACTGAGGCTAGACACCATAGATCTCGGTGTTTCAAATTTATATTGTTTTGTTCAGTAATTCAGGAGATACATGTGAATGCAGAGGATAGCTTAACTTTTCAGCTATAAAAGCATGTAGAATCCATTAACTGAATACGTGTCTGGGTAATCCCAAAACACTTGCCCTAAAAACTTGCAACTATGTCATCTAACCCCAGGTGGGATTAATTCGTATATCCCTAGGGACAGGATGGAATAATCTCACATGCATAAGGATACTTAGAACAGTAATTTTCGGGAGAAACATTTTATTTTATCAAAACTTGAAAAAACTTCCTTTTCAAAGAATAACCCTGAAGAAATAAGACTTGAACAAAACAAATCCTGCTTGAATGTATACACAACACTGTGAAATTACATGTGTGAACAAATAATGAATCCTTCAAAAAAATAAATTCTTCTTATTATAGCTACCTACAGTTGTTCAAACAGAATTAGTTCAGTGTTCTACATCGACCAGAAATGTGGTCGGTTTGAACTGATAGATCCAATTTCTACACAATTTCACTTCAGTTGTATCAAACTGTATCATTCTCATCTGAACAGCTCCAGTTATCCCCTTCTTACCATGATGGGCGCAAGAGTCTGATTTCCATCTCTTTCGACAATATTTCCAGGGCAGTGGTGGGCATGGTACTTCTCCAAAACAGTCATTTACATGGTTTTAGTGTGATTAGGAGGGCCTTCAGTTTGTGGAGGACTCGTTGCTGGTCTTGTTCGATGTGTCCTGTCGGAATCTTTTGAGGGTCTCCAGGATTAGTGAGAAATGTCAAATGAGAACTCTCACCTTCATCTAGATAGGAGGCTTAGGGTGAAATCACATATCCATGGAAAGGTTGTTTAGCCTCTGAACTATCATTAAGGAAGGTCAAATTGTCGTCATTTTCGGCATAGCTAATATCTGACACACTGTCATCGGAATCGATAGAAGAAAATTCAGATCAACTTTTCTTGGGGAGCTATAATACCGATAACCACCTTTTCTTAGGCCAAGATTGGATTGCTGTTGTGATCCAGCTGTAGGGAAATAACTAATTTCTTCTGGCGTGATGATTATTTACTTATTTTGTTCAGAAATTATTTCTCTTTTAATGAACAGCAAATTATGAAGAAAAAATTTACTCACCAGTCAGAAAAACGATGAGACGGGAGCCCTCCTCTCGTGATGCTTCCAAGCAGACTGGAGTTATGGTGGAGTGGGTCGATGGTGTACCTTTACACGCACTCCTCACTAGCGTGATGACAATGGTCTAATTCCAGGGTGGCAGTAAACAGAATGTATGTGCTAACTAGCCCCTTGTGCCAACTAACATGTTTTCCTTACTCTACATGCACGTGGGTTAGTAGCAGATACCATTTGTCATAGGTTTGTGTACTCGAATGAATATACGGGGTGTTAGGAGTGTAAGTGCAGAGCCTGTGGTCATCGGTACCTTAGTATGTGTATTAGTTGTTTTTTCTCTACGTCTAACAGTCTTATCGCAAACGCGTTGTAGGGAAGCAGCCTACTCACACCTTATAAAATTCACATCAGTCTTTCCATTGTGTGCCAGCCAAGTCTGCTGTAACTAGCTCTGACGTCATAAATGTTGCGCAATACTTTTAAAATCAAGTAAATAACCTGAAACGTTTCTGGCATGTCAGGAGTAATACTAAATCAATATGTGTTGAATGTCAGTTCAATAACTTTAACCATTTTCAAAATTTGGACGTTTTTCTGTAAAAATCATTGGCGCAACAGAAAAGAGCTAGAGACTTAAAAATTTATATTTAGATTCCTTTTTCACAATAATTTAGTAGAAACAGTCTTCTGGATCTCACAAATTAAGATTTTAGTTGAAACTCAATATTTTCTGGTTTTTGTCTTAAAAATTAAGGAAGCAAGATAGATTAAGTAGGCTAATAAATAAGGCTAGGACGTTTAAATTTAAGTACAATGGAGATCCGCTATAATCATAAAGATGTGAGAAGTTGCAACTGAATAACTATATAACTATAGCGATAGCATATCTCCAAAGGGCAAGTTCAGAGCTCGTCTACTGCGTGTAGTGTAATTAAATTAATTCTCTCGCCCAAAATATTTGACTTAGCCACGTCAGACTTTTATTATGATTACTTACCTGTGTGCTGAATGCACATTTAAATTGAGAGCTTCATCGGCCATCAGCAAAGGAAGCGATGATTTATTCAATAACTTCAAGTGGTGCATTACTAGCCCAGCGGCTAGTTGGGAGAGCCGATTTGATCAGGCGTTCCCTTAGCCGTCCGCACCGCGGCTTTATATATAAGAACGCTGCACGAGGAAAAAACGCCCCAGGTCTCTCCAGACGCTGATTAGCATACCATCTGTGTCGGGAGTCGCGTCGCGTCAGTATCATTGCTATAAACAGCCTCGGATGCCGTATTAAGTTACTCGGGATACGCGTAACCATGAAATCATTTTCGAATGAAGTGTTAATTCTGGGATGACTTTAATGATCTATCTTCAGTTTGCGTATGTCGTATTTTCACGTGCCGTCGCGGGACAGACATTCTACCATTATTTAGCGTGGCGTTTGATGAACATTATCATCAAATTATGGCAAGCATTCACTTAAACATTTAATTTGGGCAGTTATACTTGCATCAGCCCATTAGACTCTGAACTGCTCTGGTAGTTGGATTGTGTCGATTTTTTTTTTTTTTTTTTTTTTTTTTTGTCTGTGACTTTCAGAATATAGCGAACGTTTTTACAGGTTCGTTTTTGATTATGAATCCCAGACAATCTCCTAATTCCTCAGAGCTATAAGCTGTAGCTATAAGTGTATTTCTCAGATGAAGTTGCCAATATTATAGTTAGAGAGCCAGTGTTGAGAACGGCAAAAGACAGCATAAATGACAGAAACATTTATATAACAATTAATTCCACCCGCCGCCCCACATACGGTGCTAATCGGCCGGGAAGGAAACTGAGTAATAGTGAAAGTGATTTTTAAATATTCGGATTCGGGAGTGAAATGCGACAAGCAACTGAGTAATAGAACAGTGATAGTGTTACGTGTGTATGTGGACGACGCAATTGGATTAACAACGCATCTGGATTGACGGAGCTGGCACTGAGTCTAGCGGCGCTGCCGGCATCGCGAGAAGCTAGTTTCGCCTCAACGCAGTCGTCCGCCAGAGCAACCAGAGCCGCGCCTGCAGTTGCGGGCCTCGCAAACACACAGCAGCCGTTGAAGTGCCGTCTACAGTACAGCGCGCCGCGTCGCATCAGTAATCCTGGTACGCCGCGCCGGCAACGCCATACGTCGTGCAGAAGGAACTAAGTTAAGTGAAAAGCTGTTAAAATTTTTACTAACCTGCACTAAAAGACTGTCGGCAGTGGAACTGCCAAAAGAAACTGAGGGTAAACTTAAATCAGAACCTATGTCTGTTGAGGGAACTGTAAATCCAGACAACGGTTCAAGTGTAAATATGCATGAAAGTAGTAATGTTAAAGTGAAATATGAAGTATTGTCTCCAGACAGTAGTGTGAAAAGGGGCAATGACTCAATAATAGAGACCCCTGTAGTAAAGCAGAAATTAGAAATTGTTAATTTATTGGATGGTAGTTTATCTGATGAGTTAAAAACGAAACAGTCAACAGAGGTGGTAGAGTTTAAGAAGGAGAAGTTAGCTATGACTGATCAATCAGATGTTTCATTTAGTTTTGATGATTCTGGTGCTGGAACTAGTTTTTCGTCACCTGAGTGTGATAAGAAACCAGCTAGTGAGCAACCCAAAGATACTGGGGCTATTGATTTAAATGTTATATTACAAGCAATAGCTACCAGTAATGCTGAATTAAAGTCTGAAATAACTCAGGCCAAAAGCAGTAATGCTGAATTAAAATCTAATATAATTGAGGTAAATAACAGGATTGTGGCCAGCCAAACTAATTTTAATGAACAATTGGAGGTAATGGACGATACCTTCAAGGCTGTTTGCAATAAGTTGAAAGAGGATCTGGACAGTTTAAATTATAAAATTGACTACAACCATGAGGATATTAAGAAAAAGCTTGCTCAACAATTTTATGAAATGTATAAAACAGTAAAATCCAAAGTTGCTGAGGTTCGGAAAGACTTCCAAATGGAAGATGCGAAGCTGGAGCTCAAGTTAACAGAAAAGATCGAGGCGGAATCTGAACTGTGCTCAGATAGGTTTAAAGATGTTAACATAAAAGTAAACATATGTCAAGCAGAAGTAGGTGCAATCAAAACTGATACTACTCACATTGTGCAAAGAGTAGATAATGTTGAAATGAGAGTAGAAAATATTAGTACTAACATTGCTAACATTGAGAATAAAGTAGCTTCAGTAACTTCTCGTAATGGTAGTATACAACAAGTTGTAGCTGCAAACGCCGCTCTTATCGGGTGTCGGCAGTTCTTGCGGTTCGATCCAGATAAAAATATTCACCCTCTAGATTTCTGGAACGATTTTGAAGATGTGATTCCACCAACTTAGTCTGAACGAGAGAAAATCTCATTTATTAGAAGCCATTTAGCAGGTGACGCCATGCGTTGGTCAGCTGATGTTATGTTGAAGTGTAAAACATTAGCGGAATTTAAAACACCTTTCATTAATGAGTATTGGTCTAGTAATAAGCAAAATGAAGTGTTGAGAGAATTTTGGAGCGGAAAACGCTTCAATGCAGGCAAGGAATCTATTAAAGAGTTTGCTAGGTCATGGATCTCACGTTTGTCACATTTGGCCGAAAAGCTAAAACCTGAAATGGTAATACTAGGTCTTGAAGCCAAACTGCCATGGTATTGGCAAACTAGAATTATATCTGCCCCTAGAGACAATCTGGATCGTTTCATTGAATATTTGGAAGGTGTAGAGCGTGTGGCTGCCAATGAGAAGCAAGCACGTAATAACAGAAATGCTAATAACACTAGTAGTAATTTTAAGAATGAGCAGAATGGCAATGTAAACATCAGAACAGTGGGTGTTCGCCATCCTAAGAGAGGTAGGAATTGGAGAAATAATTATCAGAACCAACAATGGCATCCAAATGATAGTAATTTTGTTCAGAACAAAATTATGCAGGTAAACAACAGTGCGGAAAGCAATGCTGTGCCAGTTAATTATAATGGAAATAAAGGAAACAGTAGTAGGCCGAAGCAGGAAAACTAGTTCCCGTCTGTGTGGACACTGGCGCTCACCAGGCGGTTACTTTTCCTAAGCCAGTAGTTACGGTAATTGGTAAGACAGATCAGAATACTCAAACTGAACATGTGGATGAAGGGTTGATAGCATCTAAGGATACAGCAGAAATATTAAATCACTCACAGTATTTGATAGATACCGTGTTGGAGACGCTTTCTAAGTGGGAAGAGAAAGAGAAGGCGCAGAAATGTAACAGTAGGGAAGAGCTACAAAATACTGAATTGACAGGTGAAGAAGCAGAAGAAATTCATGCTTATATTTACGATGAGGATGATGTGCTCTTATCTAAAGTGCCTGTGCAGGATGTTGATACTGTACTAATAGATTTAGGACAGGAGGTAAGTGAGAATGTAGAGGGTAGCCTGTTGGGGGTCGATGAACCCAATAGCTGTGACCAGTTGTCACTTGAGAAGGAACCCGACGATAAAAGTGAAAGTGGTTTAGCTGTAACTAGTGCTATGCCCGGTCTGGAGGTGCAGAATCGCTCAGACTACAGTAATTTGGGTCATGTTCAGCAAACTAAGTATAATGAAGTCGTGCGGTGTTTCGATTTGAAATTAATAGACCGACTGGAAAAGGCAGCTAAAAATTTAATTCAGGAAAGCCCTACACACTTTGACCTAAATGTAATGAAGACAGATGTCGATCACTTTAGTTGGAGACAAATACGAAAGGAACTATTGGATGAGTTTGAGGAACCATCTGTACAACCTAGAATAAGCCACCCTATAATAATAGTGAATATGTTGGGTATCAATGTACGTTGTCTTTTAGACAGTGGAAGCGAGGTGAGTGCGATATCTCAGTCCTTCTTTGATGCATTACCTGGTAAAGACAAGCTTACAGTAATGAGTGTATCAGGACTAAGAATAACTGGTGCTACTGGCAAGGTGTCAAAAACGGTAAAGCAAGAAGCTTTGCTGCCCTTTAACATTAATGGTAATTTAATTGATCATCCATGCTTAATTGTAAACTATCTCAGTATTGAGGTTTTAATTGGCATAGATTTCTTGTCGAAATATCAGAGTGTTGTTGACTTTGAAAGAAGCCAGTTAAAAATTGTCTTGCCGATAACCGGAGTAATTACGGTACCTTTTATTGATAAACATGTTGTAACTAATGATGAAACTTGGGAGCTGCCTATACGAGTTCTGAAAAATTGGAGCTATTGGGACGAAGGTGTTAATCTTAGTAAAAGTAAGCTAAACACAGAAGAAGAAGAAGCAATTATTTTGGACCATATAGAAGCTAAATTGCAGGAAATCGATAAAATTTCAGCTAATCAGAAGGAAGAACTGAGACAGGTTTTAAAAAGGCATCATAAGGTATTTTCAAATCGATCTGGCGTGGTCAAAGGCTATGAATGAATGCTGTAGGGAGGAGGTTGTTCTGTAACCTCTACACAGTGTGGCAGCTGTGCAGTCCCAGCTCTGTGAGATCTTCTTTCCTTTTCAGGTCTCACTCATTCTTCATCTTTCCTATCTACAAAAATTTCGACCCCTTCTTTCCAATACGAAAATTTTCTGAAACCAATGAATTCTGTAGGGAAGAGGTTGTTCTGTAACCTCTACACAGTGTGGCAGCCGTGCAGTCCCAGCTGTGTGAGATCTTCTTTCCTTTTCAGGTCTCACTCATTTTTCATCTTTCCTATCCACCAAAATTTTGACCCCTTCTTTCCAATACGAAAATTTTCGGAAACTAATGAATTCTGTAGGGAGGAGGTTGTTCTGTAACCTCTACACAGTGTGGTAGCTGTGCAGTCCCAGCTGTGTGAGATCTTCTTTCCATTTCAGGTCTCACTCACTCTTCATCTTTCCTTTCCACCAAAATTTTGACCCCTTCTTTCCAATACGAAAATTTTCTGAAACTAATGAATTCTGTAGGGAGGAGGTTGTTCTGTAACCTCTACACAGTGTGGTAGCTGTGCAGTCCCAGCTGTGTGAGATCTTCTTTCCTTTTCAGGTCTCACTCATTCTTCATCTTTCCTATCCACCAAAATTTTGACCCCTTCTTTCCAATACGAAAATTTTCGGAAACTAATGAATTCTGTAGGGATGAGGTTGTTCTGTAACCTCTATACAGTGTGGCAGCTGTGCAGTCCCAGCCGTGTGAGATCTTCTTTCCCATTTCAGATCTCACTCACTCTTCATCTTTTCTATCCACCTAAAATTTCGACCTCTTCTTTCCAACACATTAAATTTTACGTTACGGTTATCAAGCCAATAACAAACTAATGAATTCTGTAGGGAAGAGGTTGTTCTGTAACCTCTACACAGTGTGGCAGCTGTGCAGTCCCAGCTATGTGAGATCTTCTTTCCATTTCAGGTCTCACTCATTCTTCATCTTTCCTATCTACAAAGATTTCGAAAATTTTCTGAAACTAATGAATTCTGAAGGGAGGAGGTTGTTCTGTAACCTCTACAGTGTGGCAGCTGTGCAGTCCCAGCTGTGTGAGATCTTCTTTCCCACTTCAGGTCTCACTCATTCTTCATCTTTCCTATCCACCAAAGTTTCGACTCCTTCTTTGCAATACAAAAATTTTCCGTCATGGCTATCAAGCCATGAGTTCTGTAACCATTCTATCCACCGATTAGTTTTTTCCGTCATGGCTATCAAGCCATGAGTTCTGTAACCATTCTATCCACCGATTAGTGAAAAAAAATACCTACTGTGAAAAACCTAAGTATGACATAAACAACAGAGAAGTAGATGTAATTAAGATACAAATGTATTTGAGTAACAAGTATGTATAGAACCCTGGTAATATTATAAGTACAAAGTGTTGTTTTATTGGAAATGGTCCACCAACAATATTTAAATTTAAAAAGATATAAAAATTCGTGTACAAGCAGGATCTGAAGTGGCTGTGAAACCTATTGTATGCATTAGAGCTAACTAATTAATAGTAAAAGAGATTGATTAGTGTTATGAAAAATATGCAGATAAGTTGTAAAAATGAACTCACCTTGTGTAGCAAGGAATGGCAGTGTAATAGAACTGAACAGTGTTTGTGGTTGAGACGTGAAGGACACGTCCCTGAAGTATTTATAAGGTTGGAGCTGGCCATTATTTTGGTGTTCGGTGTGCGGTGACACACCTACAGGTATTGAGGTTATGAGTTGGAGGCGTGAATGCGACCATAGGTACCCTTATGTTAGATGAGACAGAGCAGCTCATGGTGTCCTATAGGTTTAAGGAATTTAGCATTACTCTCGTCCATAATTACTTAATGCACTTAAGTGGTAGGTCGAGAGAGACTACCTGTGGTTTCAGCGTCAGATCGAGTGGAAATGAATTGCCACGTGAGCAAACTGATCAGCTGCAATACTCTATAGACATGAAATAAATGTGCTGTCCTGTGCTTTAAATGTTAATAGAGTGAGTGTTAAATAAGTACATACATTAGCAACATAATTGAGTAACATAATGGCAGACGTGAAACATTATTTATAGCTCAGCATAAATACACTTCGATGAAGTAAGTACATAATTGCAGATGTGGAACTGACACAGCAGTAGAGGACCAATAAGTGGATTTAGTGGTCAACTAAACGTAGTGTGTTTTGAACACTCAGAACTGTACTATTACCACATGTACAAAGTAGCTGAGAAGACAACTACTAATCAAATATACTCATACTATCTCTAAGAATAAGGTAATCAAAGATGAGTCAGCTAAGTAAATAAAATACAAATGTATCAGGAATGTACCGAGCACTGGTTCAGTGTTCTGGCCCGGAAATAATAAATTGAGATTACAAAGGATTCATGATTGTATGCCTTGAGCATAAATTTTCTCTAGTATGTGACTAACGGCGTTTTGAGCCATTTGTTTACCGATTTTATGACAGTTAAGTAACTGCAAGAGTAAAATTGAAAAAGTTCTGTTAACTTTGTTCCAGCAACATATTGAAAGATAAAATGTGTATATCCCCATTTCATTGTGACCCACCCTTAGATATTAAGTGAACAGAGTCTGAGGCACTCTTTTTGTTTGTTCTACAGGACAAACCAGATAATGGCAGCCTGGTAGCTGCGTGAAAGTGTGGAGTGACTTGGACACAACTCACAGTGACCCCTCCCCTTTCCCCATGTAATTTAAAGTAACGTGAAGGACGCACACCATAGCAAATTCCCCTCCTCTACCCTTGTGAATGGAAGTGTAGAACGCAAGCCAAAGCGGCTACAACCATGTGTGTAAAAATGAAATTGTCATGATTGTAAAATTTTCTTTCAGGTTTAGAAAAGACTGCTAAGATATAATCATCTGTTTATGTATCATGTATAACTGTGTTATTTTCTTTTAATTTGTGTATGTAAAAATGTATTTAATGGATTTAAGATTTTCATAATTTTACATATTTTTATGTGTTTGTTTGTCTCAAGCAATGTGTATGCCAAAGTGTTTCACTGATTTTGCTTAAATTTTGAGGGATAATATTCCTTAAGAGGCAGTGAACATGCCAGTAATTTAAATAATTGAAGTAGGTAATCGATTTTCTTGTAATATTTCTATATGTTTACATTTAAATTTTAATTTTCATAGGGAGTTAAGCTGTATTCTTGCTTCCCTTTTTGTAATTAATTTTTTTTTCATTCATAAACATTCAAAAAGAAAATTTAAGTAGAGGGTGATGTAGGGAAGCAGCCTACTCACGCCTACTAATCTGCTGTAACTAGCTCTGACGTCATAAATGTTGCGCAATACTTTTAAAATCAAGTAAATAACCTGAAACGTTTCTGGCATGTCAGGAGTAATACTAAATCAATATGTGTTGAATGTCAGTTCAATAACTTTAACCATTTTCAAAATTTGGACGTTTTTCTGTAAAAATCATTGGCGCAACAGAAAAGAGCTAGATACTTAAAAATTTATATTTAGATTTCTTTTTCACAATAATTTAGTAGAAGCAGTCTTCTGGATCTCACAAATTAAGATTTTAGTTGAAATTCAATATTTTCTGGTTTTTGTCTTAAAAATTAAGGAAGCAAGATAGATTAAATAGGCTAATAAATAAGGCTAGGACGTTTAAATTTAAGTACAATGGAGATCCGCTATAATCATAAAGATGTGAGAAATTGCAACTGAATAACTATATAACTATAGCGATAGCGTATCTCCAAAGGGCAAGTTCAGAGCTCGTCTACTGCGTGTAGTGTAATTAAATTAATTCTCTCGCCCAAAATATTTGACTTAGCCACGTCAGACTTTTATTATGATTACTTACCTGTGTGCTGAATGCACATTTAAATTGAGAGCTTCATCGGCCATCAGCAAAGGAAGCGATGATTTATTCAATAACTTCAAGTGGTGCATTACTAGCCCAGCGGCTAGTTGGGAGAGCCGATTTGATCAGGCGTTCCCTTAGCCGTCCGCACCGCGGCTTTATATATAAGAACGCTGCACGAGGAAAAAACGCCCCAGGTCTCTCCAGACGCTGATTAGCATACCATCTGTGTCGGGAGTCGCGTCGCGTCGGTATCATTGCTATAAACAGCCTCGGATGCCGTATTAAGTTACTCGGGATACGCGTAACCATGAAATCATTTTCGAGTGAAGTGTTAATTCTAGGATGACTTTAATGATCTATCTTCAGTTTGCGTATGTCGTATTTTCACGTGCCGTCGCGGGACAGACATTCTACCATATTTAGCGTGGCGTTTGATGAACATTATCATCAGATTATGGCGAGCATTCACTTAAACATTTAATTTGGACAGTTATACTTGCATCAGCCCATTAGACTCTGAACTGCTCTGGTAGTTGGATTGTGTGGATTCTTTTTTTTTTTTTTTTTTGTCTGTGACTTTCAGAATATAGCGAACGTTTTTACAGGTTCGTTTTTGATTATGAATCCCAGACAATCTCCTAATTCCTCAGAGCTATAAGCTGTAGCTACAAGTGTATTTCTCAGATGAAGTGGGCACTAGGAATTCTAATTACAGGCTTCACGTTTTGCTAATCACTATCTGGTTGCCAATATTGTAGTTAGAGAGCCAGTGTTGAGAACGGCAAAAGACAGTATAAGTAATAGAAACATTTATATAACAATTAATTCCACCTGCCGCCCCACTGCGTCAATAATTTCTTATGTGATGTTTCTGCACAGTCGCAACTACACTATTCAGTGGAGTATGCCTATCAGCATAGATTGTCCGTTTTGTGTCCACCACACTTTACTACCTGATCTGCTGCCCAGTGGAAAATAAGCATTAATCACTTACTCTTGCCACATGAAGTGCTAACTAATCTAAAAACATTCTACTCCTAATAGCTATAACTATTAGCCTGCAAATTATGTAAATATTGCTTAATGTTGTTCAGTACACTCTCCTCAGTCACCAATGAAAATATCGGTACATATACCCCTGACACCCCCCTATTCTGTACAATGTGTACACGACAGTGTGATTGTGGTTCGTTTACTTCACATCCTGCTCGTCATACCAGTTAGTCTCGTTTCTTCTATTGTATAAAATTCCGTAAATAACGAATAGGAAATGAAGTAAAATGTCTCTAATGTTTCTCTGTTTGGATATAAAAAAATTTTCTTAATAAACCAGAATTTAATTATAGGCTTGTTAATGTTTACAAAGTAGCCGGATGGAGTGGCCGTGCGGTTCTAGGCGCTACAGTCTGGAGCCGAGCTGCCGCTACGGTCGCAGGTTCGAATCCTGCTTCGGGCATGGATGTGTGTGATGTCCTTAGGTTAGTTATGTTTAATTAGTTCTGAGTTCTAGGCGACTGATGGCCTCAGAAGTTAAGTCGCATAGTGCTCAGAGCCATTTGAACCAATATTTACAAAGAAGACGCTAACCCTCTAAGGTGTACGAATGACGAACTGGTGTTCTGCAGAAAATGATTAAGTGCTTTGCAAAAAATTATTAATAATATATCGATATTTTTTCGACATTTTGACGATACTAATTTGGCAGATATAGATTTCATAACGGTCCACTGTTGGTGCCATAAAACTTCATGTGTGCATGATTACCAACAATATTAGAAATTTTTCCATTTTATATTCTTTATGAAAAAAAATTATGCTGTGCTAACCATTAACTTGGTATTTTCGTCTTATTAGTAATGGTCGGTAGAGGTTGGAAGTCGTCATTGTTGGAACAACTGCGAAACCATGAGATCTAAACAGTGTGGTTACACGCTGCCTACATGCCTGCCTGCATGTTAAATAGATATTCAAAATGTCATCCCGCCTCTACTCATAGAATAACTGAGTGACAACAGCCTCTATATATCTCATTTCATAATCATTACTACAAATAAGCACCATATTTCAACAATAATGTCTCTGTAATGCAATTTCCTGAAAAACACCTGTTCTGTGTGGCGCGATTGTCTTTTCAGCACAGAATGAAAAAAAAAAAAAACAGCAAATCGTTTCACTGCATCACTGTAATCGGTTTGGTTCTCTTTTATCTGTTTCCAGGATTCTGCGCAGCGAAGGTACAGTTATCGCGACAGCACAATATTATTGAAAGTGCCTCTGATACGTTCTTCATAAATCTGGCTAAAATACGCCAGTAAAATACTTCTTAAGCCTTCAGAAAACGGACGTCTAAATTGTGAGGCCCACTAATCTACGTGAATAAGACGTTGAGTAACAAGAAAGTACGTGTTATTTTATTGATTAAAATTAATCAAATCATTGCATTCGCATTGCTAAGTTGAGCTTCGTTGCCCCACTTGTGATCGGTATATGTAAAACGAGTGGGCTGATAAACTGATCCGAACTAAAGTAAATTAATGTTGGAGTGGCAATAATAATTGCTCTTTCATATTTTATTACTCTTTTAGCCATGATGTTGGATGGACAGCAGATATATGGAACCGATATATACATTTTTGCTTTAATTCCTATCTGCCTTAAGAAAACGCTTTCTGTTATTTGATCGAGTCCGTTACAATAATGTCGTGAAATTTTAATTGTGTACAGGAAACTTTGCTTCGCTCGGTGTAATCAGTAGCCCATAAAATTAAAATATGGCACCCCACGACCTTATCTCTCTGAATAAATGCTATGAAATAATGAAAATTAACTATTGGTAGGTTCACCAATTCAGAGAAACTAAACAGAACACATTGTATTCCCCAATATTAATTAATATCAGTTTGCTTATCACTGACTGTAGAAGGATGACTGCCAGTATAAAATCGAGAGTGTGTTAACCTGTAAATATAAACGTAGATTGTGCAGTATAAGTGAGCTATGCGAAAACTTCCGTGACTATTGTGATCCTAAATTCATTGAGTATAACAGTGTCACTTAAGCGTCACAGAAAATGATGGTTCCTACACAGCATATTCGCAAATTTTATCTTAGAACTCTTCCATTGGTCCGTGTTTGCATACAAAAACAACAATACGGGAACTGTGAGTCCGCCTTAATGCAAAACACTTTTGTTATTTATTTATTCCGAAAACCAGTTTCAGCGATAAATATCACCATCAACAGTGGGTTCTTTAAATTTAACACATGCAGAAAATAGCATAGTTGTAAAACACTGTAAAACATTATTACATTTGTGTTGTTTGTTTTTTAAATATTGTTTTCTGCGAATACTTTCATAATACCGGACACCATAATGAATTACAGCGTAGGTTTAAGATTGTTGTCGTTGTTTGCGGCATATTTTCTGTGTTTTTTGTTGCGGTTTTTCTCGGCAGGAAATATGTCATCTGCAACTGTATGAGCGGCTGTAAGTAAACAAATACGAAAACGTGAACTTACGTATGTCATCGTTATATAATTAGGATTGCGGTAGTGTTGTGGACACAGTTTTGGTGTGTACTAGGTTGTTACTTAGTTTGTCGTGTACTCACGTTCGTTGGACGGTTTGCAGCTACTTTTATACACAGAAAAACATAACTTTCGTACTTCATTCATCACCCGAAACATTACGCCATCAGGTTCCCGGGTTCGATTCCCGGCGGGGTCAGGGATTTTCCCTGCCTCGTGATGACTGAGTGTTGTGTGATGTCCTTAGGTTAGTTAGGTTTAAGTAGTTCTAAGGTCTAGGGGACTGATAACCGTAGATGTTAAGTCCCATAGTGCTCAGAGCCATTTGAACCATTTTTTTCTGATGACTTCTATTCCTTATTTATGTCTCATGGGGAGGTGGTTCTTGTGCGTGTGCGTGCTTTCTGTTCTGTGTGCTGTGTCAGTTCTCCCAGAGCGCTAAAGAATGTGTTGTTGCAACGTGTTGTGATCTCGTTTATTACATTTTCCCCTTCCGATATAGCCTTTTGTATGCAATAATTTCCTTCTGTTGTTAGTTGTCGGTATTGACAGAGATCTACACATTCTGAAACACAGCAAACGCAAGCAAACTGTGATTCCTATAGAGGCAAGAAGAGATCGTTTGAGAAACTGATAAAAGAAACCAAATCTAATTACTACATCAACAAAATTACAGTTTATAATAATATCACAAAGACTACATGGTCACACACAAAAGAAGAGGTGTTGACACGAACAACAGTGAGAACATAACTATAAAAAAGTAAGAAGGTAATCAAGAACCCTAAAGAAGTCAGTAATATTTTATATCAACCTTATTTTGAGGTAGTGGGCAAATCAATAAAGTAGAACTGTCCTAACACAAAATGCATACAAAGTACTCCTCATGAGACAAAAAGTTTGTCCCTTCTCTCAACATATGAACCCGAATTAGTAAAAATTATACACCAATTAAAAATCAAAAAATACTGAGGGATTGGAAAGAATTTCTACTAGACTAATTAAATTCTGCTTGCAGTGGGTGTTAAAGCTTCTGACTTTTCCCATAGACTTAATCATGGAAGAAGGAATATTCCCGACATTTTTAAAAAAATAATTAAGTGATCACTATTTTCAAAGGAGGCAGCAGGAAGGTCCCGGAACTTACCAACCAATAACTACTACATCTGTCTTACCTAAAATAACAGAGTGTGTAATTAAAAACTCAGTGGTAAATTTATAGAAAAATTAGTCACTTAAATTTGCATAGGCAAGTTATAGTAACAAAAAAAGGTTATTGATTTAAAATATGTAATGGATGAAGTGGTCAAAATAATAAACTATGTAATATCTCTACCAAATTTTGCGTGGCAGAATGGGTAACGAACACGACGAACTTCTACTACATCCAGAAGTGGGATAGCTATCCAGAGGAAAAGCACTATTGACGCTTTACGGACATCATAATAGATTAGATTAGTTTTTCGTTCCATAGATCCGTGCTGAGGAGATCCTCGTGGATGTGGAACACGGCAACTTTTTTTAAAAGCTGAAATAACAATACTAATAGTATGAATATATACAATACATCATTTGTTTCTATTAAAAAATTCGTCAATGGAGTAGGAGTTGGCCACTAGTAAGTCTGTCGGGCTCCTTTCAAACTGATCTTTATTTGTAACTAAATTTTTTATGTTTGCTGGCAAATTATTGAAGATGAGTGTTCCTGAGTAGTGAACCCCTTTTTGAACTAAAGTAAGTGCTTTTAAGTCCTTGTGCAGATCATTTTTGTTCCTGGTAGTGTATGTATGAACTGAGCTGTTTGCTGGAAAAAGACATATATTATTTAGGACAAATTTCATTAAGGAGTAAATATACTGAGAGGCAGTAGATAGTATACCCAGTTCTTTGAAGAGGTTTCTACAGGACGTCCGTGAATTTACTCCACAAATAATAAGTATTACACGTTTTTGGACTCTGAAAGCTTTTGTTTTACTTGAACAGTTACCCCAAAATATTATACTACATGACATTATGGAATGAAAGTAGGCAAAGTATGCAAGCTTTTTCATTTGTATGTCGCCTATGTCTGCTAACACTCGAATTGCAAATACAGATTTGTTAAGGCGTTTCTGCAGTTCTGTGGTGTGCTCCTCCCAACTGAATTTATTATCAAGTTGTAATCCCAGAAATTTAAGACTGTCAACCTTCTTTAATGCGTAAAATAATTCAGTAAAACACTGTATTGAATTTTTAAGAAACCCTTAGGGTTGTTAACACGCACACATATGTTAGAAGTTTTTACAAAGTGCAGAGAAACTGACTTGTCATTGTAGAGGAGGAGTGCTACAGTTTTTAATACATGAGACAAACTCGCACCTTTTGAGAGAAAACCAATATTTTGGATTTCTTCAGTTCATGCAAACATTTTAATTACTTTTCCACTTTTCATGAATGTGTGGCTGAAAACAATTTTAAAGTAGATGAAGTTTCTGAGCTACTTATAGACCACTTACATAACTTTGAACAAATTCTTCTGCAATATTTTCCACAGATTAGTGAGCATAACTCCTGGGTTTGAAATCAGTTTTCTGTAGCAGCTAAGCCAGCAGGCTTAAGTATAAGAGACTATGAAATAACTAATGGACTTAAAGAGTGATTCTGATTTAAAGCAAACTCACAAAGATATGCCATTACAAAGTTTCTGGGCGAATTTATTAGAAGAATATTTGATCTTATCAAAACAAGCTATTATCGTTTTACTTCCGTTTACAACTGGAGATTGGTGTGAACCAGGATTTTCTTATTATGCTTCAATGAATACAGAGTTTAGAAACAGGCTTGGCACTGCACCATATATTGCAATTCAACTTTCTGTTTTTATACCTGATATCAAAAAGATTTGTTATTTAGGGACCCAAAATCACTCAAGCCATTGAAAACTTTATTCTACTTTTTTGTTATGTGTTAAGAAAAAAATAAAACAATTCCTAAATACATTTGAAATTAATAATTAATTCTGTCCGTTTTTAAAATTTTACAGTAATTTCTATGTTATCTATTATGACTGAAAATTGAAGTAATCACCGAATAAAGCAATTTTTTTGAGTTTTTAAAATTTTATTAAGATTCAAAATAAACACAATAGACCCTTTCTTCGTGAAAGGGTGCTGTTGTTTGGTGACCTCACCTCATACCAAGGGGAGTTAGGGAGGGTATGAGAGGAGAGGGGGAAAAGTGTCCAGTGACCCCATACAAGAACAATGGGCTCTTTTTCCTCATACCTGCCACGCCTACTACTGTAAGCTGCTGCACTCCTGTTCAGGAAGATGTTTGTTCAAATCCCCATCTGGCTATCCGCTATTTGCTGTTTCCCTAAATCACTTAAAATGATTGATAGGAGGTTTTCTTTGAAACAGCATAGCAATCTGAGCTTGCACTCCATCTGTAATGATCTTTTCATCGACAGGTTGTTAAACCTTAATTTGGCTTCCTTCTTTTCCCATTGAACATACGTGTGCCATGATGGGAAAGCATGTGGTCGAGCCTGAATTACCTTAACATCTGATTCATATGCTATCATCTCTTCTTTCCTTCTTCTTCTTCTTCTTATGCCTTTGTCTCGCAGTTTTCGCAGGGTCGGCGTGGTTACAACGGATTTGGCAAGGTTAATTTGAAGGGGTGGCCGGATGCCCTTCCTGCCGCCTCCCCGGACCCTGTGGGACGGACTCAGTGTACCCCAGGTGTCTGCGTATAGTGTAAACCATGAAATAGCGCAAACGTGTTTCAAATGTCTGCGAGTCATGTAACTCAGACGGAACGTGAGGACCTGCCCGGTATTCACCTAGTGGGATGTGGAAAACCGCCTAAAAACCATATCCAGGCTGGCCGACACACTGGCCCTCGTTGTTAATCCGCCAGGTGGATTCGATCCAGGGCCGGCGAGCCGACCCGAGTCCAGGAAGCAGCGCATTAGCGCTCTCGGATATGCTATCGTCTCTATGCACTGCCTTATTGTTAGTGTTAGCTGTACACGAAACAAAAACTGTTCTCTAGAACAATCTGACTGTGAGTATGTGATCCTATGATTGTGATAAAGAAGTATACAACTTGTGCGAGATGCGAATGAACCTTCATTCATGCAACATCAGTGTTCCAGTATACTTATTTTCCATTTTCAACTAGTTTATTATA
The DNA here is from genome assembly GCF_023864275.1 of Schistocerca cancellata. Lineage (NCBI taxonomy): Eukaryota > Metazoa > Arthropoda > Insecta > Orthoptera > Acrididae > Schistocerca > Schistocerca cancellata. The sequence continues at coordinate 470,853,054 of NC_064629.1, forward strand.
CATAGCTATGGGCTAAATCACAATTCATTTCTGATGATTCCTTCATAGTGGAATGCATTTAGAAGAAACTCAAAAAAGGTAGAATGTGACAATGTATGTCTGCTTGGCCGAAATAGCATGGCTTTTTATATTATGCACTGACATCAGTACGTGAGTTCAAAAGATGTTTGAAATTAATTCAATCGAAAAATATGGTACCTGAAACGGTTTTTATTATTTTATAATATATCATGTTCAGTATAAGTCTGATCTTAAAAACTACCGGTTATACATTCATATTTTTTAGGTAGAAGCATGGAGATCTGTGCGTTATAATTTGAGGTGCATATCTGTGTTGCGAATTGGAAATCGATTTCCAATGTGAAATACCTGGAGGAAGCAGCCTGTGTGCAAAGAACACGAAACACATGACAACGGACATCAACGTTTATTCCATGCGACAGATGTGTGAGACAGGAGCTACATGCTTAAATTGCCAGGGAATTTTAAATCAGCTGTGTCAGTAACAACTCAGAAACTGGTTTCAGCAACAGATAGATTCCTTGTAATCTTGTCGAAGCTGGCGAAGATGTCGGTGCAAATCAGGTTTATTTATGCAATAAATGCTGCAGGCATCTTACATTAATCTTGACTCATTTGTATTGCATAACTACACTGCGCAACAGAATTAAAGGATAACTTTTTCGAAACCCCGTAATTCCAACCCATTGCGAGGCGTTTGAAATGTCGTATAAAGGTGCGTACAGCCCTTCTCTGTAATAGTGCAAAGCATGACACCCTGTGATGCGATGGTTTCATTGAGGCTCTTTATGTCACACCCTGCGGCTTTTTCATACCGATTCTTAGAGTCGGTGTGTCTGGAATGTTTTCCTGTGTCACTCATAAGAAAAGCGTGTGACTTCAGCGATAAAGATCGCGGTTCTAATCTCCATCGCAGAAGAGTCAAAAGAAGGGGTGAAATGTGGGTGAGACGGGGTGTGACGACCTTTCGATATTGTGATACGTCTACGATGGCATTGGGATGAATTTTAGTGAAATTTCGTAGCAGTGACGTCATTAACCCCCTTTATAATAGTGGCGGATATATATGGGGGGCACTTGGGACGCTCGCCCTCTCCCCTTTGCGGAGCATTGCCACCCGCGCCACCCCCGCCAGTCAGCCCGCACGCTATTCGTCCGTTTCTTTCGTCAGTCGACTCGAATGAATCGAGTTATGTAGCACACGCGTTATACGTTTCTGTCTGGCACACAGATAGCTAACATATACCTACGAGGAAAGTCGCGGCCCTGCTAGCGATCTCGATACGTTATTCTGTTTGGCATTTGTTCGAGAAAAGTCGAGAATATTCTAATGTTTTCTTCTACAGAGAACCTTCGATACGTAGCGTTATAAATATGGACTATTCGTCGAATAGGAAGCTAGTTTACATTCAGAATCAGAAATATCAAGACCCAAGAATGAATAAGTACAAAGTCTTAGTTGTAGCAAGTGCAAGTGTGAAGATTAGTCAACAGTGAGAGTGATCAGTTGATTTTGAAGTATTAATAATAGTAATTCATAGTAATTTCTCAGTAAAAAGATTGTTATGAGAAGCGTAACAATATGTTTACTAATAACGTAACAATAGTTTGCCATACCCAACTCGTAATACGAGCTAGGTATGGGAAACTATTGATGCGTATATCTCCGGTAATAGTGATTTTCGAGAAGATTCTTCAAAACGCATTGTCACTATATAGGCTCTCTACCGAATGCACTAGAAAGGAACGAAATCGACAACTAATGTTCCACACAGATAAATTGCCAGATGGCGTCATCATTGGAAAATCGCTCTTATATTAAATGTCGTAAGGTACATACTGACTTGTCGCTTTCACAGTAGGTATTTGTTCACACTCCATAAAAGTCTGGAAGCGAACATTCTGGCAGCGAATGTTCTTGAAACAACCGAGCCACATATATAAGGGAAGCAGAATAGCTGCCAGGTAGTCAGTTTAAAGCTACAATCATCGTGATAACTTGGAAGTGATAAAAAGTGAACAGCTGCGATTATTGGCTATTACCACGAACTTCGGTCAGTGTCGTGCTTAGTGGTATTAGAAATACACGGAGTGTGACCGTGCTAAGTGTAGTAGTATTGCATTCTTCAGTGCAAATAAAGTGTTCATTCGAGAATAATTGGCATCTAATTTACCTACGACGCAACAATATAATAAAAGGGATCGTTATGTAATAAGAAAAAGAAAAGTAGAAACATCTGACGATTCCAGTCACCATTCAGCCGCAAAAACACCACCGGATGTTCACGCAGAGCCCAGCACTTCGTCAAAACTTCCACAATAAAATTCATCGACTGATTCCTTTCAACCCACGGATATAGGCAACTATTTGGACATATTAGGGTCAGGAAATATTAGTGATGACATAAAACACAAGCTTCTCACAGCGCGAAGTAAAGCTGAAAAAGGTTATATCTTTCCTACTTCCGAGCACAACAGTAGGGGACGGGTTGAACGCATATAAGTGCACGATAATCACTTTGAACAGTATCCATGGCTGGTGTTTTTGCATGTTAAAAAGGGACTTCTTTGCATTAACTGTTCAGTTTTTGTGAATAATAAAGTGGTTGAAGGAAAGAAATCCATTATCGGCAAGAAACTTGTGACTGAACCACTAACAAAGTTAGCCCTTGAGACCAACTCAGCCGTCCGCTGTGGTCGAGCGATTCTAGGCGCTTCAGTCTGGAACCACGAGGCTGCTACGGTCGCAGGTTCGTATACTGTCTCAGGCATGGATGTGTGTGATGTCCTTAGGTTAGTTAGGTTGAAGTAGTTCTAAGTCTAGGGGACTCATGACTCTCAGCTCAAGTACTACATTGAAGCGTCAACAGATGCAAATTATTTTTGGCCCCACGAGACAACAGCGAACTTGAGGTCATAAATCGATTGTCAAGTCAGAGAATGGAAAGCATTAGGGAAAACAGAGACCGTCTTGTACCTACAATAAAAACAACCACATTTCATGGAAAGCAAAATATTTCTCTGCGTGGGCATATAGAGGATTAAAAAACGAATATGGTCGTGAAAGTACAGTGAGTAACGAGGGAAACCTTAGAGCTCTTCTAAGATTTAGAATGGATTATGGAGACTTGGGACTAAAGCATCACCTTGATACCACTAAAGCAAACGCCACTTACATAAATAAAACGACATGTAACGAACTTATTTCATGCTGTGAAATAGTGATGTTATCGAAAATACTGGAGGAAATCAAAGATTCTCGTTATTACAACATAATCTTCGATGAGACTACGGACATAGCTCACATCGTCCAACTGAGTTTAGCTGCAAAATATGTTGATGGTGACAAAAAATTACTCGAAAGATTTTTGGCCTTCGTTAACATCCATAAAGACAATGATTGTAGTGGAAACATTGACGATGAACCTCAAGAGAGTCAATATGAAATGCGTAGCTTTACTGGTGAAGTATTATGTACCACGATTCTAAGGAGAATGGAAAGTTTTTCTCTGTCAGTGGAAAACTGTGTGGATATAGGCTGTGATGGGTGCTCAGTTAATATGTCAGAACTGAAAGGAGCTGTGGCTACAATAAAAAAGAAAGCTATCAACGCGCAAGTAGTACCGTGTCGAAGTCATCAGCTCAACCTCCCTGTCTCTCGCAGTTGCAAAGTTACAAGTGTGAGAAACTCACTTGGTGCTATTGAAGAAGTAGTATCGTCCTTTACAGCGTCTTGCAAGCGGTTCGCAACATTGAAGAGTCACCTAAAACACTCGCTGCAGTCACATTATCAAAAGAGATGGGTTGAGCATCATGATGCTGTTATTCAATTCGTGGCTGATCACGGAACAGCCTGCAAATTTCTGAAAGAAAAATAGCTTTGGAGGGATAGGACAACGGCTGCCAAAGCCAATATTCTTCTTCGAGCTCTCTCTAACTGCTAGTTTATTATCAATCTGTTTACACTGAGTGACATGAGCATAACATATCCAGTCAGCAAAATCTTACAAGACCCTAGCCGGGACGTCGCAATGGCAAAAGCAAAATTACATTCGATGCTCAAGTTTTACGACGGCATGAGGGCTAACGCTGATGGCCACTTTGCTCGTATTGTTGAAGAGGCGAAGGCAATTATGGAAGAGTTAGACGTGGAGATGAGTGTTCCTCGTCTTACAGACAGACAAAGACACAGGGAAAACTGCGATCATAATAATGATGCTACGACATATTGGAAAAGAGTTGTTTTTATTCCAACATTGGACCACGTTATGACTGACATAAGAGAACGTTTGCTGAAGAAAATATGTATCATTTGAGATTCAACATACTTTTGCCCTCATAACTACAGAAACTTGACGGTAATGATCTGGCACATAAACTGAATCAGTGCTTAACTGAACTACCGTTCTTTGAAGAAGAATTACTCTTTGTGACTAAAAAGAGACTAATGGGAGAGATTCTTCAGTACAATCAAACGAGCATAAACGCCCTTAATGATAGCGATTCTGTTATGCAAGGATTGTCTGTTTGGCCTAGATCTGACTGTCCTACTTTGCACACGCTGTACAAAACATTATCTTGTCTACCTGCCTCTATTGCTACGATAGAAAGAAGTTTTTCAACATTGCGGCGTACAAACACATGGCTGATGTCGACAATGAAGGAGGATCGACTTAATGGCTTAGCTCTGTTGAACACTCACCCTGACATTGATTGTCCTATTGACGATATAATTAACCAATTTGCCAGGAAGAATAAGCACACAGAATTCATCATTTAAGGAAGAGAACCACAATTGTAACTTTTTTATATCATAAGTTGGCATTGTCTTGTATATGTGTATAATCAATTTAAATAAAACTTTCTTACACTTTGCATGGGACTTGATTATTTTTTATTACGGTAAAAGTAAAGGTAGCTCAAGATATCTTTAGCGCCCTCCTTAAGGTTTTTCTGTATCCGCCACTGTCTTACACGTCACATAAACTTCTGAGCTGTGGGCTTTTATTCGCCTGTGTCGACATCTTGCTGCGTCGTCGAGCCCGAGGGTGACGTCGCAGGCACCACGCTTTTGGTCCGTTACAGAAGAGGGTTGCACTTATCACTTGCTGACAACCGTGGGATCAGTAAAGATGTAAAATTTCTTGAAAGGTAATGAGCAAGTAAAAATTCCTGTCTGTATCTCAGAACTATCTTGTTACTCAAAACTGAATATTCTTATTATTAAACGAAATCTTCTAAACACCATGAGCTGCACTTGAAATTATTTGCCAGATCGGATTTCGGGTATGTACCCTATCGTCTGTGGCATTCTGATACAGAGGAAAAATAATGTACGTACATCAAGTTCTGCAGCAACTGTATATGTAATATCAAAAATGTAGGTCTACTTGCATTGTGTATCTCTATAGTAATGATATTAGTGTAAGTTAATACGAAACGATAAGAAAAAACGTCCTGTTACATTGAACACAGGTTTTCATACATGTTACTACTGTCAAATAGTAAGCAGTCACATTTCTTGACCACTCCTGACATATCTGGCATATAGAGTAAACATGGAACTGACAGGTGAAATAGTCTACGTTGCCTGCATTTTCTTGTTTCTAAGATCATATTTATGCATTCATATATGTAAAACACAATCTTTGAACAGTTGATACATGAGGGCATAAAATTGCAAAATAATCCATCATATCACATCAACTTAGAATAGATTACATGCTGGAAATGGAGAGACTCCGAACTGAACTTATTTGGTTAAAACACTATTGAAATTTGTATATTTATCTTGTTCCGTTAACTCTGTTCGTTATTTGTTATCCGGTTGTTTCGTCTTATGGATGATTATTTGATTTTTTCTAAGATATTTAATAATCTGCCTTTGTTTGCTTTTGAAGAATGGAGATGTTTTATCGTTGCCATTAGCAGAATGCTTGTATTCTCTTAAATGAGCACTAGAAGTAATATGTCCTCTAAATCTCGTTTTGCGGTTTCTCTCTGTTTCCCGAACAAAAAATTCATCACATTCACTACATGTTATTTTATATACACATGACATGATATATTTTTGGCTCTTGTCTGGATTGTATATACCACGTGATTCTACGTTGTTCTTTGCCCTAAAAGCCAATTTGCAGCCTAGTTTTTTGAAAAACAAAAACGACTTATTTGGTCAGAAATGTGCCCTCAGCGCGATAATATTATAAACTTCTCTTTACCTACTTGTTCGCTCTTTTACGAGACTTCAGATCTATTCTTATTATGCTCTCTCTGTTTTTTCTGCACAATTTCGTAACTAGTTTTGTCTCATAGCCACTGTCTCATAGCCTCTTCCCTAGCGTTAACTTCCTTAACATCACAGGTAAAAGAGAGGGGGATACGACCCTTTCAACATATTCCGGAAACCCACTACATCTGACTGCGCAATCCAGAGCAGTTCTTACCATCCATCATCCCATAAAGAGTCATATTTCCAACCAGCGATTGGTTAATCAAATGCCCTTTAGGCGAGGCGAATATTAATGCAGAATTACATACACTAGAGAAGGTAGCATTTACCAGTGGTTATGATCAAAAACTAATTGTAAAATTATACACAAAAAAGCAGAAAAAAACACACTAAGAACAGAGATGAAATTACTTTACGAAAGAGCGAGCAAATAGATAAAGATAAGTTTATATTACCATACTTGGTTCACATTTACGAAAAAATAAGTTGTATCGAAAACTGAGCCTGCAAACTGGCTTTAGAACAGAGAACACTCTAAGATCACTTAAAATATACAATACAGATAAGAGTCAAAAACATAATATGTCACGTGTACAGTAAATAACATATAGTGAATGTGATAAATTTTATGTAGGGAAAACAGGAACAATTTTCAAATTTAGGTTTAGAGAACGTATTATTAGTGAAGCCAAATCCTCAGCGGTCTGTGCACATTTAAAAGAATACAAGCATTCTGCTAATGGGATTAACAAAAAACATCACTCTTCTTCATAAAGCAAATAAAGGCAGATTATTAAATATTCTATAAGAAATTGAAATAATCACCCATATGACGAAACAACCAGAAAATACGAGTACACTTGATGAACGAGCAGAGTTACTGAATAACATGTAGATACAAAATTGCAACAGTATTTTCATCAAATACGTTCGGTTTGTAGACTCCCTATATCCAGTGTGTGAAATTGTCTAATTTAACGTGATATATTAGATTATTTTCCAGTTTTATACTTTTGTTTATACCTCATATACCAACTGTGCAATAATTGTATTTTGCGTATATGAATGCATGTCACAGATGGCAGGAATATGATCTTAGAAATAACAGAAGACAGATAATGTAGACTCTCTGATCTGTCGTTCCATGTTTCCACTATATGACTGTTACGTCTCATGTGATCAAGAATTGTTATTGCCTAAGATTTGATGGCAGTAAAAATGGCTCTGAGCACTATGGGACTCAACATCGTAGGTCATAAGTCCCCTAGAACTTAGAACTACTTAAACCTAACTAACCTAAGGACATTACACACACCCATGCCCGAGGCAGGATTCGAACCTGCGACCGTAGCAGTCCCGCGGTTCCGGACTGCAGCGCCAGAACCGCTAGACCACCGCGGCCGGCGATGGCAGTAACAAACGACAACATGCATACTGTATGATAGGACGAATTTCATATCCTATCGTAATAGGTGACAAGCTTTTCATTGTTATAGAGGTATATAATGTAAGTAGATTTATATTTCAGCTATTATATATATAGTTGCCATGTTGCAGAAATTGCTGTACATACATTTGCTTGTTCCTCTGTATCAAATGCCACTGATCATGGGTTACACACCTGAATACCAGTTTGGCAAACCAACATTTCAACTCCAGCTCATGGTGTTTAGAAGATGTTCTTTAATAAATACCTTAAAGCTGCGGAGCATCAAATATTCAAGGTTTCTAACTTTATTCGTTAATAAAGTAAACAGACTAATGAATTTTTTGAACTATCATCACGTAGCTTCCCGGTATAATATTGTGCTTCTATTTCCAGTATTAAGACTTATATGATTAAAATATTTGATTATGGGTGTCTCATATACACTTAGGTTTTATGAATGTAGAGGTAGCTTAGACCGTTTCTTCGATCGGTATCCAATTCTAATTCACATGCAACTATTAATCCATGTCTTGCCAATGTTCTGGGCCACTTTTCGGACGTATACGTGTACCTTGATACCGTACCTGTGACATCACACGTGAGTGTTGCATACATCCTGTGAAAAGTTAGGCATCAAAGGTAGGTCAAAAATACTAATAAGATACTTTCATAGACCGCCTTTGTCAGGAATTGTAGCGGTAGAGCGCTTCAGAGAGAAATTGCAGAATATCTGTAGTAGTTTTCCTGATCATGCCATAGTTGTAGAGAGTGACTTCAACTTGCGAGCTACAGATTGGGAGGGACATGACATCAAAACTGGTACCAGAGGCAGAGATTCGTGTGACAAAAATTACTTCGAGCAGATAATTAGAGAACCGACTAGTGAAGGTAACATCTTAGACTTCCTAGTAACAAACAGATCTGAACTTATCGAATCAGTTAACCTAGAGGAAGGTATCAGTGATCATAAGGCTGTGGTATCAACTCTGACTAAGGTCTCTGCAAGAAATGTTAAGAATGGTTGGAGAACATTTTTGATTAACAAGAGTGACAGAATACAAACTACAGAGTACTGAAGTAGTCAGCATCAATATTCAGTGCTGAGGGTAAAGATGTGCACACTTGGAAAATATTTTAAAATCATCGTTCAGTACGCCTTAGCCAAATTTGTTCCGAACAAGACCTTAAGGGATGGGAAAGACACGCTGTGGTTTAATAGCTGTGTTAGAAAACTATTACGTAAGTAAAGAGAACTTCATCACAGTTTCAAGATAAGTCAAAACCTAGCAGACAAATAAAAGCTGAATGAAGCCAAAATGAGCGTCAGGAAAGCATAAAAAGAGGCCTTCGATGACTTTGAAAGCACAGTTTTGTCAAACGATGTGAGTGAAAACCCAGAGAGGTTTCAGTCTTATATAAAATCAGTAAGAGGTTCGAAATACTCTACTCATTCACTCAGTGACCATACTGGCACCGAAACGGAAGACAAAAAAGAGAAGACCGAAATACTAATTCAGTCTTCTGAAATTGTTTCACCGCAGAAGACCGTGACACAGTCCCTCATTTCAATCATCGTACAGACGCCGAAATTCCAGATACTGAGATAACCGATCGCGTAACAGGAAAGCAACTACAATCACTTAATAGTGGGAAGGCATTAGGCCCATGAGATATCCGTAAGATTCTACAAACACTGTAGGAAAGAGCTTGCTCCCCTTCTTGCAGCAGATAGCTGGACCAACCTAGCACCCGAAAAAATCGCACATCATTTCTGTTTCCAAGAAGAGTCGAAGGATGAATGTACACAATTATAGGCCTACTAACTGAGTACCCGGCGTTCCCCAGGTATGTATTTAATCCATTTCTATTACCGCATCTAGTCCATCTCCCTCTCTTTGCCCATCGTCTCCGCCGCCCCCTTCTCTCTATCCATCTCCTTCTCCTCCCTCTCTCTATTCACCTCCTCCTGCCCCACTATCTATCTCCTACGTTCCTTCTCTCTGTCTATCTGATACTACCTCCTCTCTCTGTCTATCTGCATCTTCCCCCCTCTGTCCAATTCTAATACCCAAAAACAAACAAACGCCGTCTGCACTGGGCTTGAAGGCTCAACGGTACCAACCGGCCGCCGTGTCATCCACAGCCCGCAGGTGACACTGGATGCGGATGCGGAGGAGCATGTCGTCAGCACATCGCTCTCCCAACCATCGTCAGTTTTCGTGATCAGTACATCTCCACTATCCCCCCTCCGCCCTCAATCCGAGTCCATCGCCTCCTGCCCCTCTGTCTCCTCCTCATACCCTTTATCTCTTCCCTCTCCTGTCTATTTTCTCCTTCCTCTCTCTCCATCTTTTTCACCCCCTCGCCCTGTCCGTCCCCTCCTCCTGTCCCTCTCTGTCCACCTCCTCTTCCCTTTTTCAGCTTTCCTCCTCCTCCTTCTCTCAGTACAACTCCTCGCCTCGTGGAGTGGCCATGCGGTTTGAGGCGCCATATCAGGGATTGCGCGGACCCTCCCGCCGGAGGTTCGAGTCCTCCCTAGGGCATGGGTGTGTGTGTTGTTCTTAGCATAATTTAGTTTAAGTAATGTGTAAGTCTAGGGACCGATGACCTCAGCAGTTTGGTCCTTAGGAATTCTCTCTCCCTCTCTCTCTCTCTCTCTCTCTCTCTCTCTCTCTCTCTCACACACACACACACACACACACACACACACTCCTCCCTCTCTCTTTGTCATCTCCTCCTCTTTCCTTCCTCTATCCACTTCCTCCTTCCCCTCTCGCTGTCCATCTCCTCCTCCGCCCTTTCTTTGCTATTTCCCCCTCCTCCTCCACCCTCACACCTTTGTGCAGATCCTCCTCCCTCCTCTCTGCCTGTCCGTCTCTTCCTTCCCCTCTTCTCTCTTCACTTTATCACCCTATCCAAATAGGAGGTGTCTGGTTCTTACCCCCACAGCATTTCTTTCCAGATAATAATGTGTGTACCATATTTGGACATTTGGTTGTTACCGACTGTGGGGTTTAGATGGAGCTTTTTACCCGTGGCTTTACCAGAGTACACACATGTCACATATATTTCACATATATTTAATATATTTTACACATTTCTGTACACATATTTCACCAGTAGCAAATTTCGTCCTGCAGTTTACATTTCAGGGAGAACGATATCTATGATGTGTTGTCTTCTGAACAATGTTTCGCACAATTATGCTATTTTGCATGTATATTTATTGATATATTTTTATACAGTCAGCGAAATGTGTTGCGAAATATTTAGTAGTGAAGACGGTAATAAATTGAAACATCGTCGGTGATGAGGCAGCTTTTCATATATCTCGGAATTTCTGATGTCATATTTCCTGAGCTATGTGTCATACAGTGGTATAATTTTTTACGTACATTCTGCGGCATATATGGATACTGTCTACTAAATTTGCTGAGAATGGAGTTAGCAGCAGAGAATAAATTTAAAAGTCATGAATGATGCTGCAAGTCTTCACCCATCTCAGTGTTTATGAAGCCACATCTCCGGAACTACGTGTCGCAAAATGATATAAATTTGCAGTTGCATCCAGCGGTATATGTGAATACTATCTACAAAATAAGTTGTGAATACAGTCAGTAGTAAAGAAGTAATAAATTAAAACGTCATGAATGATGCTCCAGTTCTACTGAAAGGACAGCGAAAATGTAATAAGCGATAAAGTTTTTGCTTTCATAAGTTAGTGTGGGTTGTTCGCAAGAAAAAAATTCTGATAGCTTTGATATTATGTGCAAAGTACACTACTGGCGATTAAAATTGCTACACTAAGAAGAAATGCAGATGATAAACGGGTATTCATTGGACAAATATATTATACTAGAACTGACATGCGATTACATTTTCACGCAATTTGGGTGCATAGATCCTGAGAAATCAGTACCCAGAAAAACCACCTCTGGCCCTAATAACGGCCTTGATACGCCTGAACATTGAGTCAGACAGAGCTTGGACGGCGTGTACAGGTACAGCTGCCCACGCAGTTTCAACACGATACGACAGTTCATCAAGAGTAGTGACTGGCGTATTGTGACGAGCCAGTTACTCGGCCACCATTGACCAGACGTTTTCATTTGGTGAGAGATCTGGAGAATGTGCTCGCCAGGCCAGGAGTCGGTGTTGGAGAACTGCTGCAGTGTGTGTCTTCAATACGTGGTGAAACCAAGGTGAAACCACGTCCAGATGTCGTGGGATTGGGTGGCCACCCCTCATTACACAGTAGGCTGGGCAGACTGGTAAAACAGGACAGCCGGCGAACTGTGGCGGAACTAAAATCAGACTCTAATGCTGGGCGGAGTATAAGTGTGTATGAACACACAGTGCACCGAACACTCCTAAAGATAGGCCTCCCCAGCCGACGACCCATGCGTGTGCCAATTTTATCACCAAGACAACGGCAACTACGACTGAATTGGGCACGTGATCATCGCCACGGGGCGTTGGCGCAGTGGCAGATTTTTGCATGGTCCGATGAATGCCGATACCTTCTTTATCGTGCGCGAATCCGTCGTCATCCAGGAGAATAGCTCCCTGCTACCTGTACTGCAGGACGGAGACAAGCTGGTGGAGGCTCCATTATGCTATGGGAAACATTCACGAGGGCATCTGTGGATCCAATTAAGTTCTTTCAAGGCATCATGACGACCAAGGAGTATCGTATACAGGTTGCAGGCCACGTACACCCCTTCATGACGATTATGTTTCCCGATGGCAGTGGAATTTTGCAGCAAGCACCATGTCACTGGGTCAGGAATTTGATGGAGTGGTTCGAGGAACACAGTGGCGAGTTCCAATTGAATTGCTGACCCCCCAGCTTGCCAGACCTGATCCCGATCGAACACATCGGGGATGTAATTGAATGTGGCGTCAGAGCTCATCGCCCCCCTCCCCAGAATGTACGGGAATTAAATGTCTTGTGTGTGCGGATGTGGCGCCAACTCTCTCCAACGACCTACCAAGGCCTCATTGCTTCCATGCCAAGACGCATCCCTGCTGTTATCCGTGCCAAATGTGGACATGCCGGCTATTAGGCAGGTAGTCATAACATTCCAGCTGATCAGTGTTCATACATACGTACATCCTTTTTTATAATATATATGGATATCGTTGACGTCAGTCTGTTGTAGAATTACGAAACAGATTTTATATTCAAAAATTATGTCGCTTTTGGAGAACGAAAATCTCCTCTATTAAGATCAACATGGACAATGCGAGCAGAGATCTTGCAAAACTCGGCTCGCTCTGTTCCGCCAGGAGATTCATAGCAGTGTAGACAATGGCGCTCAGGGTGGTGCTGTGTACCTTCACTTCAGAAAGGCATTTGACACCGCCCCGCACTGATGTTCAGTGAAAAAAAAACGAGCTTACCTAGTATCGGACCAGAATTTGCTCAAGACTTCCTTGCAGAGAGAACGCAATGTGCAACTCTTAACGCAGCGTAATCGAAGACTCAGCTTCAGAATATTGATGGTTGGCGCACACTGTGGCAGTTGAGCCTGAACGTAAATAAATGTACCATATTGCCCATACATAGGAAAAGAAATCTACTACTGTGCAACGACTCTATTGAAGACAAACTGCTGGAAACAGTATCAACTGTAAAACATCTAGGAGCAACTATCCAGAGCGACCTTAGGTGGAATGTAACTCATCCACGGAGGAAGTGGCGTACAAGACGTTTGTTCGATCGATTCTTGAGTATTGTTTGCTTGTTTGGGATTCTTAACAGGTGGGACTGATAGTAGACATAGAGAAGATACAACGAAGAGTGGCACGTTTCTCCACAGGATTGCTTAGTATGCGCGAGAGTATTACAGAGATACTCTACAGACTCCAATGTCAGACATTACAAGAGAAGCGTTGTGCATCACGTAGAGATTTGCTATGGAAATTTCGAGATAGTGCTTTCCAGGAAGAGTCGGACAACATATTACTTCCTCCCACATGCATCTCGGGAAATGACCACGACGATAAAATTCGAGAAAACAGAGCTAGACAGAGGCTTACAAATGATCATTCTACCGACGCGCCATACACGAGTGTAATAGGGAAGGGAGTATCCGTTAGAGATACCAGAAGTAAAAAAATGGTTCAAATGGCCCTGAGCGCTATGAGACTTAACATTTGAGGTGATCAATCCCCTAGAACTTAGAACTACTTAAAACTAACTAACCTAAGGACATCACACACATCCATGCCCGAGGCAGGATTCGAAACTGCGACCGTAGCAGCCGCGTGATTCCGGACTGAAGCGCCTAGAACCGCTCGACCACAGCGGCCGGCGACCTATGCTGAAGCACTCATATTAATATGTGGTGTAGCCTCCACGAATGGCAGTACAAGCGCGGACTCCGGCATCCAGTCGATTGCACAGATTGCGAATACTGTCCTGGGTTACGTTATTAAAGGGTGGACACAGATGGATCTCTGGTACCTATACTGCTACACTTTCTGTTGTCGGACGACGGTGAAACCATTATCAGTACATTTACTATTCTCCAGGTCACATATGCCGCCATCGAATCAAAATCTACGTTGTCACTCCATATGTACTAACTTTTTTTGGTAGTATATGCGTGTGTGTGTGCGTGTGTGTGTGTGTGTGTGTGTGTGTGTGTGTGTATGTGTGTGTGTGTGTGTGTGTGTGTGTGTGTATTGTGTGCGTGCGTGTGTGTTTTTCTGATGAAGCTTACCTATTTTTGATAAATAGCACAGACGTTTTAGATTAGCCGGCACGGTAGCACAGCGTGTTCGGTCAGAGAGCCAGTTGACCTCTGTAATAAAAAAAAACTGAAGGATCAACCACCGAACTTGAACAGGATGTCTTGCGACGTCCGCAGCGACCAAACACAACGATCGATAACGAACAATACGCAAAAAAAAAAAAAATGGAAATACTGTAAATTAACAGCACCATTTTCTATATGTTTACAGATTCTTGATAAATAATGCCAACATTCAGGCAATTAGTATGTGTCCCGAGAACTGCCACTTGGACATGTTCAAACGTATCCGAATGGCCTATATTATGTGTAAAAAAACTGTGTACCGAGAATATCAGAAAACCGGTAAAACATCAAACCTCCGACATCGCTGCGGGCGGAAAGAGATCCTGCAAGAACGGGGACAACGACAGAATGGTTCAACGTGACAGAAGTGCAAGCCTTCCTCAGATTGCTGCAGATTTGAATTCTGGGCCATCAACAAGTGTCAGCGTGCGAGCAATTCAACGAAACATCATTGATATGAGCCTTCGGAGCCGAAGGCCCACTCATGTACTCTTGATGACTGCACGACGTAGTTGAAATATTGGCCTGTCCTACCCTCGCAGCACAGAGGTGGGGTCCCACGTGCCATCGGATATTCAAGGGCCATTGAGTAGCATGTCGTACATTACGATTATGCACCCATTTCTATTCCTCGGATAACAGCGCCATCTGTGGCGAAACAAAGAAAATTCTTCAGACGAAACGTATGTAGATTTTGTCGTAGAATCGTAATGTGCAATAAAAAAACTGAGGTTCCTATTGAAGATTTCGAAGTTGCCCCCCCCCCTCCACTCACGCACGGGGTGGGGTGAGGGTTCGAGAAAGGGTATGATTGGATGTCAATATCCGAGACAAACAAATTGGAACTATAACTTTTTTTGAACCTATGTGTAGCTTTCGAGATATTTTAATGTCTCCGGTTAAACAGAACACCCTGCATATGCTCGACAAAGTACTGAAGCTACGTTTGATATATTTTTGTTTTGCGTTTCCTTTTTAATTTTATCTTTTTTTGTGGAAAAGCCGTTTTCTAGTGCTATGTGATAATCTGTATTTCTTTTATATATATTTTTTCTACAACATGCCTCAGTTTCACATTACATATAAATAATTTTCCAATAAAACCTGCATTAAACATCGACTGTTGCAATTTTGCTGTAAATGGAGTTTAGTTTTAGGTAACAGGCAGGAATATAACCATGTAAAACAAAAATGTTGCCTAGGTTATGGGGCCCTTTGTACATCCGATCTTAGGTTTTAGACAGTTCACCACTTCCGGTTTGGGAATCTAGTAAGACATTGATCACATACGTAAACAAAATGATCGATATGAGGCAGAGCCCGATAGGTATGCGACACACCCAACATACACGTAATTCGGGTACAATCCTAACTGACCAAGGCTAATAGGAAAACTACCACGGTCCACGGTTACTTTTGCCAGTCTACGGGAGCCTACGGTAATTTAACAACTCCATGAAAGAGTCAATAAACAAAGGGATACTGGGTTAATAGAACGTCATTTAAGATTACACACTATTTTCGACATAGCTTAAAAATAGAAAGTAAATCATAAATCTCACAGTTCCATACAAAAATATGTGAATAATGTCAATCAAGGATTTAGCAGTCATGAGTAATGTATCGTATTTAAGGTTCTCTAGTGTACTTCTCAGTACAGTGAAGATTTCATTTTGTCTGAATGGACAGAAACATTAGTAGCATATATATTGCATACAACCACACAACTTCGATTAGTGGGACAAATTTAAGATATCATCGCTTGCTTTGATTATATGGATATCATAGTGGCTTCACCTAATGTAACGCGATAGGCGATGATACTTTCAGTTGTCTATAAAAGTTATGCGCAGACAACTTAGTATTATTGACATCCCACTAATTAGATTGACGTGTATGGCCTCATTACAGCTGTATAAATAGCGTAAAATATGTAAAAACACATTTATTCTTTCTAATTGCCACTTTGGCATGGGAGACGATATACCTTCTCTTCATTCCTCCACCAATCATTTCTGTTCCTCGCTTTCGTAATCAAAAATGCTTCAAATGGCTCTGAGCACTATGGGACTTAACTTCTGAGGTCATCAGTCCCCTATAACTTAGAACTACTTAAACCTAACTAACCTAAGGACATAACACACACATCCATGCCCAAGGCAGGATTCTAACCTGCGACTGTAGCAGTCGCGCAGTTCAAGACTGTAGCGGCTAGAACCGCTCCGCCACCACGGCCGGCCTTTCGTAATCGATTCTCCTTTCCCCAGCCCCATCACCTCTGTATCCCTATTGATATCAACCTTCCATGTTGTCGGTTGCCTTCCTCGCCCCCTCCTGCCTTCCACGGATCCTGAGACTGCTACTCTTGGTAGTCTTTCCTCTTCCATCCTAATTAGGTGTCCAGCTGACATCAGTCGTCCTTTCTTCATCCTTCGGGTAATATCAGCTTGCGAGTACAGGTCTGCCAGTTCCAGGTTTTTCAATATCCTCCATTTCTGTGGCTGTATCCCTCTTGGAGCATGTACTCAGTTTTCTCCACGTTAATTTGTAACCCTGATTTCATTTCAAAATTTATCTAAGAACTTCTCGTGAGCTGCAAGTCATCTTTGCTAACACTCATTAGAACAACATCTTCCGCATATGCAAACAGATTTATTGTGGTATTACCCAGGTTTTTTCTAGCTTGATTTAATTTTTGGTGTTCCCCGTCTACACTTTCTAAAATTAAATTAAAAAGTATTGGACATAACGCGTCTCCTTGTCTAAGACCAGTTCTGGCTTCAAAATGCTCTGACATTCGCTCTGCAATAGGTTGCCTCTAACCACATCTGTACTTGCTCTATTAACTTAAGTCGAAACTGAAACTCTTTCAAGATATTGATGATTGTGCCCCCTGTGTAGGCTGTCATAAGCTTTTTAAAAAATATATATAAAGAAACAATGTACATATCAATATTATGTTCCAACTTTTCTCGGTTCCCAGAGTATTTTATTTCCTCAGCAGCCAATATATATATATATATATATATATATATATATATATTCTTCGATACGCCAACTGAGGAGGCACCCGATGTAGGGCTAACAACCCCACACGGGATAAAAATATATACAGGAATTTAATAATCACTTCCTTAAGCGTGTGTGATGACTCTCTAGAAAATTGATCAAATGTTTAACAAAGAGAGCTTGTCAACCACCACAATAGCTTCTGTTCGAAAACCGACGATGGTCGTTCAATTATAGCGATGTAGACGGTAGCATGCTTGAGACACTCATTCTCAGATCTCATTAGATTAGCAACAGAGGAGCTACGCATGCTATGCTGGTACGACTGACAGCCTTCTTGCAAATATAATCACTAACTAGTAATATACTAACTGTAATAGGCTAGTGAACGCTTCCTTTGTGGTAGGCGTATGCGACGTCACATATTCGGTGTTGGAAGGGCTTTGAAGAACAAAAAAATTGTCTGTTCTGTTTTGGCTGGAATGAGGATAGTGTGTATATTTGCCCTAGGTGGTCTTTTAATAAATCATTTTGACTAGTAGTGAGACTTTTACTAAGTGTAAGTAACGGATATCAGTTAATTATTCGATTTAAATCTAAAGTACGTGATTGGGGATCGTTAAGTCGTTATTTACGTTATGAAGTCCAATGCAATTTAGCAGACTGCTCGGTAGATGAGGATTATCAAAAACACGATTCTGGGAGTCCTGTGAACATTAGGCTGAGAAATAGTGAAGGGCACTACTTATCTCTAAACACAAAGTTTGCGAATTCGGTTGATCGCCGTGATGGGATGGAGCCTATGTACCCAGGCTTGTCAGTGGCATGGGAATGTTGCCAGAGACTTGCTACGTCGTCGAGATGCTGAAAGTTGGGCCACATCAGCCCGCCGATTACGTAGCCTGTGGATGTCCTAAACATGCTGCAAGCAAACAACGCATTTACATCACATTATTCATAGTGGAATTCTCTCGCTGTGAAAATCACCTAGCTGCATTCCGTCGTCCACTTGGAACTGTTCTTCCTAAGCCTGGAGTCCTACGTGGTTAGACAGATGCTAAAAGACGATTTTTCCTGAGGTTGATATTTTTTTCACTACTAATTCGAGAAAACTGTGGAATAATTCGTTTGTATATTGAGAGTGAGAGTTTTCCTCGAAGGTAAACGGAAGTCACCGTTTTAAACGCTCTAATTTACGTAGTCTGGCGGAAAGTAAAGAACCTTGCTTACGTTTGTTACGAAAATCAAAACAATTACACAACCCCTATCGTTTCTTAAAGTAAAAAAATAAAGTAAATAGTAATCACTCTCCTAAATCAGACTATGACTTCTTGGATGTATGCAATCACTTTGCACGATGACTTCCAGCAAGGTTTTTCTCCATTTCAATATTTTGACTCACATTCATTCCTTACTTGTTTCTGCCTTACTTTTGAAAATAATAAAGGAGAGACTCGACTTCATTGCATGAATACAGCAGAACAGGTACTATAAGGCTGAGAAATACTCAGACTTTAGAATTAATGGACCTGCAAACGATTAAACTTTAGTTTTTGATGCATAGGTAATCCGTATCAGATTGTCACAAAAACTACAAGAAATATGTAAATACATGCATTCTAGAACAAGCATCTAGCCATTAAAATCACATACAAATTGACAGAAATCGTTACTATTTTAAAACTACATTTTTGCTGTTAGTGAATTCTGGAAGTAAACGGCTGAGAATCATTCTTGTAGAAAGCAATTGTAGTGTGCTTCCACTACACCAGATTTTATCGGCACTACAATATTGTTTCAGTGTTCGGAAACGCATTATCTGTTCCTCCTCATTTCTTCGTTGTGGTCTTAGGTCTGAGGATCGGTTCGATGCAGCTCAACACGCTAATCTTTCCTATATAAGTCTCTTCATCTCCGCATACCTACAGCAACCTATATCCACCGAACCTGCATACTGGTGTGAAGCCTTGGTTTCCCTCTATAGTTGATGCTACAAACACTTCGCTCCATTACCTGCAATCTATGACAAAATCTTGCTAGTAGACTTACTGCTCTCTAAAACAACAGACACTTATGCACACAATTCGTGTAAGAAGTCTCTTGCTACATCGCTGAAAACTAAATTACTTCAAATGAGGTACTAGAGGGATGTTCATTTCCTTTCGGTTGGGCCTTTGTCCTCCTTCAACGCGGGGTCGGCCGTGTTACTACGGCTTTGGCAGTGTTAGTTGCAGAGGATGGCTGGATGACCTTCCTGTCACCACTCCGAACCCCACAGGATGAAATTAGTGTACCCCAGCAATCTGCATCTCGTGAAAGCCATGAAATAGCGCGAACGTGTTTGAAATGTCTGCGAGTCGTGTAACTAAGGCGGAACGTGGGGACCAGTCCGGTATACACCTAGCGGGATGTGGAAAACCGCCTAAAAACCACATCCAGGCTGGCCGGCGTACCCCCCATCGTCGTTAATCCGCCAGGCAGATTGCCGGCGCCCCTACCCGAATCCAGGAAGCAGCGCATTACCATTCACTTACTAAAATAAATGAGAGGAAGGCGCCTTGCCTTTTTTATTTAAAGGCAATGTAAAGATATTTTTTTCTTCTTTTTACATATTTTGGAATAACACAGAAAGAGGATTAATAACTTTCCGTAATTATGGTTACTTTTACGTAATTTTACTGTCAACAAAATGAAATATAAAATATGCAACAGAATATACTCGTAAATTAATTTTCTGTCTTCTGAATCTATTTACTTGTATAGTTTACAATAAACGTGACAATATAATGTCTAAGAGGAAAAAACTAATGAACTTTATCATTCATAAACAAAATTTGGTCAATTTTTCTTGGAGTGAGTCAATTTCATCTCTCAGTGCATATTTATCCTTTTCAAAACCTACACATACAGCGCCCAGACGTAGCTGGAATATGTAATCATCTAGTAAGCAACTGGTGAATAGTTGGGTGTAGCAGTTATCTAGATTCTCATAAGTTTAAAGCACTTAAAAATATCTAGTATGCAGAATTTATTATTAGGATGCACATATTAGGTGGTACAAACTTAAAATGAGTACAAATGTACATGCAGAGTTTTCTGCAATCTATACAAGACAACACATAAAATATACGAACACACACACACTGTTATTACTGCAATAAATTACAATGAGCGGCTGGTGAGAGCTAGTTCACCTGCGAGATGCTATGTGCTGAGGCAGAAGCGTGTGTGAGTGGAGAGTGGAAAAGCAGATCTTGCAAAATAGTTCTTTGTAGCTTGCTCGCTCCCAAGTAAGCCGCAGCACGCAAGCTGTCTTTTTAAATTAAGAGTGCAAATGAAAGGCGAGAAATTGTTTCCTGCATTAACGCAGTGTTCTACAAAATTCATCTTTCACTGCTTTCTATTTCTTTCACCCCTGACGAAAGCCACTCACAACAGTAAGGTATGTAAACAGATTCATACGCATCATCTCCTGGGAATGACATTCACTTAAGCACTCCTATCACCATCCGCCTACCAATGATCTATTAGTATCTGCGTAAGAGGTACGAAAAACCTGGTAGTAACTCTTAAAGAGTTTCATTGATATAATGGACATAATACTGTTTAGTCAGATGGAAACCCAGTTCTAAGCAAAGAAGGAAAAGCAGAAAGGTGGAAGGAGTATATAGAGGGTCTATACAAGGGCTATGTACATGAGGACAATATTATGGAAATGGAAGGGGATGTAGATGAAGATGAAATGGGAGATACGATACTGCGTGAACAGTTTGACAGAGCACTGAAAGACCTGAGTCGAAACAAGGCCCCGGGAGTAGACAACATTCCATTAGAACTACTGACGGCCTTGGGAGAGCCATTCCTGACAACATTCTACCATCCGGTGAGCAAGATGTATGAGACAGGCGAAATACCCTCAGACTTCAAGAAGAATATAATAATTCCAAACCCAAAGAAAGCAGGTGTTGACAGATGTGAAAATTACCGAACTATCAGTTTAATAAGTCACAGCTGCAAAATACTAACACGAATTCTTTACCGACGAATGGAAAAACTGGTAGAGATCGACCTCGGGGAAGATCAGTTTGGATACCGTAGAAATACTGGAACACGTGAGGCAATACTGACCTTAAGACTTATCTTGGAAAAAAGATTAAGGAAAGGCAAACCTACGTTTCTAGCATTTGTAGACTTAGAGAAAGCTTTCGACAGTGTAGGCTGGAATACTCTCTTTCAAATTCTAAAGGTGTCAGGGACAAAATACAGGGAGCGAAAAGCTATTTACAATTTGTACAGAAACCAGATGGCAGTTCTAAGAGTCGAGGGGCATGAAAGGGAAGAAGCGGTTGGGAAGGGAGTGAGACAGGGTTGTAGCCTGTCCCCGATGTTATTCAATCTGTATGTTGAGCAAGCAGTAAAGAAAACAAAAGAAAAATTCGGAGAAGAAATAAAAACTTTGAGGTTCGCCGATGACATTGTAATTCTGTCAGAGACAGCAAAGGACTTGGAAAAGCAGTTAAACGGAATGGACAGTGTCTTGAAAGGAGGATATAAGATGAACATCAACAAAAGCAAAACGAGGATAATGGAATGTAGTCGAATTAAGTCGGGTGATGCTGAGGGAATTAGTTTAGGAAATGAGACACTTAAAGTAGTAAAGGAGTTTTGCTATTTGGGGAGCAAAATAACTGATGATGGTCGAAGTAGAGAATATATAAAATGTAGACTGGCAATGGCAAGGAATGCGTTTATGAAGAAGAGAAATTTGTTTACATCGAGTATAGATTTAAGTGTCAGGAAGTCGTTCCTGAAAGTATTTGTATGGAGTGTAGCCATGTATGGAAGTGAAACATGGACGATAAATAGTTTGGACAAGAAGAGAATAGAAGCTTTCGAAATGTGGTGCTACAGAAGAATGCTGAAGATTAGATGGGTAGATCACATAACTAATGAGGAGGTATTGAATAGAATTGGGGAGAAGAGGAGTCTGTGGCACAACTTGACAAAAAGAAGTGACCGGTTGGTAGGACATGTTCTGAGGCATCAAGGGATCACAAATTTAGCATTGGAGGGCAGCGTGGAGGGTAAAAATCGTAGAGGGAGACCAAGAGATGAATACACTAAACAGATTCAGAAAGATGTAGGTTGCAGTAAGTACTGGGAAATGAAGAATTTTGCACAGGATAGGGTAGCGTGGTGAGCTGCATCAAACCAGTGTCAGGACTGAAAACCACAACAACAATACTGTTTTATCATTTTAATCATCGTGGTCGTTATACAATATGTTCCCTGAAAGGTTAGCTCAAGTTAACAGCCAATGTCCGTATACTTTTAAAGTGATTATAACTTCCTGCATCTGGCTCACCTAATCCATTTATTTATTAATTTGCAGTATGCCAAAGTCAAGTGCAATCAAGTTACAATAAATAAACCAGTGACAATAACATTCATCAAATCCGCCACAACATGGTGAAGCAGTCTGTCATAAGAGAGGCATATTGCCAAATGATTTTGAACCCAGAGTTCAGTTCTGTCAGTGACTTATCCATTGCAGTTCTGCAGTGGTGAACATCCTACAGTTTTTTTTGTTCACAGATGAAGTCTGTTTCCATCGTTTTCTAATACGACAATATCAATGTTTTTAGTGATGGAAATCCACACACCATGAGCATCTTAGTTCACCAGCAATGGTTCTGAATAAACTTACGGGTTGAACGTGTACCAGCGACCTAATCTCGGAGGGGTTACATCGGCATATGACAGAGCTACCTACAATCTTGCGCATAGCCTAGGCCAGCAGGCGGCAGAGCGAGCGTTACCAGAGATCGCTGGCCCCATGGATCTATTTGCATCCATGAGCCACTCGATCACAAATAATTCATCTAGTGCACAGTATGGAAATTTTGGGCGACACGAAGCCGCTCCAAGTCATCTTACGTCGACCTCTGGGCCAAGCGCCTACTGCACCCAGAGTTCTCTAGTCACAGTCTAAATCGGAACCATCACTACATATGATCCCACGCCACACCAGCCATTGCTGACTGAGGGAGCCGCTAGTGCCTGCCTTCACCATCACCAGGATTTGGATTCTGCATCATAGTTGACAGGGTACTCGGTATACGCCATCAACCTCCACTACGTTATTTTGTTCTACTTCCGAATGGATATTAACTTTGACTGTTTGCTCATTTTGGCCTTCATCATAAGTTCAGATTTCAGTAAATTCAGTGCTAATCATGAACTTTGACAAACCATTGTAGTAATTAACTTTCTTCCAAAGGAGATATATTTTGGTCTATGTACTTGTCAGTAAAACTGTTCTACATTGTTTACCTGGGCTGTGTGCTCAGTGAATCTCAACCAGCGAAAGACTTAGCAAAAGACGACAAGGAACTTTTCTGTGAACCGATATTTTCACGCTTGTTTTATGCCCCACGTAAACAGTGTCTCTGCATGTGTGATTCGTGAAGACCTTGATGGTGAATTTCTGCTCCACCATGTCTAACCCTTCGGATGTTAGTATCCAGCTGTTGCTGCTACTCCAGAACATGCAACATAACATGTACACGATGAAGGACAAGATGGCTACCATCACCACACCCGACCAAGAACTCTCCAATTGAAAGTCCTGTATCGATTCGCTGGTGAAAGACTTCAGAGGGACGCCGCTGAGATTTCTGGAGTTTGACTGCAAGTCTGAGCCCTCGGTGAAGTACGTGATCAGACAGGCGAAACATTTCCTGCACGTGGGATCACAGGTGACACCCAACAGCGTGCATTCTCCTTGGCTTGTACAAACGCCAAAATTTATCATTTACAGCAGCAATTCAGATCTGAAATGTAGCTTCATGCCGCCCTGCACAGTGGCTTAAAGACTTTTTTACTACTATATTTCTACTTTCAAATGGACGTTACACAGCCTGCCGTAAGCCTGCCGTCCAGGAGTAGGGGAATCCATTCAGGCACAGTCTACATTCATCTTGAAGGATTGGCAGACTTCCGCCTTGTGTCCTGTCTTGCTGCAGGAACAGCATTTAGCTGGGCAATAATTACACTGTCGCTGTGGGTGAGTAATAAAACATTTGGTACAAGAGGGTAACTATTGCAGGTAATAAACATTGGTGGACGGCTTGTTCTCTGGAGACAGATCAGAATGCTGTTAAGGCGGTGGCTGGGGTTGGGGCCTGCGAGTTGTGAGAGCGGCAAACACTTGATAAGGGCCGTGGAATGATGCTGATGACTGTAGAAACTGTTCAAAATCCCTAATGTTGTGAAGATACGTCTCTAATATGGGATAATTGAGGTTTAGGAGTTTATTACGGAGCCCTTCATCTGGTGAATGTACAAGCATCACGTCTTCGAAAAGGGATGTGGCGTAAGATTGCTTACAATGGGCGTTAGTACACTGCAATCGACAGTCACGGGATAAATTCTGCAGTTTGGCTATCCACTCTCTGTAAGACTCTCTCCATTAAGCTTGTGATTTTGGGAATCTTATCGCCGTTTCGGGGTCACTCACAGATCGCATCAGTGTCATTCAACCGCCTTCATAGCACACATCTTAGTCGTAAACACTGAGGAGCCACAAACATCCTTGCTTTGGATCTTTTTTAATGCCTTGGACTTGGAAGTACATGACACCACCAACAGCATTCAGCTATCAGGGGCTATTTCCTACTTAACAGACCTATGTTCCTAATCAAATTCACTGGTTTTAAGAATCATATAATCCTACCTCCAACAGCCACTCTCCGCTCCTTCAAAGCATGGAATATTCCATTTGCTCTCAGGGGTAAGCTACAGGTGGAACTACAGCGCCTCCAAGAGAAAAGCATTCTTACCGCAGTCACCGGCTGTCACTGAGCTACGCCCATTACTACTGTGTGTCACTTGTGGAGCACTTCGAATCTGCGGCAACTTTGAGGCCACAATCAACGCATTCAAAAATTGGACGACGTCATAGCGTCACTCTCAGGATGCAAGATTTTCGCCATGATTGATTTGCAACAAAATTACCTTCAGCTTACTCTGAACGAAGCGTCAGGGGGCATTCCGGTTATTAACACTCCATTTGGACTAGTCCACTATAACTGGCTCCCTTTTGTCATTGACAATGCTATGGCTATTTTTAACGGTACTTGGAATAGCTGAAGTGGGATGTACCCACCACAGCGAACTATCTGGAGGACATTCCAGTCACTGCTCTTCTTCAACAATCCAATAACAAATGTAACACGCACAGATTCCATTTTATTGTCCCTCAGGTGCTTATTCAAGCCATTCAGCAAGTTCCACATTCAAGGGACGTTAAGGAACAACAAACTGTTCTCCGCCAATTTAATTATTATCGCCGATTGAGACCACTTGCCGCAGCCACGACCATAACAGGACCATTCCTGCATCTGGTACTCAAAAATGTGAAGTGAAATTGCACTCCTACCCGTGATGAAGTCTTCTGAGGTATCAAGCAATGTTTGATTATGGCGTGGATGCGGAGTTATCTGACGAAGAGGATGGTGTGGAATATCTTATTGAGTTTGTAAGCAAAACTCTGACATAGGCGCAATGTAGCTACAGCTAATATGTGTACGGCCGACATTTCACGTTGTTGACTGATCATAAACGTCTTTTACCATTATTCAAGGCAGACGCCAACATTCCAACCAAATCGACACATCGCCTCCAAAGATGGCCATTTTTTTCTTCCTACTCATACATCAGGTATCGCTCGACGGCTCAACATTCCAGTGCCAACATTCTCTCGAAGTCTGGGATGCAACTTGCAATTAATTTGGCAACAGACCTCTGTTGCCATATGGATGCAGAAGCGGAAGAAGTGGTAGCCACTCTAACCTTAGGTGCAAAAACCATTACCCACCACTCCTCAGAGGACCCACTTATCTGTGAAATAATCCGACTGATGCGCTATAGGTGACCAACAGATCTGTAACAGTTGGAACATCTGGGAGTTCAAGCAGTTGGCACAAGTGGCAAGAGTTCCCCACCCTCAGTGGAGTCCTCTTGTTTCAAGGAGAAAATGGTAGCACCATTTAACTGACCCCATCCTTGGTAAGTCATGGTTTATCGTGATTAACATGGGGCTCTCCTATGTTTCTCAGATGTCGTCAACATTCTCGACACAGGCCATGCAGGCTATGACACGTATCTTCGCCATAGAAGGACTCTCAGAAACAATGGTTATGGACTATGGACCTCAATTCACATCTTCCAAATGTACCTCTTTTTGTTCTTCCAATGGCATTACCCTAGTGCACACAGAACCTTTTCAATCCACATCCACTGGATTAGCAGAATGTTTCGTTAGCACATTCATGTCATAATTAGCAAAGTTGATCAGCATCATGATTTATACGAAGCCCTCATTCTGTTTTTGGCATCTTATCACTCGACTTTTCATGACAGCGTCAGCCACGCCGAAACCCTCTATGGACGGCAGTATCAGCCCAAACGCACCGTCCTCCATCCTACAACAACTCCTTCTCACCATCCACAGTCTCGACGCCGTCATTATTCCATCAAAAATGACGTCTGGGAAGTGGTCTTTCATCAAAAATAGCCTACAAAGTGCACCAGCAATTGTCATCCATTTGTTGGGACAGGTCACAGTGTCAGTACAACGGCATGATGGCTCCATTTTTCACAAGCTTGTCAACCAGGTGCGCCCACAGAAAACAGCAATGTTTGGTTCAAATGGTTCTGAGCACTATGGGACTTAACATCTGAGGTCATCAGTCCCCTAGAACTTAGAACTACTTAAACCTAACTAAGCTAAGGACATCACACACATCCATGCCCGAGGCAGGATTCGAACCTGCGACCATAGCGGTCGCGCGGCTCCAGACTGAAGCGCCCAGAACCGCTCGGCCACACCGGCCGGCAGTGATGTTTCCCAGCAGTGTTTTGTCACGATCTTTTGTTCCAGAGTCAGACATTTTGCCTCCCATAACGTTGGACACCACAAGGTTCTCATCCTCTGATCTCTGGCGAGGACAGCATATCCCCATTCCAGACAACAACTCTGATGATCATCGACCTCAGTCCACTGGGGTCACCAGTTCCACAGGTGGTCAAGGAAGAGGTGCCAGGTTTTTCAGACGTTGATATGTGCCACATCCTCTCATCCCTCGAGCGGGGTGGGGGTGGGGGGAGGATGCTGTGTATGGGGTATGAACCTAACAGACCGGCAGCCATTTTCACAGCAGTTGTGTATGAGCGGCCTAACCTTCAAGGGGTTACATCAATAGACGACAGAGGTGCAAACATGCGCGTTGACCATGCCAGCTGGTGGCAGAGCGAGTGTTGACAGAGGCTGATGGTCCTGCAGACCTGTTTGCCTCCACAGACCACGTGATCGCAAATAGTTCCTCTAATAATAGTGGCCTGGGGATTTAGGGCGGCACAAAACCGTTCTAAGGCATCTTCCATTGAGCTATGTGCCAGGCTACCACTGCACCCGCTGTTCTTCAATCAGAGTCTGGATTGGAATCTTCACTATCAACAACACTATGCCACACCATCCACCGCCGACCGAGGGAACTACCAGTGTCTGTCTTCGCCAGCATCTGGACTTGGCCTCTACACTAGAGTCAACCAGAAACTTAATATCGGTTATCAACCTTCACTAGGACGTTTTATTCTGCTTCTGAGTGAATATTAACTTTGACTGTTTTCTCATTACAACTTTCAGCCTAACTTCGAACTTGTGTAAATTCAGTGCCAATCACGAACTATTGCTGTGATTAACTTTCTCCAAAGGAGGAGTATTTTGGTTTCCATACTTTTCAATAAAACTGTTCTACATTTTTTACCTAGAATGTATTCTCATTGCGCCTCAATCAGCATAAGCCTTGGTAGTTTGTATAATTATTACTGCAAAGGTGTAGGACAACCTGTATAACTCATTCATTTGTGAATATGGTGATCGAAGCAACTTACGAAATGATGTCGTTCTACAGTTTAGGAGTAATAGACAGCAATGGACATAAATCATAGCGTTAATGAAAGACTATATCTAATTCATCGTACACAGACTTGCTGAGACAAGTAATTTACCTTTAAAGCACAGAAACTTCGATCTTCCTTAAAATTTCTTTTTTAATTGACTATCTGTCATTGCTTATCTGTAGTGCGTGTAAAGGTTCTTACGTTCTTCTGTTACTAGTCAATGCACTACGTGAAACTTTTTTTCCGGGCATGAAATTACGATTGCTTTTCTGTAATGCGCGTAAACGTTCTTCTGTTATTAGTCAATACGATATGTGAAACTTTTTTCTGGCCATGAAATCAGATGAGCAACACCGCCTCTAAGTGTTTCGACAACATTCTTACTGGTCATTCTTTGGTGACAGTACTTTACCAGAAAATGAGGAAGAAATTTGTAGAAAACGCCACATCAAGACGATTCTGTTACTCGGAGGATAACATGAAAAGTGAAGTTGCCGAGAGAGCATATGTTCTTCCTACGCTTCAGTCATCTCGTATTGGTGTACACGTTCGCATAATAAATTCAACTTAGTGGCTATGTGAGAGCTACAAGGTTTCTTTAACAATTTGGTAGTTGTGTGATACTGCAGTAACAGTGAAGCCACTTTCCTATTCCAGGACGTCGCAGCTCATCATCGGCATGACGCTTGGTTACTGCGTCACACTACAAGACCACCAGGAAAGATAATATAGGAATATGACGATGGAAGCACGAGGCTAGCAACTGGCTATTCCATCGGGGAAACACAACTCACTGAGCTACGGTTAATTGTCAAGCCGCAATCACTAACAAGAATTGTTTTCCTTTTCTGTTATATTACAAACGAGGTTAGAGTACATGTCTACGAACCATGCAGTAACCCTACCTTCAGTGACGTCCATCTAGTGTAATCACTAAATTAATAATGTTAGCTCCCTATATTCCACCCCCTGCCCCCTACCGCATTCTATACACACTAATACATTCTATTCTTTTCAAAACGTCAGCTGCTTGTACCTTATTCGGTTTCATTAAATACGAGAAGATCATGAGATCAAATTTTGTCGTCCTCAGAAAGCACGTAATTTAGGAAGGTACTTGTCGGTGTAATCTGACGTTCCTAAGTAGTACTAATCTACGTAACTCGATACAGGAAAACCTGTTAAATGTGGACCTCTCGTTAAGCCTAACATAACAAAGCAGCTCTCTCCTCCGTTGAAACACGGCAGAAATTATTGCCTGTAATCGCCTCCAATCGTTCGAATTCCTCAAGCCTTTTCATTTACATACTTGTTGTTAGAAGTGATGTATTATGTACTTCAGCAACGAATGTCAGTTTCCTTATGTACTACAGTCCTGTATTTGATATAGGGTCTTTTCCCGGCCTTGTTTTCTTCATCACAATACTAAATTTACATAAGAGTCCGTAAATGTTGCAATCAACGTAAGTCGCTGACGCTGTCATTTCAACAAATGAATATTCAATAAACAGGAAATTTTCCACGGTGAGAAACGTGGTCACAGCACGATGTAACTACGGTTGTCACTTTACTCTTCATGTCGAGAGTGTGTTGGGGAACAAATTGAGGATAGGAATTTATGTCCACAAACGTCATCCAACGACGCTACAGGGCGTGAAAGGCATGGTACGGGATGACTCCGGCCTCTAGGCCATTCCGTTACTTTGTACGCCAACGAACAGCAAGCTGTATTTATAGTAATGAATCTGACAGCATCCAGTTCGCTAATGGTGGCGAACACATCGACCCATGTCACAAAACTGTGGAACGTACAGCCTTGCGTTTCCTGCTAAAAGGGTGGCCTAGCTGCTGGCGTTGACCCGCATAACTTCGACGCTGTGTAGCTCCGGTGGATAGCGTTTCCGGGTATAGATTCTTATTCTCAATATTTACCTTTACACGCTCCGCATTCCTTTTAAGTTTGTTTGTTTTGTTTCATTACACCCTGTATAGCGTCCCCATAGGTATTTTAGGTCTATAACACATTTTGAGGACTGTATCACACAAAAAACGCAAAATGGAACTTAGCCAGCCTTCTGAATGCCAAGAAACGAACCAGTTTTTGTGCTTTTGGGTTCGACACAAAGATGGGGTATTCATATAGAGGAAAAGGATGGAAGTGGAAAGCTACTGAAGATCTGCTCTTGAAATCCGAGCATATGTCTTGCCACTCGCTTGTGACATATGGTACAATATAGTGACTCTGTATAAAGATTTTTACATCAAGTTCCACGACAGCATAGAGTCAATGGTTAGTCCGAGATATTTTAGTGCAACAGTGGGTCGTGTGGGGTGCTGAAGTAAAAAAGGATGATTTTCATTTATAGGACTCTGGATCCTGTAATTAAGGTTCAAAATGGCTCTGAGCACTATGGGACTTAACTTCTGAGGTCATCAGTCCCCTGCAATTAAGACCTGAGTGAACAGTTCAACGGGACTTGCTGCCCTTCAATCGATAGCCATACGATTAGTGAGCTCTGACGTACAGTCACACTCAAAAGTAACCGAACGACCTGAACTGCATTTCGCCTGATTCGCGTGCAACCGACATAACGCGGCTGTCTAACAGGTCATCTAATCGCTCCTTTGTACAGTCGTTTGACTATTGAAAATGGTTCCAACACTGCTCTGTATCGCAGTAACTCAAGATGTAAAGTAATACCACGATGCTACAAGTATCAGGGAACACCTTATCACACATAAGACTGTCCATAAGGCTTGTAAGCTCACATTTATTACAATAAATGACATACCTGAAATGTTACCACTCTCATTATTACGTCAGATAGGTAATGCACGTAGTAAGTTCGTCGTATTCATGATTTACTCTTCAAAGTAACATACAGTAGTTATTATTTAGCACAAAATGAAAGTAAAAATTTAAGTTATTCACGAGCAGTTAGTTGGGAATTTGTATGAACTTCAAATGACACGACGAACCGTCTCGTTCTGCATATGGATTCAAACCCAGGTCAGGCAGACTAAGCAAAGATTTCGTGACTGACGCAAACTAACAGTCATTCCTGATTATGCATACAGAGAGTGATATACCTCGATTTTAGACAGTATCAGTTAGCAAATATCAACTTTAAATTACATAACGCAAACATTTTTAACGGACGCGAATTCCTACCCACCATCTCTTGTCCCTGTTAACGAACTACGAGAGATGTTAAGTACTGTTTCTTCCCAAGTAACTTACTTGAAATTCCGTGAGGTAAAGCTTTGTTGGACAGGGCTTCGAACCCAGAACCTAATCGGATTGATATCGAAGCACAACCAACTGTGACATATCGGATTTCCTCGGAAGTAGCTAGATGTTTTAACTGAAATGACGAGACGAAACATTAATTTTTTCCTTATATAGTGACCAAAAGGCATTAAATGATCTTCAAGCACATGTGTTCCAGCAGCGGTATGAATAAAATGATAGTAATAAAGACGGTAATAATCGAATTATCCGGTAACTTCACACTTCACAGTGGATTTTCTCGAACTAAGAAATTTGCTCAATTTGTGAAAATTCAAAATGGCTTTACTTCGAGCCTATGATGCCTAGAAGAGTCTTTACATCCTGCTGACATGAGAATAGCATAATCTCCGCGTCAGAAGCTTGCTTCTACTTAACCATTTAATAGACTCGCATTTTTTCCACCGTGACTAATTTTGTAAGTTAAGCACATCATCCGTTTCAGCACACTCTTGAGGCTGGGAAATGTGGCCATAATGGTCTGGTCGAACGAATTATCACAGGTGCACTGCGTGGTTTCAGGCATTTACTTTTAAGAGGCAGAAACAGATTTATTTTATTTCTGGTAATCTCAATAGAAAGACGTTATAATCCATAATCCGCATTAAACATCACGTTCCTTCATTACCAACTGGGCAGAGTCGGTTTACGTCGGGAAATGACGTAATGGAAGTCATGGCAAACAGAAATATAGTCGCCAGTAAACTTACTTACGTTAGAAAATTTTATTTTATTTGATGAAACGATAGCCATTTAAAGGAACAGGTCTCTTATTTTACTTATACTTGACTGAACTAGAGACGTTTTAAAAATTTGGTGCTGGACTGTGATTCGAATTCGTATCTCCTCTTTCGAGGATCTGAATCTCTCAGAACAGTATAGTTCAATCATTTCGTTCCTTTTCCCAAGACTGCAATCTTCTCTAGGTCTCCTCCAAAGGATCCAGTAAAAAAATATTCATAATTTCATTTCAAGCCATATCAAGTGCACACCCACCTGCTAGTGAAAATTAACGTGCATTTTTAATGTCTGTTCATGTCTTGCCACCAATCGCAATAGGTGTCGTTATTTCTGGTCAGACACGCACACATCTTACTGTTGGTGAGCAAGAAACTGATACTTAAGCTATATTCGTGGATGCACGGTAGGTGTGCAGTGCGATTGTCGCTTAGGCACAAAAGTTTGTATCCTTATTTTAGATTCAAACACCTAGCAGCTCGTAAGAAAAACCGATACGTAACATTTGATTTTTCTTAGTTAACAATCCGATTACGTGTTAGGTTCGTATCTCCATCACAGAACTTCACATCATGCACTTCATCTTTAAATGCATGCACACTTTGTTACTTCAGAATGGAGGTATATCAAATATCTTTCGTGGTTAGCTAACAAGGACGAAAGGGTCTTGATAGGAGTCACGCTTTATTACAAAAATTGTCGCCTTTTATTTTCAAGTTTAGATTTGGTTACTGGTATTGGCAAAAATTTCGGTAATTCATGGCTAGTCACCAATATGATGTGATTAGATTATATTATATTAGATTAATTCTTGTTCCATAGATGATGAATACGACATTTCGTAATGATGTGGAACGTGTCATTTTAAATGAAAGATTTCTTTACATACCATGATTCAATTTCTTTACAACAATTTTTTACACACTCTCTCTATCTCATTCTTTTTTATTTCTCTCTCTCTCTCTCTCTCTCTCTCTCTCTCTCTCTGTCACACACACACAACACACACACACACACATTCTGTTTTCATTTTTATTTGTTTATTGTGCTCGACTATCGGCGAGGCAGGAAAACGCCTGTGAATGAGTTTCTTAGTTTTGAGTACACTTACGAAAGAAATATAGAAACAACTAGGAAAGTTACTGATTTATGATGCTTAGTTTGCAGTCAATTCTAAGTATTATTAGTTACTACGCTCCACTCCCTACGACACTTATTCCAGTTCACAGGACACTTATTCCATCTTTTATCTGAGCTTCTGTATGTCGATAAAATTGGTTCTGAACTGAGAATGCAACTCAGACCGCCCTTAACGCGGAATTTGATCCCTTCGTGACAATACAGTTCGGCTACAATTTGTTGTTTGTTCAAAACTGCAGATTCCTCAACATATTACGCGTGAATGGGTTCGAATCCTGGCCCGGCACTAAATATTTCATTATGTATTATAAAGCTCTAGCATGAGAACACCTATCTGCTGGTGGATAATAATTTTGATTTTTAATGTTTTTTCATTCGTTGTCAACACTAACGATATCTGACGTTTTTGACTCCCAGTGGGACACAGAACTATTTGCGAGATCACAGTAAGTTCAAGATGTTATTCCGAGCTGCTGGTGGAGAAAAATTCGGTTGCTGACGTCTCTTTGTGTGTAGTCAACAACGATTTGTGTGGGGCTCTGTTGCCAGTCAGCACTGAACTCTTCGTCATATTATTTCTAGTTCAAACATGCTCACATGTCGCTGCTGGTGCAACAAACCCATATTTATCGTTCGTTTTCTCTAGAATATAACAGCAATAGGTGCCGGGTTGGAGTCCTGGGAAGGAAAAAATTAATGTTTCGTCTCGTCATTTCAGTTAAAACATCTAGCTACTGCCGAGGAAATCCGATATGTCACAGTTGGTTGTGCTTCGATATCAATCCGATTAGGTTCTGGGTTCGAATCCCTGCCCAACACAAAGCTTTACCTCACGGCATTTCAAGTAAGTTACTTCTGAAGAAGCAATATTTAACATCTCTTGTAGTTCGTTAACAGGGACAGGAGATGGTCCGTTAAAAATGTTTGCGTTATGTAATTTAAAGTTGATATTTGCTAACTGATACTGTCTAAAATCGAGGTATATCACTCTCTGTATGCATAATCAGGAATGACTGTTAGTTTGCGTCAGTCACGAAATCTTTGCTTAGTCTGCCTGACCTGGGTTTGAATCCATATGCAGAACGAGACGGTTCGTCGTGTCATTTGAAGTTCATACAAATTCCCAACTAACTGCTCGTGAATAACTTAAATTTTTACTTTCATTTTGTGCTAAATAATAACTACTGTATGTTACTTTGAAGAGGAAATCACGAATACGACGAACTTACTACGTGCATTACCTATCTGACGTAATAATGAGAGTGGTAACATTTCAGGTATGTCATTTATTGTAATAAATGTGAGCTTACAAGCCTTATGGACAGTCTTATGTGTGATAAGGTGTTCCCTGATATTTGTAGCATCGTGGTATTACTTTACATCTTGAGTTACTGCGATACGGAGCAGTGTTTTCTAGTGGTGAGATGTTGGAACCATTTTCAATAGTCAAACGACTGTACAAAGGAGCGATTAGATGACCTGTTAGACAGCCGCGTTATGTCGGTTGCACGCGAATCAGGCGAAATGCAGTTCAGGTCGTTCGGATACTTTTGAGCACGACTGTACATCTGAAACAACATGGAATGCCGTTCCGTATCTGTCATCAAAGCGCAGACTGACTCGATGCCTAGCCGGCTTAGAGCAGAGCCGTTTGTGCTGAGACAGGTGTGTGTCAAATATATATTTTATAGTTTCTGAGTTCTTAGTAGTACATATGTATATGGGTGGGAAGACGCCCGTCGGTGGAAATCTAGGATGGAAACCGTGCTGCTTGACAAGAAGTAGTAAGTTTTTGTGTTCCTGTTTACCGATGTGTTTGACTGTAAATGCTAACATTTTGTACTTAAAATTTGTAACATGTCACCTGATTACATAAACATGTATGAAGTTTAAGTTATATTAACTTGACAAAATCGGCTTTATGTACCACCTGAAATATTTATTCCAACGCAAGTATTTAACACCTCAAAACAAAGGTCTCCGAAATCCTTTAAAATTTATTCTGTAATAATATTGTTGCGATGTATATTCTTTGTACTTTGGGATAATGTTTCTCTTCTGCCATATGATCCTTGCACCTAATAGTTTCCAGAAACCATATTTGTTTACGAAATATGACAGTATACATGTGATGCGTTACGACAGTGAAAGGAAACTGTGATCACTGAAGGCACTCTATTTTACTAATTTTATTTTTACCTTTAGGAATACGTTTAGTTTTTTGTCAAAATAAACCCAAAACCATGTTCGGAAATAGTGTTTAATTTCTCCACTAGACAGTGCCACAAGTTCCTCAAAAAAAAAAAAAAAAATCGTAACACAACATACACACACACACACACGTCATGATAACAGAAATAAATCCACCTGATGATGGAGCTTTAAACGTTTCAAACTCGTCGTGGAGATAAATAAACAGTGATTGGTAACAGTAAACTTGTTGTCCCATTTAGATGTGTGTGTGTGTGTGTGTGTGTGTGTGTGAACTCCTAAGGGACCTAACTGCAGAAGTCATCGGTCCCTAGACTTACACACTACTTAAACTAATGTATGCGAAGAACAACACACACACCCATGCCCGAGGGGGGGCTCGAACCTCCGGCGGGAGGGCCCGTGCAATCCGTGACATGGCGCCTCAAACCGCGCGGCCACTCCGCGCGGCGTTTAGATGTGTTTGAGATGGCGGGTCTGAAGACCTTGCTAGTTTCCCATACCTTAGTTTATTAGCGAGTATAAAGATTGAAGTTATTTAGGGTGTCAAAGACGATCAGAAGCAAATTGGAAAGTTTTTTAGTTGTTGATAGCCGGTGGAATCGTAGAGAGAAGAGTTATGAACTTTTTCAAATTAGGGTGCCAGTTTGATGTCATGTGTGCTGGTTCCTTTTCTTAATTCTGAAGTATGTTGTACATGCACTGAAGCTAGGAGCAGGAAGTGTGGCACATATGCCTTCGCCTTAATTGGTTCAAATAGCTCTGAGCAGTTTGGGACTTAACATCTGAGGTCATCAGTCCCCTAGAACTTAGAACTACTTAAACCTAACTAACCTAAGGACATCACACACATCCATGCCCGAGGCAGGATTCGAACCTGCGACCGTAGCGGTCGCGCGGTTTCAGACTGTAGCGCCTAGAACCGCTCGTCCACCGCGGCCGGCTCGCCTTAATTGACTGTGAGAAATAGCAGATAGTTAAAATGTGACTTGGTTTTCCTAAGTTGTTAAAGTAGATTGTGATTATTGTAGAAGATTTGATATTTTGGAGCTAATGAGTCACTTTCCAGCTCCTAGAGTAGGTTATGGGGAGAGTGGCATTCAATTTGGTGCAAGTTTTACTTTATACCTAACGTATGTTGGACGTAGCTATTTTCTGGTATCTCTGGTTTTCTTCTGGTGTTATTTTCATGCACCTATGTCACACGTCTGTAGGAAGAATCGATGTAACCACAGGATACGCGGAAGAGCAGCGTAACCTGTGGAGAAATTGTGGTGTGATTCGGATAGATATGACTTCCTATAATCTCTATTTGGAGCAGAGTCCAGTGTTCTGATCTGTGGCCGATGCAAATAGCAAAACGCACGAAAAGCAGTGCTGTGAAAACGACCCCCTGGACCCAGACATTGCCACAGAAGAAGGTAACATCCGCCAGTGCTGGTACTAGGTTTAAATCAGGGGTCCCTGTCATGGCTCGTTAGGTCTCCGTTCAGTGTTGGCTGCTCATGTTTCAGTCGACATATTGCTGCAGAATACAAGAAAGGATTGTACGCAAGGACCTTCTGTCAGGTCAGTGATGTCGACTGGGCTATGTGGCTATTTAAGAGCATTGTGTGCTAACATCCTGGGCCCACTTTGGTAGCACTCCGGGAATTTATGTTCTTGTGTTTAGTTAAATAACACCATTTTGGTCCCTATGTTTTTAAACTGGCCTCTGTGGTTTGAGGGCGTGGTAACTATGATGTGAGAGGCTGTACAGTGAAGAAACAAAAATGAAGAATCTAGGAAATGACAACGCAGTATTGTAGAGTGTAGACTTCCGTCTAGTTTTTTGTCTACGCATTTCAAGTGGCACGGAAGTAATCACAGTTAAACTTGGAATATTGTTGGTTATTCAGGTGCACTTGTAGGCAACAAGCAGTTTAGAGCATGCAGGTATAACATCAAGTGTGGAATTTTTTTAGGATACCTATGTTGCGCAACGGAGATTACGTTGGCGTTGGTACCACTCCTGAGTTATGGACGTTATGGATAGGTCAGATTTATAGTGTATCCCTAGTAACAAGCAATAAACAGCTGTAAATATCGAAACACGGTTTTCTAAAATTGATGGTACGCACATTTTTATCTAAATAGTGCTCATGAAACAGATGAAACAGTTTTCGTGGTCAGATCTGTAAGCTAAGTCAATTATTTTGCCAGTAACCAAAGCTTCCATGAAAAAGATATTCAAATCAGTTTTCTCTGATTTATATTTTTACAGCAATGCTTGTCGAAATTGACGTCGAATATACTGCCTGACATAAGAAACGAAATTTGTTGGGCCTCGCCCACTCGTCTCGTATAGGGTGCCTAAGGGATAAAAAAATGGTTCAAATGGCTCTGAGCACTATGGGACTCAACTGCTGTGGTCATAAGTCCCCTAGAACTTAGAACTACTTAAACCTAACTAACCTAAGGACAGCACACAACACCCAGCCATCACGAGGCAGAGAAAATCCCTGACCCCGCTGGGAATCGAACCCGGGAACCCGGGCGTGGTAAGCGAGAACGCTACCGCACGACCACGAGATGCGGGCTGCCTAAGGGATATGCAGCATTCTCGGAATGCTATATGTGGTGTCACGGCCAGACACCACGCTTGCTAGGTGGTAGCCTTTAAATCGGCCGCGGTCCGTTAGTATACGTCGGACCTGCGTGTCGCCACTATCAGTGATTGCAGACCGAGCGCCGCCACACGGCAGGTCTAGAGAGACTTCCTAGCACTCGCCCCAGTTGTACAGCCGACTTTGCTAGCGATGGTTCACTGACAAAATACGCTCTCATTTGCCGAGACGATAGTTTAGCATAGCCTTCAGCTACGTCAATTGCTACGACCTAGCAAGGCGCCATATTCAGTTGCTATTGATATTGTGAATCATGTACCATCAAGAGCGACGTTCACCATTAATGGATTAAAGTTAAGTATTCCACCAGCTACGTCCGTTTTTTCTAAAATTCTAATTTCCTTGTCCTGTTCCAGACCTCACGCCAGCCTGCGTGAGCTAATTGGCGTGCATTTCGGCCTCCTCTAGTAACACGGTGTTGGCTCCCCTGCCAACCACAACATTGGCGACGAGGCAAAACCGCGTTCTTATCGATATTGCCCTGATTTACTTGTGTAATGGCTTCGCCAAAATCTCCAGATGTACTGTCCGAATTTTATCGCTTACAGAACCAGCAGACGCAGGCCTTACTGGATGCCCTTGGACAGCTCGTCCAGGGCCAACGTGCGATGCAAAACGATGCGGCAGCAGCCGCTCCACCGCTAACGCAGCCACGACACGCAGTTGCACCAGCTTTTCGACCTTTCGATGCTGCACTGGAAAGCTGGACGGAGTGGTCACGCCAATTTGGATTCCATCTCGCCGCCTACAGAATTCAAGGTAACGAGCGGCAGCCTTATCTCTTATCATCGGTCGGCGTACAATCGTACCGTGTGATAGTCAAATTATTTCCCCGACGCGACGTAGCAACTCTGTCCTACGAAGAAATTTAGTCTGCATTAGATGCATATTTCAAAGAATCAGTCAATGTAGTTGCGAAAAGGTATACCTTCTTTCGTACAAAACGTACGGCAGGTCAGACTAATCGGGAGTGGGTTGCAACCTTGCAAGGCCCTACTAGGGATTGTGCTTTTGAGTGTCAATGTGGACTCCCTTATTCAGATACTATGGTGCGTGATGCAATTGCACAGAACGTTTCTGATGTTCATATAAGGGAACAGATTTTGAAACTAGTCAATCCCTCCCTTCAACACGTGATGGACATATGGGATCGGTAGAACACACATGACTTTGCTCAGGAATCATTTCAAACTTTGCCAGCTGTGTGTCAGGTTAACCGGCCCGCCGGGCGAGCTGCACGGAGCAGTAAACAGCCCTCGCGACCGGCCCCGCCGCTGCCGCCAGTCTCTACGCCACGTGTGCCGCGCCGGCAAGCAAATGCAGTGCTCAAATCCTGCCCGCGGTGCGCTACTAGACATTCGCGTGAGAATTGCCCGTCACGCCAAGCTATTTGCTTTTATTGTAATAAAGGACATGTTCAGAGTGTTTGCCAGAAAAAGCTCAGATCGGAAGCTCAAAACCATTCCAGGCCCTTTGCTTTGCGCCAGAATCGGAATCAAACCAAGGATACCCAGGCTCGCAAAACTTCGCCCATGGAAATTCATGTAGTTCATTCCACTGCGCCCATTGCCACTCTCTCTAACAGTGACAGTGTTCGTCCCACAAATAGTATGCAAGTGATTTTGTACCAGTGTCAGTTCACGTTGCACGAGACAGTCGCTCTTGTTGTCAGCAGGACAATAAACTTTTTGTGGACTTGGACATTAACGGCAAAGTGATACCATTCCAGCTCGATACCGGGGCTGCAGTTTCACTGATCAATCAAGACACTTACAAACTGCTGGTCACACCTCCGTTGCGTGCCGCAAATGTTAAGTTAACTAGCTATTCAGGTCAAAAGATCCCTGTGTTAGGACAGTGCAGCCTTCTTGCAACATACAAAGGACAAACAAAACTTGTGTCATTTTACGTCCTTCCTTCTTCTTCTGCAGTGAACTTGTTTGGTTTCGATTTATTTCAGTTGTTTAACTTGCCTATAGTAAATCAGGTCCTATCAGTGAACCAGACTGTGCCTTCAGACAGTGTTTCTCGTCTATGTGAAGAATTTGCAGACATTTTCGCACCGGGCCTTGGTTGCGCTAAGAACTATAAAGCACATTTGGAACTGAAAGTAAACGTGCAATCGAAATTCTTCAGAGCGCGCAATGTTCCCCACGCATTGCGTGATGAGGTCGCAAAAACATTACACGATTTGGAATCACCAGGTGTAATTGAACGTGTGCAGGCTTCTCTCTGGGCATCACCCTTAGTAATTTTGCCAAAACCTTTGGGAAAATTGAGACTTTGTGTGGACTTCAAGGCAACAGTGAATCCACAACTAGTGATTGCAACTTTTCCTTTACCCCGCCTGGAAGATCTTTTTGACAAACTGTGCTCGGGTAAATATTTTTTGAAGTTGGACCTCGCAGATGCGTACTTGCAAATACCGGTGGACAAAGAATCCCAGCGCGTTTTGTGGTTAACATGCATCTTGGTTTGAACAGATTCAAACGACTGCCATTCAGGTGTGCATCCGCCCCTGCATTGTTTCAGCAATATCTACAAACTGTTTGTGCGTCGGTCCCTACTGCAGCAAACTATCTGGACGATATTGTGATCTGCGAAAGACGGAAGAAGAACATTTAGCCAATCTCAGAACATTATTTCAGGTCTTGCGACAAAATGGTCTTCACTTGCGGAAGGACAAATGTGTGTTTTTTGCTCGTGACTTGCCATACCTCGGACATGTACTCAATGACCAAGGCATACATCCCAGTCCCACGCACCTTCGTGCCATACAAGACTTGCCTTCGCCGCAGAATTTGAAGCAGCTACAGAGACTGCTGAAAAAAAAAATTACTATAACAGATATGTGCCACATGCCTCTTCCATTTCAGCTCCGCTTCATCGCTTACGCCGTAAAGGTGCTCCGTTCCTCTGGACGACTGAATGCGAACACGCCTTTCGCCAGTTGAATCGGCTGCCTTACGCCATTCGATCCCCAGAAGCCACTTTTGTTGATGGTGGATGCATCGGATTTCGGGATCGGTGCTGTGCTTGCGCACAGAGATGGATCGCACGATCGCCCTATTGCCTTTGCGTCCAAATTGCTCTTGTCTGCGCAAAGAAATTATTCACAGATCGAG
Source organism: Schistocerca cancellata (assembly GCF_023864275.1). Taxonomy (NCBI): domain Eukaryota; kingdom Metazoa; phylum Arthropoda; class Insecta; order Orthoptera; family Acrididae; genus Schistocerca; species Schistocerca cancellata. Next base: position 470,894,703 of record NC_064629.1, read on the forward strand.
AAAGAAGCATTGGCTCTCGCATTTGGTGTTACAAAGTTTCATGATTTCTTGTATGGTCGTCACTTTACCATAATCACAGACCACGAACCTTTGACATCGCTTTTTCATCCGACCAAGCCTGTACCTCCACGTACAGCGCAGAAATTCATTCGCTGGTCTATTTTCCTCTCGCAGTACCGCTACGATATCTTGTATCAGTCCACTGCTAAGCACGGAAACGCCAATGCGTTGTCCCGCTTGCCTGTTGCTGAGGATAGGGCATTCGATTCCTCCGAACCTGCTTGCATGTTCATTGATTCGGAAACCGATGACGTGGTCGAATCGTTTCCGATTGATTTTCGTCGTGTAGCTACAGCCACAGCTGCCGACCCTGTCCTTGCTACCGTTCTGCGTTTTGTTGCTACGCAATGGCCCTTATCAAAGTCACGGATCGGGGATCCGTTGGTTCGTCGATTTTTTGCTCACCAGGAGAGACTTTTTGTACGACGTGGTGTTTTGCTGTTTCGTTCTGATAATGATCAGTCCAGGGTCGTGGTACCACGTTCATTACAGTCCTCTGTCTTACAGCTTCTCCACCAAGGACATTGGGATATAGTGAGAACGAAACAACTTGCTCGTCAGCACTGTACTTGGTTCGGAATCGATGCCGCGATTACGAATATGTGCTCTTTTTGCATGGTGTGTGCCGAACAACAATCAGCACCACCGCGGACATTCTTTGCATGGCCAAAAGCCACTTCCCCTTGGCAACGCTTACACATCGATTTTGCTGGTCCATTCTGGAATGCTCGATGGTTGGTTGTGGTACATTCATTCAGTAATTTTCCTTTTGTTGTCCGGATGTCTTCCACGACGTCATCTGCCACCATCCAAGCGTTATCTGCTATCTTTTGCATTGAAGGTCTTCCACAGACAATTGTTTCCGACAATGGCCCACAATTCATGTCCGCAGAATTTCAGTCATTCTGCAAGGCCAATGGTATTCAACATCTGACGTCCACGCCGTTTTCGCCACAGTCAAACTGTGCCGCTGAACGATTGGTCAGGACTTTTAAGTCACAGATGTTGAAGTAGAAAGAGTCGCATTTGCGGGAGGAAGCGTTATTGCTCTTTTTGTCCTCGTATCGCTCTCAGCCCAGAGATTGTCGCTCGCCGGCTGAGTTGCTCCACGGTCGTCATCATCGAACCTTGATGTCTTTGCTACATCCTCCGCATCAGGTTCCTGTGCAGCGGCAAACACCTACTTTTGCTCCAGGCGACGTTGTCTACTATCGCCACTATCGAGGTTCACGGCGTTGGCTCGCAGGGCGCATTCTTCGCTGCCTCGGCCGCGCTATGTATCTGGTTTTGGGGGCCTCTGGTGAGGTGCGTCGGCATCTCAATCAGCTGCGCCTCTGTCGTCGCACGGGATCTGCCGCTCCCCGTCTGCTTTCAGCGACGGTGCCGTCCGGTCAGCGCCCTGGGGACCCATCTACTGGCTCGCCTCAGCCCCAAGTGTTACCGACGCTGCCTTCATTTTGCCCCATGGCGACGCGCCGCCGCCACCGCCGCCGCCGCCTGTTCTCCCGCCGGCGACGCCCGCAGTGGACGCGTCGCTGCAACCGCCGGGCGCCTCCCTGGGTCACGCGCCGCCGATCGCTTCCTGTGACCAGTTGTCCTCCGACATGGAACTCTTGCCTGCTCCGGACCATATGTCGTCTTCGCCCGTCGGGTGCCCCGGCCCGATGGAGGTCGACCCTTCGGCCCCTCCTGTCTCTCTGCGGGCGCATACATCGCATGTTGGCGTGCACCCTGGAGCAGGTTTTCAGGCGTTTCCTAGCTCCCCGCGGTCCGAATGGCAGGGTGCGGGTGGCACAGCCTCGCCTGTTGTTAGGCTCCCCACTTCGTCGCATACGTCAACATGGGGTCCTCCCCACGGCGGGCGGAAACCTTATGCCACAACCGTACATGACAGAGGCGAAGCTGATTTTGATGGCGGCGCTGCAAGCCATCTGGACCTGAAATAAGGTTCATGCAAGCGCCAAGTCGACGGACGATCTCGCCTCGTGCCCACCGTCTGCTTCCACTAAAAACCCTGTAAAATACAATATCATGCGACGCGAAGCGATACTTGCGGCCTTCCTTCGGCACTGGATGCTGAGGAGGATGAAGCGGGTGAACAGTGTCTGATGGGAGCGACCGTGAAGCAATTCTGCCGGCGATGGTCCATCACATGGGTGCAAATGCTATGAGGTGAGAAACAGTTACAATGCTTGATCCCTGCTGTGTGCAGGGTGAAGTTTGGCCATCTGCTGCTTGAATGTTCTGACAAAACATTCCGCTTCACCGTTTGACTGTGGAGCAGTTGGAGCAGTGTGCGATGGCGGCGGCCGTGAAGCAATTCCATTGGTGACGGTCCATCTCGTGGGTTCGGACGATATGAGGCGAGGAACAGTTGCGGTGCCTGATCCCTGGTGTGTGCGGAGCGAAATTTGGCCATCTGCTGCTTGAATTTTCTGACAAAACGTTCCAAGCGCTCGAGGAAGCCGTCTCGTCACGGTCCGCGCGGCTCCCCCCGTCGGAGGTTCGAGTCCTCCCTCGGGCATTGGTGTGTGTGTGTGTGTGTGTGTGTGTGTGTGTGTGTGTGTGTGTATTGTCCTTAGCGTAAGTTACATTAAGTTATATTAGGTAGTGTGTAAGCTTAAGGACCGTTGACCTCAGCAGTTTGGTCCCATAAGATCTTACCACAAATTTCCAAAACACAAAACGTTCCGCTTCGCCGTTTGACTATGGATGGAGCGGTGCACTAGTTAGACGCTGTATGCCATTGCATTCATAGAATGTTTCACATTCATTTGACGTGAACTGAGGGCCGTTGTCTGACACTATTACTTCAGGTAAACCTTCGAGGCAAAAAATCGATGACAACACCTGAATTGTGCTACGAGACGTTGTCGAGTTCATTAGTACAGCAAAAGGAAACTTGCTAGAAGAGTCTACCACAATCAACCAACGGGTGTTCCAAAAAGGACCCGCAAAGCCTATGTGCACACTTTGCCATGACGATTGCGACTTAGGCCAAGTACAGAATTTATGTGGCGGAACCGATTGATTTTCCGCACATGCGTGACACTGTGACGACATCTGTTCTATTTGGGCGTCCATACCCTGACAAGTAGTGTCGACGCCCTAACTGCTTCGTACGAACAAACCCCAGTGCCCTTGGTGAAGTAAGCGCAACGCTTCTTTATGCAAAGCTTTAGGGATCAACACGCGTGATTGTCCTGTGTCATTTTGAACCAGAATTATAATTGTTTCTACAGCGAGGCTATGCCGACGTGCAAAGTATCGGTGCACTACAGAGTTCTTTATGCTACTCACCGAATGAAGCTAAGCTGTGCGAATATAAGTTAGAAAAATGTTCAAATCAGGATCAGCGCCCGCGGCCTGTGCAATTTTCTTATAGTTCAGCGGAAAAGACTGAAGCAAATCAGAATCTTGAGCGTCGATGTGACAACAAGATGCAGCAGAAGCGTCCAAGTCTGTATCAGGGCCAATCGGAAGACGTGAAATCGCGTCCGCATTACATGTTCAGCTATCGGACGATACACCAGATTTGAAACTGTAAGACATTTCCAGGGGCGTATGTGGACGCTGAACACAATTTATTGCTTATGAACTGTAGATTAAAACTTCAGAAACTGCACAAAAGGTAGTAATTTAAGGAGGTGGGACTTGGGTAAACTGAAAGAGCCAGAGGTTGAAGAGAGTTTCAGAGAGCATTAGGGAACGGCTGAGAAGAACAGGGGAAAGAAATACAGTAGAAGAAGAATGGGTAGCTTAGAGAGATGAAATAGTGAAGGCAGCAGAGGATCAAGTAGGTAAAACGACGAGGGCTTGTAGAAATCCTTGGGTAGCACAAGAGACATTGAATTTAATTAATGGATATAATGTAAAAATGCAGTAAATAAAGCAGGCGAAAAGGAATAGAAATGTCTCAAAACGAGATCGTCAGGAAGTGCAAAATGACTAAGAAGGGATGGCTAGAGGATAAATGTAAGGATGTAGAGGCATGTACCACTAGGGGTAAGATAGATACTGCCTAAAGGAAAGTTAGAGAGACCTTTGGAGAAAAGAGAATCACCTGTACGAATATCAAGAGCTCAGATGCAAATCCCGTCCTAAGCAAAGAAGGGAAAGCAGATGGGTGGAAGGGGTATATAGATGGTCTATACAAGGGCAATATACTTGAGGGCACTACTATGGAAATGGAAGAGGACGTAGATGAAGATGAAATGGGAGATACGATACTGTGTGAAGAATTTGACACAGCACTGAAAGATCTAAGTCGAAACAAGGCCCCGGGAATAGACAACATTCCATTAGAACTGCAAATAGCCTTGGGAGAACCAGCCACGATAAAACTTTTGCACTGGTGAGCAAGATGTATGAGACAGGCGAAATACCCTCAGACTTCAAGAAGGATATAATAATTCCAGTCCTGAAGAAAGCAGGTGTCGACAGGTGTGAAAATTGCCGAAATTAGTAAACTATCAGTTTAATAAGTCACGGTTGCAAAACAGTAACACGAATTATTTACAGACGAATGAAAAAACTGGTGGAAGCCAACCTCTGGCAACATCAGTTCAGGATCTGGTTATCAGGATCTGGTTACGTATTATTATACGTAACATTACAGTCGTTTGACTCTAGCCCCAGCAATAGCTTATAAATATGTAAAATAAATAGTTTATATCATGATGTGTTCAATAACATTGTAATAGGTGCTCAATTTGTAATGTATTTCGACAACCTACATCTGTAATACGATAAGAAGACGTGCAGAAGACATATAAACATCTGACACCACATAGAACGACAAATCGATAGTCAAATCGAAACCAGCTGTATTTCAACCGCCATCTTGTCCACTACAATACAGAATTGTTTGTGATCGTGTTTCCAAGTCACTGTTATGTTAGTGACAATTTGTGAACAGTGACCAAGAAAAGCAAGAGAGCCACAGAAATGCAAACACCTCAGCGCATTACAACGAGACTGCCACAAGGTGTGAGACCCTTACAAAACATTTTCGTGCAAACATCAGTCCAACTTTCAAAGTGACATCACCTCTAAGTTTTCTCTTCTTCCACAGGATGACCACAGCATTTTCGAAAAGACTATGTAACATCAGTATGACCTTATTGTAAAGTTGTTTTTGTAATGCCATTTAGCCTGAAGATGAGATATTCCCTCGAAACATGTCGCTATATAAATAAGTAATATAATAGCTGACAAAGTTTGACTGGTAGCGGTAAATCAAAAAAAACCTTTACATATTTCTTGAGACAGTCACGGCCGAACATTAGTCAAAATGGCTTCAAAGGAAACGATTTACTGACACATAGTCAGCACGGATTCAGGAAACATCGTTTCTGTCAAACACAACTCCCTCTTTACAATCATGAAGTCATGAGTGCTATCGACAGGGAATGTCAAATTGATTCCATATTTTTAGATTTCCAGAAGGCTTTCCCATTGTGGCATATGTATGTAGGTATCTGTCTATCGTTAAGTAGGGTGAAACCATCTTCTTCTAGGGTTTCAACGACTAGTTTTGTTTTATAGTTTTCTGTGTCTATTCTGCAGCTGAGATCGCCTGAAATAATGGTGGGTTTGCTGTCGCATTGTTTGATGAGTGTGACTATTTCGTCAATTTTTTCTACAGCATTTGTGTGCGGTTTAAAATAGGCTGCAATTATATTTATGTTTGCTGCTTCTACTAGCATACTATTTTCTTGTTTTATGATTTTTTTGGTGGGCGTCATCCAAGTTTTCAGTAGGATCAATATTCCTCCCATGGGTCGTCCTCTTTTTCCCTTCTTTGCCATTAGGTGATACTTATAGAAATCTTAATGTTGCCAGCTGTCTATCAGGAAAGTTTCTGTTAGAATTACAAGATCCGAGTTTTGCAGAATGTCTGTTGGTTTTAGGTTAAGAGCACTTTTTACTCCCTCTGTATTCCACAAGACTGCTTTTATTTCTTGCTCTTCTGGTTTTCTTCTTAGTTTAGTTGAGCTCTGCTCCCTCTTCCATTGATCTAGATAAGATATCTGTGTGGTGCGAAAAGTGGCAATTGACCCTGAATAAAGAAAAGTGTGAAGTTATTCACAGGAGTACTAAAAGAAATACGCTAAATTTCGATTACGCGATAAGTCACACAAATCTGAAGGCAGTAAATTCAACTAAATAGTTCGGGATTACAATTACAAATAACCTAAATTGGAACGATCACATAGATAATATTGTGGGTAGAGTAAATCAAAGACTGCGATTCATTGGCAGAACACTTAGAAGGTGCGACAGATCTACTAAAGAGACTGCTTACACCACACTTGTTCGCCCTATTCTGGAGTATTGCTATGCAGTGTGGGATCTGTATCAGGTGGGACTGACGGATGACATCGAAAAAGTCAAAAACGGGCAGCACGTTTCGTATTATCGCGAAATAGGGGAGATAGTGCCACGTGAACTGGTGTGGCAATCATTAAAACAAAGGCGTTTTTCGTTGCGACGGGATCTTCTCATGAAATTTCAATAACCAGTTTTCTCCTCCGATTGCGAAAACATTCTGTTGGCACCCACCTACATAGGGAGAAATGATCATTACGATACAATAAGGGAAATCAGGGCTCGCACAGAAAATTTTAGTGCTAGTTTTTCCCTTGCGCCGTTCGAGAGTGGAACGGTAGAGAGACAGCTTGAAGGTGGTTCATTGAACCCTCTGCCACGCACTTTATTGTGAATAGCAGAGTTGTCACGTAGATGTTGATGTAGGTGTAGATGTAGATGTAGATGTAGAAAGGGAAGAGGTTGAAATGGAGAGAGCGGGATGATGGAGATAGACAGAAAGATGGAAGGAGGAGACGGATGGTGAGAGGGGGAAGAAGGGGATGGACTAATAAGACTGGAATAAGTACACACCCGGGCAACGACAGGGACTCAGCTAATATGGTATGAGAGTAATTTCTATCTTACTAAAATTCTGTTAAACAGTTTTCTCATTAAATTGCTATCAGATGGGAACAACGATGTATTAGCAGAAATATTGGGTAGGAATACACAAGGAATCAAATCTCGCGAAAAAGGTGAGTAGTCTGGGGGAGAGTGAGAAACAATACAACAAAGTTAGTAGATGATATGGATGGAAATAAAAAAGAAATAGTTAGGGTTGAGGCAAGCTGGAATAACATTGAAGATATGGTAGAAATACTGGTTCACGGTTTAACGGAGGGAAGACAGCTGTGAGGGAAGCTACGCCATGTCTAAAAATGTAATCTCATCCAGAATTCAGCGTTGTTGTGGATCAATCGCAGGTTGTTGGTAGTCTGTTCCAGAGTATTGTGGCTGAAATACAGAAACAGTAGTGTTTAGTGTTAGTAACTGGTGCAACCAAGATGTGGACTATCATATCTTCTACCGAAACAGAATTGGTTACTGTTAGTCACTGGTACAGCCAAGATGTGGACTATCATATCTTCTACTGGAGTTACGCTATGATGATATGTATTTGGTACGCGAGGAGAGGTTCCGAGGACACCAATGACTGGGAAACCGCGCAGAAAAGCAGAGTGTGAGAAAACCGCATTGCCTTTCGAGCTGCATCTACTCTAATTGAGCATATGGGGAACTGACGTGATCAAACAGCGAATATTACGCACATGTAGGCCTATTACGCAAACAACATTGAGTCGTTTAGAGTATCCGTTATCTGTGCCGTGTTTACCTATGTCACAGTAGTGAAAATTTGGCAGGACTAAAAATAGACTCCTTTTTGTTTTATTTTAAGTGGGTTTTTCTAAACTTTTGACTACGTGTAGACAAGAGAGAGAGATTTGCTAAATCCAGTGATAGTTTGTTCTTCCCAATTTAGATGCTCATCGAAGTTTATGCCAAGATCTTCAACGGTGTTTTGATGGAATAATTGAATACCATCACAGAGTATGAAAGAGATTGTTTCCCGAAAATTTCTACTGATCAATATTCAGAGTGACATTAGGATAACTTGTAGCTATGTAGGGTTTAGTTTAAGGCATCGTGATGCTGATCAAAACTCTTTATTTGTACCTGATATGGTAGATGCAATGTTCTTATGGCTGGCGCTTGAATACAATTGGACATCCTCAGCGTACAAGTCATAATTAAAAGCATGTAATACAAATGAAAATTCATTGATATACGGAAATGAGAACAACGAACGAAGAGGTTAACTGTGGGAGACTGCTGAGACAACGCGACTCTATGAAGACTTCTACGAAGCACTGCTGGGAAGTAAGGCCTCAAATTTTTATGTTAAACATCTTAAAGCTTTTTAAATAAAACAAACGTTATTAACGTTCTACATCTTTATTCTTCATATCCACATATTTGCAGCTCTCTGCCGCTAGAAGGCTTAGATTTGCAGCGTGTAACGTACCGATGTGTAACGTAACCATGTCTCGGAGTGAGAAACAGCGTGCTGTAATCGAGTTTCAGATTCGAACAGTTTGTCCTCCATGCAATACCCTCTTTTTCAGCATGACGATGCCAGACCACACACGATCGATGCGACGTCTGTAACAATCCGACGCCTTGGGTTGACTGTCTTCGATGACCCTCCATACGGGCGACTTGGCCCCATCAGATTTCCATCCGTTTTCAGAAGTTAAAGAACACCTCCAAGGACCTCACTTTGATAGTGATGACGCGGTGCAAGTAAAGGATGTGTTGTGGCTCTGTCAACAAAGTCAGACATTCTACAGTGATGGTAACAGTAAACTGGTCTCGTGGGAAAAATGTTTTCGTCGCCAGGGTGACTATGTAGAGAAATAAATATGAAGACATGAAGAATAATGGTGTCGAATGTCAACGACGTTGGTTTTATTTAAATCTCTGTAAGAGGTTTCACACAAATTCAGAGACATCGCTTTTCAGTGCGCCCTCTTACATTTTACAGATTACTCGTTCGTTACTGCTCTTACAGTAGATGTCGAATCATAAGATTACACTGTTTGAGAAATTGAGCTGTTTATTAAACATAAGCAATATATCGAAGTTAACGGAATCAAAAGTTTTCCCGAAATCAAGCTATGTTAAAATGGGCACTTCATGTTTGTTCATGACTTCGCATTGAAGTACCACATCATTCACGAACATTCTAAGACTGAAACCAAAACAGATTGCTAAATCACCAACGTATAAAAGGAAACGAAATTCTCCTGCCAAACTTTCATGACGCACAATGCGTGTTACGTCTGGTGGATCACCACCAAGAATAACTTTCTACGTTATTCCCGTCATTTTTAGTTTAGTTACTAACATGCTTAAAATCGTATAACAACGTATCTTACTTGACAGAGGGTACTGCGGAACTAATTAAAAGCCCGTCGAAAGTCTATAAACACTGAATCTACCTGATTATTTCTCTTAATGTCACAGGTCTTGTGGGTGAACGCAAGTTGAGTTTCGCGTGAGTGGCGTTTTAGGGTGCTCATTTCCATGGATATTTCTACGGGAGGACCATAATGCTTGAACTCAGAAATGTTTTGTATTACTACCACAAATCTCTATTTGTAGCAGTAATGTAAAACATTTTTGAGCGATATAGGATGGTAGTTCTGTTGACAAGTTTTGCAGTGTACATAGTACGAGTATACAAATTTGGCCTGTGTTCTTTTGTAGTCGCTGAGAAAAGTTCTCTTTACAACGAATCTGCGGTAGATTATGGTCAACAACTAACCTAATGTACTTCAAAATTTTGTAAAGATCCTGACAGACTGTATGGGACCCGGGGACCTTGTCATATTGTACAATATTGCAGAGGCTGATTTGTTCAGAAGTACGATACAATGCTCCTTCGCCACAGCCATTATGAAATACATGAAATGTATTCGCAGTTGCGAATATGGGCAACCATCATCTGTATAATGGAATGGCGACCGTGAAAATTTGTACCGGATTGGGACTCAATGCCGCATTTGCCGCCAATCGCCAGCGGTCGCCTTATCATCAGGCTATCCAAACACGTTTCATGGCCACTCCAAAACTTCCATATTCATCAACCATGTGTCTACTACCTACTCTCGTACATCAATTATATATATTGCTGTACAGGGGAGACACGTTAATTGAAAGTCGCTTGCCCTGGGTCGGTGGATAAATATGATATTGCTGGTTCAAATGGCTCTGAGCACTATGGGACTTAACTTCTGAGGTCATCAGTCCCCTAGAACTTAGAACTACTTAAACCTAAGGACATCACACACATCCATGCCCGAGGCAGGGTCGAACATGGGACCGTAGCGGTCGCTCGGTTCCAGACTGTATCGCCTAGAACCACTCGGCCACCCCAACCGGCTATGATATTGCAATGCTTGTGTTTTTCAGAAGTACGATGGAATGTTCCTTCGGAAAGAGTGGTTCATTTGTGAAGCAGACAGCATATAGAATACTAGTTGAGCCGCTCTTGAATACCTGCTGCTCGAGTTTGGGATCCGCACCTGGTCGAATTAAAGGAAGACATCGAAGTAATTCGGACGCGGGTTGCTAGATGTGTTACCGGCAGGTTTGAACAAAACGCAAGTATTACGGAGATGCTTCAGGAACTCGAGTGGGAATCCTTGGAGGGAAGGCGATGTTTTTTTCGAGGAATGTTATAGAGAAAATTTAGAGAACCGGTATTTGAAGCTGACTTCTGAACGATCGTACTGCCACCAACGTACATTTCGTGTAACGACTACAAAAACCAGATAAGAGAAATTACGGCTCGTACGGAGGCATATAGTGAGTCATTGTTCCATCGCTGTGTGTGCTAGTGGAACAGGAAAGGAAATGGCCAATACTGGTACAGCGTACCTTCCGCCAAGCACCGTACGGTGGCTTGCGGAGTATGTATTTATATGTAGATGAAGACTTCCTTATCGAGGTCTGATCTATTTGTAACCAATACGTTTAATGTATCTCCATCATGAATAGAGTTTAGAACAATTTCTTCAAGGTAAATTATCTGTAAAAGCTTTATAAAAATTTCGCAGAAGGTTGACATCTCCTCTGATTATAATGGCACAGCTTGGAAATATACTTATTTCTCAACTAAGGTTTTCTCTGAAGTTCTCACTTCCTACTGCAGATACAGAAAGCCTATAGAAGATTCCAACAGCAGCTTTTACCCATTCCTTTTTAGTTATTTCCGCCCCAGTAATACCAAATGCAAACTCAGTTCCAAGATTCGTACATTTACGATTATTGTCCACAGCTGCGAATGCACCACTAGCTATTTTGTGTCGCCTACTTTTTTGGAGAAGAGTTAGGGTTTTCTTCAGGATTTCGCCACTATTAATTTATCATTTTACTCCCGACTCGGTACTCAGATTTATCAATATTTCTTCACTCCCTTGCATTCTTGTCCATATAATGTTGTATCTTATGGCTGATATCTTAATATTGTCACTGTTTGAGGTTATACGTAGCCGCCTGATGCGAGATTTTTGTTCAACCTGCTGCAGAGACGGTCGTACTGTCTGGATAGACAGTCGTCCCATCTGTAAAATCCTTCTGTGCGTCCCACATGGAGACAGTTACATTGGTAGCTGCTTTTTTTGGTGTAACGTGTGCCTGAGCCATTCACGAGCAGCATGCCGCTGTAACTCTCACAGTACAAAGAGGGCAGGGGAGGGGGACTTTATGCCCTCCTTTTGGAAATATCGTAAGGTGATGTACATTACATTTTAAAATGTTGAAAAAAATATTGCTTTTAATGATTTCTTATAGCAGACTCTGTAATTGTTTTACATTTTTTAATAAAACTTAAGCCAAATATTTAAGTCTTAGTAGTGAATGTGACTTTTCACAACAAATTTCATGTTCATATTTTCAGGTTTAGGACCCTTAGTATACATCTATATGTCATTAAAAAGTATGTTCTGAATAGAAGTAGGCGACAGTTAACGCAACTTTCATTTTTAAATTTTTTGTGGTAGCATGAAATAACCATCTCCTCAGTGTACACATTATGGAAAATGTTCTGGTACTGCTAAGATTGTACTAAAACATATTTCCGGGTCCTAGACTCTACTTATACGCCAGTACCTATTTAAAAAGTATGTTAATAATGAAAGTTAACGACAGTTAACGATTTTTTTATGGTAGGCATAAAGTAACCTCCCCTCCCCACTTGGTAGCACGCATTATAGGAAAAGCATTGGTATTGCTAAGGTTAATCCTGTGATGCAAGTATAGAACGTTAAAACCCAGGTCTTCAAACAACTGTCGAAGTCTCTGGTCGAGGTCTTCTACTCGACTCAAGAGGTTCACGGTCTGTTCTTTGAACAAAGCTGCAGATTCTAAAACTTGTAAAAGCATCACGAGCGAGGCTGAATGTTTCAACATTCTCTGGCAGTAACCGGAAGGAACCATGTATGATTTCAGATTCAGGTAACCGACGTGTTAGTCCCATGGTGGATTTTAATCTGCTCCTGGTTACAATCTGTGACTTCAGTTACTTCTAATATGAACTCTGCCTTCAACATTTTCGACAAAACTCCCTGAATATACTCTGAGTGCACATAGTTCTCTTTCGTAACACTTGCCGCCAGTTTCCTTGTGTTCGGCAGTGAATGCAGTCATTCCTTCCCCACTTGCTTTAACTTGATATGAGGTGTTGGTTGCTATTTAGTAGGAAAGGGTAATTCAGTGGCTCAGATTCATTGAAGGTTTCATACAAAACTTCGCGCTTGTTGGTAAGGGCACGACTATAGTAACCTAAGTTATACCCAAACGCTGCTCGCAAGTTTACGGAATATGAAGTATTGCCACCCACAGGCCAATCACAATAACATGGAGTGGCAGGATGCAGCCCTTACGTTCCTGGCTAGGGAGCAGTGTCTATTGGAGGGACAGAACAGGTATCTGTAAGGTACGTTTCTCGGGATTGCTAGTCTCCAAATAATTCACATTTTCAGAGGATTCCAATTGCTCGACAGTGAAAAAGGCATTTTTCAGCTGTGCACAAATTTCAGCTTACTCAATTCGAACCATGAAAGACATTAGTAGTGATGTACTATTCTAACTAAAGTCAAGAAATTCATGTCACAAAGGTATATTAAATAAGAGAACTCATTTAGAAACGCTGGCTGCGAAAATAGAAAATCTACAACAACAACAGCAGTTAAATGGAAAATTTTGCAACACAATGTCTATTAGTAGTCATGCCGACGACTGTTTTAATGAAACAGGCCAAATTACTCAGTGGATTTTAGTTATACGGCACGTTTGGACTAAGAAGTAGTTCGATCACAAATTAACTCTCTTTAGATTCATACCTGGACGAAGGGCGGTAAAATGTGGGAATTTTGTGCTAATCACATTAATATTAGGAAAACGAATAACTGAAAGATGGTAGTACTAACGAAATTTGCAGAATACACAAATACACGTAACAACCGTTCATTTAATACGAGATAAGTTTTTCACTATAGTTGTGATCTCATAAACAATTTCATGATCGCAAAAGCGTACATTGTAGTTGACATCAAACAATTATCCAAAGAAAAACAGTATTATAAAAATCTACAGAAAATACAAGTCAAAATACTGTCAAAAGACACCATTTCTGAGGAAATACACACCCGTTTTACAGCTAACGAATGACAGCAAAGAGGTGACACATTCAGCATCTTAGTTATGCCTAAGACATTGCAACACAGTAGCCGGCCGGTGTGGCCGTGCGGTTCTAGGCGCTTCAGTCTGGAACCGCGTGACCGCTACGGTCGCAGGTTCGAATCCTGTTTCGGGCTTGGATGTGTGTGATGTCCTTAGGTTAGGTGGGTTTAAGTAGTTCTAAGTTCTAGGGCACTGATGACCACAGATGTTAAGTCCCATAGTGCTCAGAGCCATTTGAACCATTTTTTCAACACAGAACGTACGGACGAATTTATCAGCTCTAGGTGGTCCCACTCCAAAACATAGGAAAAACCGGAAGGAAATGTAAGAGGACGAAATGAACACACAAAGTTTCGATCATTTTACGCATTCAGGATATTTAGAGGCGTCTTCTACACTTGTGTACTAAAGACGAACTCTCTAACGTCGGGTTATATTACTCAAAACAATGAAAAAGAGGATAATGCTCGTAGCAGCTACGTTTTCCGAACTTGCAGCTGCATTACCTGTGAACAGGAATCCACATAACGTATGATTCTGATTCCATTGCCTACAGTAGCCCATCGGAACCACACGTTCCTAACTGAATGAATCATCTATAGCTTGCACATGTAGCACTCAATAAACATGTCATGGCTAGTTGCTTGTACTAACTGATGCTCTTCCGGGATGTGATTCGAGCCGGCGTGTGGCCTTGACCTGGAGACTGGCCTCGCGGGGAAGAACCAGGCAGTCAAATGAGTCACTGGAAATGACCGTGCCGTCACGTTTACCGTCTACACCGTTTATTACTTTGCGCTCACGTCAGTTTGTGCCACGCCCACTGCTTGCCACCCTTATGCCAGAAAATTACGAGCAAAGAAAGACTAATTGCAAATAATGCATTTGCTCGGAAATGTCTCTAACAAGAAATCGTTATTGTTTATTACTCTGCCACATACACCACCGAGTTACAGCTGTCTGTATTTACGTTTCTATCGAACGCATGTTGCAAATGGCCTAATTTATACACATTTATTTTTGTTATTCTGCACGGAAAGAAAATTTTGGGTCGCATTTTCCTTCAGCCAACACTACTTAGCGACCAAGATTAGGAAAACATACAAAAATCACAGTAGCTACGAGAAATATATAGTAACTAACTCGAAAGTAGTGTATGTAGCTACCATGGTAGTGATGCGCGAAACTATTACGAGAATTGTTGAAATTCATGGTGAAAACTTCCAACTGTCTTATTTTGCACAGTAGTACTAGTTTTGCTCACAGATTTTCGAAGTTAGGAGGCATAAATTATGTAAACGATTACAAGTTGCTGCTGCAGGCCAACCATAGTCAATAAAATTGTCAGCAATACAATATCTGTACAGAGAAATTGTCATCAGAAGGTTAATCACATAGGAAGTCTATAACAAATTTGATTTGACTTGACTGGACTTGACTTTCGATGCGAATAAGTTTTCTAGTGACAATGGCTCTGTACAATTACTATATTGCTGACAGTTTTATTGACCATGGTTGGTCTTCAACAGCAACTTATAATCGCTTACGTCATGATGTAACATTCCTGCCATTCGTGCCTGATAAGCTTGAAAATGGTCTCTCAGCGAAACTAGTAGCACTGTGCAAAATAAAAAACAGCCGAAGGTGTTTGCTACGAATTTCAAAGATCATGTAGTAGCAGGTTTTCCCCATCTATATGCATACATAAACTACTACGAGAAAACTAGTGATACAGAAAACCGCTTTCCCCACCTGTTTACAGAAGACAGTTGTTTGTTGGAAAGGAGCAAGACTGTTGGCGCAGTGAGAGGGAATGGCAGTGTAATCAGACGCGAGGAATATTACGGAAATGGAAACACGTCTGACTCTGCGATTTCCATGGTTTTCGATGCATGTTGAGCAAACACACGTGTAAGCTAAACAGCGGATCAATGGAGGACCTTTCTCTTGACGGTTGTGTTCCTATGAGAAATGAGAGCATATTTCTTCTGATTTGATGAGAAGTCGAAGCAGTTATTGTCCATCAGACATCCGAGTAGCAGGAAAGGATGATATACAGGGTGTTCAAAAATGTGTCGAATACTTTTAGAGGTGGTTGTATTCATCGAAACAAGAAAAATAATTCCAATAAACATGGATCCGGTTCAAAATGGTTCAAATGGCTGTAAGCACTATGTGACTTAACATCTGAGGTCATCAGTCCTCTAGACTTAGAAGTACTTAAACCTAACTAACCTAAGGACATCACACACATCCATGCACGAGGCAGGATACGAACCTGCGACCGTAGCAGCAGCGCGGTTCCAGACTGAAGCGCCTAGAACCGCTCGGCCACCACGGCCGGCCATGGATCCGGAAACGCATACTTTCCGAGATAAACACCTGCTTATATGAAGGGCTACGTGACGCTTGGTTGCAGATATTAGCAGATTCGTTGCATTGGCGATCCGTCAAATGTGTCGGCAGGGTATTATGTCTCACTCACTGTACTCTACCTACCATTAGGTGGTCTGCAGTCACCTGTGTGATTCGAGTCGTGTTGCAGGCTAGGTTAGTTTTCATCGTGTTTGTGTGTCTTATTGTACAGTCCTGTCAACCCTGGGTGAGCATCGTCTTGTTTTACCATCTTTCAAACGTGGATTCACTTATTTGTTTACTGCTATTGCGCTGTTTGCGCGTACAAATGGCGTAGTACATTTACATTTTCTCTCTTCCACCACTTGTTAGCAATGGATGCCTACTACTCGACAAGTGAAATGGCGGATATGATATTCTGCTATGGTTTAGCAAATCGACGTAGCCTGCGAGGTCGTGCCCTCTACGCTGAAAAATATCCACAGCGCAGAGTGCCCGCTGATAAGCTATTCGGCAGACTTTCCTGGCGTCTGAGAGACACAGGTACCCTTCCCCCTTGCACCTAGGAAGACTGACAGTGGAAGGCCCCCCACAGCCTGCACGCCTAACATGGAGGAGTGCGTGCTGCGTTCTGCGTTTCCTGGGACCAGTCTGAGACGATTAGCAGCAGCAGAAGGCGTGTCTCACTCTCTTCGTGAACAGTTGCTGTACCCGTATCACCCACAGCGTTATCAGGCCCTAAGGCCACAGGATCATCATGACAGACGGCGGTTATGTCAATGGCTGTTGCGGAAGTGTAATGCAGAGCCACTGTTCACGCCACGATTTTATTTACCGATGATACAGAGTTCACGAGATATTGTGTTGTGAATTTTCATAACCATCAGGTATGGGCAGATGTAAATCCCTAAGAAATTAAGGAAAGAGGGCATCAACACCGACTCTCAATCCGCGTATGGGTAGGCGTACTTGGCCATAGAGTAATAGGCCCATACGCGCTACCGCAAAGGCTAATTTGGGCGTATTATCTGGACTTTCTCTTTAAAGTATTACCTAACTTGCTGGAGGCTGGAACATTGTAACAACAAATAAAAATGTGGTTCTTGCATGATGACGCACCAGCACACTTCCGTCACATGTGCATGAACATTTGATGCAGACTTTTGGTTACGGGGCCACTTAAAGGAATTGGTCTAGACCACGCCAATCAGCGATGTGCGGACACTACAGGGCCGCGTCTTCAATGCGTGCCAGCAGGTATAACAACAAAAGGGTATACTTCAAACGGTGCGTCATTCCTCATGCCGCAGGGCTGAGGGGTGCATTGTCATGAGCGGACGCCTCGTTGAACACCACCTGTGAACAAGTATTTATCGCAGAAAGCGTGCATTTTCGGTCCCAAGTTTACTGGACTTGCTTTTCTTGTTTCGATGAGTACTACCATCTCTCAAAGTATTTTTGAACGCCCTGTATAACCTGGAGCACGTGGAGCTATACCTGCCGAGACCTATAGAGATGACAACCTTTATTCTTATGTATGACCTAATTTTAGTGGTATGAGTAAACACTTCATCAGATTGCTTATGTTGTTATCGCCATTCTCATTTGTTTTGTGGAAACCAGTGCATGTGGACAACTGTTCCATAAGAGAATTATTTGAGAGTATTTTTTTCTTATGAACTGATAATCTTCTTGAAATGATACTACTAGTAAATGCTTTTATTTTTTTAATAAGCAACATATGTTATTTAATAGGCGTGATTTGCAGATACAGAGTGAAACTGAAATCGTCATTTCAATAAATTATGACATTTGTTCCATCCACTTCATCAAGAGATTAACTAATAGCGAATTACTTAGTGAAAGGACACTGGCTCTAGTACAGCTACTCAAACATGTTGCAACTCCTCTATATGTTTAATCGTTGCATGCTGAAGCCATTAACCAAGAAATACATTAGTTGTAAGCTATCAGAAACAAATGTTCACATATTAAAACCAGACAAAGGCAAGTTCTGAGTCACAAAATCTTTACGAGCTTACATCGACAAAATTTTAGACTTTTTCAGCAATAAAAATACTTTGCACTTCATATTTTCCGCCAATCTACTTCTTTTTCTACTTAAGTTATGCTAATCAGGTAGATACAAATAAATATTAACCGTCTTTTGCAACTGAATCATTATTATTTTAACCACGTTTCATCTAATCGTATTAGGCATCTTCAGAGATCTACAAAGAAATAAAAGATATCATTACTTAACTGTAAATATTGTGTTGTGAGATGTATAGTGTTTCCTGGCACATTTAGGTTATCTTAATACGTACACATTGTGATTTTATACTTTTGTATCTCCATTGATTTTCCCGAAACTATCATGTTATTTTATACTTTAAATTTATTTTCCGACTGTGTATACGGATTTTAGATTCATCACGTGTTTTAAAAACTCAGATAAGTTCGTCTCACTCTGAAAATAAATGAAATAATTCGTTGGAATATAATATCTGTTTCTGACCAAGCGCCTTCTCTTTGATATGTAAATCAATGAACCAAAAATAGTGTTGCAGGTTGTCTTCTCGTAAATAGGTGAGAGAAAATTAGTTAGGAGAATAGCAGGGATGGCAACAGTAACCAGTAGCTGCAATTTAGATTTCGATCAGTTAACTCAATTATTTGTCATTGAGTGGCAAAAGAGATTTTATATGCCATTCCAAAAGTAGTAAATTAAATTCTTCATTCATGTAAAAATATATACAGACTCTTCAAGAAGCATCACTATACGTGTAATATATTCTATACATCTGCGCGTAGTGGACGCGGGGTTTGAGGCGCCATGTCACGGATTGCGCGACCCCGCCCGCCGGAGGTTCGAGTCCTCCCTCGGGCATGGGTGTGTGTGTTGTTCTTAGCATAAGTTAATTTAAGTAATGTGTAAGTCTAGGGACCAATAACGTTACCAGTTTGGTCCCTTAGGAATTCACACACATTTGAACATATATTCTATAGAGACAGCTTCTAACTCCGTTGTTTGTAAAAATAAAATATATCAATCGATGAGAAAATGTTCTTCGTGAGCTCTCCAAATCAGTGCAGTGTTCTCAGACAACATTTGACTTCACATAAATAGCTATCGCCGCCTTATACCCAACATTAACATTTAATTCATATCGATGTTAATCTGTCAGTCTCAAAATCAACAAACTGATTAAATTCATTCAACAGAACAAGAAATTATATAGATTCATTTATAACAATTATTATTCCAGTACTCTGACACCGATCAGAGATTACAGGTACAATAAGCAAGGACTTCTCTGAGGAGTGATAGCCCTGGACGCATTGCAAGTGGAAACCAGGCACTCGATAGCACTGCTCAGCTTTCATAGGCATCACACATGCTTTCAGTGATCAGTTGTTACATAAAAATACATAAACACGGCTTTTGTAGTTACGTACAAACATATATATATTTCAGCTCATAAACATGCTTGTAAAATTGCATAATACATACACCTGGTGGGCAGTTGCGAATAGTGAGTGACGTAAGTAAGTTCTTGATGCTACAAAACTCATTCTGAAGATACTCAAAAATTTTAATACGAACTGAAAAAAGACTTAATTACGACTTTTTGGTCGCTGAGACTGAAATAAAGGATTGCACTGCTATGAACCTGAAGCACCAAGACTTCATACACAACCGAAGAAACACAAACCAGATTCGCTCATAAGACTATGAACTCCAAAGACAGACCTGCTACGTAAAAATGTGGAAAGATGTGCTTTCAACTAACTGCACTGTTGAAAAGAAACAAACAATCCAATTCTATCAGGATGAGACAGCACAGAAGCATCAACCATATCATCTCTATAGAGTCCCGTAGTCACAGCTACACGTGTAAAAACATGAAGGTTTGTGCATCTTAATAATGACATACCAGCAGACTTTACAACTTTTTTCATCTGAAAATATCGATTTCGAGAATGTTTGATGGACGATGAAGGATTCTAGGTTCGCATCGAATCAAACCTCATCTGGTACCTCCCTGGAAGCCAAAGTAGAACTCCTCCATGAAGAGACTGCTCCACCAGCGATCTGGGACGCTAAACCTCAATCTTCCTTTTTGTCAGTGATCTGTAGTTCAGTGCACAGGCTCACTGTGCGTTCCCCGCACAAATCAGTGGTACACAAATGGTTGCTCACCCCACATTAGTACAATCATAAAGAGGCTTTGTAGATGCTGTAATGAATTATATCCTTCTTACAGTTACTACAGAAATGACAGATCATTGTTGGAACAGGGCCATGACTGTCTATCAGCAAATATCTGTGGTTAGAAAGTGTTGCCACAATCTACGAATACAAGAATGAAGAATATGAAACTACAAACCTACTTCTGTCGGAGTTTGATCTATTCTACCACTTATCTCCTACCACAACTTCACGTGCAAAGAAGAAAGACATACGAACTGCCGACGATTTTGGTGCAGCACACACAATCCTCAACGAAAATATATTATACTAACATTGGTTAACGTAGACATTCCACTTCCAACATTGGCTGGAGTCCACTGTCATTCCACAAGAGACAAGCTGACATGTCAAATTAGATGTTTACTCATTTAAACACGATTGATGTATCTTCCAACGCACACTGCGTTTGAGACGTTTTTTGGTATTTTACGTAGGAACTATACGTTTTCTATTTATTTGTTCTACAGTTACTAGACCTCTTCTTTTTTTCTTATGATTTAATGTAAGAGTTATTCGTTCCCATCTGTACCTTCGTAAATGTCTGTCATAGCCAAATATGTGTGAAGAACGTTACGAAGTAGATGTGTTGGATGGAGGCACAGCCAAATGTCAAGAAAAAGAGAAAAAAAATCAGGTAAAAAATGTCTCAATGCCATTCGACTGGGCTGCATATCCAGTCTACCTCATGCCATTGATAGCCTTCCTTCTCTCAAACACATCTGCTGCTGTCGTGGGAAGATTGTCCCGCCTCTATTTGCATGTAGTGTGTGTTGAGTGTTGTTTCTGTGATAATAAAATCATCGCGTTTTTTGGCAATTTCTTCAATTTTACCCTATCTATTTCTGTTTTTATAATTGGGCTAGTTTATGGCATCCAATGTACGTTCAATCGTGAGTGACACAGTGCCAACATACTTTTTTGCGCTTAGTATTTATACAATGTGTACCTATTTTTGTTTAGTAAATGCGAATTCTGTAAGAGTTGAATCAGGCATGTTAGACGACTCGTACCGAACCAGAACGTGCCGAAGTATTCCTGGGTATTCGTAGAGGGGTGGGGGCAGTAGTGGCACATTATCCACCCTTCCAGTGAGGGCCAACTAGTTTAGATTACGTTAAACTCGCCACGTGCTGTAAATATTTCTTTTTTATGTTGCTGAACATCTTTCAGTTTACCAATTCAACCAAGTCTTCCTCGCACTCTCTCACAGTCTCACTTTACGATTAAGATTGGTTATCAAACATCGTGGCAGATAAAAACTGTGTGCTGGACTGACACACTAACTCGGGAACCTTTGCCTTTCGCGGGCAAGTGCTCACTTACACTTGCCCGAGTTACAGTCTCGGTCCAGTATACAGCTTTAATCTACCGAGAAGTTTAATATCAGCTCACACTGCGCTGCCAACTGAAAATTTCCATTCTGGAAACATCTCCTAGGCTGTGGCTAAGCCATTTCTCCGCAGTATCCTTTCGTCTAGGAGTGCTAGTCTCGCAAGTTTTGCAGGAGAACATCTGTGATGTTTGGAAGGGAGGAGATGAGGTACTGACGGAAGTAAAGCCGTGAGGACGGTTCGTGAATCGTGCTTGAGTAGCTCAGTTGCTGAGCACTTGCGGCGAAAAACAAAAGTCCCAGCTTTGTGTCTCGGTTCGACACATAGTTTTAATCTACCAGGAAGTTTCATATCAGCGCACACTCCGCTGCAGAGTGACAATTTAATTCTGAAAGCTGGTTATATTTAAATTTCAATGCTCTGATTGCTCTGATGGACAGTAACAAGTTTTCCATATAATTGATTCCTTCGAAAAATTCACAGGGTTATTGACACTTCACGGTACACATCGAAGAAATGAATGGACTCTATTCAATATAACAGAAAAAAGTTATATCGCAACGTCCCGCTGACATCGACATCATCAGGTACGGTGGACTAGCACAGTGGCTCCGAACCTGTGGGTTATTACCCCCTGAGGGGTAAAACGAAGTTTTTCGAGGGGTAAAAACAAAAGTGTTTAATTGTGATTCTGCCATGAAACTAAATTATTTTTTAAAGGATCGTTTCTACTATCACAATTCTGTAAGATTATTATTGACTATGTAAATTATCAAAAATTATTTTTTTCTCAGTTACTAGCATTATGCATTTCTCACATAGTCCACCCACTACACACATACTTCGTGCTTTGTACCATACATTGCTCATGGTAAAAGTGAGACACATGTGTAACAAATGCTAAGTATCTCAGAACAATGTCTTCACCAAGATATAGGTACTTTTTGCAGTAGAACAGAAATTGCTTCATTGCTCCCTTCAAAACAGATAAATAAAGTAATTGACAGCATGACAACAGTATGTTGGGTGTCCCAGGAGGAATGGTTAATATTTAGGGATATGACAGGAACAATCACTTGAAGCAAAAAAGTCTAGTAAACATAGGCTCTAAAATGCATACCTTACGAGCTATCAGCACCTTTTCATCTTCGATACTGTGGAACATATCTTTTCTTTTGCAAGTTCTTTGATTTCCATGTTTTGAGAGGCGGTAGTAGGGACCAAAACAAGGAAAAAAATCCAGTAAACACGGGCTGTAAAGTGCATACCTTAGGAGCTATGAACATTGGGTCATCAATGCTAGTGTGAAACACATCCCTCCTACTGAACAAGTGCCCATAGTGCTTAAGTTACGCATTCCAGACCCCATGTGTACTAAGTAATTTCTTTTTTTGGTCCATACTGTCTCCTCCCAAAACATGAAAAGAATGGAGCTTGCAGCAGAAGAGATTTGTTTCGCTGTACCGAAAATGAAGAAGTGCCCATAGCTCTCATGGTATGCATTTTGGAGCCCATGTTTATTAGACTTTTCTGCTTCGCATGATCATTCGTGCCATATCCCATATCCCTGAATACTGGACATTCCTCCTGGGACACCATGTATAAGGGCTACTACTACTACTATTATTATTATTATTAGTGGTTAGACACATAGCGTTAACAGTATGAAGCTCAAGATGGTTCAAATGGCTGTAAGCACTATGGGACTTAACATCTGAGGCCATCAGTCCCCTAGACTTATAACTACTTAAACCTAATTAACCTAAGGACATCACACACATCCATGCCCGAGGCAGGATTCGAACCTGCGACCGCAGCAGCAGCGCGGTTCCGGACTGAAGCGCTAGAACCGATCGGTCACAGCGGCCGGCTAGTATGAAGCCTTCTAATTGCAACCAGTTCAGAATTAAGGAATCCAGCAATCAAATGATTTACAAATAATAAGTATAGTGCACACTTTTTCACTTGGTTCATTTTAAATGGAGGTGCAGGAGAAGCAAGTCCACTAGCGACAGTAGTTGCGCATGGGAAGCATGTTTCGTAAACATTGTCACTAATTAGCTTTCTTATCTGAGAAAGAGGAGTAGTTAGTACTCGCAGTGCATTGGTAATTGCTTCATCGTTCATTCTATCTCTCTCTCTCTCTCTCTCTCTTTCTCACACTCACTCTACCCGAACACAACACATGACACGTGTAAAATAAATGTGTGGTATTCAAGATTTATAGATGTGAAAATAGGTTTTTGACTATGCTAGCAATGAAAATATGAGCAAGTAATTACAAAGTCCAGGACTGAATAACAATATTCTTGTTAAGACAAGTAACTGAATGGATCTGGAGCATGATCTATGATGTGCGCTTACCGATAACAACTCAAATATAAGCGTTACCAAATGTCTCATTGACTAATTATTTTGTGACTTAATAAAACACCCATAAATCTGTATATAATTCTTCTTTTACTATTTTTAAAATAAAACTATTCGAAGAAAGTTCTTTTTCATTCTGAAGTTTACTTAGGTACTAAAGTTGATGATGGTTGGGGCAGTGGTGGTAGGGGGAAGTTGAAGGGTACTGTCTAATACCTGGTTGCTCGCAGGGGTAATGGTCTAAGAATGGTTGGGAATCAACAGACTAGCACATTTAGACTAGAGATATAAGAAATGTGGTCAAAGAAAAATTAGTCATTTCGTTCTCTGAGGGACCTTCGAGACCCTCTGTGTGGGTGTATCCGAGCTTCCTTTGCATCCATCTTCTTAGAATATGTGCAAGGAGAGACATCCGTAGTTTGAGGCGTGTATGGTAGTCAGTAATCTTAAAGTCGCTTTCGAAACAAAATCTTTGTTGTAAAACGAAATAAATGATGTAACACTTTCAGTTTTTTGTTATGCAGGTTTTATTTGATGTTCAGTCTCATAAAATTCACTTCGTGTGTAACCTACTTAATACTCTCAAATAATAATTGTCGAGCGTGTTTTGCCTAATTCCTTTAATGATCAGCGTATTATAATTACTAGATATGCAGGGAAACACGGAAGATGTTAATAAGGAATTTCACGTGAGTTTTACATGGTATTTGACCAGCTTCCTCAGAATATTCTGTTCATTATCTGCATTGGTTATGTTTGCAACAAATTTTCTTGCTGGAGTACAGCGGTCTCTCTTTTTTAACGAATGAGACCAAGGCACCCACAGATCCGTTTCGCTTTGAACATCCATGACCAGTATGTTTCGCTTACTTCGAAATTAATAAAAAGATATTGGTGGGCTTTCAGCACAAATATTTTATAAGTCAAAGGATACCGAGTAGAGTGCAAATGCAACGCAGGACAAAGTCGTCTCGATTTATCTCCCCCACCGTACCGGTGTTGAGTACCTTAGAAGTATTCCCATGAGGCAAAGGCACCTTGCAGGAGTAGCTCTTCAGAATCACTCTCCGACAGTATCCTCTACTAATTTTTGGTGTTCTACGTGCAGGGTAGATAGAAGACATTCATTTCTGCACCTACGTCTACAACTATACTCCACAAGCGACCTCACGGCGTGTGGTGGTTGTTACTTCGTGAACCATTGCTACTTACCCATTTTCCTGTTCCAGTAGTGAATGATTCGCGGGAAGAACGATTGCTGATAAACCTCTGCGTGGCCTCGAATCTGTCTAATTTTATCTTCGTGGTTATTTCGCGAGATATACTTACGAGCAAGCAATAATATTGGCTGACTCTTCCAGGAGCATACGCTCTCGGAACGTTGACAGTAAACCACCCCCGGGATGTAGAAGGCCTCTCTCGCAGTGTCTGCAGCTACTGTTGGCACCAAGCGAGGTGGCGCAGTGGTTAGCACACTGGACTCGCATTCGGGAGGACGACGGTTCAATCCCGCGTCCGGCCATCCTGGTTTAAGTTTTCTGTGATTTCCCTAAATCGCTCCACGCACTTGCTGGGATGGTTCCTTTGAAAGGGCACGGCCAACTTTCTTCCCTATTCCAATGACACCGATGACCTCTCTGTTTGGTCTCGTCCCCCAAACAACCCAATCCAACTCTACAGTTGACTGACCATCTCCGTAATGCTTTCGCGGTTACTAAATGAACCTGCAACGAAACGCGCTGCTCTTCTTCTAATCGTCTCCATTGCCTTTGTCAGTTCTGTCTGGTACGGATGCGAGACTGCAGAGCAGTAGTCAAGTGTTTGAAACTTCCTGGCAGATTAAAACTGTGTGCCGGACCGAGACTCGAACTCGGGAAGTTTGCCTTTTGCGGGCAAGTTCTCTACTCCTGTTTCGCAGGAGAGCTTCTGTGAAGTTTTGAAGGTAGGAGACGAGGTACTGGTAGAATTAAAGCTATGAGGACGGGGCGTGAGTCGTTCTTGGGTAGCTCAGCTGCTAGAGCACTTCCCGGCGAAAGGCAAAGGTCCCGAGTTCGAGCCTCAATCGGGCACACAGTTTTAATCTGCCAGGAAGAGTCATATCAGCGCACACTCCGTTGCAGAGTGAAAATTTCCTTTTGGAATGAAGTATTTTCGTTGACGTCAATCTGTTGTAGAATTATGGAACATGTTTTATGCTCAAGAATTATGACGTTCTTGGGAAATGAATATCTCCTCTATAAAAATCAACATGGTTTCCGCAAACAGAGATCCTGCGATACTCAGCTCGCTCTGTTCCTCCATGAAATCCACATCACAGTGGATAACGGCATTCAGGACTCAAGACTTTCTTGCAGACAGTACTCAACACGTCGCTCTAAACGGAACTAAATTGGCAGATGTAAAGGTAATATCCGGAGTACCACAGGGAAGTGTGATAGAACCGTTGCTATTCACAGTATATATAAATGATCTATCAGAATGCGTCGGATGCTCTTTAAGGCTATTCGCAGATGATGCAGTTGTTTATACCAAAATAGCAATGCCAGAAGACAGTAGCAATTTGCAGAACGACCTGCAGAGAATTGATGACTGGTGCAGACTCTAGCAGTTGACCCTGAACGTAAATAAATGTAACACATTGCGCATACACAGAAAAAAGAAATCCACTACCGTACAGCTACACTACTGATGACAAATAGCTGGAGACAGCGTCTACCGTAAAATATCTAGGCGTAACTATCCAGAGCGACCTTAAATTGAATGACCATATAAAACAGATAGTGGGAAAAGCAGATACAAGACTCAGATTCATCGGAAGAATTTTAAGGAAATGTAATTCACCCACGAAGAAACTGGCTTATAAGGCGCTTGTTCGCCCGATTCTTGAGTATTGTTCATCTATCTGGGATCCCTGTCAGGTAGGACTCACAGACGAGATAGAGAAGGTCCAATGAAGAGCGGCGCGTTTCGTCACGGGATCGTTTAGCTGCCGAGAGAGCGTTACGGAGATGATAAAAAAAACTCCACTGGTAGACGTTACAAGAGAAACGTTGTGCGTCACGGAGAGATATACTACTGAAATTTCGGGACAGCACTTTACAGGAGGAGTCAGACAACATATTTATTTCCCCCACATACATCTCGCCTATTAACACGAGGAGGAAATTCGAGAAATTAGAGCCAATACAGAGGCTTACCGACAATCATTCTTCCCACGCACTATTTGAGAGTGTAACAGGGTTGGAGGGATCAGATAGTGGTACCGAAAGTACCCTCCGCCACACACTTTTAGGTGGCTTGCGGAGGATGATGTAGATGTAGATTTCTTTACACAGGAAAAACCAGAGAGCATCACACTCTGAAGAAGAAGAAGAAAACGAAGCCAGCATGAAAACCAACAAAGGAACAGTTTAAAGGTTTTAAATGGGAAAATGTCTACTTTTAAAATTACAAAAAATTGTCCGATGTCAGTGCCTTAATGGGTGAATGAAGTTTTGACATTGTTTAAAAGTGACATGTTATAACTGACCATCAGCATGGCAGTCGAGTTCAGGAGGTCCCATGCTATCAATTCGTTTGATTGTGGCCTGATAGCATATATGAGGTTATAAAACTATTGGGCTATACAAGAGGCATCTTATAAAGCAGGGATGACCAAGAATTCGGCTCACAAACCGTGCCCTTGCCCTTCCGCAAGACAGCTGTAACTGATCATTTCTTTATTGTAACAACCAGTTACGCTGCATTAAAACAATATCCTAAGATGAACTACATAAGAAGGAAGGATATAATGTAATACATATGATCAAAATACTATAAGAATCTATAAAATGTTTCAAAAGATTTCAGTTTTTCGAGAATTTTTAAGAAAATTCATTTAATATTTTATAGATCGTACGTGAAGTATTTAAACAGGCAGAAAAAATCAAAATTAAAGCATACTTACAGTATCGTCACGTTAGTGTACCAAGATGGCCTCAACAATCCTAGTCAAAAATCAAACCACTGAAACAGGGAAGTCATCATACTAAATAAAACAGGACATCGGGGTGAATAGTGTGGAGGCGCACTACAAGAGAAAAAAGTATATAAATACAATGAGTGGAAAGGAAAGACATAAATAAGGAAAGATCAAAATTGGGGCCTCCAGCGAGCTGAATAACCATCACCACTAATGCTTTCTCACACCCTTTCCCTTCACTTACCCTCATACCGTTGTGAATAAATATCCAGACCTTCAGGCTGATTGAGCAACAAGCTGAGAAGTGTATCCGTGTGGAATCCATGAAATGGAGGACGCTAAATTAAAACCGCAACATACTGACATAGTTATTGACACGTTAAAAAATTTTTTGACAGGCAGATTATATCAAGTGAAAGAAGACCTAATCATGACAGAAATTTAAGATAATACTATAGCAAAGGACTAAGATAACTTGAAGTAATATGAAACGTACCATATGGTGGTTCCAAAGGTACTACATGGAAGGCAGTTAGGAATGTACTAACACAAAAAGATGACATACAGTAAGAGGCGCTAGTGGGGGACTGTAAGACTATGACATAGGGTAAACGTAGCGAGATTTTTGAGTACGGAATGAACAGGAAGTATAGAATCCGAGATAGCCAACCTGGGATACTGGTGCAGTCTCTATGACGTCAGAATCCAAGATGCCAGAACAAAGGGAAGTAACCAATCTGCTGACCTACTTAACATGTTTTCCCCAAGCTATTATTTTCTCTTACGTGCTTGGCTATTTATTATCAGTTCTGTAGAATTCTAGGACTTTTGCCGTCTGAAGTCACCATTTACACAATTTTAACCCTAAGTTCAAAATGACCAACACACATGTCATATAGTTTCGTGTTATTTCCACTTAAAAATCGTAAGTGCACTTCTCCCCTAACCAACTGCAGTTCTAATGTCACAGTTAAAATAAATTAGAGCTTACTTTAAATCTGTATGGTTGTCACTATCGTGGTGTGTAGTAGGAATTGTCTATGTTTAACACCACATCAGTGTCTCCATGCTGTCTGTGAGCCTCCATGTAGCCCCCATCACCGCTCCCAACTGTCCCCATACTGGGCCACAGGATCTGCAGCCACTGTCCATCCACGAATGTTCGTCAGTCCATGCTAGTCCATTGTAGCATCAACCACCGTAGCCGAGCGCTGTTTTCAAGCGTGTGCACTCAGCCCTTGTGAGGCAAACTGAGGAGCTACTTGTTTGAGAAGTAGCTACACCGGTCTCGTAAACTGACATAAGGCCGGGAGAACGGTGTGCTGACAACATGACCCTCCGTATCCGCATCCAGTTGCGCCTGTTGACTGAGGATGACACGGCAGCTGGTCGGTACCGTTGGGCCTTTCAGGGCCTGTTCGGACAGAGTTTAGTTTTATGAACCATGGAATTTGCAGTTGGTGGGGTGGCTTGCGTGCCTCTCGGGTACAGATAGCCATATCGCAGGTGCAACCACGATGGAGGGGTATCTGTTGAGAGACCAGACAAACGTGTAGTTCCTGAAGAGGGGCAACAGCTTTTCAAAAGTTGCTGGGGAAACAGTCTGGATGATTGATCCGACCTCGTAATATCAACCAGACAGGCTTGCTGTGCTGGTATTGCGAATGGCTGAAAGCAAATGGAAATTATTGCTGTAATTTTCTCTGAGGGCATCCAGCTCTACCGTATGGCTAAATGATGATGGCATCATATAGCTAAAGTATTCCAGAGGGAAAATAGTCCCATACTCGGATCTCCAGGCAGGAACTACTCAGGAGGATGTCGTCATCAGGAGAAACAAAACTGGCGTTCTACGGATTGAGGAGTGGAATGTCAGATTCCTTAATCGCACAGGTAGGTTAGAGTATTTAAAAATAGAGATGGATAGGTTGAAGTTAGATATACTGCAGAATTTTGAAGTTCAGTGGCAGGAGGAACAGGACTTCTGGTTAGATGGAAACAAGGTTATAAGCACAAAATCAAATATCGATAATGCAGGAATAGCTTTAATAATGAATAAGAAAATAAGAGTACGGGTAAGCACTATGAACAGCATGGTGAACGCATTATCGTAGCCTAGATAGACACAAAGCCAACATCTACGACGGTAGTCCAAGTATGTACCAGATAGCTACTAGGGTGATGGAAAGACTAGAGACATGTATGAGATAAAAGAAATTATTTAGTTAATTAAGGAAGACAAAAATGTAATTGTGATGGACTGGAATTCGACAGCAGGAAAAGGAAGAGGAGGAGAAATTGTACGTGAATATGTACCGGGGGAAAAGAATGCAAGAGGAAGCGGCCTGGTAGAATTTCAGATTGATTATATGATGGTAAGACAGAGATTTCGGAAACAGGTTTTGTGTTGTAAGACATTTCCAGGGGCAGATGTGGACTCTGATCACAATTTATTGGTTATGAACCGTAGATTAAAACTAAAGAAATTGCAATAAAGTAGAAAATTAAGGAGACAGGACCTGCATAGGTTGAAAGAAACAGAGATTGTCGAGAGTCTCAGAGGCACCGTTAGGCAACGACTGACTAGAACAGGGGAGAGGAATATAGCAGAAAACGACTGGGTAGCTTTGAGAGATGAAATAGTGAAGGCAGCAGACGATCATATACCTAAAAAGACAAGGCCCAGTGGAAATCCTTCGATAACAGAGGAGATACTGAATATAACTGATGAAAGAGTAAAATACTGTAGATGAAGATGAGATCAGAGATATGATACTACGAGGAGAATTAGACACAGCACTGAAAGACCTGTCGCATGAGAACTACTGACACCCTTGGAAGAGCCACTCATGACAAAAATTTCCATCTGATGAGTAAGATGTATGAGGCAGGCGAAATACCCACAGACTTAAAGAAGAACGTAATAACTCCAAAGAAATGAGGTACTAATAGGTGTGAATATTACCGAACTGTCAGTTTAATAAATCGTTGTTGCAAAACATTAACACGAATTCTTTGCTGAAGAGTGGAAAAGATTGATATAAGACGACTTCAGTGTAGATCAGTATGGATTCCAGAGAAATATTGGAACAGGCGCGGCAATAGTGACTCCACAACTTATCGTAGAAGATAGGTTAAAGGAAGGGAAACTTATGTTTACAGCATTTTTAGATTTAGTGAAAGTTGCTAGCAATATTGACTGGAATACTCTCTTTGAAATTTTGAAGGTAGCAGGGGTAAAATACATACCTCGAAAGGCGGTTATAAAAGTCGAGAGATATAAAAGGGAAGCAGTGCTTGAGAAGGGAGTGAGGCAGTGTTGTAACCTATCCACGATATTATTCGATCTGTAAGGTATGCAAGCAGTAAAGGAAACAAAAGAAGAATTTGGAGTATGAACCAAAGTTCATGTATAAGACATAAAAACTTTGAGGATGACATTGTAATTCTGTCAGAGGCAGCAAAGGACGTGGAAGATCAGTTGACCGAGATGGACAGCGTCTTGAAAGGAGGAATAAGATGAACATCAACAAAATCAAATCAAAGATAATGGAATGTAATCGAATCAGATAAGCTGATGGAGAGAATTAGATGAGTTTTGCTACTTGGGCAGAAAAATAACTGATGATGGCCACACTAAAGAGGATACAAAATGTAGACAAGAAATGGCAAGAAAAGCATTTCTGAAGAAGAGAAATTAGTTAACCTCCAATATAGATTTAGGTGTTAGGACGTAGGTTCTGAAAGTTTTTGTATGGAGTGTAGCCACGTATGGAAGTGAAACGTGGATGATAAAAGGTTTAGACAAGAAGATAATAGGAAGTTTAAAAATATGGTGCTACTGAAGAATGCTGAAGATTACACAGATAGATCACGTAACTAATGAAGAGGTACTGAATAGAACTGGGAAGAAAATAAATTTGTGGCGTAACCTGGCCAGACCAAGAAAATCGGTTGATAGGACAC
This sequence comes from Schistocerca cancellata, assembly GCF_023864275.1. NCBI lineage: Eukaryota > Metazoa > Arthropoda > Insecta > Orthoptera > Acrididae > Schistocerca > Schistocerca cancellata. Next base: position 470,926,618 of record NC_064629.1, read on the forward strand.
AATCAGAGACATCAAGGGATCACTAGTTTTTCATTCTGTAAGGGGTCAAATTCGTAGAGAAAGATCAAGAGATGCATACCGCAAGCAGGTTCAGAAGGATGTAAGCTGCCATAGTTATTCAGAGATAAAGATTCTTGCACAGGATTGAGTAGCATGGAGAGCTGCATCAAACTAGTCTTTGGAGCGAAGACCACAATAATAGCTCATAATTTAGAGTATAGGGAAAGTCAAAGATGCATATGAGCAAAATATTGGTCCTAAGCTGTGGCCCAGAGGAACTCTAATAAGTGTTTCACTAAAAGTTAAGCTCATTTGAGCTTTGTGTAACCTTCACTCTTTGTAAACAATATGCACGGTGTGACAGGAATGAGTCGTCAGGTACACCTCTAATTTGTATTGGTACTAACTTTTTTACTACAATTTAATGGTCAACAGTATCGCAGGCTATAGAATGATTTAAGTATATGCGTGTAACACAATCATTCCTAAACATTTTTTAAAGGCGATTGTCAACAGCTGTTAGGAAGTTTTTTAATGATGGCAAACTGATGTTTAATCGTCTTTTATTGTAAATACCAGTCTATATGTGAATAACATTTGATCTTTACACCGATATTTGTGTTAACTGACACTGGTAATTATAATAAAAAACAATTAAGCAGCTGTGTGTCATGCACTTCAAAGAATCGTCCTACTCAAAAGAATCAAGTACGATGTTTGTGAATCCTACTATGGCTTATTCTGTACTTATGGCGGTTTGTAATCCAAATGTGATTCACTAAGAAGGCTTCACTTGCTTAAAAAATTCATTAACCTTTCTTTCATAACTGATTATATTAATTTTTGGAATAATGACAGTAGAAAAACAGGCCAGTAGTGTATCTTCTGCATTAACTTCCTTTAATGGAGGCACAACTCTTCCCTGTTTCAAATACTGAAGAAATTTCCCTGATAATTGATTTATTATATTTGTCAGGACACTACAGCTGCTCTGTATTGTTGCGCCCCAGAAAGTTATCATGGGCAGATATAAAATCTCCTTAAAGTTTTTTCCAGCCAGCACTAAGTCAAGTTAAAACAGGGCAACATATTGTGTAGCAATCAGGATGACAACAGACAGAGAGCCAATACTGCAAATAACCCTCCTCAGAAGCTATTGCTTCACTTAAGTGAGAAGTGTAAATCGTTAATTAAGCAACATGATCTTACTGACGAGGAATCATAATATCATTCGCAACAGCACAGCACGATGCTGAAAGAACAAGTAAATGTTCCAAAAAGATGCCCATCAGTCTACTGACGTGGCAGAAAAGCACCAGGCTGAAGCACTAAAAGCCACTGTTGTGACACCAAGGTGCAGCAAAGAACGCTGATGAGCACAGGAAACGAAGTCACAAGCTCTCATCTTCGACAATCCATTACATCATTGTCTCAGGTGGGCAGCAATAAATACTCAGGCTTCCAAGCCCATAGGCTGTACAGTTACAGTGAAGTAGCTACGATGCAGACCCTGTGATGTGCCTGCCATATGCCAGTTGAGTTCTACCCTTGAGATTGCTGTCTACCTGGTCTGCCTAACCTGGTCGCTGTGACCTGCTAATATCTCATCTACTGCTGTGAAGCCTTGGTGACTTCTAACTCTGGCTTGCTGAGAGGTCCACTGATGATGTCTGTCATACCGTCAACCTGTTGCTGCATCCGGGAGACATGCTAAGAGCTACTGCCACCCAACTTGCATCTTGAGTAGACACTGGCGTCCATGGTCTACCTCTCACGGACAGGCCATGCCGTAACACTGCACTACCGCCTGCATCCTCTGTAGAGCTGCTGATGTTTGGTTGGGCTCATCCCTTTGATGTCCACAGGAGCGCCCTAGTAAAAAGCAATAGACGATCTGGTGGTCGATACCACTGAACGAGCTATGCCTGCCATCCACTGCCCTCATGATGCCATGGTGTTAAGTGAGCAGCTTCAATAGAGACAATGGCCTCAGGAATCTGGTGAGGTGCATGAGCAAGCATGTTCCAAGGCTGCATGCTGCCTCCACTGCCCTTGCCAGGGCTGTGGAGATAATTCGGTTGTAACACTTAAATCAAATAAATGTATGTTGTGTTAATGCTATTTCGTTAGTGCACAGAGCACCAAATGGCGTACGCTTTGACATCTTGCAACTATAAAGGTCTCAGCTCTGGCCCTTACAGTATGCATTCTTTCAACATATAGATTAGTACTTCATCCAGACTTTCTGACTGCTTATGTTTTAGGTTTAGAGATATTTTACTGTCTTTACACTTTGTGATTAGTAATAACATTGTAGTATTTAGGGCATATTTGTTTATAGCTCATGTATTTTTTGAGGAATTTTTATGTAATTACTATAATCGTACAATACTTGAAAAATTCTCATTTTCAAAGTTTCCTTGCTGGTATGGATCATTTATTACTTTATTCCCTCCCTTACCCGTATGTTATTTTGCTTTTGTTTCTCTCTCCCTGTTTTCTATATAATTGCATACCAGACTGTTTTGCTTTTATTCTTTGCATTTTAAATCACTTTGCCACTAAATAACTTTTTTGAAATGTAAGAAGTCTGGCTTATCATGATTCTTTTTCATGGCCTGCGGGATTTTTTAATACCTGTTATTCATTTGCTTATGTGAGACATAGCTACTGATATGGCTACTTTAGATATCTTTATCAAAGTTCAGTTTCAGTTATGTTGAGAATTAAGAGACTTTAGAATTTGGTTTCTCTATGCGCTTTATCGCGACTGCGGTTTGCTAGTTGTCTTAAAAAATCTTGCAGTTTGACTCCTGATAAAAGACATTTGTAGGCTTGCAGTTAGAAAATTTTTCTCATACTTCATTTCACTGCTGTGCATATAGTACATATTACTGAACTCAAGTTCGATTATTGTTGCTATCGTTACAGTTACCCTTGTTACACTGTTAACTAACATGGATGTGGGGACACGAACACCAGCGATATCACAGACCAATGAGCCCCGGCCTTGGAATGCTATATCTGTGCAACAAATATAGAAAGAAGTTCAGTTTAGAGCCTTGTGCTGTGTAGTTGTACTGTACTGTACCCTATCGGAAAAAAGTGCTATTAATCATATCCATATAGCCTAGTACGTCTCTGTGCATATGTACTGGAGATCCACCACATTGGTTACCAACAACTCATGTGCAAATCATGCAGGACGGAATTTTGCTCACGTTGTTCAAATGCAGCCTCATTTTGCTATGCCAGACACATCCACCGCTTCAGGTGACGACACTGTATGGATTCTGCCTCACTATGTGTACCGTATGTGCTATCAGTTCTCTGATCAACAAACAGCGATTAAACAGCATCCTGAAGCTGCATCCTGAAGCTATTTCCAACCGTCACATCCCAAAAACAGCCGTCACTGTCCGATTATTACTAAACTTTGCACAAGATCCAGCACCACACATGTTGTTCCCAGAACTCAGTACTCGGTGTTCAAATATTTCAAACGATTCTGGATTAATTGCCGCAGCTGTGCCAGCCCTGCCATGATCTCCAGTGGCAAACACTGTCACCCTAGATGATGTAAGACACCGGTCTTCTCATCTACCAGACCCCACCATGTGTTGAACATCTACACCACGAGTTTTTCAGGGCACTTCAGCTATTGTACCTCTTTATACGTTTACCTGACTATCACAAACTTTCACAGACTTTCTAACCAGTCTAAATTCCACTTGTTCCACCTGGTGCAAAGGACCATGTGGTTTGGGCAACGGAATGTGTGTTTGCATCGTTGGGAATCCTCGACGACGACTTCAGATCATTCTCACACCCTGCACATAATATTTAAGCAACAGCTAAATCTGCATTACTGCATTACATGGCCCATATACCATATGGCTCTGAGCACTTATGGGACTTAACTGCTGAGGTAATCAGTCCCCTAGAACATAGAACTACTTAAACCTAACTAACCTAAGGACATCACACACATCCATGCCCGAGGCAGGATTCGATCCTGCGACCGTGGCGGTCGCGCGGTTCCAAATTGTAGCGCCTAGAACCGCTCGGCAACACCGGCCGGCCATACACCATAGAAACAGTTGCTACAGGCAATATAAAATGAACAGTTAGGTGGCAAAACTCCATCACAGTTCTAGCGCCGACTAAGACTTTTACTAGACACAAATCTTATGCTGAACAATACATTCTGGACTGTCTGGATGCTTAAGCTTCCTCTACAACTGCAAGTACTCATAGTCGTACATGAAGCTGAACTGCTAGACAGAAAACTCACCTAGCAGATAGCTTCTTAACGGTACTACAACATTGGCATCAAACAAACTGCAACGACACTATATCATCACAGCACATCAGAGTGCGGTAACTAATGGCACTCGCTGACTTGCCTCGAACTGAGCCGAGAACAGGCAACAATGACCTCACTGCTGTGACCCAGGTTGTGGCCTGGTGGGTTGCACGCAGCACCACTTCGGCACCACACCATGGTATGGCACCCTATACCCTTACCACTACAACACAGCCATGCTGGTACCAAGTAAAATTCGGTGGTACCACACGTAACTGCCAACTCCACTGTGGGTTCCCAAACGCCAACAATGGACCGCCATAGGCACATCAGCCCGCATACAGATGATAGACTGCATTTGCATGCACCCTGTCAGCCATACATTTTCAGTGACTGATGATCGTCTACACAGAAGGCTGTATGTCCTTGATCACAATTATGTTGCACATTTTCTCATGAACACTGATTTCAATGTTTGTACAGTACCCAAGGACATATTCACAAAGTTCAATACATGGAAAGTTTGATCATTCATTGCCCACGGACCATCCTCGCTATCAGTGTAAGCGAACTGACGTTGGGGATCAACTTTCCCTGGAATTTTCATCCCTCACCAGTACTCGAGCAAGAGGCTTTCATGAAGCCTTGACGTTGCTAGCTGAACCAGCTAACAACGTCAAGAATGAACACCTGAACACTTGGCTATCATTCAAGAATGCATGATGACATATCAACATTACCTCGATACTCATCAGAAATCAGAGAACGAAAAGCTACATTTCTGTATTCACAATGCTTCGAGAGATCTTGCACACATTCCTGTACAGCACAAGAAGCTCACAGCAAACTCAGCTATAGAAATGACAGCTGCACCTCATCAACCTGTCATCAGTCAGGTACAACACCGATGCACCCGAACACTGTACCGTAACCACAGGTTAGTGGGGTGCCTTCAGCCTCGACCTTTTGTCGTTTGACATCACAACTCATCCCCTCCGTCTTGTGCACAAACGCCCGCCAATGAACCATCCACAATGGTAGAATGCATTATATTGTTACTTCTCCCAGCCCACTGGTGTGCCTTAAGGCACACCACTTAGCTCCCGCTCTACTGCAAGTGGCAAGACAGTTATCAATGACCTCTTACAGTCAGGGGCCATTGAGCCACAGACTGCTCCCTGGCCTCACCTATAAAACTTTTCCTGAAAAAGGACAGCTCTATCTAACTTTGTGGTGACTTCAGAGCGCTCAGTTCTCGATCTATACATGACTATTACCCCATCCTTAACACTCATTGTGGGTGTAATGGTCTTCAGTGTGATAGACTGCAGCAAGCCATATCGTCAAATACCATTGCATCCAGAGAATGTTGCTAAGACAGCGATCTTTAAACCTTTCGGTCTTTTCGAATTCCTGTCCATCTTCTATAGTCTGAAAAAAGGTCGCTCAAACTTGTAAAAGAATTGTTGATAGTATTCTCTTCGAACTGGAATGTTTCTGTGCATACCTTGACAATATCTTGATTTTTTTCCCCTCAACACTATGACCATAAACATGATCTCGAACTAGTTCTCACCATCCTCCATGATGCAGGGGTTGTCGTAAAGGAAAAGAAATCACAACTGCAAAAGTCATAAGTAGACACACGCTAAACACTCATAGCATTACACCCACGTTTGAACAGACTGAATTCACGCCACAGTTACGACCTCCATAAATGCATCATGATTGTGACAATTCCTAGGAACACTCAGTTTTTACCATTGACACCTGTCACAAGTGGCAGAAATACAAACTACACTCAAAAAGGTCCTCACTGGGCCCAACACATGTGGCAAGGAGAAATTAATATGGACACCGCACATGCAATATACATTCGACCATGCAAAAGCTGGCCCTGAAATAGTAGTGCTAGCTCACCCTGTTCCGAATGCACAGCTGATGGTCCCTATGGACGCTTGAGACTTGGCCATAGGCGCAGTCGTTTAACAGGAAGTGGATCACCACACGGAACGCCACCGATTTTTCTCGAAACAACTTACAATTTCACAATCGAAGTGGTCCATGTTCAACCGTGAATTTTTACCATGTACAAAGCATTATGATACTTCAGGGTGGATATTGAAGGCACACAGGTGACGATATACGCAGGCCACAAAACACTGGCAGCCGTGGTACGCCACCCAAGGTGCTTCCGCAACGATTTAAGCTCGCAGTATACAACTGATGTTCGACACTTGGGCAGCATTGATAATATCATCGCAGATTATCTCTCATGCACTAAATTGCGCGTCATATATCTTGGCGGCCGAGTTTAGGTTCGTTCTGCACATCTGACGTCGCAAAACACAGTCAGCCAATGAACAGAGAACGACGTTGCCAGATCTCGACTGCAGTGCAGAGCACGGACGAGTGTCTTCAGTTTTAGAAACGTTCAGTCATAAATAAAGTAATAGAACAGAAGCAATGTCTTGATAGCAGACTTTCTTTTATAGAAAGTTTGGAAAAAGCATTCTTTATACCAATTGCTTCATATTCTATTAATTAATTAAACCAAACAAGCAATAAGACTCCTAATTCAGGCGATAGCAAGGAAAGGTGTTTGTTTCAATCTCACGAACTGCTTTTTCGCAATAAAGAACAGCGGTAATTGTTTATTTCTTATTGTACTTCGACGAAGCGAGAGTAATTCATAGTCATACCAACAGTGTTTATAAGTAGTTGTGTGAGTGTGAGAGTCCTTATGGAGCTACACTGTTCGATGAGTTGAGGTAGCGGAACGGTTAAGGTGTTGGGCTGCCAAGTGAAAGGTTATGAGTTCAAACCTTATGTGATGCTTAATATTTTCTTTATTTAAAAACAATATTGGAGTGCCTTACTTCACGAATTTTATTCGTTTGAATGAAATTGCTAGTGCTTTGCCTCTTCATTAACTTTTTCACTGCTGCAGATACGTGCTCCCCACATTCCGCCAAGTGAAAGGTTATGAGTTCAAACCTTATGTGATGCTTAATATTTTCTTTATTTAAAAACAATATTGGAGTGCCTTACTTCACGAATTTTATTCGTTTGAATGAAATTGCTAGTGCTTTGCCTCTTCATTAACTTTTTCACTGCTGCAGATACGTGCTCCCCACATTCCGCGCTGTGCGCGATTTTGTCATCACTGCACTTCTCGCCTGTGCAGACACATGGTGTTCCCACTGCTTTGACACACTTATCATTCGATTTCACAAAAACTATTTGCCCGAAAAATTTGATTTTTACACGTCTTCTTGACTGATACCTTCCCCCCATAAATGACTTAATTTTGTTTTGATGTGCAGCATTAAATGTAGTAAACCATTGCACGAAATTTTGAAGAGTTTGCAGAGGTAAAAGTCCACAGTGTATACTTTCCGTATGGTCGATTTTAGTTGCCACAATGTTGAGAATGAAATGTGGACAAGATACCTAAATTTCATATAATATTTACTGTATAACAATATCTCATTTAATTTAAGTACCACATAGCTGTCGTATGTAATATTGAGAAATATTCCGTCTTTCGCGACTGTAATAAAAGTTTTATTTACACAGGGCGCGTTTGGCTTTATTTCAAAGCACTTCCATCGGTGAAAGGTATGGCACATACACAATGGTATTCATGTTCTATTTCTTGTTTTTGTTCCACAGTCGCAGTTTTACCAATGGTATTGAAATATATCCCTCTTCTGCAACTGTAATAAGCGACTTATTTAGACCAGACGCGTTTCTCTCTTTTGAAGCATCATAAGAGGACTGTGTCCTCCATTGCCAAGTCACCTTTCGTAGTTTTGTGCTGCGGTAGCACAATATTCAACGTTTGTGTGGGCTCATCAGTGTTTTAGCAAATAAATGCTGTTTGTGTGTGCCACACACAAAATTATATTTGACATAGCTCTGAGCACTTCACTGACAGACGGTATATTCAAGTCCTAATGTTTTTGTAAGTCCACAATTTTGTTTAATGTATTTTGTCTACTTCCTTTTGATTGATTGAAGTGCTTTTAAATAAAGCCAGACATGCCCAGTGTAAGTAAAACTTTTGTTACATTCGCGAAAGGAGGAATATTTCTCAATATTACATACGACACTTATGTGGTACTTAAATTAAATGAAATATATAGGTATCTTGTCCACATTTCATTCTCAACATTGTGGCAACTAAAATCGACCATCCGGAAAGTATACTCTATGGACTTTACTTCTGCAAACTCTTCAAAATTTCGTGCAATGGTTTACTATATTTAATGCTGCATAATAACTGCGTTGAACATAGAAACAAAATTAAGTCACTTATGGGGGGAAGGTATCAGTCAAGAAGATAGGTAAAAATCTAATTTTTGAGCCAAATAGTTTTTGTGGAATCGAATGATAAAGAGTGTCAAAGCAGTCGGAACACAATGTGTCTGCACAGGCGAGCAGTGCAGTGACATAATCGCCCACAGCGCGGAATGCAGGGAGCACGTCTTTGTAGCAGCGAAAGGGTTAATGCGGCCGCGGTGGCTTTACTTCATGAACTGCGCGCTCCCCCCTAAACGTAAGCTTGCGAACTATGCTATACTATGGCGCTGCTTCTCTTAGCGCGTGCGTCGTGTGCAACTGGCAACGCAGCAATCTCCCGCGTCTAGGCGGGCATGCGCGAGCCGCCAAGATAAAAGAATTGAACTATAGTACCATCTCATTCCACTTGGACTACACCACCCTGAGCAAGAACTCAACCTATTAATTACAGCCTTAATCAACAACAGTGCTGAGAACCTACACGTTGAGCAACAAGCAATGCTGGGCACCGACATTCAGTTACTATGTGATGTCTCACAAAAGAGAGTTATACCCTACTTTCCAACATCTAGACTCCACTCAATCTTCGATCAAATTTACAATCTGAGCCACATAGGTGTCTGATTCATGGTGAGGCTTCTGACAAAATTGTGCACGTGGCCAAACCTCAAATGGGACTGTCTTACCTGGGCGCAGACTTGTGTGCCATGTCAACTCAACAAGGTTAGTCATCATGCACAACCACAAGTCAGTTACCTTTGGAGTATTGCACTCCCAATTTCACCATGTGCATTTGGATCTCATTGGTCCCCTCCTGGAGTCTGAGGGCTTCAAACATATATTGTCAATCATCCACCGCATCTTATACTGCGTTGAAGCAGCACTTATTAATTATATAATAGCGGAATTTGTCACTTGTATCTTCGTCAAGGGTTTCTTCATATTGCAGCACATTTCCTCCCCGTAGAGTCTTGTGATGTAATTTCTTAGACTTTCCCGGCGATTTGATGACATCTCGTGGAAATCGGGTTTTCTGCCTGATATCAGCGTCTTCCAAACACGATATTTCGACGTCATTACTTGACGTCTTCATCAGGTGTTCCCTGAGACTGGCTGTTCGCTGGACCGGGTCGCATATTTATGCCTGGTGTTATGTTTGCCGTTCCCTAGTCGGTCCGCGCCCGCGAGTCGCCCTATCCTGCGGCTCTAGGTGTTCCCTATTCCGTCCGCGCCCGCTCTGTTTAAGCATATTCTAACATCGACTTACTTCCTATGTGGAGGTCAATTCTATGAACAGACTGAAGGGGTGGCGATGGGTAGCCCCTTGTCACCTGTAGTGGCCAACCTGTTTATGGAAAAGTTCGAGGACGAGGCTCTTACAACTGCCACTTACCAGCCAACATGCTTCCTGAGATACGTTGATGACACATTTGTCATTTGGCCCCACGGTCGCGAAAAACTGGAAGACTTCCTGGACCACCTGAACTCAAGGCATCCGAATATTAAATTCACCATGGAGCTAGAAAAGGACGGTCAGCTTCCGTTTCTGGATGTCCTGGTAAAGAAGAAGGCGGATGGCACCTTCAGCCACAGTGTGTACCGAAAGCCAACACACACAGACTTATACCTACAGGCCGACAGCTGCCACCACCCAGCACAAAAGACCGTGGTGCTTAGAACACTCGTACACCGAGCTAAGACACTGTCTGACTGTGACAGCCTGGCAGGGGAACTTGAACATCTTCAAAAAGTGTTTGCTAACAACGGATTCTCATCCAGGGACATCCGCAGAGCTCTACATCCCGCCAGACGTCAGGATACACCGGAGAACGAGCAATAAGAAGAAATCAAGAAGCTGGCATTTTTACCGTATGCTGGGCCTGTTTCTGCCAAGATCAGTAGAATACTAAAGAAACATAACATCAAGAGTGTCTTCTGCCCACCTAGCAAAATCAGGGCTTTACTTGGAACAGTCAAAGATGACCTGAGCTTAAGGAAGCCTGGCATTTACAATATTCCTTGTGAATGCGGTATGCCCTACATTGGCCAAACGACTAGAAGGGTGGAAATCAGATGTAAGGAACACCAGCGACATACCTGGCTAAGGCAGGCCACAAAATCAGCAATAGCAGAACACTGCCTAGAGTTGGAACATTCCATGGATTATGAGAACACCAAGGTCATGGTTCAGACCCCCAGGTTCTGGGACAGTGTCATCACTGAATCTATAGAGATAGAAATGGCACAAAACCTGATTAACCGGGAAGCAGGATACCAGCTAAGCACTGCATGGAACCCGGCATTTGAACTGCTGAAGCAATACCGGAGAAAATATGTTGCCAACACCAACAACGAGCCTCAGACATCCGTACACTGGGGGCACGAACCAAGAAGGGAACACCAGGAAGCCAGAGCCGCAGTTGGAGGCGGCCAGAGAGGGCGCGGACGGAATAGGGAACGTCCTGTCACTATCACTGTCACTGTCACTTATCCATATGGGTCTGCCCTGACCCGTGTTGTGAGCAGGCTAAGCATATACTGATGTTCCTGCATAATCCTGTATCTGTGGAGTGGCTTCCTCACGGTGCGAATTGGCCTGAGGTGTTTGCTGGGGTGGATTTGTCCTCTCTCTGCCACGAAATATTAATCTCGTAACAGGTCAGGCCAACGCGTGGTTGGCCTGTGGTGAATAGGATGGCCCAAGTTCCTAATGAGCCTATGGTTGGGCTCTACAGTCCGCTCATAGAAGACCCGCGCCGATTGTTTAAATCGGTCGCGGAGGAAGGGGATGCCGGTTTGGTGGTGTAGCCGAGCGGTCGAATAGAGCCTCGGCAGGCGCAGAGCGAGCTTGAGCGCCCTGTTCTGCACCCTCTGCAGCTTGTTGATGTGTGTGTCGGCCGCGTTGCCCCACACCACGGCCGCATATTCCAGCACTGGACGAACCAGCGCCAGGTACAGCGTGATGCCGTGGTGGGGAGGCAAGGCAGACGACAGGTTGAGCAGAGGGTACAGAACGCGTAGGCGCCCTATTGCTCTGCCCCTGACGTCCTCGATGTGGGCTTTCCACGTTAGCTTCTGATCGAGAATGACTCCCAGGTAGCGGCCAGTCCTGCTCCATGGGACGGGGCTTCCCATGACGGTGACTGGCGGAAGATCTGGTGGCAGTGGTCTTCGTGTGAACACCACTGCCTGGCTCTTCGCCGCATTCTGTTTCAGGCGCCACTTTGTCGACCACGCACCAAGGGCCTCACATCCACGGTGGAGCAGGCAGCGCATCTCGACTGCCTTCATACTCCGCACGAATAGCGCCGTGTCGTCGGCGTAGAGTGCCAACTTCACCGGCGCCACATGCGGAGCGTCGGCCGTGAATAAGGAGTGGAGCAGGGGGCCGAGAACGGACCCCTGCGGCACTCCAGCACGGATGGGTCAGTGCGTGGACGTCCCCTCGTCCAGGTGGACGTGGAAAGTCCTGTCGGCCAGATACGACCGGAGTAGGACCCCGTGCGACGTCGGGACCCCGTGCACAAAAAGTTTGTACAAGAGGCTGTCGTGCCACACGGAGTCGAATGCCCTGGAGACGTCGAGGAACACCGCCCCAAGGTATTCCCGCGTCTCCAGGGCGCGCATGGCCTCTTCCACCAGCCGGATCAGCTGATAGACCGTGGAGTGACCCCTCCGGAAGCCGAACTGCTCATCCGGTATCACTCCTTCTGCTGTCACGTGGCGAAGCAGGCGCCTGGCGTAGAGGCGTTCGAACACTTTGGAGAGGGCCGGCAGCAGACTGATGGGTCTGTAATTGGCAGCATCACGCGGGTCCTTGTTCGCTTTGGGGATGGCCACCACCTCTGCATGTTTCCACACAGAGGGGTAGACACCCGAGCGAAGGACCTGATTGAAGATACCCGCCTGCAGAGGATGGGCCCCTGCTGGAAGGTTCATCAGCAGGTGGTTGGTGACCCCATCAGCGCCTCCGACCTCCCTAGTATTGAGCGCCATCAGCTTTGTGGCCACCTCTGCCTCGGAGATGGCTTCGATTACGTCCCCATCGTCCCTTGCCTCCAGGAACACCAGGAGTTGCTCGGCTACCCGCTGGATGTGGTCTTCATCCAGATTGTCGTCCACTGGGGTGAATGACGATTCGAATTGGTCCATAAGGACACCTGCTTTTCCGTCTGGGCTGCAGACGACGTCTTGCCCAACCAGTATTGGTGGTATGCGCTGTCGTCGGCGCAGGAACGACTTCACCGTGCGCCAGGTGCTGCCGTCCTCTGGGTTGAGGAAGGCGACGAAGGCCGACCACACGCTGTTCCTGTGCGCCTCAGCTGCTGCTTTGATGTCTCTCCGCGTGCGGTTGAGGCGTCGCTTCGTCGCAGGTTGGCGGGTGAGCTGCCACTCCTGGAACAGCCTGTTCTTCTCCCTGATTGCTTCCTGTATCGGAGGCGGTAGGTTGCGGGAGAAGTCCCTGGGCCCCTGTGGCTGGGGGGGGGGGGGGGTGGCTGCGTTGGCTGCGTGCAGTAGCTGGCAGGAGAGGACACGCAGAGCGGCATCCGCGCCCACTGCGTCTGGATCAGGTGTGTCCACGATCGATTCCAGGACTATCTCCTGGAAGCACTCGCAGTCCATGCGCTGGTACATCTGTCGGCGTGGTGGCAGCGTGGCTCCAGCGACATCTATGGGGAAGACCACCGGCAGGTGGTCTGACGACAGTGCACACCGTGTGGAGGTGGTCGTGTGGTGCCCGATGCCTTTTATGACTGCGACATCGAGCACGTCCGGTCGTCCCCTGGCTGGGTAGATTGTGGGCTCCTGTGGGCCCCGGATCAGGGCGCTGTTCCTCGCGTCAGCGCGGGAAAGTCGGCGGCCACTGACATTCGTGAGGCGGGAGTTCCATTCCGGGTGCTTCGCATTGAAGTCACCTGCAATGAACACCCTCCCTCCAACTGTCAGCAGCGCGTCGACGTCCGCCTCCTGGAGGTGTCCGCGTGGTGGCCTGTATACTGCAACGAACGTGATCTGCCCGGCTGTCGTGGTGACCGTCACCCCAGTGGCTTCCAGGGTTGCCAGGGCCAGGAGTTGCACCTGGTGGTGCCTGAGTGATGCACGTACATAGATGGCGGTGCCACCGCAGGCTGTTGGCCTGTCATTGCGGTACCAAACGTAGTTTGCTACACGCACGTGGACCCCAGGTTTAAGGTGAGTTTCGCCGACCAGGCAGAGGTCAATGGCCTTGTCCTGCATGAACCGGCGAAACTCACATTGTTGGGGGAACAGGCTGTTTGCGTTGAAGCCGCAAACGGTCAGTCCATGAATTAGTGGATTATCCATGGTGCGGCTTCATGGTGACGGTAGCAGCCTGGAGGGCCTCCGTGACTGCCGTGACTAGCACGGGCAATTGTTGGAGCAGGGCAGAGAGAGAGCCCAGAAGGGCTCCCAGGTCTGCGGCTCCTGGTCCTGTTGATGGTGCGGGTGCAGCCGCAGCGGTGGGCGCGGGGGCGGCCGGGCGCGGCGTCGCCGTCGCGTCCGTTCGCTGGACCGCGCGCCCAGCAGCCTGCGGCGCGGGAGTGTTGAGTGGACGGGCAGTGTGTCGTCCGCCCTTGTGGTGGTCGTCCTGGGAGTCAGCCTGTGGGGCTGACGAGCCAGGCGCGGTGGATGGTGCAGTCTCGTTCGAGTCCCGTTGCGGAAGTGGCGGGAAGGCCACTTGTCGTCTCGTGGTGGCGTCAGCGGAACCCCCTTGGTGACGGAGGCGTAGCTGGCGCCAGGTTGCACCTTCCTGGCAGGTGCTGATCGTCCGTTCTGCCGTGGGCGGCGGCGGAATGCAGCGCAGCCTCTGTAGCTCGCCACATGTGGCTCGCTACAGTTGCAGCACTTTGGCGCCTCCTCTCTCTTCTTCGTGCAGTCCCGACTCTGGTGGGAGTCGGCGCACTTGACACAGCGGGCCGGCATGGAGCAGTAGCGAGCCACGTGGTCAAGGCCTTGGCAGGAGAAGCACTGGGCGCGCCTCTCATTGGCCTTCAGCGGCTCCACTTCCACCCCAATCCGGGCCACCATCTGCAGCTGGAATATTTTTCGGGTTTCGAAGTTGTCCGGGAGGACAACTAGGAAAAGAGGCATGTCTCGCCTCGTTCCGGGCGATTTCATGATGGTCACGGAGCTGGCATGTAGCCCAGTCCCGGCAGTTCGTCTTTGAGGTGCGAGGGCTCCATTTTCAGCGGGAGGCGGCGGAAAACCACCTTCAGCTGCTTCACGGGCTCCGCATTATGCGTAAAGCAGTGTAGCTTGTCGGTCTCAATGATCATGGCTGCTCGGTAGTCATCCATGGTGGCGGTCGAAACCCGGTATAGGTCTCGCCCGATACATTTGAACTTGGCAGCGGACGCAACTGTCTCAAATTTTTCAAGGAAGGACTTGTAAGTGTCCGTCCATGAGACAGTTATCGGTGGTGGGGCGGGTGCCCGCCTCTTTGGTGGCTTAGTGGCCTCCATGGCCTCTGGCTCGTCGACGTCGATGAATGCATTCGTCGTCAGGAGCGGCTGCACTGTTTGGAGCAGTTTGGTCCGAGCAATTGAAACCTTCCCACAAAATTTTCTTATAATGGCAATAATTTGAAACGACAATTACAATCGTGCTAAGTGTAACCTTGGACATAGAGCCAAGTGTAACCTCCCAGAGAATTTTGAATGTCAATATTTAAATATTAGAACTAGCAATCTGAGCCATGTGTAAGCTCCCCACAAAAAAATGAAAGTCAACTTAATAAGAAATGAAATCTCATTGACACTGAAAACGCAAATAGACCGAAACGTCGATCTTTAGGCCCTGATTAAACTCAAATACTGCATCTGCTCTTATTTTTCGCCATAGCTGGAGGAAATGCATCGCAAATATAATTTTGAATTTAAGGGAAACTTTTCTTTAAGGAAATGCAAGGGAGATATTATTTCAAAAAGGATTGTTTGTTAAAAATGCTTAGTTTGAAAACAAATTATTATTGGGGCGATTCTTGAACAAATTAATTACACTTAAGATCCATTACAATACATTATTGCCGGCCTCGGTGGCCGTGCGGTTCTGGCGCTGCAGTCCGGAACCGCGGGACTGCTACGGTCGCAGGTTCGAATCCTGCCTCGGGCATGGGTGTGTGTGATGTCCTTAGGTTAGTTAGGTTTAAGTAGTTCTAAGTTCTAGGGGACTTATGACCTAAGATGTTGAGTCCCATAGTGCTCAGAGCCATTTGAACCATTTTGAATACATTATTAGCTGAGCGCAAAGCTGCTTCATTACCTTATTTAACAATATACCTCGTCCTGAATCCCGACCATAGAGCCATGTCGACGCCCGCCGACTCCTCACACACAACTGTTAACTCGGGTACTACTAGCACCGACCGACTTACATGCAACTGCACTGCTAACTCGCAACAAACAACCTACTCTCGCGGCTCGCTACTAACTACTACTGCATCTCGCAACAAACAAAACACTCGCGCGCTATTACTCTCTCGCAACTGTACTGAACTCTATGCTCTCTGGTCAGAGATTGTGCAATGCCTCACCATCGCCGCCACACAATATACGTGTTTCATAACCCTCCACTTGGGGGGGCAAAAATTTGGCAGCGATGGTGAGTCATTTGGACTTGCCAATCGCGGCAAAATTTTTTCTTAACTAATTAATTTTACAATTACAAAGAATATTCAGATGTAGAACGTGAAATAAATATGGTGCACATGCACCGAGTACAAAATATTTCAGATAAAGACAAAAATATATACAATAAGTACAAAACATACACTCCTGGAAATGGAAAAATGAACACATTGACACCGGTGTGTCAGACCCACCATACTTGCTCCGGACACTGCGAGAGGGCTGTACAAGCAATGATCACACGCACGGCACAGCGGACACACCAGGAACCGCGGTGTTGGCCGTCGAATGGCGCTAGCTGCGCAGCATTTGTGCTCCGCCGCCGTCAGTGTCAGCCAGTTTGCCGTGGCATACGGAGCTCCATCGCAGTCTTTAACACTGGTAGCATGCCGCGACAGCGTGGACGTGAACCGTATGTGCAGTTGACGGACTTTGAGCGAGGGCGTATAGTGGGCATGCGGGAGGGCGGGTGGACGTACCGCCGAATTGCTCAACACGTGGGGCGTGAGGTCTCCACAGTACATCGATGTTGTCGCCAGGGGTCGGCGGAAGGTGCACGTGCCCGTCGACCTGGGACCGGACCGCAGCGACGCACGGATGCACGCCAAGACCGTAGGATCCTACGCAGTGCCGTAGGGGACCGCACCGCCACTTCCCAGCAAATTAGGGACACTGTTGCTCCTGGGGTATGGGCGAGGACCATTCGCAACCGTCTCCATGAAGCTGGGCTACGGTCCCGCACACCGTTAGGCCGTCTTCCGCTCACGCCCCAACATCGTGCAGCCCGCCTCCAGTGGTGTCGCGACAGGCGTGAATGGAGGGACGAATGGAGACGTGTCGTCTTCATCGATGAGAGTCGCTTCTGCCTTGGTGCCAATGATGGTCGTATGCGTGTTTGGCGCCGTGCAGGTGAGCGCCACAATCAGGACTGCATACGACCGAGGCACACAGGGCCAACACCCGGCATCATGGTGTGGGGAGCGATCTCCTACACTGGCCGTACACCACTGGTGATCGTCGAGGGGACACTGAATAGTGCACGGTACATCCAAACCGTCATCGAACCCATCGTTCTACCATTCCTAGACCGGCAAGGGAACTTGCTGTTCCAACAGGACAATGCACGTCCGCATGTATCCCGTGCCACCCAACGTGCTCTAGAAGGTGTAAGTCAACTACCCTGGCCAGCAAGATCTCCGGATCTGTCCCCCATTGAGCATGTTTGGGACTGGATGAAGCGTCGTCTCACGCGGTCTGCACGTCCAGCACGAACGCTGGTCCAACTGAGGCGCCAGGTGGAAATGGCATGGCAAGCCGTTCCACAGGACTACATCCAGCATCTCTACGATCGTCTCCATGGGAGAATAGCAGCCTGCATTGCTGCGAAAGGTGGATATACACTGTACTAGTGCCGACATTGTGCATGCTCTGTTGCCTGTGTCTATGTGCCTGTGGGTCTGTCAGTGTGATCATGTGATGTATCTGACCCCAGGAATGTGTCAATATAGTTTCCCCTTCCTGGGACAATGAATTCACGGTGTTCTTATTTCAATTTCCAGGAGTGTATTACATAAGTGCACACGCACTAAAGTATTGAACATATCTTTCTACAACAAACAAACAAATCGAGGAGTGTAATAAAGTGCACACGCACTATAGAAGTCTTTAGTAATTTCAGTATAACTGATCTCATTAACAAAAGAAAAGAAGTGCACACGCACTGTATATGACTTTTTCATTTCACAATAATTAGGGAAGGAATAGGAAGGATTGCGTCATGGTTGTAGCACTTAGGTTGCACGCAGCTGCACTGAAAGTCCATATCTTTCCACAGAAATACAACACCAAGTGAGACAATTTGCAGTTCTTTTCCCAGAAGTATTTATCAGCGTATCCAAGACACTGAAATGTCGTAGTAATATTCCCAGTTATCATTTTAGCAGTACATCAGGTACACCAAACAGTGGGACCATAATAACGTCTCCATCGCTCACAGTGGTGGACAGCATGTCGTGTCAACACCACGCTTTTACAAGGCACACCAACGTAGAATTAGTGCAAAACCAAATATAGTGCTCCATGATCATGAGGATGGACAGGACAAATGGATATTACAGTAATTCAGGGTAGTTAGCTCAGAAGGTGAAGGACATTAAGTCACATACAAGTCATTAGTAATTACATTAGTAGTTTGCGGCATTCATAGCCCAACTATTGAACATTTCTGTACCATGAATGTAGTATTACAGAAAAATGTTCATAAAATTAAATTATTGGCATCATGGGTAATCGTATTACAATAAACAGTGGCAGTCCTTGGCCAGTTACAAAGCATATTTAGTATGACAGAATAATGTTAATTATTGGCACTCAGTGGCCAGCAAGTATTGAATAGTACAAAACATTTTTAATTATTGGCAGTCATTGGCCAGTTACAAAACATGAGAAGTCATCATTGAAAACAGGAGCTAATTAATGGCATAATTATTAACAATTCATTCAGTTACATTAATTATTGGCACTCAGTGTCCAGCAAGTATTAAATAGTACAAAACATTTTTAATTATTCAGTATTATCATCAGAAGTCATCATTGAAAACAGGAGCTAATTAATGGCATAATTGCTAACAATTCATTTAGTTACATTAATTATTGGCACTCAGTGTCCAGCAAGTATTAAATAGTACAACATTTTTCATCATTCAGTATTATCATCAGAAGTCATCATTGAAAACAGGAGCTAATTAATGGCATAATTATTAACAAATCATTTAGTTACATTAATTATTGGCACTCAGTGTCCAGCAAGTATTAAATAGTACAAAACATTTTTAATTATTCAGTATTATCATCAGAAGTCATCATTGAAAACAGGAGCTAATTAATGGCATAATTGCTAACAAATCATTTAGTTACATTAATTATTGGCACTCAGTGGCCAGCAAGTATTTAATAGTACAACATTTTTCATCATTCAGTATTATTCAGAACTCTCTTAAATGAGTAGCATTATTTGAAACTGGTGTTACACACTAAGAAATTATTATTAAAAATCAGTTAATTACAGCATAGCATTAATAATCAGTATTACTCAGAAATCTCTTAATTCATTATAAAAAATCAGTTAATTACGGTCATAGCATTAATAATCATACACATTATAAGTAGTCTCATTACAATAAACTGTGCAGTTATTAGCCAGTTACAAAACACATTTTTAAGAAGTCATTACTGAAGTGACATACTATTCAGAGCTGATCAGTATTATTCAGAATTCTCTTAAACTAGTAGCATTATTCGGGACTGGTAATACATTTTTTTTTGTGCTAGCAATGCATTGATTTGGGTAATTATAAGAGAAAGCAAGAAGAGAAAAAAGAAAAAAAAATTGGTTCTGGGTTGTTCCTGTAAATGAAAAATGTGTAACGTCATTCGTCATGAGTCAGCTGTAGCAAGGTTGTGAAACAAGGCAGTATATGTGATCACATTTATAAATGATAGACACAAATGGGTAAAAAAAATGTAAGTGCTAGTACAGGTATAATAAGTAACAGGTTTAGTAAGTATCATGAAAAGTTTCTGCTGGAAAAAAATACAAAATGGATTATTGAGCTGAAAGAAGAAACGCATACTATGCTGAAAAGTAGTGAACTTCGAATTAACAGGTAGTGAAATGTGTATAAAAATGTGTTCCATAGCTGTCCTTTCCAAAACCTTCATTCATCCTACTATGCAATATAACACCTGCTGTCAAAGCAAACTGCAACAAATACTTAAATAACTACATAGCATAAATACATAATCTTCAACATCATCCTCATCTGTAAAGAAAAAAAATTTCATTATCCATCACTTCATTATCCATATTATCATAACTTCATTATTATCATCACCTGTAAAGAAAAACTTCATTATTCATAGTAGCATATTCTTCATCATTATTCATCATCACTCATTATCATCTGCAAAAAAAAATCACTTCATTACTCATTACACAACTATTCCTTATCTCTAACATATTTCATCACTAAAACTAAGATGTGTAGTTCTGTCTGACAGCCTGCATCAATCGCCTCGTATTCTGAAAGAAAAAATTAGTTAAGACTGCTATTCTGCGATGTGTATTGTATATTTTTGTTACTGCTTGTTAATTCTGATCCATTTACTCTTCTTCATAAGGTTTTTGTATCCTCTTTCGTCTATTCCTTAGTTGAAATTCCCATTTCCGTTTAATTTATTTCATTTACGCATCATTTCTTTCTGAAATTGATGAACAAAGATTAATGCCTTGCATTTACATCATATACCCACTAAATAATGACTGGTTTATGGTAACATAACTAAGCATACACCATAACAAGACAGAAAACGTAATATGTCAAAAGCATAGACAGTGTTCAAAGACAAAAATGTACATAGAATATCACAATGCAGCAGCAAAAAAGAAAAAATGTAAAATAGTCACGATGTTGAGATATCATAGGGCAAAAAATGTCAAAGTCAGCTGCTGTGTTATACCTTAACTATTTCACAGTGCATACAAACAAAACAGGAAAATAATCATACATACAAAAAAATGGAAAATGTGCACGGTCTGATGTGTAACGACAAGAAAAGCGACCTGCTAACCTTACCTTGCCGGGCAATTGTCAAGAAAAAAAATACGATAATCATCAGTAAGTGTTCATGTGAGTATAATTGCATACGTGATCATAAAAAAATTAGGAAATGGCATTACAGCATTTCAAATCATAAAGCATCTTCATTCAATAAAAGGTTTGACGTTGGATGTGTGGTGGTTCCCTTTCGATTTTCTGGTTCTCAAAGTTTCGACGTGTACGACATTGGGATGAGGAATGCTGCGAATCCGATACGGACCTGCGTATAGAAGTTCAAATTTACTGCACCTACCTTTTATTTTGTTGGATAAATAGTGTGTTCGTACTAATATCTTCTGTCCAACGTGGAAGTCTCGGCGTGTACAAACCTGTTTTTGCTGTCTTCTCCGGCGCTCTGCGGCACGTTTGATGTTGTTCAGTGCAATGTCAATTATTTCACGGTGTCGTAGTCGACAAGATCTAGGAAAATTTACTAATTCTGTAATTTTGTTTGGTGGTTCAACGTTCTTCAGTATAACAGACGGAGATAGCATAGTGGATTCATTTGTAATGGAGTTAATTACATCCTTGAATGAGTGTATGTGTGTGTCCCAATCAATATGTCTTTTGTGGCAGTATATTTTACACAGTTTACCAATTTCTTTCATTAATCGTTCACAGGGTTTCGAAGAAGCATGGTACTTGGATATATAGATCGGAGAAATGTTTCTAGCTCGTAACATGCGTGTCCAGATGGCAGATCGAAATTGTGGTCCATTGTCGGAAATTACTTTCATCACATGCCCTACATGAAATAAGAAATGTTTTACAAATGCTTTTGAAACAGTTTTAGCAGTAGCTTTGCGTAACGGAGTGAAAGTAACAAATTTTGAAGTGAGTTCAATAGCGACAAAGATGTAGCAGAAACCTCTGTTAGTTCTCGGAATTGGACCAAAAATGTCTACTGCGGCCATATGTCTTAATTTAACAGGTACAATCGGATATAATGGAGGAATATGTGAAGTTGTGTCTGACTTAGCTTTCTGGCAAATTTTACATGACGCTAAAACTCGTCGTATACGTTTCTCCATGTTGTTAAAATAACAGTTCTGTCTCAGTATAAGAAAACATTTTCTGGCTCCGTAATGCGCATAACTTAAATGAGTGTACCAGATTAATTTGTTAACCAGTTCGTCAGGAATACATAATAACCAATTGTTGCTGTCAGGATGAGAACGGCGAAACAGAATGTCATTGCGTACAGTGTAATGGTGTCTAATCGTAACATTATTCTTATCTTGCCAAAGGTGTTTAATTTCTTTCCACACGTTGTCTTTATTCTGCTCTTTTGCTATGTCCTGTAATGACGACGAAATAAAATTTTCAAATGCAACTTGTTGTATGTACATCACGCTGAAATTTGCTTTGCAGAAGTTGGTTGCGACATCTTGCTGATTGGTGCTGAGAGAACGAGATAGTGCGTCCGCTATAACATTTTGTGTGCCTGGAATGTGAACTATTGTAAAATTAAATTCCTGCAAATAAAGCTTCCATCTGCTTAACCTGTCGTGAGTAAATTTAGCCGAGAGTAAAAATTGTATCGCTCTGTGATCTGTGTAAACAGTGGTGTGTCTTCCGTAAAGAAAGTGCCGAAATCTCGTGAAAGCCCAAACAACACATAATGTTTCAAGTTCAGTAACGGAATAATTTCGTTCAGCAGGTGACAAAATGCGACTTGCAAATGCGATGTTTTTAATTACTGTAGAACCATCTTCTTCAATTTCCTGAAAAATATGTACGCCTAAAGCTGTGTTGGAACTGTCGGTGGCAATGGAAAAATTTTTGGTAAGATCTGGGTGCGATAAAAGTGGAGCATTCAACAAGGCTTCTCTCAGGTTCACAAATTCAGAATGTGCTTGCTTATCCCAAGACCAAATAGTGTTTTTACCTGTTAATTCGCATAATCTAGGTGTGTCTAAAGCAGAGTGATGAATAAATTTACGAAAAAAGTTAATTAAACCCAAAAAGCTGCGTAATTGTTTCTTTGTCGTAGGAACAGTAATGTCACGTAAAGCTTGAAGTTTTTCCGGATCCGGCGCAATGCCTTCTGCTGAAATTACGTGTCCAAGAAGTTTTATAGAAGTTTTGCCAAAATGCGATTTACTAAGATTAACTGTAAGTCTTTGTGCATGAAAAGTTTGTAACAGTCGTTCTAAAATCAGATTGTGTTCAGACCTGTTAGCTTCTGCAATAAGAATGTCGTCTACGTACGTCGTAATTCTGTCTTTAAGTTCTGTCGGAAGTATTGTGTTCAAACCGCGAATAAAAGCAGCAGAAGAAATAGTTAAGCCGAATGGTAATTTGCAAAATTGATAACAGTCGCCAAAACAGAGAAAAGCTGTATACTTCCTGCAATTCGGATGAAGCTGAATTTGCCAAAATCCCGATTTCAAATCTAATGTAGAATAAATAGCAGTACCGTGAAATTTCTGTAGTAGTTCCTCTAGTGTCTGTGGTCGATCTGTTTCATTAACAATTATGTCATTAATGTGACGCGAATCAAGTACAAGGCGAAGTGAGCCATCTTTTTTCTTAACAATATGTAGCGGGTTTATGTACGGACTAACAGCTGGTTCAATAATTCCTTGGTCAAGCATATCCTGCAATTCTTTCTTAACTTGTTCTCTGTGGGTATATGGAATGGGATAACGCTGTGCTTTAAATGTATCATGCGGTTTGACTTGAAATTCATACATAAAACCGGACATAGTACCAGGAATGTTGTCAAAAACTGGAGCTTGCTGTAAAAGAATTTTGTGTAGTTGCGTGCGTTCGTCGTCTGTATTTGCACAACTCTGTTTAACCTTATCAGAAATCATCTGCATTACATCATAGTCAGCTTCACCTGGAGTATTACAGTTATGTACGTACATATCTGTGAACAATGTGGGATTACTGTCTATGTTACGTGATACGGAAATGACCTCTGTGCGATTAATTGTCTGTTCTTCCGCAGATAAAGAGTGCTGAAATTCTAAAGCCAATTGTTCATCTTCATCCTTTAGCATTAAATAGGAATTCTGAAAATCAACCACTGCGTCGTGTTGTACGAGAAAATTAGTACCTAAAATAACGTCTGTTGTCAATAAAGGAACAATCCAAAAATTTGAGTGAAATGTGTGACCTGCAATAAAAAATGATAAATGTGTGTGTAATTTAACGTCTACTCCTTTACTCGATACTGCTCCTTTTACTTTCGTTTTGCCTAGTGGAAATGTAGGATACTTATTCTCTTTGTTACACTCGTTAAAAGTTTCTTCATTTATTACTGACATAGGTGATCCGGAATCGATTACTGCTGAAAATTTCGATGAACCAATTTTAATTTCAATGATAGTGTGTGAAATAGTTTTCTGAACAACTGGTCTTTCCTGTAAAAGAGTGTCTCTGATGTCGTCAAAAGTAATAACATTTTCGTGAACAACATTTTGCGTGTCAAAGGTAGTGCTTGTGTTACTGGAAGATGCGACCTGTACAGTATCTAGTCAGATTCTATCTGACGTGTTATTATTTTCAGGACGATTCTGTGGCATTTCGACTATTTGAACTGTTCTATTATTTCTTCCAGACGTATTACGCTCTGGATGAAATCTACTGTCGGGTTCATTCATGAGAATATGTTCTTGCGGATGATTTTGCTGTTGGTATGACCGTCTGTTGTTAGATGTACGCTGAAAATTGTCCTCATTATTTTTACGTCTGTCGTAATAGTCATTCCTATACGGTGCATTGCGATAGGAATTGAAATAATGTGTTTTCTGTACGTAGTTGTTCCTTTGCTGCCGTGCGTTACTATTTGTTATATCAGGGACTATACGTGCACGCGGCGAAACATTAAAGCCTGGTTGACCTTGTGCATTCCATTGTTGGTTAGGTATGCTAACCGGCTGATTTTCATGCTGTTGTGGTGGAAAACGTCTATTGTTACTAAAATGTGATTCCTGTTGCTCAAAATTTTGACGATATTGATAATTAGAATTTTGTCTGTTATTAAAGTTTTGGTGGTTGTCGGTCCTAAAGCGTCTGTTACCTCTCCTATTGAAATTACGTGTCTGATCATAATTGCTGTACGTTTGTTGGCCTTGGTTGTTATACGAAAAATTTTTGTTTACGAAAGAATAATCTGATTGCTGCACTTCTAAAAGCTGCAACAGATCCCTGAATGCCGAAATATTTTCTTTTTGCTGACCCGTTAAAAGTGACACTCTTAATGATCGTGGCAATTTAAAAATACATAACTGAATGAGTGCAGATTCACTGTACGGTTCACTTAGGTACTGGTTTTGCTGCACCATGTGTTCAAAAAATTGCGTCACACTAGGAAAATTTGAGTTCTCATAATTTGGTAAACTAATTAACTGATCTTTAATTCCGCGCTGTGTCGTCTTCGACCAATACGCTGACAAAAAAGCATTCTGAAATTCTTCTACTGAATAACATTGTCTCGCGATCGGTCTCAAACGAGTTGCCGGTTCGCCTTCCAAAAAACTGCAAATAAATTCAAGTTTATGCGTAACGGGCCAAGTCGGTGGAAAAGCAAAGCTAAATTGTTGTATCCAATCTAGTGGGTGAATCTGTGTTCTGTCATTTCTAAACACTTTAAATTTTCTCACTGACAGAAAATGTTTATAATCAAAATTATCGTCTCTGTATGATGGAAAATGTTCATGATTGTAAGAGAATCTATTTGTCTGTGTCTGTTCGGAATCTAAGTCCAGTACTCTCTGTAGATTACCCAAATTATACGCAGTGCGTGAATCAGACAAATGTTCGCAAAGTGGCGTCTGCTGTGATGTGTTATTAGCTGAAATATTTTTTATCTCTGCTACCTCTTGCTGCAAACTCGACAATTTTCTATGCAATATGTTATTAGACGAATCGATTTCATTGATTGTCTGTTGTAGATTTTGGAATTCAGGTGTTTGGTTAAATGAAACCGGTGAAGTATCGTCTGATTTATTGTCATTAGTAGTTTCAATAACATCGATACGACTGGCCAATTCATCACATTTTTCAGTCAGTATTTTTACTTGATCATCGGTTTTAGTGTCTGTGGCATTAATCTGTGTTTGCAATTTACGTGTAGTTTCGTTCAGTTTTTTAACGTCAGCTTTGACGACATCGGAATCCTGTGTTAGTTCTAATTGTTCGAGTCTGTCGGTCACTGTTTGAAAATCTACTGTTTTTGATTTAAGGTCAGATATCTCATCACGTAATTCGGTGTTCAACTGTTCGATAGTATTAATTTTGTCCGATACTGTAGCAATATTGTTGTCTACATATGTTTTTGCCTTCGCAAACATTTTACGATTGTCTTCTTGTCTCTGAGCAGTGATTGTTTCCATGACTTGACGTTTTACTTTATTTTGATCCTGAATAAATTTACGGAAACGCGTATTACTGTTTTCTATGTGGTGATTAAAACGTTCGTCAATCTGAGTGTTCTGTTGGTCGAATTTCGCGTCAATCTTTTCATCCATTGTGCGCGAAAGTTCTGCTGTCATTGCTTTAAACTCGTCGCGTAATTGCGTAGCCTTTTCAGAGCATTGTTTACCGACTGCGCTAATTTCCTCTCTAAGTGTTTCTGTTGTAACTGTTTGCATATCCCTTAATTCTTGAGCAACAGATCTAATTTCTGCGCTACTTTTCTTTGAACAAGCCTCAATTTCCTCGCGTAACTGTTCCTTAGTGTCATGACACTGCGCGGCAACGGCTCTAATCTGTTCACTAAGCTGTCTGGAATTGTTGTCTAATTTTTCATTAAAGTATTGTTTGAGTTTTTCGTTATCTTGTTTGTTATCTTCACTCTGTTGTCTGACCTGTTCACTAAGTTGTTTGAGATCTTCATTATTATTGTCTTGTTTTTCATTAATTTGATTAACCCGTTGTAGCAATAGTGCCATAATTTGATCCAAGCCTAAATTACCTGCTCCATTCTCTGTACTGTTTGATGGTGTATCTGCGATTGTCGCGTTTTCTGTGACCATTTGGTCATTCTGTAATTTACAAAAAGGTTTGCCAGTCAAATGTATACTATCGGTCACTATTTCGGAATTAAATGTATCCTTCGTACTTTCAGTACACTGTCCATTTTCGTTAGAAAAATTTGTCTGTACGTAACTTGAATTTTCCAAACCGGGTGTGTTAAGCTGGGCAGCGCTTATTACAATAGGGCGCCCCGCGTCATCAATTGTCGTCAAATTAACAGAGGAGACAATTGAGTTCGTTTGTTCACCAGTAAGATAATAATCATCATTAGAGGTTGGAACACACTGACTGTCAGTGAACGCAGGATTGTCGTCATTACACTGCGTGTCACAATTACTATCGGTCACGTTGTTTAAGTCGGTAATTTCATTCACAATACCTCGCGATACACTATTCACAGTCTTTCGCGGCATTTTTACAATAGTCACAATTATTCACAAAACAAATAAGCACAATGCAAAAGCAACACACAAATACAACAGAGCAACGAATTGCCGATGATCTGAGGAAAGAAAGTCACAAAATTAGTAAAAGCGTTGCGCCAAATGCTAATTATATTAAAGCAAATAAGAGCAGATTTCTGACTCCTTTTCAGAAGATTCTCAACGAAATACGATCCTGAACCGCAGGGTCGCCAAGTGTAACCTCCCAGAGAATTTTGAATGTCAATATTTAAATATTAGAACTAGCAATCTGAGCCATGTGTAAGCTCCCCACAAAAAAATGAAAGTCAAATTAATAAGAAATGAAATCTCATTGACACTGAAAACGCAAATAGACCGAAACGTCGATCTTTAGGCCCTGATTAAACTCAAATACTGCATCTGCTCTTATTTTTCGCCATAGCTGGACGAAATGCATCGCAAATATAATTTTGAATTTAAGGGAAACTTTTCTTTAAGGAAATGCAAGGGAGATATTATTTCAAAAAGGATTGTTTGTTAAAAATGCTTAGTTTGAAAACAAATTATTATTGGGGCGATTCTTGAACAAATTAATTACACTTAAGATCCATTACAATACATTATTAGCTGAGCGCAAAGCTGCTTCATTACCTTATTTAACAATATACCTCGTCCTGAATCCCGACCATAGAGCCATGTCGACGCCCGCCGACTCCTCACACACAACTGTTAACTCGGGTACTACTAGCACCGACCGACTTACATGCAACTGCACTGCTAACTCGCAACAAACAACCTACTCTCGCGGCTCGCTACTAACTACTACTGCATCTCGCAACAAACAAAACACTCGCGCGCTGTTACTCTCTCGCAACTGTACTGAACTCTATGCTCTCTGGTCAGAGATTGTGCAATGCCTCACCATCGCCGCCACACAATATACGTGTTTCACAATGTGCCGCCGCTTCGGGATGGAGAACCCATCGTCTGGCACCTGGTCTGCCTCATTTGGGGCAGGGTCGTCTGAAATCTTCTGCTTCTGGCCTCTCCTGCAAACAAAGAGAATGTGGAGGAGTCGTCCTCCTCTATTGCCTCTTCCTGGAGGGCTGCGGTGTTGCCATGGTTTGCGCCTCAAGCAGGTCGCCAAGGTTGGCCTCTATGACAGTGTCGTCAAGTGGCAGGACGGTGACGTCTTCTCTCGTCACGCCTGGCGGTACCGTTTCCGGTAAATCTGTGGCCTCTTCACTGGAAGAGACCGGAGTGGCAGCCAGCAGTGCACCAGTTTCTTCTGTAACTGGGACTGGTGGCGCAACACTCATCGGGGCCACCGCTGGCAGAACAGTGTCGTCTGTATATAACACGCCTGTCAGGGCTCCCAACGGTACTCTCTCCTCTTCATTGACCACGCAACCGAGGGACTTTAGGTACTGGTGGAACAAGTGGAGAGCTCGTTCGTCGGCTGCACGTTCCCGGTAATCAGTATCCCGTGACATTCGGTGCAGGATGAGGTACAATTGCGCCGCCGTAAGCGGGCCTGGTTCCCTAGAATATGCCGTCTCGTAGTCCACTGGCGCCTGCTGCGTCGTCGTACGTGGGAGGCCGGATGGGGCCGCAGACGGGGCGGACTCGGTCGCCCGAGCCCGTCCCTCCTGGTGGCGATCCGCCACACCCTTCGCTTGAGTAGCGTGGTCCTGTTTGCACTGCATCGCTCACTCGAGTAGTTAACGTCCAGAGCGGCAGGGGAGCAATACTCGCGGGCGCGGACCGAATTGGGAACACCAGGAGGCCACCACCACAGATGGAGGCCGCCAGAGCGGGCGCGGACGGAATAGGGAACACCTAGAGCCGCAGGATAGCGCGACTCGCGGGCGCGGACCGACTAGGGAACGGCAAACAGAACACCAGGCACCGGTCAGGCATAAATATGCGACCCGGTCCAGCAAGCAGCCAGTCTCAGGGAACACCTGATGAAGACGTCAAGTAATGACGTCGAAATATCGTGTTTGGAAGACGCTGATATCCGGCAGAAAACCCGATTTCCACGAGATGACATTCACAATTGGCAGATACCAACCCCAATAGCACACACTGCAACAAAAACATAGTCCACAAAGTGTTGGAGGAATTTGAATATGCCATTGTCTGTGACGACACCAATGATCCATCTTTTAGCTCCAAATCAATCCAGATGCAGCCGCCCTCGACAGCCACGAGCGCATCTGCCGCCATATCAATTACACACAGTTTCTGCCCCATTCCAGACGTTGAGAAACAGTCTGGCCGTTCCCTACACGCAGGCAGCTACGTCACTGCTCGTTATGCATACCTTCCCTCGGTCACCCTATTTTCAATGCATGCCCTCCACCTCTCCCCTTTAGTGCTTGATACTCAGTGGGAAGAGGGGGGAGAGGGGTCGGTGGGTCGCCAGTGTCAACGATAGCGCTGACCGAGGAGCCTCAGCCTGGAGTGTAATATCTTTGACACGTCTTCACGAGGACAGTTCAGTCTAGAACTTTGTGCTGTGTAGTCATATTGTATTGTACTTGATCGGCATAAATTGTTATTAATCATAACCATGTTGCCTGTGTTATCAGTGTGTCTGACCACATACGTAGTAGAGATCTACTACAGGTGCATGCTGAAATCGTGAAGGAAGCGTTTCAGGATGTTACTAGTTTCATCTGTGAAATTAGTGTTTATATCCCCACACATGTAATGTTAACTTTTGTAGTTGAAACCTTCTCTACAACCTCCTGTTAAGTCTCAAATGTTCAATGCTCCTTTCCCAGTGGTCTCTTTTTTTCTGTGTATCGTCTAGAGAGGCTATCTTGTGGTGCTTACTGCAGAATATTTCAAACTGATGTAGATACTCTGGAGGCAGAGAAAGCTGTTGTGTATGTTTATCTTAAGAAATACCTAATTCTTCCACCCATGACAACATGTACTTGACCACACGTAGCCAGAGATCCACCTCAATCTTCCCTTCATAGTCCTGTTTAGGCGTGCATCACATGTACTGAAATTGAAACTGTGGATAGTCCTGAATGGTGCCGGAGCAAATGCCCATAGTCGGATGCCATCAGAGTCATTTCTAATTTGACATTTATCTGTATTACGACGATTACCCATAAAGTAGTGCAACGCATTCTTTTTCTCAGCCAAAAACAATGCTGCGAATGCGAAACATTATATATGTATTCTTTGAAGTCTCCTGAGTGAGTGCGCAAAGTTTCCGTCACTTCCGACAGATAGCGTAGCTGCACGATAGTTTCGAAATGGTGTCTATAGGTGATGTGCCGTCATTGAATTTCTCACTGCACAGAAAGAAACTGTGGGGGATATTCACAAACGCTTGTGCAAAGTCTGTGAGCATCTGCTGTCGGCAGAAGTACAGTTAGTGTCTGGGCACGGAGGGTGAACTCATCAGAAAGCGGTTCGTAGGAGATCCACGAGTTGCAGTTGTCAGGGAGACCGTCCTCAGCTGTCACAGCTGTTGCATCTGACACACCTGACCTAGCCCCCTTGGACTTCCTCTTGTTTGGGCCATTAAAGGATTTTTGAAGACGATGAGGAGGTGATTCTCACAGTGCAGCACTGCCTCCGCCACCAGGACAAGGATGGGTACCGACAGGCTTATACACCCTGGTTTCACGCTAGAGGAAGGCCATTGAATGGGATGGAGATTACGTGGAAAAATAGGGCGCGTAGATAAAGCATCATTCTTTCGTGTGTGTAATTCTCATTATGTTCAATAAAGAATTGTTGAAGAAAAAACAATGTGGTGCATTACTTTCTGGGCAACCACTGTAAATCTCCATTAAGGCGTGGACAACGGAGTAGTTCAAGAAATGGTATGTTAATGGCACAGGTAAGAGAACCTGTCTTTTCCAGAACACCACCTATGCCTGTCCAAACTGTTCTCCGTCACACCCACTGCCACTACACGATCCTCTTAAATAAAATCCTGACGTAAAGGCTGTAAGTCCTATGTCACTTGAATTAGTCCTACATTTTGCTTGAATATGCAAATGATCAGTACGCTGCCCCTAAACTTTCCTGTATGTGAGGGCCTACAGCTCGCCCATGGGTACTACCTAGCAGCAGCACTTCCTCCTTCTTAAAATTTTGAACACATCTAGTTTTCCTGAACATGGTTGAAGTATGCTGCACAGGTCCTGCTCCTAATACTACCTGAGGCTCCACTCGGCCAGTAACTGATAACTGTCTTTGGTGATTATAATGAGCGTCTCAGGCAAAGCTTTCTTTCTTCCTGCTTTCCTATCTACTCCCAGTTCCCTAGTTAGTTCTTGCCATGACTCATCCAACTATGTGTGAAGGACGTGAAGTTTATCATCCTGCTCCCCAGTCAAAACGTTACTACTGCATACTCTGCAGTTCCAGGAGAAAGCCTCTTCATAGTCTGCTGTTAGCAAAGACACTGGCGTCGGTCGTCTGCTGCTATAGTACGTTAACACGACATTTCGCCGCGCTGTCCTAACGGATACGTTCTTCGTACGTCCCACATTGATTTCTGCTGTTATTTTGCGCACTGT
This sequence comes from Schistocerca cancellata, assembly GCF_023864275.1. Classification (NCBI taxonomy): domain Eukaryota; kingdom Metazoa; phylum Arthropoda; class Insecta; order Orthoptera; family Acrididae; genus Schistocerca; species Schistocerca cancellata. The sequence goes on from NC_064629.1 coordinate 470,958,478, forward strand.
TGCTTATCTGTTAGCACTGACAGCGCTACGCAAACGTCGCTGCTCTCTGTCGTTAAGTGAAGGCCATCGACCGCGGTGTCGTCCGTGGTGAGAGGTTATGCCTGAAATCTGGTATTCTCGGCACATTCTTGACACCGTGGATCTCGGAATATTAAATTCCCTAACGATTTCCGAAATTCAGTGTCCCATGTACCTAGCTCCAACTATCTTTCTTCGTTCAAAGTCCCGTCGTGTGACCATAATCGCGTCGGAAACCTGTTCACATGAGTCACGGGGGCACAAATGACAGCTCCGCCAATGCATTGCCCGTTTATTCCTAGTGTACGCGATACTACCGCCATCTTTATATGTCCATATCGCTGTCCCCTGACTTTTGTCAACTCATTCTATAGAGAGCTGTTCCTACAGCTACAGCAACCATGTCACAATTCTTTTCTATCTGAAGGTTGTTACATTATTCTGTATTTTGTATACAGTACATCTTGGTAACTGCGTATTACAGGCTTATTCACTGTTGTGAAAGTATTTTTCAAACAAACAAAGATAATTTGAGTAATAAACCGACTAAATTCAGCGGATGCCACGAGAGCCGAATAGAATAATACTCAGAAAATACCCCTGAACAACTTCCAGAATTCCGCTGGAACTCTGGTTCATCCTGTAAATGGTTCAAAAGGCTCTGAGCACTATGCGACTTAACTTCTGAGGTCATCAGTCGCCTAGAACTTAGAACTAATTAAACCTAACTAACCTAACTAACACATCCATACCCGAGGCAGGATTCGAACCTGCGACCGTAGCGCTCACGCGGTTCCAGACTGAAGCGCCTAAAACCGCACGGCCACACCGGCCGGCCATCCTGTAAATGTAAATGATTTCGACCACGTTGAAATTTCAACCAGTGTCAGTGTAAGCACCTGTTTTCGTTTCGAACTGGCATGTTAACAATTTTTCCCAATTCAGTTTACTCGTTGGCCGTACGGAAACGAGACAGGTGTCAAAATCTACATCTGTAGACACGACAGTTGTGTATGAGGCGGAACTATGGGCCTCATGGAAAGAGGGTGATCGGGCTGAGTCACGCAGTTTGACTCTTAGTCTGATCACGAGGTGTGGCCATTAATTGCACCCGTTGATCACGTAGGCTGACGTGAGGATCAATGAACTATAGTTGACGGGATGTATCTGGAACATCTTAGGTGATTAGAAAGTTAGTAGACAGGAATACAATTAAATACTAGCTTTAATTCAGCATCAGCGGTGAACGTCGATCTTGACTTTGTACAATAATACACTCCTGGAAATTGAAATAAGAACACCGTGAATTCATTGTCCCAGGAAGGGGAAACTTTATTGACACATTCCTGGGGTCAGATACATCACATGATCACACTGACAGAACCACAGGCACATAGACAAAGGCAACAGAGCATGCACAATGTCGGCACTAGTACAGTGTATATCCACCTTTCGCAGCAATGCAGGCTGCTATTCTCCCATGGAGACGATCGTAGAGATGCTGGATGTAGTCCTGTGGAACGGCTTGCCATGCCATTTCCACCTGGCGCCTCAGTTGGACCAGCGTTCGTGCTGGACGTGCAGACCGCGTGAGACGACGCTTCATCCAGTCCCAAACATGCTCAATGGGGGACAGATCCGGAGATCTTGCTGGCCAGGGTAGTTGACTTACACCTTCTAGAGCACGTTGGGTGGCACGGGATACATGCGGACGTGCATTGTCCTGTTGGAACAGCAAGTTCCCTTGCCGGTCTAGGAATGGTAGAACGATGGGTTCGATGACGGTTTGGATGTACTGTGCACTATTCAGTGTCCCCTCGCAGTGGTGTACGGCCAGTGTAGGAGATCGCTCCCCACACCATGATGCCGGGTGTTGGCCCTGTGTGCCTCGGTCGTATGCAGTCCTGATTGTGGCGCTCACCTGCACGGCGCCAAACACGCATACGACCATCATTGGCACCAAGGCAGAAGCGACTCTCATCGCTGAAGACGACACGTCTCCATTCGTCCCTCCATTCACGCCTGTCGCGACACCACTGGAGGCGGGCTGCACGATGTTGGGGCGTGAGCGGAAGACGGCCTAACGGTGTGCGGGACCGTAGCCCAGCTTCATGGAGACGGTTGCGAATGGTCCTCGCCGTTACCCCAGGAGCAACAGTGTCCCTAATTTGCTGGGAAGTGGCGGTGCGGTCCCCTACGGCACTGCGTAGGATCCTACGGTCTTGGCGTGCATCCGTGCGTCGCTGCGGTCCGGTCCCAGGTCGACGGGCACGTGCACCTTCCGCCGACCACTGGCGATAACATCGATGTACTGTGGAGACCTCACGTCCCACGTGTTGAGCAATTCGGCGGTACGTCCACCCGGCCTCCCGCATGCCCACTATACGCCCTCGCTCAAAGTCCGTCAACTGCACATACGGTTCACGTCCACGCTGTCGCGGCATGCTACCAGTGTTAAAGACTGCGATGGAGCTCCGTATGCCACGGCAAACTGGCTGACACTAACGGCGGCGGTGCACAAATGCTGCGCAGCTAGCGCCATTCGACGGCCAACACTGCGGTTCCTGGTGTGTCCGCTGTGCCGTGCGTGTGATCATTGCTTGTACAGCCCTCTCGCAGTGTCCGGAGCAAGTATGGTGGGTCTGACACACCGGTGTCAATGTGTTCTTTTTTCCATTTCCAGGAGTGTATTTACAAGTGCAGTTATAGACTGAACTGCGAATACTTATTTACAATTCTGATCGCTTCACACATATAGATCAACTGCCTATGCATAAACTGTATGTGGCGCCTGGCTAGGTCGCAGCTACTGACTTAGCTGAAAGCTATGCTAACTAGCGTCTCTGCAAATGAGATCTCTGAAGCTATAACAAGTGAACCATTCCTATTAAAGTCGGCTATAGAACTGGGCAGTGCTCTAGCTTGTCTCGTAAGACCAGCCGAGTGGCGGCGCTCGGTCTGCTAGCGTCGACAGTGGCGACTCGCGGGTCTGATGTGTACTGACGGACCGCGGCCGATTTGAAACCTACAACCTAGCCAGTGTGGTGCCTTGCGGTGACGCCACAATGACAGTGAGAAGAGTTCTAAAACATAAATGTGGACCCACAAAGTCATGGATTTGTCAGTCTACATTTGTGGGGGAATGATACAAATTGCTAATAAACAAAGAAGTTGCGTTAATGGCAAGTTGAAATCACCTTATGTATGTGGTTCGGTAGAACTATGGTAGATGTCTTCGGATCGGATTTAGGAATGAGTTTACAAGACATCGAACAAAGAATTTTTATAGTTATAAGCGTGGTGATGTCAAGTGTGCAGGAATCGTTTTTCTTGGTAACTGTTTCGGGCTCACTGTGGATGAAATGTAGTGATAATAATGTAAAAATAGATTAAGAGCTCGTTGTGGACGAAAAATCAGAAATTATTGTCTGTTTGACAGTTTATTGTTTCCTTGACAATCACTCATTCAAATATTCGACGTGCAACGATAGCTATAGCTCTCAGTTTTGGCCTCCATTTGGATAGAAGACTAACATCGCCCTCGTAGCTGCAAAGTGGTTGTCACGGCAAATAAGCTGTGCCATTGATTTTCTGTTTTCACTGATGGAGTAATTCTTGGTAGTATCTGGCAGTCGCGTTACGGAACAAGTAGGCTTTCCATTTCTTTAACGCAGCTGAGGCATTTTCTGATTCCCCGTCCTGTCTTTATACAGTATTGTGGTTGAACTCCATACTTTTCAGATGATTGAGTTGGGATGCGTCCGGATCTTTCTACTTCTTGTATCTCGCACCAGTAGCAGTGTTACTATGCTCGGGCGCATCGCCGTAGGCAGCGCAGATGTTCAGGATGTACTACCCTAACAGCCATGGAAAACGGAAATTCGTCACCAGCCGTACAGCTGTAGTCCATATGAAATCCGCTCAAGGCTGAGATCAGGTCATTTGATGTTCAGTCAGATGGAGACGAGAGCAGCTCGGAAATCGACTGGTCTGTGTGGCCCCACGGGCACAAGTGTTGTTTATCCTAGACGCCTTCGCAATCGGCAATTTCTCGATCTGTTCTGGTGATCGCAGAATGAAAGGTTTCCTGTCGGGTCACCACACTATGTGACGGTTTTTTTTTTCAGCTTCGTTAGCTAATATTCTGAAATACGGAAATACAGGTTTTTGTAGTTTTATTTATTTCAGTCTCAAATCATACCAGTTCCATCACTACTATTTTTAACTTACTTCCAAGAAATCGTCATATGATCTGTTTAAAAGGAAATAGTGGATATGAGAAAAATACATTTCAAGTCAAACTAAATTCTATGCACAAGTATACGTACTCAAATACGTTACATAGTAACTCGTCAACTGAACAGGCCAGAAGAGGCGCCCGCAATGAAAAAATGTCTGCACTCTGATTGTTGAAAATGAAGGCTGTAGTTAACTATGTAACAGTACAAGGTTGGTAACTGTTAGTTCGCAGATTTAAGATTAGAATAATTGACAATATAAAAGTGAGAGAGAAAGCCTTTGCAAAGTGAAAGCTAGTAAAAAACTACGTAACTACAAGTTTCCATGAGCTAGACATGCACTAGAGGCAGGGTAGATCACGTGAATAAGAACTAGGGTGCTTAGATCACGGATAGATCAACATTTTGAAACGCAATCCAATCAAAAGTACCCAAGCTCCCCACGTAACGCGGAATTGACTCCTAGATCTTACGGAGACAGACCCACCAGTGCAATAGGAGTCGTGGAGTATAGTGTTGTCAGTAGAAAAGCAGTACCAGCGGAATGTGTCGATCCGCAGAGCTCAGTGTCTTCGAACGTGGACTAGCCATTGGACGTCAGCAGAGTAACAAATCCATCAGACATTGAAACCCTTCTATCGCTCCCTTCTATCGCTGAAGAGGAAACGCGAAGCAACAGTCACAGCAAAACCACGACTACTCAGACCTCGTATGGCGACCGGCACGGACCGCCGAGCATTGCGGCCGTTACTTGTAAAAAATACCAGGATATCAGAGGAAAGAATCACTTGTGAATTCAAAAGAGCTGCCAGCAGTCCATGTAGCACAATCACTGTGCGTAGGAAGTTAAAAAGCATGGGGTACAATGGTCCAACAGTTACTGAGACTTCATACATTTCAGTGTAAAGAGTGACGCCACTGGACAGTGGATGGATGACCTGGAACGAGTGATTTGTAGTGATGAATCACACCACAACCTGTGACAATCTAATGGGAGGGTTTGGGTTTGGCAGATGCGTGGAGAACGTTGCCTGCAATCACGTGTAGTACCAACAGTAAGGTACGCAGGAGGTGCTCTTAAAGTACTATACGTGTGTTTTTAGCGGTTGAGGAGTAGTACCCTTATTGCGCTTAAGAAAACCTTAATTGCTGGAGGAAATGAACAAATTTTACAGCATTGTGTACTTCGTACAGTAGGGAAATTGTTTCGTGACGATGACTGTTTGTATCTTTATGACAATGAACTCTTTGATAAGGCAGCCTCTCTGAGGTAATGGTTTTTAGACAGTTATCATATCTAACCTGAACTCAACGGAACACCTTTGGGGTGATTTAGAACGTCGACTTTGCTCATAAATCCAGACTCCAAACCTTCTCTGGATTCGGCCCTTGTGCGAGAGTGGGCTCTCAGACACCTCACTGAAATTGTCCCCAGCAGAGTTCAAGCCGCCATAAAGGCGAAGAGTGGACACGCTCCATATCAATGTCCATTAATAGCTGTCCAGATATTTTTGATCTGATTGTGTATGTCATTATGCTCCTAAAGTATGACATTTGTATATATTTAAAGAGGCCCAAGCAGGTTGTAAACTTTATTCATATGAAAGGTACTTTTTATCAGAAACTATAGGGTTATAAAAAATTTGGAAAAAATATGGCTTGTAGGCTATAAATTTCTAAACACTTTAACAAAATTTCTAAAAATATTGATTATTTCTAAGATAATATTTATTTTTGTAAAACTGGACATCAAAATAAGAAACTATCTAAATTTTTCTACGAATATACAGAAGGCTCTAACTTCTTTGATATTTACAAAATAGGAAAACCGTTATGTTGAAATGTGAACAATACTCATATTAGTGTACCCTGTAATTTTGAACAAATTGTGGCAAGCACAAGTTGAGAAGTGCACTTTATTCTTAAGCAAAAAAATAAATAAATAAATAAATAAAATAACTTACGGGAAACAGAACACCAAAATGGAAAATTGGAAATTTGTGGTAAGTTTCTTTGGGACTAAACTGATGAGATCATCGGTCCCTAGGCTAACACACCACTTAATCTAATTTAAACTAACTTACGCTAAGGACAACACACACAACCGTTCCCGAGGGAGGACTCGAACCTCCGACGGGTGGAGCCTCGCGAACCGTGGCAAGGCGCCGCAGACCACGTGGCTACCCCGCGCGGCCGAACCAAAATGCTCTGTACTAGCTGACACAAACACTGTCTAGGGAATTCTGGCTCAGATTACAATGTTGATGAGCTCCTTAGGAATCTGGGTGCGACCATGAACACATTTCCTCAATAGTCTTTCATCTGACAAATCTCTGAGAGCTTCTTTCGATACCTCCACTATGGCTAATGATATAACTGGTTTGTGAATAAATTTCTCACCATTTCGCTGTGCTCTGTTGTATTTGCATCATGAATCACTTCCTGAAGCGCATAGGCCATGAATGGGTTTATCGTATCTTGAAGAGAGGTGAAACCAAACTGCCTATACAGCTTTCATCATATCTTCTACGCTACTAACATTTTGCCTGATGGCCATGTCGCAATAATTTTGAATTTTATCCATTACAGATTCTTACCATCTAATCCTTCCCCATCATCCGATTTCTTTCACCTGTATGTAGTTTTCAGTCCTCACAGCCCCGTACCCATTCGCTTTTGTACATGACCTATGCGCTCCAGTCTAGTTATAATTACATTTCCACTATATGACTTCTCTTCCTCAACAGCTTTAAAGATTCTGTATCCCCATCTCCCAAATAACTGATACATCCTGCCTTCTTCAAATGTTCAGATTCTTGGAAAATGGTCACGCGCATGAAAGGATGAATAAACCATAAATTAGGCAATTATATATATATATATATATATATATATATATATATATATATATATATATATATATAGAGGGTGTTACAAAAAGGTACGGCCAAACTTTCAGGAAACATTCCTCACACACAAATAAAGAACAGATGTTATGTGGACATGTGTCCGGAAACGCTTAATTTCCATGTTAGAGCTCATTTTAGTTTCGTCAGTATGTACTGTACTTCTTCGATTCACCGCCAGTTGGCCCAATTGAAGGAAGGTAATGTTGACCTCGGTGCTTGTGTTGACATGCGACTCATTGCTCTACAGTACTAGCATCAAGCACATCAGTACGTAGCATCAACTGGTTAGTGTGGTGGTTTCGCAGTCAGTGTAATGTTTACAAATGCGGAGTTGGCAGATGCCCATTTGATGTATGGATTAGCACGGGGCAATAGCCGTGGCGCGGTACGTTTGTATCGAGACAGATTTCCAGAACGAAGGTGTCCAGACAGGAAGAAGTTCGAAGCAATTGATCGGCGTCTTAGGGAGCACGGAACATTCCAGCCTATGACTCGCGACTGGGGAAGACCTAGAACGACGAGGACACCTGCAATGGACGAGGCAATTCTTCGTGCAGTTGACGATAACCCTAATGTCAGCGCCAGAGAAGTTGCTGCTGTACAAGGTAACGTTGACCACGTCACTGTATGGAGAGTGCTACGGGAGAACCAGTTGTTTCCGTACCATTTACAGCGTGTGCAGGCACTATCAGCAGCTGATTGGCCTCCACGGGTGTACTTCTGCGAATGGTTCATCCAACAATGTGTCAATCCTCATTTCAGTGCAAATGTTATCTTTATGGATGAGGCTTCATTCCAACGTGATCAAATTGTAAATTTTCATAATGAACATGTGTGGGCTGACGAGAATCCGCACGCAGTTGTGCAATGACGTCATCAACATAGATTTTCTGTGAACGTTTGGGCAGGCATTGTTGGCGATGTCTTGATTGGGCCCCATGTTCTTCCACCTACGCTCAATGGAGCACGTTATCATGATTTCATACGGGATACTCTACCTGTGCTGCCTTTACAAGTACAACACAACATGTGGTTCATGCACGATGGAGCTCCTGCACATTTCAGTCGAAGTGTTCGTACGCTTCTCAACAACAGATTCGGTGACCGATGGATTGGTAGAGGCGGACCAATTCCACGGCCTCCACGCTCTCCTGACATCAACCCTCTTGACTTTCATTTATCGGGGCATTTGAAAGCTCTTGTCTACGGAACCCCGGTACCAAATGAAGAGACTCATCGTGCTCGTATTGTGGACGGCTGTGATACAATACGCCGTTCTCCAGGGCTGCATCAGATCATCAGGGATTCCATGCGACGGAGGGTGGATGCATGTATCCTCGCTAACGGAGGACATTTTGAACATTTCCTGTAACAAAGTGTTTGAAGTCACGCTGGTACGTTCTGTTGCTGTGTGTTTCCATTCCATCATCCATGTGATTTGAAGTAATAAAATATATATGGAAATGGGAAATTCCGTACATTAAGAAAATGAAAAAAAGCAAGAATTGAGAATTTCAAGGTTTTCAACCGGTAGATCTACGAATCCCCTTAGAGAGCTCTAAATACTTACTGATCAAAAACAAAATACCCAAAACAGTTGTTAAGCGATCAAAGTGATTTTCGTAGCAAAACCTGCTTCAAAATAATTCCTAAGCTCTGACATCTCATCTCCTTATTTTTGTTGCCTTTTCCTTGTTGTGGTTCCTTTTTCGGTCGGATCGCACTTGTCTAATAGCAGACTTATTTAACAGTTGCTTCATTCTGGCTATTTAGGGTCTACTTGTGGCTACATTACCACTCGCTGGTCGCATCTGCAGGTCAGGTCGTCTATCATGCTAACTTAGAAGCTAAGAATTTTTTTACTATTTTTGAGATAGGTTTACAATAGAATCAACTTTATATTATGAACCATTTCAATCTTATATTTTCGATTTAAGAGTTGACAGCTTTATCCTACTGCGTATGTAAGTGCAGCCTTCGGTATGTTTACAGTTCGAGCGCCTTTCTTGTCATGTTCAGTTAACGAGCTACTACGTCACGTATTCAGGCACGTATAGTTGCGTCTTTGAGTCACTTTCCTAGAATTGGACTATGCCCTTTTTTCTTTCTTTTTAAACTATAACTTGGAAAAAACGTCGAACCGGTAAAAGTAGCATTTGTGTAACCTGAGTCTACATCTACATCTACATTTATACTCCGCAGGCCAACCAACGGTGTGTGGTGGAGGGCACTTTACGTGCCACTGTCGTTACCTCCCTTTCCTGTTCCACTCGCGTATGGTTCGCGGGAAGAACGACTGCCGTAAAGCCTCCGTGCGCGCTCGAATCTCTCTAATTTTACAGTCGTGATCTCCTCGGGAGGTATAAGTAGGGGGAAACAATATATCTGATACCTCTTCCAGAAACGCACCCTCTCTAAACCTGGACAGCAAGCTACACCGCTATGCAGAGCGCCTCCCTTGTAGAGTCTGCCACTTGAGTCTGCTAAACATCTCCATAACGCTATCACGCTTTCCAAATAACCCTGTGACGGAACGCGCCGCTGTTCTTTGGATCTTCTCTATCTCCTCTGTCAACCCGGCCTGGTACGGATCCCACACTGATGAGCAATACTCTAGTATAGGTCGAACGAGTGTTTTGTAAGCCACCTCCTTTGTTGATGGACTACATTTTCTAAGGACTCTCCCAATGAATCTCAACCTGGCACCCGCCTTACCAACAATTAATTTTATATGATCATTCCACTTCAAATCGTTCCGCACGCATACTCCCAGATATTTTACAGAAGTAACTGCTATCAGTCGCTCCCGGGTTCCCGGGTTCGATTCCCGGCGGGGTCAGGTATTTTCTCTGCCTCGTGATGACTGGGTGTTGTGTGATGTCCTTAGGTTAGTTAGGTTTAAGTAGTTCTGAGTTCTAGGGGACTTATGACCATAGATGTTGAGTCCCATAGTGCTCAGAGCCATTTGAACCATTTGAACTGCTACCAGTGTTTGTTTCGCTATCATATAATCATACAATAAAGGATGTATTCGCAATACATTACAGTTGCCTCCTTTTTTGTACAAGAACATCACTGTGTTTCCTTAAGGCAGTATGCCTTCTTTTCTGGAATATTTCGTGCCAAAGGTTCTATATCGATGGAATCAGCCCCATTCCGTGAAATTATGAGATACTAAGGTTCCGAAACGTATTGCTAACTTCTTGCTCATAAGTTGCTCCCTAACGACAGAAATCACTCGATGGAACTCTTAACACATTTGTTCTTTATAGGATTCTTCACTCAGTATTCTACATAGGGAGGCAACTCAGAGCGAAATTCAGTCACTTGGAGAACGTTCTTAGCTGTCACCAGGGTCGAAGCATCCTTCTTAATAATGTATAATTTTAAAATTAAAGTTGAAAAGTGATAATAGCCAGCGATAAAATTACTTTCCGTGACTTCTCATCGTTGACGTAAATAATAGTATCTAATGTAGCTAAGGCAGTGTAATAAAACCGTGATATCCTTACGACTAACATTCGCGATGCCAAAAGAATAATTGGAACAAAATATTAATTTAAGTCTTGCCACCTGTGTATACTGAAAATTTCTTTGGAGGAATCAGTTATGAAACGGCGTAATGATATAAACATATGAACATTTATGAAAATAACGATCATACTTAGATCGATGTGACGGTTTTCTGAAACTCCATGCAGGTTTTCCATCATTCCAGTCCCCGTTCCTTCCACGTATGCTCAAAAACTGGTTCTATAAAAAAAACTGAGGGCCGTGCCGTTGACATTGCTAAATTTCCAGAAGGCCATCAAGGTCTCTGAAACAATCAGAGCACAGTTTACGACATCTACAGGCAGTAAAACAATAAACTTACAAATCACAACTGACAACATAAATTACGCACTCTCAGGCGCTGTAATAAGACAGCGCTTTCACACTGCGTCCCTGAGCCCAATAAAGTAGTCGTCTTCTGCCGGAGAGAGACCTTTACTGTTAGTCTAAATGTATGTCAGGAGAAAGTTGAGTAACTTGACAGACAAGAAAAAAGAACTTTCAGTGTCAAAAGACAATTAATACTATGGTTTCGCGAATTATCGAATTAGTGACCTTTATTTAGCATCTTTCACCTTCTGTTGGAGGAGTACTGATGGCAAGAAAAAATATGAACGTTGGCCGCTAGTATGTTTCTCTTTATCACCAGTGCAGCATCAAAATCGCAAATCATTTGTGTTCGTCTTCTGGCGAGTGTCTCGCCTAGTTGTCGACCTTCTGGTTGAAATTCTACGATTATTTTGGAGATATATACCACCAGTTACCTATAATATTTTTTTATGTTGTTCTGAATCAGTGCCGCAGTGCACATATTTGTTTCTTTAGTTCTCTTTTTCCTAAATACTAAATGTTTAGGGGCTTTATTTTACTGAATATTTTATTTTTTTATTATTGCGGAAGTGTTCATTTCTTGAACTTATATTTCTGTACTGCTAAGCAAGATGTAGATAAAGATATGAAGGTCGATGTTGTAAGTATAGCAAAATGCTTTCTAGCTTACGAAGTGATTAACAGAAGAGTAATGGCTGAAAATAAGAGAGAGAGAGAGAGAGCGAGAGAGAGACAGAGGAAGAAAGAGCATCATAATCTAAAAATATGGTGACATATTTTTTTAAAATTCTTTCGGACCTGTCCGAAATAACAGATACTTTTGGTGATCTTGCAGCTCTCGAAGAATGAAATTACAATGAAATCCAGACCATTAGCTGCTTACAGGCGTTGATAAATATCGACGGGGACAGCTGAATATGTGTGCCCCAAAAGAACAGATACCATCTTCATAAAGTTCTGGTAAAGGTTGCTCCGTCATCAAACAGGACTGATGACAGAAATCCAATAATTGTGATGTTCTGGTAAAATCTATCCTGTAGAGAGAAATCCGCTGCTGATAATCCTTGCACTCGTTGCAGGTGAGATAGTAGCTGTTGTCGCACTGGATGGACATAATCGGACTTCAGCTTACACCATGTTGGCGGGCCACTTGCCAGGAGTTCGTCTCAATATCCTTTAAACCCGGTCCTCCAGATCTGGTGTTCGCGCAGTCCGCCGCCTTCCTGCTCTTCTATGTTTCTGAAAGGATCTATGATCACACAAACTCCCAAAAAGGGCTTGAAACGTCGTGTTGCGGTCATCCTATAAGAGCCCTCACCAGCTTTTGGCATATCAATAAAAAACACTGTGTCACAAAAGCATCATGCATAAAACCACATATATATATATATATATATGTATGGAAGGATCGTATTAGCACTCACCATGATACGCAGCCAGGAGACTACCCTCATCGCTGGCGACAATTTGCAGAGTGGATACATCCTGGAAGCACATAGAGGACTAGCTGCAACCGAGTTCATACTCATCTCCGCAACATCACTGAAAAATTCTACAAGGGAGAACGAAACAAGAATTACGTCAGGTAACCACAGTATTCACTCACACACACACACACACACACACACACACACACACACACACACACACACACACATAAAATGACCTCCATTAAGAAAGCTGGTTCTGCAGGTCCTAAACAGCTGGCTCCCTCCTTCTAAGAGCCAGAGATTAGGAAATCTATCGTATCACTCCCCATTAATGTTGACAGTATACTACCATCTGGAATTTAGAAAAAAAAATGGTTCAAATGGCTCTGAGCACTATGGGACTTAACATCTATGGTCATCAGTCCCCTAGAACTTAGAACTACTTAAACCTAACTAACCTAAGGACATCACACAACACCCAGTCATCACGAGGCAGAGAAAATCCCTGACCCCGCCGGCAATCGAACCCGGGAACCCGGGCGCGGGAAGCGAGAACGCTACCGCACGACCACGAGCTGCGGACAATTTAGAAAAAACTCATCAGATTGTGGCTATATAACGACCAAATACATACACATAATTTGTAATATATTCTGGTATCAAATTGGGAGCGCTTGCCTGTCTCTCCAGCAGAACATCCAGAATACTGAGGCCTCATAGCTGCTGCTTCTTCTGAACAGGGCTGAAGTGCAGTGCCGTAGTGTGCCTCATTGATAGTCCGCTGATGGGGAGCTAGCTTCTGTGTTGGAGTCAAATCCGAGCAATAGTGTACCCCTCCGCCGTATTTTCGACCAATCACGGCAGAGGACGCCAACACCACTTCAAGTACAGACATGATACTGCTGATGCAATTGCTTCACAGTGCAAGTATTTACACAGGTGTTGTCTGCAGCACTTCGCTCTTAACGTAGAGTCCTGGCGTGAGTAATGAAAATTTTCTAACAGAGTTCTTAAGGAACACACTGCTTGGGTTTATTATGTTTAAACAAGTATGTCTTAACGCTTCACCCTGCATAACTTATTACAATTTCACCAGAGTTTTTAATCTGTCTGTACCAGTTATATTTACACAACTTTCCCTTAACACATTCTGTGAAGGGTGTAATAAATTTTACTAGATTTCTTAATGATCGCATTGTCTCGACTGTTTATATTTACACTACTCTCTTCGAGAGGTAATAAATTCACTGTAATTATATATACAGTGCACGCACATGTTGTTATTCGGACGTCTGTGTGTGTAATTTAACCCTTAACTCATGATGGAATAAAATGAAACACCTACAGCAGTTCTTTCGATATTATTTATTATACAGCAACCTGTTTCGGTAACTCTGTACACCATCTGACGCTGAGTGGGTGAACTCCAACGGTATACACGATCCCATCAGTGTATACGATTGGAGTTCACTCCCTCTGCGTCAGTTAAGGCCTGGAGATAATGTACTGAGTCACTGAAACTTGTTGCTATGTAATATATAACATCAAAAGGATGGCTGCAGGTGTTTCATTTTATGACATACGTGAACGACCGAAGTCCCATAAGCCTTCAATCGTAAGGATGGACTTGCAAATGTAAACTCTCAAGGTGACTACGAGGTGGGGTCTCTGGGACCCATATGCTTAACCCAAGATTTAAAGCACAAATCATTTGAAATTTTTAACTTAAGTTACATAAGAATTATTCTTACAATTATTTAAGTGTTGTTTAAGTACCCTTTGATGATTTTATTGCGCTAAATAATGCCTGCAGCATATCACTTTTTTATCACACACTATCACTTTCTTTGTAAAAATCCTTCTTCATCACAGAAATTGCACAGTTCACAATTACTGATTTCAGCCACTTCCCTCTTCAGATTTGTTAAAAACAGAAAAACAGTGGTGTAAAGAGCTAAGTTCAATTAGCTGATGCAATTTCTACAACAGGCCTAGTGATACATAAGAAAAATAAAAATTACTAACATAATTAACAGAAAACCATACCGGACATGAACTGAGGAGATAGAAGTCGTCGGAAATCCTGGGTCCATGGCTTCGTAGAGTCTGCGTCACACTCTAACGCTATAATCAGCTCCTACCAACTGAAATCAGGACTCATCCAACCAGGTGATGGTTTTCCAGTCGTCTAGGATCCAACCGATATGGTCACGAGCCCAGGGTAGACGCTGCAGGCGATGTCGCGCTGTTCGCAAAGGCACTTGCGTCGGTCGTCTGCAGCCATAGCCCATTAACGCCAGATTTTGCCGCACTGTCCTTGCTCATACGTTCGTCGTACCTCTCACATTTATTTCTGCGGTTACTTCAGGCAGTGTTGCTTGTGTGTTAGCACTGACAACTCTACGCAAACGCCTCTGCTCTCGGACCTTAAGTGGTGAGAGCTAATGTCTGAAATTTTCTATTCGCAATCCATTCTCGACACTGCTGATCCGCTAACATTGGATTCCCTAACAATTCCCGAAATGAACTGTCCCATGCATCTAGCTTCAAGTACCATTCCGCATTCAGAGTCAGTTAATTCCAGTCAAGTGGCCACAATCACGTAGGAAACCTTTTCACATGAATCACCTGAGTACAAATGGCAGCTCCGCCGATGCGTTTCCCTTATATAGCTTCTGTATGCGATACTACTGCCATTTTTAGATGCGCATATCGCCTTCCTGTGATTTTTTGTCATCTTAGTGTATATACCATAAAAATATTCTGATGTAAGCCTCGGCCACTCCTATATGCTGACAGTTTTTTTACTGGAAAGTGACTAGCCTACGCGACTAGAACAGAAAAGGGAGGTGATGCAGTGGCACGTTAAGTGCCCTCCGCCACACACCGTTGGGTGGTTGGAGGAGTATAAATGTAAACGTAGATGTAGAATTTCAATATCTATACATCTAGGTATATAGTAAATGGTGGTTTTGGACTGGGAACGTCCTGCATTTATACAGGTAACTGAGGCCAGTAGGGGCACTAGTGCTAGTGTACATGAGTAATCAATATCGTAATTCATAATTAAAATGCAATATACATAGTCATTAATTAAAATTATTTCGTATATTAATAAAACATAAACTGACATACTCGTACAATATATGGAAATAAAATCCATAGTTAACATCCAGAGAAAACAAGTCATGAGTTATAATAGGAAACGTAGCCAGGCAAAATAAAAAGGAAATAACGCACAATTGTGTGAAAGTCAGAATAAAAAGTGTGAAGTCTCATGACAACAAAATTAAACATAACTGTAAGTACGAGATAATTAAGTAAACAATTACTGTTAATTAAAATCTCGATAGTCGTCTCAAACTAGTACGTTTCGGAATATATCGAAATGAGCAATCAGGTTAAACTCATCCTGTTTATTCAGTAGTAATTTGTTACCGTTTTCTACGCATTTCCATTTCTTCCAATAGGTTCAAGAACTGTCCTTTCCGCAAGAAGACTGGGCCTTATACCCACGTTCCGCCACAGGAAAACAGAAATTTCCTGCAGATATGCCAACAGGAATGGTTCAAATGGTTCAAATGGCTCTGAGCCCTATGGGACTCAACATCTTAGGTCATAAGTCCCCTAGAACTTAGAACTACTTAAACCTAACTAACCTAAGGACATCACACACACCCATGCCCGAGGCAGGATTCGAACCTGCGACCGTAGCAGTCCCGCGGTTCCGGACTGCAGCGCCAGAAACGCTAGACCACCGCGGCCGGCAACAAGAATGGCATATAAAGAGTGAACCCGAACTCCACAGATAAAACGTCGGTGGTTGTTCAGGGATTTTTTCTAAGTATTTGGATGTAAGGGATCCGTGGTCTCTGGTGGCTCGTTAGAGAGTTGTTACCCAAATAACCACTATTTCCGTTAAAGTTTTCTCACAAGAGTGAAAAAGCATGGAATACGAAATGAACAAAACGTAGTAAGATAGAAGAATTTGTTTTGTCTTTGGCGTCTGTGTACAGGTGGAAAAAAATGTGATGTGGCGACCTTCACTGCGGGTACAACTAACCATAACGCCATGCACTGAACCCGCTCACATTGTTCATATTGACCAACTCTTCATCAGTGAATCTATCCATACTGTTGTATGTCACTGTTAGCGTCCATTTAGCACTGCCAGAAAAGCAAACTGGAGACATAACGGAGCTGTATTGAATGTATGGCTGAGGGCAGAGTGTAAAGTTGGTATTATTCTTGTCAACAGTAAGTGGCGTAAGTGAGTGGAAGAAATTTTATTCCACGCGAGACATAGAGCGCATACCGGCGACATTTGCACTGTTGTGCAAATATTTTCAGTGCGATACGGATACAAAATGCAGATCCAGTTGCTGAATATAGTCGCAGCAACCTGGACAAATAGCGTCACGCTGCCGATTTAGAAGGAAAAAGGTGATGTGACACAATGCTCGCAGCATCGACCAATTGGACAGCTTTGTCACACTATGAAGATCTTTGTGCTAGTTATACACCTCAGGTTCCGCACAATTGTTTCTATCACCCCTAATCAATAAGGGTTTATCAAAGGAAGTGGAACCGCAGATGCCATTCATGCCACACGGTTACTTATTGAGAAACACCTTGAGAAGAACAAAGACATTCATATGTCATCCGTAGATTTGGAGCAGGCCTTCGACCGTGTTCCAAATCACTTATTTGGCTTGCATTACGACTTCACAGTGCCGCTGAAACCTACGCCCGATGGCTCCAACTGCTGTATCGATATGTCACCGTCTATGTTCCATGTGCGGTGGGAACATCACCCCTTTTAGTATCTGTGTCGGAGTACATGAAGGTTCAGCACTGTAACCTCTATTGTTTATCCTCTGTATGGACACTGTGACATACGGCCCAGTCACCCCAGCCTCGGCCACTCCCATATGCTGACAGTGTTTTACTGGAAAGTGAACACCGTGAAGATCTCCAGGAGCGGACCCAGCAAGAGAATCAACGACTTGCCAAATTTGGTCTCCAACTGAATATCACGAAGACAGAATACATGGAGTGTGGTATTCAAACCTATGGGACCATTATAGTCGGTGGAGAAAACCTGAAGAAAGTGGAGAAATTCAGATATTTTGGCTCACTCGTATGCAGTAATGGTGATAGTCTACCGGGTGTCCGTGACCGTGTTAACACAGCCTGGATGAAATGGCGCCAAATCACTGGCGTCCTGTGTGATCGCCGTATGCCTTAAGTCAAAGGTTTAAGGGAATGTAGTATGCCCAGTCGCTCTTTATGGGTCCGAGTGTTGGCCAACGACAACGAAGTATGAGTAGGCTCTCCACGAGATGTAAATGCGTATACTCCGATGGTCCCTTGGCCTTACCCGACTGGACCATGCAACAAACGTCGACGTTCGACGGCGACTTGGAGTTGCACCCATCTCAGACAAACTACGGGAAAGCAGGTTAAGATGCCACAGACACATCATGTGCAGTAAAGCAGACTCGGTGCCAAGAACAGCTATGCACCTGGATATAAATGGCCCACGACCTCGTGGCAGACACAAAACACGATGGATGGACGTTATCAAGAACGATATGGAATTCATCAATGCCACCTGTGATGCTGCCCTTGACAGATCAAAATGGAGGTAGATGTGTCAACAAGTGGACCCTGCTAGCACGGGACAAACGCCGAGAAGAAAAAGAAGAAAAAGAAGTATACAAAAACAAATTAGGGGGAGGGAGGGTAATAAGAAATCAAACGAAAAGGAAAAACTCTGAGACAGGCCTCCGTGGCTACGGGACCCTTACACTAAAATACTCATTAAATAGCCCTGAATAGCCTCCGAAATTTTGTCGCTGGAGTTCAACTTCACCCTGTATAATGCACTCGGACTTGGGAGAAGAGGTACCTAAAAGTAAATCCCCACACCCCTCCGTTCCTAGCCTCACCTCACTACTTGTCATCAAAATCACCGACGTAACAATAAGCATGCAAAACAGAATAACCTTAAACACTTCGTCTTTCTCCCTAAGAGTAGGGAACGATATGTGGAAAAAAAATTGTGAGAGGAAGTGAAGTCACTCAGTCTTCATCGAGCAGGCTATTGCGCAGTGTCACCTGTGAGCACTTGCCTGTCAGATCCGATTATATAAAAACTGTTTATAGTTTTGAATGCAAATAGCTTTGCATTTCAGCTCTCTAAAAACACACACACACGCAAGGAGAGAGAGACAAGACACAAACAAACTCTAGCAGAAACACGGACACAATTGTTTTGGTTCCATAAAAACTAAGCTTAATAAATAGTGATTTTAGAAGACAAACTACACTACATTTTAACGACTAATCGCCGTCGACCTCTTTGATGGAGAGCAACATTTCAGATCACTACCTGAAACTGCTACAATAGAGCGAGCGCGACAAGAAAGTAGCTGGTGAGGAGTCTAGGTACGTCTGAACGCTGCAGAACGTGGACGAGCGATTGACACTATGAACATCCATGGCAGGTGGCAGCGCTTTCAGTCGGCATACGCAAAACGTTACCGCCACTACTAAGTGCAAATTATAGTCGCCGGCAACAATGAGGTGTTACCACAGAGATGTAAAAAAAAAAAAAAAAGGCGTTACATGGCTGGTTGTGGCAGACGTTGTGTTCATCCTGATACCGCTTCTTCAGATACGGACAAATTACGACCTCCTTCGATATAAAGAGAAAGACCGTTGTAACTATGCCAGCGGCACAACGGAGACGCTTATTCACTTTTATACTCAGCATTGGATCTACTTCGGTCTGCCCTCGTCTTATGAATTTGTAGCCTATGATGATAACCAGCTGATACTTCGATACACTTTGTCGGAGCCGAGGGAATACACACATTCGGATCATGAAAAGTCTGTTTTGCTAGTAACTGGTTCCACCAGTTCGTCTGACTCTTTTCACTGTCGTCCTTTTAGTTCTTTATCGCTTCAGTTCTGGCGTCCTGAGATGAAAATTCGTTCTTGCCTATAAATTATCGATTTCTCATTACCTCGTTCGTATAAGCCTCATAGATTTGATAGAAAATGTATGTTCGTCAAATGTTTCTTGCACTGAAAAAAGGAATCACTGAGTCCCGTATTTTGTTCATCTTTGAAATCTGTTTCACCACTAATGGAATACAGCTCACAAATAGGTGCAAGATAACTGATTTTTTAGCCAAAATTAAAACCTTTGCATAGTAAAAGTGGAAATTGGCAGTCAGTAAACAGCTTTTATCGTGTTCATCAACAGACGTTATTGATCAGGCCCCAGGGTAATAAATAATAGCACATATAACGCGTGCGTAATGGAAATGGACGACCCAGTTGTGCCCATGTCTCAAAAAAGAGGCTAGCGTGACCAAGAAAAGCATTTCAATAATACACATTCTCGAAGTTAAAACAGTATCGTGACACTATATAAAGCAGCAATCTATGAAATTACACAAATCACAATTTGACCATAATTTACAGAAACTGGTTGCTTTGGAATTTCTTTAACTTACACCCCGTTGAATGACTGTTATTCATGGAGATGTCATCGTTATCTTTTACTATTTATCTGCTGGTAATTGTATCCTTGCAATAGCCAGTCGTGTGAGAAACTTCACGTAGTCGGTCATGGCCGTAGTGATTCTCACGCATAAAGCCACGTAACAAAGAAAAAGCAGGTAGGCCGGATACTTTATCTACAGCCGGATCAAGTAAATGAAACATTTTATGTTAAAAATAGATAAAAATTACTTACAGTTACAAAGGCAGCTAGATTCATAGTATTAAAATTAATTATACAGTACTTGTATTCAGACACTTAGACAAGTACCAACTCTAAGAACAAATACTGCTATTTTTAACGTTTTAAATGAATAGGGCGAGATAAATGGAGTGGTCGAAGAAGGAAGTTTAGCAATTCAGAAGAAAAGGCCATATTATTTCATTATATGGTATACAGAAGGATTTATCAGCACACATTCTTTTCGTTAAGTAAGAACCTACAATTATTACGTTGAACAGCATTGCTAGATACTAAACATCAAGTAGCTTTCCTTTTACAAATGTTTTTCAAGCAGAACAAATGTGAAACTATCCCTACTTCCGTTCATAGAACTGAAGGAAAAGAAAGACCTGGTGAGCAGCATTTCGTTATTGTAGTGGTGTAGTTGTCACTCTGTTGTAATCTCCCGCGAAATTTGTGAAGTCCTGAAATCTAGCCAGTTAAGTGTTCCCAGACTTTTATTCTCACGTATGAGTATAACACGCCTAGTACATTTGATCGGAACATGAGTTTCATAATGGTCAGCTAAACAGTCGAGTAGTATTCGGTCAACAAGCATGAAATAGTACTTCAGTTTCACAAACGTAGTAGGGCTATATCAACATAATACGTGATACCGCAGCACAGTTATAGGATGTTAGTAGTGATAAACTGTATGTTATGATCATGATCGGGTAAAATTGTAAGAATATTAGTAGTCTAAATGGATGAAAGTACTGAAATGTTGCACAGTGAGTTGCTTGAGTGGATTATAGAACTTAACATTCATTAACAACGAAACATACTGTCAGATAGTTCAGTTTAAGTAATAATACCGCCTACAGGAAAATTAAAGAGGCTTTTTGAGGAAAGAGATTGAACTGTATGTATATCAAGGGCTCAGACGGAAAACCAATACTAAGCAAAGAAGGAAAACCTGAAAGGTGGAGTATACAGAAGATGAGATGGGAGATATGAAACTGCGATAAGATTTTGACGGAGCACTGTAAGTTCTAAGTCAAAACAAGGCCTCTGAGTAGACGACATTCAGTGAGAATTACTGATAGCTTTGGGATAGCAAGCCATGAAGAAGTTCATCCAGCGGGTGCGCAAGACGTATGAGACAGGCGAAACACCCCAAGACTTCAAGAAGACAGCTAATAATCCCAATAGCAAAGAAAGCTGGTGCTGGCAGGTGTAAAAATTACCGAACAATCATTTTAATAGGTCATGGTCGCAAAATACTAACACGAACTTTTTGTAGAAGAATAGAAAAATGGCAGAAGCCGAATTCGGAGAAGATTAGTTTGGACTTTGGAGAGATGTTGGAACACGCGAGGAAATACTGACCCTACGACTTGTCTTACAAGATAGATTAAAGAAAGGCAAGCCTACATTTCTAGCATTCATAAACTTAGACAAAGCTTTTAACAAAGTTGACTAGAATATTCTCTTTGAAGTTCTGAAGGTAAAAGGGTTAAAATACAGGGAACAGTAGGCTGTTTACAACTTCTATAGAAACTAGGCGGCAGCTGTAAGAGTCGAGGGACATGGAAGGGAGCAGTGGTTGAGAAGGGGGTGAGACAGGATTATAGCCTATCGCCGACTTTATTCAACAGGTACATTGAGCAAGCAGTAAAGGAAACCAAAGAAAAATTTGGGTCAGGAATTAAAGTTCAGGTATAAGAAATAAGAAACTTGAGGAACGAACATCTACAACAGCTAGACAATAGTAATGGAATGTAGAAGAATTTAATCAGTTGATTTTGAGAGATCTGGATTAGGAAACGATACACCTAAAGTAGTAGACAGGTCTTGCTACTTGTTCAGCAAAATAACTGATGATCGCCGAAGCAGAGAGGATATATCACGTAGATTGGCAATGGCAAGAAAGGCGTTTCTAAAGAAGAAAAATTTGGTAACATCGAATACGGGTTGAAGTCTTAGGAGGTCTTTCCTGAAGGTATTTGTCTGGAGTGCAGTCATGTATGGAAGTGTTACAACGGACGATAAACAGTTTACATAACAAGAGAATAGAAGCTTTTGAAATGTGGTGCTACAGAAGAATGGTGAATATTAGATGGGCAGATCACGTTACTGATGTGGAGTACTGAATAGAGTTAGGGAGACAAGAAATTTGTGGCACAACTTGACGAAAATAAAGGATCCGTTGGTAGGACGCATTTTGAGACATCAAGGGATCACCAATTTACTACTGGAGGGAAGTGTAGGGGGCAAAAATTGTAGAAGGAGACCACGAAATGAATACAGCAAGCAGTTTCACAAATATGCAGGTTGCAGCAGTTATTCGGAGATGAAGAGACTTGCACAACATAGCGTAGCATAAGGAGCTGCATCAAACCAGTCTCTGGACTTAACGACGACAACAACAAGCAATGAGATTAACATATTGACAAATTTTGTCTAAAAATCTTCACAATTATTAAATAGCCAATATGTCACATAGGAGCTGTGTGGTTGATATCAGATCACGATTGCAGCGGTAGTTGGATCCATAGCAGTGGTCTCCAGAAAGCTGGTATAGCGTCTATTTATTCTGATAAGAGTTCAGATAAGTGTGGAAGTTTATCACAAATGCAAATATCTTTTGAGTTAATGAGCGCATGAAGAAATTTAGGAGTACTGTAAAATACATACAGTTTATTTCAAAAAGAATTTAAAATGCTTGCAAATAAACGATATTAAACCATCAGACCAAACATTTAATGACACAATGCATTTTTATTGAATTTCAAAAATTTTTATGAAACGTAATTCGAGTAAATTTTTCTGGGTAACTTTTCCCTAAGGAAGAGTACTCACACCAAACAAATACAACGATCGTGAACAAATCCTTTTAAAACTATTCAAAGGGTGTGTATAAGTACCTGCTTTCTAGCATATACTCATTACAAGTGGCTAAAGTTGAGATTCTTAGCTGAAATTTGAAAGTTTCTGCTATAGCAAACACTAAGGCGAAAGAGAAGCAAATTGGATTCGAATAGGTGGTATAGATTTTTATGGAAGTAACATCCCTGCGACAACTGTGATCTTTTATTCGAAACATTTGATGGAAGAATGTGCGTTCCTTGAGGTGTTAGACTGATTAATTATTTTCTCAACATTTGTCAAAATATGGTAATGGAATTGGCAATATATTTATAATCCGCAAATAGAATCCACATTTTGAGAGTAAGCGGCGCGCTGAGGTACTAACAGTTATCACTCTGATTCTGTCCATGGAACCCATGTATAGCGAGGCCCCGTGGGCACTTCACGAACTATACATCTATTATGTGACAACAGTGTGCGAGACGTTATGAGCTTTTCGGGAAAGCTTCTTAGTGTGTGTGGATTCCATTCTTCGTGCTTTGTCCTGTGTACGTGACGTCTCTTGTGAGCGTCTTTTTTATTTTGGCGCATTTAGGAACAATTGCCGAGGACGGAATGCTGATTTAGGACAACAGCTGATTATAATACTATTTTTATATGAATTTTCAGTACTTTAGTGGTCTTCGATTTTGAGTATTTCTAAGCTGCTGTGGAAAGTTATCTGATGAAGCAGTATATGAACGATAAGATTTACCAGACATAAAGTGGTCGCATTCGTCTTAATAGCTCGCAGCACTGCGTTGGATTTCAAACACAGCTTAAATTATCTAAGACGTGTTTGCACAGCGTTCTAGACGGAGGAGACATCACTTCTGTAGCAACTAGTACTAAGCAGCCAGATTGTTTTGAAGCTTCTCGAGGTCATTCATACACAGGCACATCCAATCTTATAACGTATTCCCAGTCCTCGATAGTCCACTGACTATGTCACTGCTGCAAGTGTCCATTTTATGCAATTCACCGGTCTATGTTATTGCATTTGACCACACGAAGATTATATTATGTACACAAGAACAAAATTATCTTCTTGAGAGCAGTTATCAGTATTTATATTCGAATTATATTCAGACACGGTGTTCTGCAATATCCATAACGGATAAGCGAAATCGATTAGTACCACACCAAGTAATTAGAACAACGCGCATTTTTTTAACTGAAGACTTCATCTAACAAAAACTATTCTTACAATAAGATTCAACAAAAAGTGTTTTTTTTTTTAAATGGACTCAGAAATATATTAGGATGGAAGTAAATAGCCGGAGCATGTTTTTCAAAGCAGCTAAGCATGATATGGAACTATTTGTTCACATCTGAAATCAAATTTTCTGACAAGAGGAAATATCTTCTTGATTCACAGCTGTGGAGTATGCACCTATAATTAACCCATAACCTAAATGCTCATTTCTCTATGCAATTTGTAGATAATGTTTATATGATTGCCGACATGGAATACTTTAACATCTCACTTCCAAGGAAACATTCCCAAGTGTTATAAACGTGGTGGCAGTGTAGAGGGGCAGAGTGGTGAAATATTTTTTTTTTTTTTTTTTGTGTGCCCAATTTCACATTTAAGAGGTACAGCACACCCCTGAACGTAATTTGTCATTTTACATTTAGAGGGAATATCTTCTAAACGATTATATATAAAATGGGTTTCATACAAAATTTGATGCATAATTAATGTACTTGAAACCTGTACTTGAAATCTGTACTTGAAAAGTGTATAACCAGCTTTTGTTATTTTGAAAATACCGTACCGCCATTAATTAATTTTGAAAAAATAAAAACTTTTGTTACAGCATAAATTAAAGAAGCTTTCAAGCCACGTACATCCGTGTGTAATAAAGCTGGTTTCTGAAATAACATTTTTGGAGAATAAGCTGTACACAACGTGATGTCTGTATGAGTCTTTCAACAATGGTGTAGGGACCAGCGTGCGCAAAAACGAATTTGTGGGTTTGAAAACACTGAATATAGGGGTTAATGGTGATGGATAATCAGGCAAAATAATGGTTGTGAAACAATTTGGAGTTAAGTTTGACCATAATACAGAAGCAGTCCTACAACAGCTATGTTACGGCGTAAAGTCAGCGCCGGAACGCCAGTCGGGAACGACAGAGAAGAGACAGCTGTGAGAAGCGGTCAGCCAATCGCATGCTGACCGACTTGCCTCCAGGACGACAATGCGACAGGTGAAGAGATCATAAGCTTTTTAGTTTATATTCTTGACTTTCCTCCATGTTTGTGTATTTATCAGGCCCACTTCTACATTTTAATAACTGTCGAGTGTATAATCCTACCGTCTATAGAGTGGATAGGGAGTGTGATTGCTGTGTGCAGATGTGAGCTGAGCTCCTGACCCTTCGCTCACAGCTTCAGGTGGTGCATCATAAGGGGGGGGGGGGGGGAGCAGAGACGAGGATCCAAGGGTGGTCCAGCACATCCAACATGTACCCCAGTCAGTCCACTACTGCGGCCGCTCGGTTAATGACCGTATTGAGCTTGACCACTCATCTGTGATCGAGTGGGAGGTCATTCCAAGGTGAGGCAGAGGCAGGCAGTGAAAGACTTCCTGGGGGCTGAACGGAGGGCCTCCCCGGATCGTCTGGCGAATAGTTTACAGGCATTGCCTGTGTCTGATAAACGTCCTGAGCCAGATTCAGTCGCTTGCCGTGTTTAAGGGGGAGCGTCTCGACCTGCGTGATCAGGGCAGCCACAGAGGGCAAGATTACTGGTAGCTGAGATCTCCAGTTTTAGGCACATAATGGAGCCTCTCAGGCATAAGGCATACAACGAGAGGAAGAAGTCCTGTGTACACTTTGTGAGCGTACTGGGAGGAGGCATCCCACAAGAGGAATAGGTGTTTCCATATGTCATGAAGAGAGCAGGATATGACGATACTATTTAGTGTTCGCTAAAATTGTGTACTCACTGTGTCGGCATTCCAGAGTTAAACAGGTGCCACTACAAGTAGAGGTGAATAGTGTTTTGAACTGTAAGCTGGGTGGAAGTGCTGTTCTTCTAGTTGTCAGGATGGCGTTCAGCTCTTCATCTTGTCATCATTTACAGGACAAATGGAAAACCGCTCACAAATCAAGAGCATTGAAGTGTCAATCATTTCTTCCCTCAAATATTGCGGTGGTGTTGTCGCAGTTGGCGGCAGGGTCGGAGATCAGCTCTCGAGTGCAAAAACGGTGCTGAATTAAGCACGCAGCCGTCGCCAACATGACCAGCTCGTGGCGTAAGCAAGCGGTAGCAAGCCAGTGTACCTTGTCACCATTAAGGCCGCGAGGACGCATCACGAAGCGCGTCGTTGAACCGTGGATCCCAGAGTTGACAACCGTGGCTGCAGCTATCCGTGGTAAGGTGTGTCCACACAGGGCGTACTAACAGTAGTAGAGTATGCCTCAAGTAGGCAAACCGGCCGCGGTATAGTATGTCCTCAGAAGGCAGCTACTCGGGTCCAGGTGTGAATCAAGGACCCTCAGGCAAGCGCCCTGCTGGTCGATGGAAGTCAGCTGGCTGTTAGCCTTCCGCCTGGGAGGCATCAGTTCAGTCCCCAGCACCATCTGGACTCAACCACAGCAGGCAGTCTTGCAGTTTAGTGAAGACAACACCTAGCAGTGGCAGTAAGATGACCCAGTTGAGGACCATGATCGGGGTAGAATACTTCTGGTCGCTGGCCGCAGGCGGTGACTGACACTGAATGGCTAAAATGGGCACCGTTTACACAGGCTTGGCCCATCAGGGTTTTGAACAGGCATCGTTTCTCTCATGCAAGTCACAACAGAGCTGCGGTGCGAGGCTTCGTCACGTGGCACTCAGGTCACCATTTCCGCCATGGCTTCCATCTTCATCTGTACCAGCGGTACTACAGCGGTAGCGCGCTATCGGGGCTTGAAGGTGTAGCAACAGCTTTTACCAAAAGGCCTAAGCGGCGATTCCTGTGATGTAAGCATAGTCCCCATGTACGAAGGAGTGCTGAAAATTAATGCCTCCGAATTTTTTATGTGACAGCTCTTAAAGCTTTTCATAAAACAAACTCTGTTGACGTCCTACATTTTTATTCTTCATGTCTACATATTTATTTCTCAACATAGTCTTCTGGCGACGAACGCATTTCTCTCAACAAGAGACCAGTTCGTTTATACCATCACTGTAGTATGTTCGACTCTGTTGACGGAGCCAGAGTCTCACCTCTGCTTGCACCGCTTCTTCACGATCAAAATGAAGGAGTCAAAAGTGTTCTTTAAGTTTTGGGAGCAGATGAAATTCGGATGGGGCTAAGTTGGGACGATATGGAGGATGATCGACGACAGTGGGCCGAGTCGGATCGTTGCAAATGTCGCAAAGGTCGTGTGAGGTCTGGTATTTTCATGCTGAAGGAGAGGGTGATCCATATGTGGATGAACTCTTCTAATTTGAAACCCGAGTACAGCTCTCAGTTTATCACGCACCGACATAGTTACGTTACACTCCGCCATGTTACAAGCCACTATTCGAAGACCTCTAGTGGCAGAGGAGTGGAATATGTAGACATGAAGGATAAAAATGCAGAATGTTAAAAACGTTGGTTGTTACAGAGCAACAGGTAAATTTCGCACCCTTTATGTGTAATAATTTATGGGGTACGTGTGCAGGTATTCTGGAATCAGATGAAGAAGTAATGTTTCACACACTCCTCGCGACCATAACGGATAGGATGGAACGGAACTGGGACTCTATTCCACAGGGTCCTATCACCGCCGAAGAGTGTATCTTCGGTATCTTCTAAATTTTCAACACGCTGTTCGCGTTGCTCTTCAGTTTATAAATGCTTCTTCTGGTGAGACTCTTTCAGTGAAAGCATGGAATATAGTTAAATTTGAAAATTCGGCCGTCCACACATCGTGCCTTCTCATAGTGCCAGTCAAGAGATCCAAGTCTCATCTAATGTCAGACGTAAAGCATCGATGTCATCCATAATACTGCAGTTTTCTCTCAGAGTGCCTGCTGTTGTTTCATGCTAACAAGCATTTGCAGATGGCAGCCTCGCACTAGATGCATCGGACTCGCAGAAACGACAACTCTGCTTCCTTGTCGAATTTTGGTTGTCAAAACACTACTCACGGCTTTCACATATAACACTTCTATACATTGAATTTTTATTTCTCTAGTGCCACGTATGTGGTCAGAAACGTTCTATTCACAATTTAAAGTGAAGTCTTGGCCACTTACTTAACGCTTCAAAACAGATACTCGATGTAAAACTTTTACGAAAGAAGTAGGTATTTCACTGCGCATGTCATAATTAACTCGTATTACACATCACGGTTTCCGCACTTGGAAATAAGGCATGCTTCGAGAAAACACAAGCATGATGTTAAATAATATTTCATTATTTTTCCTTAGTTTTCACCGTGAAGATGTTCAAACGCCACATAACAGTTTATTTTCGTAATACTTCCCGTTCATTGTACACACTGATTTTTTTTCAGGTGTACTTCTTTTTATGCTAAAGTTTAAATCTGAAGTAGTATATTTTCTCAATACTTGATTCTTATGCACCATATTAAATGATTTAACAAACACATAGAACATTATGCCACATACTCTAGCATTTGTGCTACCAACGTGAAACTAATTCGTTTAGGAAAGATATGAAAAATTCATTTCCTAATCATTTTTTATTCGTGATAGGAAAAAACACACTGTCTAGTCACATTATAAGGACCACCTGTCAAGACGTGAGGGAAGAGAGTCAGTGAGGTTCTGGAAGGTACCGAAAGGGATATGGAGCCATGTCGACTTCAGTTCCGTGGTCAGCTGCACAAGGTTTCTTGGTTCAGGCCCACTTCTACATTTTTATAACTGTCGAGTGTATATTCCTACCGTCTATAGAGTGGATAGGGAGTGTGATTGCTGTGTGCAGATGGGAGCTGAGCTCCTGACCCTTCGCTCACAGCTCCAGCGGACTACGGTAAACTCATCCTGGTGTTCTTGGAACCACGCACGTACACTGCGAGCTGTGTGACACGTTGCTGCTGGTATATGCCATTGTGATGAGGAAAAACAAACTGCTTGTAAGGGTGGACGTGGTCCCCAAGGAGAGGTGCATAGTTGTGTTTCTCCACAGTGCCTCCCAGAATGACGAGATCAGCCAGGTAATGGCACGAAAACATTCCCCAGACCATAACACTCCCTATTCCGGCCCGGTCCCTTCCGACAATTGTTTCAGGGTGTTTACTTTCAGACGTTCCAGGCCGTACACGCCAACGGCCATCTGTCATCTCAAAAGACCACCTGTCGCCACTTATTGGCTCCCCAGTTGCTACATTGGCGTGCCAGTTCCAACCTTCGTCGCCGATGAACAGCACTCAGCGTAGGTGGATAAACCAGGTTCCCGCTGTGGAGGCCCATACACAGCAACGTTCGATGGACGGTGGTTGAGGAGACACTGTTGGTAATCCTTTGGTTCATCTGTGTGGTAGGTTGCTCAACAATTAACGTCCATCCGCCTGTACACATCTCCACAGTCGTCGTTCACTGCCGTCACCTATGGCCCGTGGTGCACCACGGTTGTCTCGACGCCAGTTTTGGAGTGCCATTTTGCCATGCCCAATATACTTTAGCCACGGCGGCACGTGAATAGTTCACATACTTTGCCGTTTCATAAATACTTCCACCCTTTGCCCGAAAGCCAATGATCATGCCCTTTCCGGCCGAAGTGGCCGTGCGGTTCTCGGCGCTGCAGTCTGGAACCGCGAGACCGCTACGGTCGCAGGTTCGAATCATGCCTCGGGCATGGATGTGTGTGATGTCCTTAGGTTAGTTGGGTTTAACTAGTTCTAAGTTCTAGGGGACTAATGACCTCAGAAGTTGAGTCCCATAGTGCTCAGAGCCATTTGAACCATCATGCCCTTTGGACGTCAGACAAATCGCTCAGTTTCCGTATTACGACAATGACTGCAATGTTCTCAGCACCCTCTCCTCCCCCCCCCCCCAGCACTCCAACAAGGTTTATATACCCTTCACTGCTCGTGCTAGCATCTGTTGTCTGTGAGTGGTTACTGTAGGTTGGACCAGAGGACCCAGCGCATTCCATGCAAACACAGCCCACACTATTATGAAGCCACCACCAACTTGCACAGTGCCTTGTTAACAACTTGGATCCATGACTTCGTGGGGTCTGCGCCACATTTGAACCCTACCATCAGCATCAGCTCTTACGAACTGAAATCGTGACTCAACTGACCGGACCACGTTTGTCCAGGGGTCCAACAGATAAGGTCAAGAGCCCAGGAGAGGAGCTACTGCCACAGCCCGTTAACGCCAAATCTCGCCTCACTGTCTTACGTTCCACATTGATTTCTGTGGTTATTTTACGCAATTTTGCTTGTCTGTTAGCACTGACCACGCTACGCTAACCTAGATGCTCTCGGTCGTTAAAGGAAGACCGTCGGCCACTGCGTTGTCCATAGTGGGAGATGACGCATGAAATTTGGTATTCTCGGCACAATCTTGCCGCTGTGGATCTCGGAATATTGAATTCCCTAACGATTTCCGAAACAGAATATCCCATGCTTCTATCTCTAACTACAACACCGCGTTCCGCGTTCAAAGTCTGTTAATTCCCGTCGTGCAGACATAATCGCGTCGGAAATCGTTCACATGAATCACCTGCTTACAGATTACAGCTCCGCCAACACACTGCCCTTTTATACCTTGTATACGCAATACTATCGCTATCCTTGTATATGTGCATATCGCTATCCCACGACTTTTGTCAGCTCAGTGTATGTCTTTCAGTGCCGTATTGCTAAAAAAAAATGGTTCAAATGGCTCTTAGCACTATGGGATTTAACTGCTGTGGTCATCAGTCCCCTAGAACTTAGAACTAATTAAACCTAACTAACCTAAGGACATCACACACATCCATGCTCGAGGCAGGATTCGAACCTGCGACCGTAGTGGTCGCGCGGTTCCGGACTGTAGCGCCTAGAACCGCTCGGCCACTCTGGCCGGCCGCCGTATTGCTGTTTAATGATTTTCCTTTCAGCATTTGTACTGAAAACGTAATGACTTACTTTTGATTCTTGAGGGGTAATTTCTCAGTGACTGATTCGACATTTATAAAGAAATTGTGACCTGTGTGTGAGAAAATTCTCCCAACGTACTCTTCTGTTTCCTGTCCTTATCCCTTGTCGTGATACGACCCGCATGTTAATCTGGATGTGGCAATTTTAGTGGTAGCGGTGGCCAGAGGCCCTTCCTGTTGCCACCCCTTTGCACCTTTGACAGAATTCATGTACTCCAACAATGTGCATCTAGTGTTGCCCCATAGGAAAGAGTGTGAACGTTCCAGAAATGTTTACGAATCTTGTAACCGAGGAGGGTTTGAGTACCTGGCTGTTATTCACGTACTCGCTCGTGGGAAACCTCGTAACAACCACATCCAGGCTGAGGGACACAAAGACCCTCGTCGTTAACCCACCGGGCTGATTCGATGATGCCTTTCCGAGCCCGGAAGCAGCGTGCTACGGCGCGCGGCTCTCCGAGCGGATCACGCAACTCTCTCGATGTCTTAACTGAAAATATTGCCCTAGCTTCTATCTCAGATTCCCCTCACAGATACAGCAAAGGTGTTGACCAGACAATGTTACTTACGCACAGATGAACTCATGCCAGAATACATGGAGATATCTTTCTAATGGCTCCATACGCTGGTGTACCAACTGAAACTCGCAAATCAAGTAGCCGTCAGAAGACTAAGGGTACATACCGCCCATGCTGTCCTTCCCTGGAGTCAGAATCGATGGCCTTGAAACGTTGCGGCACCTGTCTTCACTACAGACGGAGGAAAGCACGGAGAGTACACTCATTTGTGTCTAATTTCTTATAAGATTCGACATGTATGTGCGTAGAAGTGAGACCCCAATATTTCTCTCCTTCTTTGTTCCTCTCACCCCCCCCCCTCCTTTCTTTCCCTCTCTCTCTCTCTCTCTCTCTCTCTCCTCTCTCACTCTCTCCCCCTCTCTTTCTCTGAGCTTTTTTTTTTTAACCCGTCTCTGTGATATTTTATCAGCGAGACGATAAACATCAATATGTTTTACTATTTTCTAGTATCTTTAATGACAGGTGAGTAGTTCATTAATCGTACCCATATCAGCAAACATTTACATTTTTCACCAATTATGGAAATGACCGGACCCTGTAACTCAGAATTTAATCTACGGTGGGAAAGAAAAGGAAGGTCATATAAGTATGCTTTGAGGTTATCGGTTCTGGAATTAGACTACGGTTTTAATAACTTTAAATTTTTCACAACACTGTAGCAATAATAAGCACGAGCTGAACAAATCATAAATGTAAAGATACACTGTAAATCCATCTGACAGTAACTGATAACGTACCTGAAACTAATAACAATTGGAATTTCCGCGAATATGTTTGTCGTCATAATCGGTTTCGTAGCGGATAAGTGAACACTCTACAGAAAATATCCACAAAATAAATCGAATGCTACTATGATAATCTTACGTCAATTGCAGGTTTATCATTGTATTAAAGCGAATACATTAGGCAGAGTACATCATTCTTCAACTGCTACCATATGTACGTAATATGGAGCCTAGCACTGTAATAGAATCACAGTCACTGTAAGTAGGCTGTTTAGGTTTTTATGTTGGTAACGCTTGTAGCGCTCTGTATGAAAATGACTGACTGTGTTGTGTGCAGTCTGCGTCTGGTTGGCATTGTTGGAATATTCGCTTGTGTACTGTTGGGCTGTTGGATGTGAACAGCACGTAGCGTTGTGCAGTTGGAGGTGAGCCGCCAGCAGTGGTGGATGTGGGGAGAGAGATGCCAGAGTTTTGAGAGCGGACGATCTGGACATGTGTCCGACAGAAAAAGGAAATTTGTAAGACTGGATGTCATGGCGCTCGCTGTATTGCAGTAGTTCGAGTAACGAAGATTTTTGTGAGGTAAGTGATTCATGAAAGGTAAAGGTTACTGTTAGTCAGGGCCATTCTTTTTTAGGGATTATTGAAAGTCAGATTGCGTTGCGCTAAAATATTGTGTGTCTGTTTAGTGATGATCAGAATAAGTAAAGAGAAAACTGTCTGCGTACGTTGAGTTTTGCTCAGCTGTTTGTAAATTAAATAACGTGAGAGATATACAAGCTAAGCAATTCATAATTTTTCTAAGGGGACGTTTCATCACAAACTATTTTTTATTCCGGGTATCCGCAGACATGATGTTAGGAATAATTTCGCTAGCAGCTGGTAGCGGACCAGCTGTTAGCGGAATTCTTCCTCAACATCAGAACCACATTCATACGCGTGCAGAATTCACTATTATCATACATCAACGTAAGGTACAAAACAAGAAATGATATACATGTACAAAGTTAGTAATGATATTTGAAAAGCACTCGAGTACTGTCAATAACTGTGGTGGCTCTCTGATCTAAGGCTAAGTAATAATCATTTACGTGAAAATATATTAGTGTCTTGTTCAGATTCATTTTAGTGTCAGTATTTGGAATTTAATAAAGAAAGCAAGATTCTAATCACTTCAGTACTAAGTGATTACTTCGTCACACAAACTAAATTCGTTTGTAAATTTCCATGAATTATTGTTACACGTTATTGAATGAACACAGATCTGGCAGCTTGTTTCACTTCAGGACACTTCACACAAACGATACTGTTAACCATTTTCTGCTAATTTTAGCTGAGTGATCGTAATGAGTTCTCGGCAAAACCGACATCAGTTTTATATAGTTTTTTTATATAGTTTTTAAGAGAGTGAGCAAAGTGATCAGATTAAGGTATTCCTTTTTTTAAGACGTGTAGAAATAGACGCAAACGTATAAAAGTCAGTGACCGTAATCTACAACAACTGAAGTCCATTATAGGATAGTTTAATCACTTAAATACTTTAAACAATTCAATTTTCGCAAAGTGACAAAACTTAAACCGACATGAGTGGGCAAAGTGGCCACGTAGCCTTTGATAAAAGAAACTGTTTTAAAAAAGAATTAAATATATTTTATTGTGAAACATGATTCGAATTACACTTTTCACAAGTAAAAGTCAAACTGTGTTCGTCAATTCCTTTACAGAGTTCGCAACCCCAGAGGGAGCACAATTAGTTCTTAATCCACTGCTCTTCTGGACTCTGAACATTTTTCTTTGCAGTACATGCAATTTGCGTCTTCATTGTTATCAAAAAGACTTCTTCTGGGCGTGTGTTTCCTGCTCTTCGCAGTTTTCTTTTTATTGCCTTTCGTCTCTTCGGCTTCTTCCGTTTTTCCTTCTTTTTATTTTCTTTTTCTTCTATTATTTTATTTGCAGCTTCTATGTCACTCTTATAAGGACTTGCTGTTAATTATTGCCGCTTTTACGTTTTCCCCCTGCACAAAACAGCCAGCAGCCACCGCCGAGATGCCCACTTTCATATCATTAATGCTTTTACACAAAAGCTGTGTATCCTCTAATAGCATGATAGAACTTTCAGTGACTAAAGTGGGATTATTGAATCAAGATATGACACTTTCAACACAGTTTCAAGACGTAAGTGACATTCCCTCTCTATAATAAACTCACAAAGTGATCACTTATCTTACATCATGATAATTAAAATTCACAAAAATTATTATAACTCGTAGGAGGGTCACGGCAGGAAAGTTGTACTTTACTGTGGACTGGATCCTCCAGGGAGAATATGAGGCATTTCCCTCTCGATGCAGGCACCTCATAGTTCCTGGAGCCTCAGTGGCCACTTTGCGCACCGTGGTTACTTTGCCCCGCTATCCCCTATTTGACCACGTTTACAGTGTCGAACTTTCACATTTCAATCCACATTGAGCTGCACCACTAAGTCATTGAATGTTTTAGCACAGAATTACACTGTATTATTAATATATGGCGAGCCTTAACGCGTTTTCTCGCCACAGCTACCTACAACAAAGTCTTCTAACGTAGAGGGTGTAAAAAACTACGTATACGAATTTTAAGAGATTTTGACGCTAGTGACGTTCTGAGACGATGTTCGAAATGCCGTGTGCACGCTGCAATTAACTTAACCTTGTCCTCATGATCCATACGGGAGCAATGTGCCAGGAATTATAGCAAATATTCCTAGAGGCATCATTCAAAGCTGGTTCTTGAAACTTTGTAAGTAGTTTGCGTCTACCTTCAAGTGTCTACCAGGTCAGTTTCTTCGGCTTCTCTGCGATACTCTACCACGAGTCAAACCAGCCTGAGACCATTCGTGTTGTCCTCTTTATACATTCATTACACCTTGTTAGTCCTATCTGTCACTGGTCCCACACACTAGATCAATGTTCTAGGATAGGTCGCACCAGGAATTTTTATGCGATACCCTTTGTGGACTGATTGCAATTCCCTAGTATTCTACCAAGAAACCTGACGGAACCTCTGTGATCGCATCATTCATATCCCTACAAAGTGTTACACTCAGGAGTCTGTATAAGTTGATCGATTCCAACTGTGATTCGTTGATACTGTAGTTATAGGATACCATGTTTCTTTCGCTTTTCAAAGTGCACAATTTCAAATTTTTGGCCATTTAAAGCCAGCTCTTAACCTTCGTACCACTTGCAAATCTTATCGAGTTATGACTGAATATTTGTATAGCTTTTGTCAGTCGTTTCTTCATTACAGATAACTGCACTCTCTGTAAAAAGTCTGAGGTTACTATTAATATCCTCTCCAAGGACATCAATATGCAACATGAATAACAAGGTTCACTGTACACTTCCCTGGGCACACACGAAGTTACTTCTACATCTGTCGATGACTCTCCATCCAAGATAAAATGCAGCGTCTGCCTAACAAAAATTCATCAGTCCAATCACTAAATTTCCCTTTATACCCCGCATGATCGTACTTTTGACAGTAAGTGTACGTGTGGTAAAAAGTCAAATGCATTTCGGAATCGAGAAATACTGCATTTACCTAACTCCCATGGCCCATGGCTTTCAGGATGATATGTGAGAAAAGTGCTAGTAGGGTTTAACATGATGTATTATTTTGGAATCCATGCTAGTTGACATGAGGGATGTAATCCAGTATCTCATTACGTTTGAGCTTAGAATATGTTATAAGATTCTACAACAAGGACGTCATGGGTATTCAATGGTAATTTTGCTACTTCCCTTGTAGACAGCTTTGATCTGTTCTTTCTTTTAACTACTGGACACGGTTTTTGTTGGACGGACCTACGGTAGATTACAGTGAAAAGAGGAGCTAACTTAGCCGCAAATTCGGTGCAAAATCTGACAGAGATTCCATAATTACCTATAGCTGTGTTCAGTTTTAGCGGTTCTAGCTGTTTCTCAACAGCAGTGACTCTAGTATCCGTATCAGTCATCTTTGCAGTGGTGGGATTATTTAATTGAGACGATACCCCTGGATTTTTATTGGTAAATGAACATTTGAAAACGAAGTTCAGCGCTTCTGCTTTGCTTTGATACCATTATTTTCAGTCCTTGTGCCGTACATGAGTGTCTGACACTAATTTTCGTATCATTCTGCGTCTCCCTAGCTTAGTGCAGTGCTTTTTTTACACCTATTGTACAGTAGTTTCTGTTTCTTAAGAAGTTTTTCTACACTGAGTGCATACTATGGAGGGCTCCTTCCATCATGAACTGTTCTATTAGGTATATATCTATAAACTGCATGGTCAACTATTCTAAGCCTGATCTTTACTTGTGATTTTGGGACACAACCTCCGATAATGTTGTGCTACGGTAGTCGCTAAGGGTTTCATATATCGCCCTCAGGACAGTCAAATTTGTTCCATTCTGCATCTCCCTATCTATAGTCCTATGCTTTTCTTTTACTCCTGTTATGCAGTAGTTTCTGTTTCTTTAGAAGTTTCTTTACAGTGAGTGTATAGTATGGAGAATCCCTCGCATCATGAATTGTTCTATTCAGCACATGTTCATGGCCTGCATGACCAACTGTTCTTCTAAACCTAAGCCACAGTTCTTCTAAGATGTTCCTCTCCAAAGTTAAATGTTTCAAGTTCCTTTGTACGTTGGTAATCGTTGCTGCTACAACCACCTCATGGTAACTGATACCAGTTTCTATGTCAGCATCGTCAATGGGGTTAAGTCTGTTTGTTGTTATTAGATCCTATATATTCCCATCACGTGTGGGCTTCTGAACAATCTGTAGTAGGTAGTTCTCAGAGAACACATTTAGTAACTTTTCTAGAAAGTTCTGTTACGCCCACCATTTACGATACTGTAATCTTCTCCAGTGATGACAGTATGACTGAGGAACTATCTTACTAGTGAACTTAGATCTGGTGAAGAGTCTGGTGGTCCATAGAAGGATCCGATTCTAAGTTTATGCCCACCCTAGATACTGAGTTTATTGTCTGCTGAGACAAATGAGGAGACGAAGTTAATAACAAACTGAAGCGCAAGATTTTGAGTAATACAGAACATTTGACAGCTGATGAACCGAAGATCTTAGCACCTGTTTTGTTGTAGTATGCAGATTTATTCCGAGAACGTGCAAATTTACCTGTTACTCATTTAGTTCAGCATCGTATTCATACAGGGAATGCGGCTCAATCACACAGAAACCTTACCGAATACCATTTAGTGAAAGAGAGTTGGTAGAAGACATGGTTAAAGAACAGTCAGAAGCCGGAATTATAAAGCCAAGAGATCCTTCACATCCACTGTGGTGTTCGCCTGATGTAATTGTAAAGAAGAAATCAATTTCTGGAGAACCACGGTTCCGTTTTTGTGTTGATTACCGATCTTTGAATGCTGTGACCACAAACGACATTTACCCTTTACCAAATTCAGTGGAAACCTTGGATTACTTGGGCAGATGTCGAATTTTTTCAGTATGTGATTTAACAAGTGATTATCACCAGTTAACAGCGCATCCAGATCATCAAGCAAAAACTTCATTTGTAACAGCAACAGGAGTATACAAGTATCTTCGTATGTCGTTTGGACTTTGTAATGCTCCAGCTACATTTCAACGCCTGATGGATTCACTTTTACGAGGGCTCACCCCAACAGAAGCACTTGTTTACCTTGATGATGTAATAATTTTTGGTGAAAACATGAAGCAGCGTACTGAGAGACTACAAGCTGTTTCTGAGCGTATAAGAAGTGCAAACCTGTCTTTGTCAATAGATAAATGTTACTTTGCACGAAGTAAGGTTAACTACCTTGGTCATGTTATAACCGGTGAAAGTGTTCGACCTGATTCAAAATTAATTGAAGATGTAACGAATTTTCCTGAACCACAGAATTTGAAAGGACTACAATCATTCTTGGGATTGTCAAATTTCTGCAGACGATTTATAGCCGGTTATGCGAACATAACACGTCCAATGACACAGCTACTGAAGAAAGGAGCCAACTTTAATTGGTCAACAAAGTAAAAAAGGCAATGGAAGTACTTAAAACTGTTCTAACTACAGCCCCAGTGTTAGCCTATCCGGATTTCAGTAAACCTTTTATTCTTTCAACAGATGCCATAGGTGCAACCTTGACTCAAGAAGTTGATGGTTATGAACATCCAACCTCATTTGCTTCCACACAATTAAACAAAGCAGTATGTAATTACACTACTACTGAGAAGGAGCTTTGTACATTGGATTTTGGTATAACACATAACAGTTTTTTCATAACAGGAAGAGAATTTACAGTTATTACAGATCATGCCACACTTATATGATTATTGAGCTTAAAGGATCCAAGTTCCAGATTAATAAGATGCACATTAAGACTGAGTGAATACCAATTTAAGGTTATTCACCGACCTAGTAAATAACAAGTGAATGCTGATGCAATGAGTCGAAAAGTCAATGTTTGTGTTACAATAAGTGGAGAAGAAGAGTTAAAGGCAGCTCAAGAAGAAGATCCACAATGCAAATTATGGAAAAATGATCAATGTTTTGTCGAAATAGATGGTTTATTGTACAGAAGCACTAGAAAGCATGAAAGAGCAAATCATGAGGGAACAACACGATTCTTTATTATCAGGACACTGCGGTAAAAAAGCAACAAACATCAAAATAGCTCAAATGTTCTGGTGGCGGAGCCGCAAAGTTGACGTTTTCGAGTTTGTTTCACAATGTGATTCCTGTAATGTAGGAAAAAAGTAGAGCACCATTGCAGAAACTGCCAGAGACAAGTGAACCACTTGAAAGAGTAGAACTAGATGTCGTAGGACCGTTGCCTAAGACTAAAGATGGAAGCAAAGACATATTGACAATATTAGATCATTTCTCTAGATACCTTCTCATTATACCAATACCTGATCAGAGCGCTGAAGCTATAGCTAAAGTTTTTGTAAAAGAGTGGATTTTTAAGTTTGGATCACGATTAAGTATAGTTAGTGATCAAGGAACGAATTTTATGTGAATTACTCAAACAGACTTGTAAGCTCATGCAAATAACTCAGTTAAGAACTACACCAGCACACCATGAAGAAAATGGAAGAGTCGAGCGAGTCCACAGAATAATTATTAAAATGGCTAGCCATTATGTGAGCAGCAAACACGACAATTGGGATGTCTGTTTACCGTACTTGGTAAGTTGTTCCAATGTCAAAATGCACAGCTCAACTGGCCTATGTCCAAATAAGATCGTCTACGGAAGAAGAAAGCATTCACACTTGGACTTTGCACGATGGACTTCCGGAATCAGCGATGAACACGTAAAGGATCTAGAATGCAAGCTAAAGGAAGCATGGAGGGGAGTGAAACCGCGAAATCATCAATCCTTTCTTCAGCAAGCAAGACAACACGACCGCCAAGCAGCAGTGCCAGAGTATCGAGTTGGAGATCTTGCGTATCTGATCAATGTGGTGTTAAAGAAGAGTCAAGGCAAAAAGTTTAGGAAGCTTTGGAAAGGACCATATCCAATTTTGGAGGTGTTGTCGCCAATCACTCTTAAGCTCCAACTGCCCTTTGGTTCGATTGTCGTTCATGTCAATCGTATAAAGCCATTTCTGGGTAGACTTCCTGTAGTATCGCAAGACGACGAGGACCGACCGAGAGGCAGGCCTGCTGCTCTCAAACCCAGGAAGCGAGAACCGCGAGGTCGCAGTCCAGACTTCGAGGCCGAGGCATCGCCACGTTCCGAGCGACCCTGTTCCAGACATCCCTACAATATGCGTAAACGTGTGTAGTGTGTGAGAGTGCAATGTGTGTGTTTATTCCAGCCATGTGCTTATGTGAATGTGTTGTGAAAATTTGGTATTGAAGCTATTACACGAGTGCACAAGTGAAGCTAAGCCTTTTATTCCACAGGTTACCACAAGCAATTCATTTATTTTATGTTCATTGTTAACTCTAGTATTTAGAACTAATTAACCATGTTCATTTTTATTCTAATGTTTGCTATGATAGCGTATTCTACTAATGCTGTAGTAGTACTACCACAGAGTACAGGTTTTTTGTTTGAACCACGATCAGACATGGTAGTTTCAACGAGTAATGCAAAACTTGTACTCAAGTACAATGTGGGTGAAATCCAGCAACAGTTCAATTCTGTAAAGAAGCAAATTGATCTAATTCGTTCTGTTATGGGTAATTATAGAATGTTGGAAATGGGTACATCTTGGTATAATAACTGTATCACAGCCAAAATGCAGGTAGAGTCTACATTTGCTAATTATGAGCAAGAGATTTACTGTTTTTAAAGCTTTTTCCACACAAAACTTTAATTAGGCGTAAATGTGCCCGGTTTGATTTTGGAGGGAGTATCCTTCGTACTGTATTTGGTACTTTAACTAGTCGAGATCTACTAGAAGTTAAAGGCAAAATATTAGCTCTTGAACAACAGCCCAGTACAGATTCAACTAACCTCTCTAATGAAATTATCGTATTAAAGAAAATGCAAAGAACCACTACTAACCATACAGTTTTAATTGAACAGATTGTAAAGCAATTTATCTCACATTTCCACGTAATACGTAATGAAACCAACGCAAATATCCAAGAACTATTCCAAGGATTAAATGCTGTGAGTTGCCACTAAAAATTAATGTTAAAATATAATTAGTTATTCATCACCGAAATTTTAATCTTAAATTTGCGTATGTTTGCTTCCATAGTCATTGTAAAGGTTGTTACAGAGCCGAGAAGACGCGCCTGGAGATGTAGCAGTTTCTGTTTTATACACATAATTTGCTTTAGTTGCCGCTATCACGTGCTTCTGCGAAGAAGTGAATTGTACCTGTCTATTTTACTGTTTAGAATAGAGTATACTAACCTACTCCAATTTTTTTTAGTAAATGTTTTGTGAATTACCTTTGTGTGAGCCGACTTCGAAATATAATATAGAACAGTAGTAGTTTAACAGGAGAAATTAGATTCCGTCTAGGGACTTAGTGTTACCTTACTTGTCATACAGACAAAAAAAGTGATGATAATTTACAGGGACTGCACCTGTTGTGAACAGTTGCAGAAGAAACTTTATACTGTCGGTAAAACAGCTGGAAGCTGTGTTGGCCGTGGTCGACATGCTTCGAGTTCCTGCCCTTGGATGCAGCGGCGTTGGGGCACCTGAAACGAATGCTTTGGCACCTCTGTGATTCCTGATACCACTGCACCTTCCAATTCGCTCGTTCCGGGCAGTCGACACTTACCTGTCAGTTATTGGCGGAAAATGGTGGAGTCGCGAGCCTCTGGCAATAGTCGAAAGTAAGCACCGGCCGCACAGCTGTCCGTTTATACCTTAAAACCAGGTTTGAAGTATTTCGCGTTGCTGAAAGTAAATCTGAGCCAACAGGGATGCCTTACCTGTTGGGACAGTGGATGATCATCGTGAGAGCTCCGAACAATTGTAGATGGTGGAATTGCTTGTCAATGGGAGCTCCGATGCAATTATAGGCGGGTGATGGAGACAGGGAAATGGTGTGCAGGTCGCGAAGTAAAGCAAGTGTCCATTCTGTTTCCCTGCAAGGGCAGTCTCGTCCGAGATGAGGAGGCTCTGCCGGAAGCGACTGAGCGCCCTGAATGAATCTGGGTGCAAATCGTGACTCATGTGGGCAAAAACGATGCCTGCCGCCTGGGTTCAGACCTCGTCCTCGATTCCTACAGGCAGTTGGCTCATTTGGTGAAGACAGCTAGCCTGACTTACGGAACGGAAGCAGACCTATCGTTTTGTAACATTGTTCCCAGAATCGAACGCGGGTCTCTGGTTTGGAGCCGATGCTGTGACGATCTTGGATGCCGATTTCTCGATCTCCGCTATCGATTAGAGAAATGTAGGACCCCTCCTAATAGACCAGGCGTACACTACACGCAGGAAGCTACTACTAGGGTAACAAAATATGTGTGTCAGGCTCGTGTGTGTTTTTTAGGGGAGAGAAATGCCTCCATAGACCAAATGAGATGCATTCTGGTTCCAGACAGGGTAGCATTTATCATATCAGACTGGATAAAGAAAATGTAAACATAGTATTAGTTGAAACTGCAGAAGCATCTATGGAAAGTTCTAGGAACTAGTCTCGCTTAGAAACGGTAACAATACACGCATAGTGCTAAGGACGGAGAGGTGGTTGAAACCATACGTTAATAGCAATGAAATTCTAAACTCAGACTGGAATACATATCGCTACGATAGACGGAACGCTGATGCTGGATGCGTGTTTATATCAATAAAAAATACCTAATGAGATTAGTTCAGATTCTGAATATGAAATAATTTGGATGAAGATAAAGTGTTAAAGGTGAATCAAACATGGTCATCAGATGCCTTTATAGACCCCCTGCCTCAGCAGCAGTTTTGGTGGAACATTAGAGGGGAAATGTTTAGAATATTAGGCGTAAATTTGCTGTTCGTGTTATAATTTTGGATATTTCAACTTATCTGCTATAGACTAGGAGACTCAAATAATTAGGACTGGTAGTATGGACGGACAGGAATTCGTGTGAAATTGTTCTAAGTGTCTTTTCCGAAAAGCTGACCCATAAAGACATCTTAGATCCGCTGCTGACAAACAGACCAGAACTTTTCGATTCAGTTAGCGTAGAAGAGGGGATCAGTGATCATAAGGCCGCTACAGCATCACCGAATACGGCTGTAGGAATGCAAAGAAAGGTATAAAGACCATTCTGTTTAGCAAGAGAGACAAGAAACGGATATTAGATTACCTGACAGGTGAACATGAAAATTTCATCTCCAGCACTGAAAATGTTGGGTATCAATGGAAAAAGTTCAAGAGCATCGTACAGGGTGTCCCACTCGAGAGAGGCCCCACAAACAAACATTTTCTTAAATTAAACTTAAAGGATTTGCACAAAAATCAGGAAATGAAATGAAATGAACATGTCGTGCCTTGTTCACGCGGAAATGAAGGCGAAT
Source organism: Schistocerca cancellata (assembly GCF_023864275.1). Classification (NCBI taxonomy): domain Eukaryota; kingdom Metazoa; phylum Arthropoda; class Insecta; order Orthoptera; family Acrididae; genus Schistocerca; species Schistocerca cancellata. The sequence goes on from NC_064629.1 coordinate 471,001,977, forward strand.
CACGAAAGGTGCTGGAAGTGACCGCCCTCGACTTGTAAACATAATTGAACAGGAAGCTGCAGATTCTTGAATGTTGCTGCCAGAACTTTGGGTGTCTACCTGTATTTCACGGATGATGTTCTGTCGTAAGTTTGCCACGTTGTGTGGTTTGTTACTGTAGGCATTGCCTTTTACGCCATCCCAGAGGTAAAAGTCAGGTGGTATCAAATCAGGTGAGCTTGGGGGCCACAGTACTTTCGAAATCACTCTGCCAGGGAAAAATAATCCAACCTCAGCCATGGTCGCTCGAGACGCATGGCATGTGGCGCCGTCCTGTTGATACTAGCCAAGGCTAAGTTCTTCAGCGTCCAACTGGTTCACAAATTCCAGAAACATTTCGATGTAAACTGCACTTGTCACAGTGGACTCGAAAAAGTTGGTCCGATGATGCGATGCTGTGGTATTGCACAGAATGCGCCAATCTTTTGTGTATGCAGGGGTTACTCGACCAGTGCATGTGGATTTTCATTGCACTACAAACGTGTATTCTGAGAGTTTACATAGCCAGAGAGGTGGAAACACGGCTCATCACTGGACTCTGAGCAATAAATTGCCGAAACCAACGATAAATGTAATGCGTTTGTCTTTGTCATTGACATTCAGTTCCAAAACAACTATAAACCTGTATGGATAAATGCCAGCTTTCTTCGCAGCTCTGTGCCATGTTCTCCGTGTCAATCCACATTCCTGAGGTAAACGTCGCACAGACTTTCCAGGAGAGTCCAACAATCGTTGTTTCACATCAGTCACTTTTTCTTCCGATAATGGCGGCCGTCCCCTGCCGTGAAGATCCAGGATCCAGTGGCGGATTTACATATAGGCCCACTAGGCACGGGCCTAGGGGCGGGATCTTAAGGGGGGCGGTATTTTTTGCTCTGTACTCATTTCAACCTTTTATGTTTTAAAATAACTGCTCTTACAAACGACATAAATTTTTAATATTGTTAAACAACTTTCTAGTTTAAATAAGCCTTAAAAAGGAAATTCGACAGTTCAAGCTTGGAATTATACGTAGTTTACTTAGTGACTGAATGGAAATTTAACAATGGGTTTCTGTCTGGTATCACTTTCATGATTGTTCAAAATATTTTGAACTAAGCTGTCAGAACGGCAATCTACAATACAATGTTTGAAACGTGATTATTCCGAGAATGCTGTCGCCTTCTACTTAAGCCTACCATATTTTCCCCGTGAAAATACCGGGACCACTGAAAAGCTGTGATAAACTAATCAGCAGTTTCTTAAATACTGTAACTTGTGTGGGCCTCAGTACGTAAAACCCGTCTCTACTTAAATTTCTTGTAGAAATTAAGGGGAAGTATCAAGTCAACCCTCCATTACTGTAATTAATGTGAAAGCTCTGTGGCCGTCAATATCTGAGCTTTGATTTAATGACATCCGTTTAACAAAACATGTTGATACTGAGAATGTTTTACATTTTTAAACACGTGTTTATACGAAAAGAACATAAGCAGAAAGTCTAATAATGTGTAAAATACACTTCACAGCAGTTTAAAATTTTATTTATTTATTTACTTAGTTACTTTCTTTTGGCGAAAAAAGGAGAAGAAACCAGCTTTCGTTTGTCTCGTTTATTGTGCTGCAGCCTGCACGACATCAAAATTCCCACTCTGTGCAATCGAATAGTACGTGACATTGCACATTTTATATTAAACCTCTTAACTAAGCATTTTTTCTTCGAGGAAAGGTTATTTTTATATTATGTTGGAACAAAAGGTGCATTCGCATGTAGATATGACAGCGGTGTTCACACAAATGACAACACAGCACATCAAAATTTGTAGTCTGTCTTCTCTGACCACAGAAACCGCTAAAATGTTATAAGAATAAGTGGGATAAGAGTCGACCCAGCACACCTCACTGCAAGGAACTGCAAAAATGTTTTGCTTTTTAAATTAGAAAGACAGTGTCAAGAATATTCAGAACATATTTGCGTCCCAGCTAAAATTACGGCGACGCGGGAAACAAGCCAAAAAAGGGACTGTCCCATTTTCTTTACGAGATGAATTCCAACCGGCAGGTGTGCTTCTACTGTTCACTGCCAACAGAGAAACAGGCTGCAATGAAATTAACTTATTCTCCATTGTCGTTCTTTCATAGCACAGTTACGTCGAGCAATCCGCGTTGGTCAGTTCATCGTTCCCTGTTTAAAAGAAAAATCTTTGTGCCCGTGTGCCGTGTTTAAAGGAAAAAGCTTTGTGATCATGTGTGGTGTAGTGAAATTGGAACTGGATGCTGTCTTTGTTTCTTTCCTATTACAAACATTTTTCTTTTGTTTTAACTGTTGGTTGACAGTTTTGTAAGTGCCTTAACATGAATAACAGTGAAAAAAGCAAACGTGCAAAATTAAGTTGGGTGGCATTTCGGAAATTATCGAAGGAAAGGCGAAAACGAGAAGCCAATATTCTAAAAACGCTTGGCAGGGTAGATAAATTTTTCGCAAAAAATGTTGCTGGCTCGACTTCGAGTTCAAGTAGTACGAGGATATTTCCGGCACTGCAGCTGTTGTAAAAGAAGTAAATACAGACGAAACAAAAGTTAAAAAATGAAGAAAAGCAAATTGTTCCTGATTTCGAATTTCACGAAAAACTAAGTGTCGAGTCAGACATAACAAAAAGAAATAACCTCGTTAGTGATGATCCTGCAGAATGGTGTGTCAATGAATCAATCGACATTCTCTTACAACGGGACATTAATCAAAATTGTAACGGTGATTTTTCTAATTCAAGAAGATAAAACCAGATATTTGAAAAAAATGTATTTTACTGTAAACTTTTAAATGGCGAATCAACTTTGCGTGATTTTCTAGTATACTCCTGTAGCACCGGTGCTGTTTTTTGTACACCATGTAAATTGTTCTGAGGTAAGGCCGCGACTACTACTAATGGTATTACAGATTGGAAAAATGTTTCTAATATTTTATCTCAACATGAGAATTCACTTGAAGACAAAAATTCTGAGTTATCACTCTTAACAAGACAAAACTCACTTGGAACAATAGATAACCATTTAGAGTCATATGTTGAGACAGAAAAAATGTACCGACGCAGTGTGTTGAAAAGGGTGTTTGCAATAGTGAAGAAGATAACAAGTCGTGTACTTCCCCGACGTGGATACGTTGAAAGATTTCATTCATTACATAATGATCAATTTATGATGTCTCTTGAACTTATAGCCGAGTTTGATCCTTTTCTCGCAGAGCACATTGAACGATATGAAAATTCAGGGCAGAGACAGACAAGTTATCTTTCTTCAACAATCTGTGATGAAATAATGGAGCTTCTTTCTGAACGAATAAAAAGAACTATCATAAATGAAATAAAGCAAGCCAAATATTTCTCTATAATAGTAGATTCTACTGCGGACATTTCACATATTGATCAGTTATCTTTCATATTAAGATATGTGAATGAGAATGGTGAACCTGTTGAACGTTTCCTTCTGTTTTTACCAAACCCGGGATACAAGTCTGAAAACATAGCTGAGGCAGTACTAAAAGTCGTGTCTATAAATTCCACTGATATTACTGACTGTAGAGGCCAGTCATATGACAACGCAAGTAGTATGTCAGGAACCTGCACTCGTTTGCAGGCACGCATTAAATGACGAAATCCGAAAGCGGATTATGTGCCTTGTGCAGCACATTCTTTGAATTTAGTCAGCACTAGTGCTGCAAGCTGTTGTCGGGAAGCATGCTCATATTTCAGTTTAGTGCAAAATCTTTATAATTTTTTCTCTGCTTCTACACAGCGCTGGGATAAACTTCTTTCTTTCATGAAACCAGAAAGCAAAACGGTAAAAAATTTATCAAAAACACGTTGGTCAGCAAGAGAGGAGGCGTGTGTAAGTCTATATGAAAAGTGGAAGGGCGTTATCAATGGAGATTGTGACTGATATCGACTATTAATGCACCTAAAAAAGACCATGAAAACGCAAACTTCATGATGGTGAATAAGTTTTTCTGACCGGAAGGGAAAAATTTAGAGTCGAAAAATTTCTCCGAGTACTCGACAACTTGTACGCCGAATTAGTGAGGAGGAAGGAAAGCTATAGACACCATCACAGTTTTCAGTAACCTTAAGAACGGTTCACCTGACGATATTGCTGAACGTGCAGCAAAACTCCAAGCGACATATGACACAGATTTAGAGCCTTCCTTCCCTAGTGAATGTGTACTTTTTGCGGAACTTTTGAAATCTTCTGAGATTAGTTATATACCAGTCGAAATGAGTAAATATTTACGAAAAGAGAGGTTACAGTCCGTGTTTCCGAATGTTGACATTGCTCTTAGAATATTTCTGTGTATGGCACTTACAAATTGTTCAGTGGAACGCTCGTTTTCGGCTCTTAAAAGACTGAAATCGTACCTACGTTCTACATTGTCTGAGGAGAGATTGAAGCATTGTCCATTCTTCACATCGAAGCCGACCTCCTAACTGATAACCGTCTTAACTATGAAGATATGATCAACGAGTTTTTTGCCGTCAAAGACAGGCGCAAACTTTGCTGACTGGTGACTGTTTATTTATTCATATTAGTTTTAAAAATTTAAGATTATAATGTGATTTTTATTATAACTTAGAGCACATTCATTGGATTTACAAATTACGTATTGCCTGGTTATTTTATAATTGTCGAGGGCAGAACGCGGAACTAAACCTCGTTTACGTTCAGACTTGACCGAAGGTGCCTGACAGTACTAAACAATACCCGAACCACCCAGGCCGCTCGACGTTGTACAGTCAAGTCATACTGATACTGTAGTATATTATAATTGATGCATATTCTTGGCGTCTGCTGAAATGTGTAGTTATCGCTGAAATATACGTTATCGGAGAGTACGCTCAGATGAAAAAGTGTTCATAAATAACTTAATTCAGTTCTGTCGATAAATACGTAGAAGCTTTGCTAATACCGTTAGAAAGAGCTACGGCGAGAGCAATAGCTGCAGTACAAAAATGTTCAGTGCTTACATGGACTAAAGGTATTGTGTACACTTATTATGCAACATCTAGCTACACAGATCCTAATGCTTTACAAGTTAACTATTATATTATAAAACAGATTTGATTTTTCCACACTAGTCTGTAAAATTATGTAACAGAAAATCCAGTTCTGTTTTTATTTGTCTGTATTTAGTTATTAATTGGCGCACCGAAATCTCTATTTCATTTTCATTTGTTACGCTTTCCTACAGATTCAAGTATTAATATTGAACTTTTTTTTTATCTGCTACACATTCAAGTTATTAGATCGTAAAACGACAGTTTAGTTTTAATTTTGAACGCATATCTGTAAAAGTACGTCTTAATTTTTAATGTGTGACACGTTCGCTTCAACTTTTAGATCGTAACACAACTTTTTTATTTTCATTTTCAACGGTTTCGTGTAAACGAACATATTAAAAGTGAATGTATAACAAAAAGCCGTTGTCTCCTACACGTTCTGCTAAAGTTTTAGGCCCTAAAAGAAAAGTTACTTTCCTTGTGTTCGTTTCTGTCTTTTCACAGAAGAATGTGTTAACACAATGCAGTTTTAAGTTTGTCTTATCCGCTGCCGTACACCAAGTAATGATCAGGAACAATGTTACATTTTGATTGAGTGTGACTAGACAGCTAACGCGTCGTTCAGAACAACGAATAGCAGAGTACGGAAACAGCTCACAGCGCTCCCACCCAAAACGGCAATTGTGAAGTGATCGAGTAATAGTGATTATTTAAAACATGTTTTGTTTGGGGAGGGGGGGGGGGGGGGAGGCACATGTAATATGGTGTGCCTAGGGACGCAAAATTTTTTAATCTGCCACTACCAGCATCTTTACACTGCTCTACATCTTGCTCACTAACTTTTGTAAGCAGTCTTTAGACAGTATATGCTGGTCATCAAACCGTTCAACAAACATTCGCTGGCATGTCTTTACGGAACAGGTAATCCAATATTGTTTCACAAGAAACACTCGCTTTTCGGCAGAATAGCAATACATTGTCATTAAACACTAACACTGTGTTCCAGCCATAGCGACGCGGGGGAACAAACGATGTTGTAGAGTGAAGCGTTGCCACTTCAAACATCAAAAATTACACGGTGCAATTTCAGCGGAATTACTACACATGTTGTGGGGCCTCTTTCGAGTGGGACACCCTGGTTTTAAATAGATATATACCGAGAAACCTCCCCCCATGAACCATGGACCTTGCTGTTGGTAGGGAGGCTTGCGTGCCTCAGCGATACAGCTAGCCGTACCGTAGGTGCAACCACTACGGAGGGGTATCTGTTGAGAGCCCAGACAAACGTGTGGTTCCTGAAGAAGGGCAGCAGCCTTTTCAGTAGTTGCAAGGGCAACAGTCTGGATGATTGACTGATCTGGCCTTGTAACAATAACCAAAGCGGCCTTGCTGCGCTGGTACTGCGAACGGCTGAAAGCAAGGGGAAACTACGGCCGCAATTTTTCCCGAGGGCATGCAGCTTTACTGTATGGTTAAATCATGATGGCGTCCTCTTGGGTAAAATATTCCGGAGGTAAAATAGTCCCCCATTCGGATCTCCTTGCGGGGACTACTCTAGAGGATGTCGTTATCAGGAGAAAGAAAACTGGCGTTCTACGGATCGGAGCGTGGAATGTCAGATCCCTTAATCGGGCAGTTAGGTTAGAAAATTTATAAAGGGAAATGGATAGGTTAAATTTAGATATAGTGGGAATTAGTGAAGTTCGGTGGCAGGAGGAACAAGACTTTTGGTCAGGTGAATACAGGGTTATAAATACAAAATCAAATAGGGGTAATGCAGGAGTAGGTTTAATAATGAATAAAAAAATAGGATTGCGGGTAAGCTACTACAAACAGCATAGTGAACGCATTATTGTGGCCAAGATAGACACGAAGCCCACGCCTACTACAGTAGTACATGTTTATATGCCAACTAGCTCTGCAGATGATGAAGAAATTGATGAAATGTATGACGAGATAAAACAAATTATTCAGGTAGTGAAGGAAGACGAAAATTTAATAGTCATGGGTGACTGGAATTCGGTAGTAGGAAAAGGGAGAGAAGGAAACGTAGTAGGTGAATATGGATTGGGGCTAAGAAATGAAAGAGGAAGCCGCCTGGTAGAAGTTTTCACAGAGCACAACTTAATCATAACTAAAAGGTATCAGATAGATTATATAATAATAAGACAGAGATTTAGGAACCAGGTTTTAAATTGTAAGACATTTCCAGGGGCAGATGTGGACTCTGACCACAATCTATTGGTTATGACCTGTAGATTAAAACTGAACAAACTGTAACAATGTGGGAATTTAAGGAGATGGGACCTGGATAAACTGAAAGAACCAGAGGTTGTACAGAGTTTCAGGGACAGCATAAGGGAACAATTGACAGGAATGGGGGAAAGAAATACAGTAGAAGAAGAATGCGTAGCTTTGAGGGATGAAGTAGTGAAGGCAGCAGAGGATCAAGTAGATAAAAAGACGAGGGCTAGTAGAAATACTTGAGTAACAGAAGAAATACTGAATTTAATTGATGAAAGGAGAAAATATAAAAATGCAGTAAATGAAGCTGGCAAAAAGGAATACAAACGTCTCAAAAATGAGACCGACAGGAAGTGCAAAATGGCTAAGCAGGGATGCCTACAGGAAAATGAAAGAGACCTTTGGAGATAAGAGAATCACTTGTATGAACATCAAGAGCTCAGATGGAAACCCAGTTCTAAGCAAAGAAGGGAAAGCAGAAAGGTGGAAGGAATATATAGAGGGTCTATACAAGGGCGATGTACTTGAGGAAAATATTATGAAAATGGAAGAGGATGTAGATGAAGATAAAATGGGAGATACAACACTGCGTGAAGAGTTTGACAGAGCACTGAAAGACCTGAGTCGAAACAAGGCCCCCGAAGTAGACAACATTCCATTGGAACTACTGACTGCCTTGGGAGAGCCTGTCCTGACAAAACTCTACCATCTGGTGAGCAAGATGTATGAGACAGGCGAAATACCCTCAGACTTCAAGAAGAATATAATAATTCCAATCCCAAAGAAAGCAGGTGTCGACAGATGTGAAAAATCCGAACTATCAGTTTAATAAGCCACAGCTGCAAAATACTAACACGAATTCTTTACAGACGAATGGAAAAAACTAGTAGAAGCCGACCTCGGGGAAGATCAGTTTGGATTCCGTAGAAATACTGGAACACGTGAGGCAATACTGACCTTACAACTTCTCTTAGAAGAAAGATTAATGAAAGGCAAACCTACGTTTCTAGCATTTGTAGACTTAGAGAAAGCTTTTGACAATGTTGACTGGAATACTCTCTTTCAAATTCTAAAGGTGGCAGGGGTCAAACACAGGGAGCGAAAGGCTATTTACAATTGGTACAGAAAACAAGATGGCAGTTATAAGAGTCGAGGGACATGAAAGGGAAGCAGTTGTTGGGAAGGGAGTAAGATAGGGTTGGAGCCTCTCCCCGATGTTATTCAATCTGTATATTGAGCAAGCAGTAAAGGAAACAAAAGAAAAATTCGGAGTAGGTATTAAAATCCATGGAGAAGAAATAAAAACTTTGAGGTTCGCCGATGACATTGTAATTCTGTCAGAGACAGCAAAGGACTTGGGAGAGCAGTTGAATGGAATGGATAGCGTCTTGAAAGGAGGATATAACATGAACATTAACAAAAGCAAAACGAGGATAATGGAATGTAGTCGAATTAAGTCGGGTGGTGCTGAGGGAATTAGATTAGGAAATGAAACACTTAAAGTAGTAAAGGAGTTTTGCTATTTGGGGAGCAAAATAACTGATGATGGTCGAAGTAGAGAGGATATAAAATGTAGACTGGCAATGGCATGGAAAGCGTTTGTGAAGAAGAGAAATTTGTTAACATCGAGTATAGATTTAAGTGTCAGGAAGTCATTTCTGAAAGTATTTGTATGGAGTGTAGCCATGTATTGAAGTGAAACATGGACGATAAATAGTTTGGACAAGAAGAGAATAGAAGCTTTCGAAATGTGGTGCTACAGAAGAATGCTGAAGATTAGATGGGTAGATCACATAACTAATGAGGAAGTATTGAATATGATTGGGGAGAAGAGAAGTTTGTGACACAACTTCACTAGAAGAAGGGATCGGTTGGTAGAACATGTTCTGAGGCATCAAGGGATCACCAATTTAGTATTGGAGGGCAGCGTGGAGGGTACAAATCGTAGAGGGAGACCAAGAGATGAATACACTAAGCAGATTCAGAAGGATGTAGGTTGCAGTAGGTACTGGGAGATGAAGAAGCTTGCACAGGATGGAGTTGCATGGAGAGCTGCATCAAACCAGTCTCAGGACTGACGATCACAACAACAACAACAACATATCGAGAAAAGTAGTGAATGATGGAAAAGACTCATTGTAGTTCGACAGCCGTGTTATAAAGCTTCTACGAAATTAAAGAGAGTTTCACTGCAAATTTAAAAGCAGAAAAAGCCTCGCAGAGGACCAAAAACTAAACGGAGTCAAAATTACAGTAAGGTGGCCTATGCGTGAAGCGTTCAACGAATTCGAAAGCAAAATTGCATCTGCCGACTTGACAGGTAATCAAAGGACGTTTTGGTCGTACGTTAAATCAGTAAACGTATCGAAGACTGTAACGGCGTAAAGTCAAGCGCCGGCACGCTAGTCGGGAACGAGAGAGCAGAGAGGTCTGTGAAGAAGACGTCAGCCAATTGCACGCTGACCAACACCTCTCCAGGAAGACAACGCGACAGCAGCGGCCTCTATGCGAAGAGGATATAAGCGCCGAGCCCGACTGGTTAAGACTAGCTTCAAGACTTGCGACCCGAACAGAAGTGTCAGGTCTGTTACTTCGCTTGTATTGTGATTGTTTATACGGAAGAACCTCGCTTATTTTGCATCTCGCCATTTGCTTGCGACCCATCTGTGTAATATTCAAAGTTAAGTATTGTCATTTCCTTTTTTTTGTAATAAAACACATTAATACGATTTATCTGAATTGTTTGTCTAGCGATCCGAGAAAGCAGGTTTCCTAGACATCCCACAATTGACGACTAGGCAGGATTCACCAAAGACACCTTTGCAGACACTCTGTGACCAAAATGGCAATGGTACAGAAGATGACACAGAAGAAGTCAAAATTCTAAACGTCTTTTTCCAAAACTGTTTGTATACAAAGAAGTCGCAAAACTAGAAAACTGTAGCGAAACGTACAAAGACCTGCAGAGGATCGACGCTCTGTGAATGGAGTGGAACTGACGCTTAAAACAAACAAGTATAACGTATTTCTTATACGCAGACATAAAGACAAGTTATTGTATGATTACACGATTTCGGAACAATTACTGGAAGCAGTTATTTCAATAATAAATCTAGGATGCATACAGACTGATTTGAAGTGGAATGACCACATAAAATTAATCACGGGTAAGGTATTTTCCAAACTGAGAATCACTGAAAGAATCATCAGGAAATGTAGTTCATCAACAAAAGAGGTAGCTTACCAAATATTCGTTCGAACAGTGGTTGAATATTCCTCGGCAGTGTGGGATTTGTACCATATAGGAATGACAGAGGGAACAGAAGATCCAAAGAAGAGCAACATACTTCGTTACAGGTCCCTTTTGTAAGCACGAATGTGTTCCATAGATGCTCAATCAACCCCAGTGGCAGACGCTGCGAGAGATGCGCTCATCATCACGGTGTGGTTTACTGTTACAGTACCGAGAACATGCGTTCTTGGAAGAGTCAACCAATATATTTTGCGTCCTCCTGCGTATATCTCGCAAAAAGACCATGGAGATAAAATCAGAGAGATTTGAGCCAACTCGAAAGTTTATCTGCAATCATTCTTCCCGCAAATCATTCGCGATTGAAACAGGGAAAGTGGGAAGTGACACTGGTACAAAAATCATCCTCCGCCACACAGCTTGAGGTGGCTTGCGGAGCTCAAAAAAATGTTCAAATGTCTGTGAAATCTTATGGGTCTTAACTGCTAAGGTCATCAGTCCTTAAGCCTACACACTACTTAACCTAAATTATCCTAAGGACAAACACACACACCCATGCCCGAGGGAGGACTCGAACCTCTGCTGGGGCCAGCTGCACAGTCAATGACTGCAGCGCCTGAGACCGCTCGGCTAATCCCGCGCGGCTTGCTTGCGGAGTATAGATGTAGATGTAGCTGTAGATGTACGCTCCCTAGGCGGATGAGATATGACTATAGAGTGATATTTCTCAATTAAAGGGGTATCTCCTGTTCAAAAAGTTGGTGACTAGACACAGTTAAAAGAAATCTACTAATATCAATCATAGGTCTTAATTTGAGGAATAAATTTTTGGGGATGTATGTCTGGAGCACAACATTGTTTGTTCTGTAGGTTGTGGGTAGAGCTGAAAAACTACTGTAGCATACCATAAACTATAACAAGTAAACGTAGACTACGCTAGTTTTTGTAGTAGCTTTGGTCAGATAAGATTGTAACTGCGTAACTGTTACGTTAGGTGTGTTGCATATCTGTCAGGCGTTACCTTATTTCGATCGCTTTGTTTGCACATGCGATCAGTGTCTTACTAGATTGCCCTAGAAACTGGAAGCAATGAAATGTCTAGAAACTAATTGAGGATATACAAAGGGCCACATAACACAGGAACATTTTTGTTCTACATCACTATCCCTCCGTGTGTTACTTAAAAATGAACAGTATTTATAGCTCAGTTGAAATTGTGAATATTTAATTCAGCTTTTATTCGAAAATTGTTGATTAGTGAAGTACAACAGAGAGATGTTGTAGTAAAAATTTAAAAAAAAAAATACGAATCTATCATACAGCGCTAGAAAACGCAATTTCCTTGACAGAAAACGATAAAATTTTAAAAAATCCGCGAAACAAAAACGTATCACACATCGCTTTAATACTTCGTTGAGCTTATAAAAAAACATCTTTCTATTATTCATAAACAACTTTCGTACTTATTAATAACAACAGGAAACTCTTGCCTTCGATCATGATGAGGAACATTCTATTGAGCACAAAAAGAATAATAATATAGATATTTTATGTTTGTGCACGTAAACTGTGCATAACAGTATTTGCTTTGGTTACATGAAAGCACAGAAGTTAGGCGATCATATAGTTTGTATTCCTTATAAAATGCAATTTATATTTTGTATTGATATAGAATACAAAACAGACTAACGCTGAACGATGCGTCATTATAATTATGTGCAAAACAAACAAAAAGCAAAGAGAAGTCGTCGGCTCCCAGTTTCTCTCTCACACATTAATTTCTGTTTCTTTCCTTACCAATGCTACCGATAAATCCGACCACTTTCTACGTCATTTATGCATTGTACCAAAACGACTGAACCGTAGTTTTGGTAGAGCGCCACTGTAACAGTGGGAAAATCAGAAAAGAAGGGAATCAAAGGGTTTGAGCTGTCATGAAACACAAGAATGACGAAAATCAAATGGACTGATAACAGGTGGAAAGGACGTTCTTCGCGCAATCAGTGAGGAAAGGAGCATGTGGAAAACACTGGCTAGGCGATAAGATATAATGATATAATATGCGTTATCACATCAGGAAACAATTTCCATAGTTCAAGAAAGAGCCACAGAGGAAGAAAAGGTGTAAGAGAACACAAGAATGTATCCAGCCTATGATTGGGGGTGATGGATGTCAGTGCTTCTCTGAGTTGAAGAAGCTGACGCAGGGGAGGAAGTCTTGGTGGTCCACAGACGAAAGAGTGATGACCCACAAAAATAACTGGCATTGATAAGTTAAAGATTATGGCCAAGATAGCGACTTGTGGTAAATCGAAACCTGTGGTTGTAGGAGCCCTCCTTCTCGTGCAAGCTGAAATTGGCAGTAAAAATTCTCCAGGGTCACAGGGTGTATACGACCCGGGACAACCCAGAGATCCGGGAAAAACCCGGGAATTTTTTCATCGGGGAGAAAACCGGGGAAAAACCGGGAATTTTTTAGAGTTCCGGGAATTTTTCAATGTCTCTTAAATTTTTGTAAATTTGACTGATTAGAACCGATACTCTAACAAAGGATATTACTGTATCCCACTACTGCAGAATAATACTTCAACAATGAAACGTAAACGAGAGAAAAAAAAAACGAATATAACTTAAATCGCAAAGGAAATGCGCCATATACAACAACGACACACAGTGCTCATGCAAACGTCTGCCAACAGCAAAATGTGTCAAAGGCTTTAGGAAGACTATGCAGTGCTTCATAACAACAAATTGCCTCCGATGAGCCGGCCGGTGTGGCCTTGCGGTTTTAGGCGCTGCAGTCTGGAACCGCGAGACCGCTACGGTCGCAGGTTCGAATCCTGCCTCGAGCATGGATGTGTGTGCTGTCCTTAGGTTAGTTAGGTTTAGCTAGTTCTAAGTTCTAGGGACTAATGACCTCAGAAGTTGAGTTCCGTAGTGCTCAGAGCCATTTGAACCATCTGAACCAGCCTCCGATGAGTGTGAGGTCACAACTGTTTACATTAGATTCGGTTTAGCAGTTACGAGCGGGGTCTTGCGCATGCGCAGTTGAGTCGGGTTTGAGTAGTAGATTCTCCCACTTCTGGCTACAGGAGTGTGGCTGTTGGCTGTGCAAGCAGTCGCAGCAAGCAGCTAGATGTTACCGGGGAAAGGGGGCGCCAAATTCTTATTCTTGAGAAAAAAAAACTTGCTTCACAAAGCGCCTAGCATGCAGCGCACTTTGGTCTGTCGATTATTCATATGATTTTGAAACGCATCCCTGTTGGTTTTTGAACATTCTTGAACACATTTTATTTCTGAATGGATCATAAGTCGATTTTTGAATGCGTGCATAGTGTACGTGATGTCTCTGTCAGGAGAATCCTCGTCGCATCTAGAAATAAACTTTCCGCCGACAAAAGGGGACGGGGCTATACGAGTTGAGCGGAGTAAAGCCTAAAGGACGAATGCCAATCGCTGTCTGATTATGTGGTTGATTGGGTTTGCGAATGATCAGCGTTGCTATAATTAATAGCGAAATCCATAGATTCAGACTAGCAGAATGAAAATAAACGACTAATAGCAATAACAGGTGAGAAAGATTACGTATTATCTTCTCGGAGTATCCAAGAAAATGAAATTTTGACAGAAAAGTTTTGGCCAGATCGCTGCACTAGTAAGGAGCAGTTGTACAGTCCCCTGCTAGCATCTTCTTAAATTCTATTCTGGAAGTAAAGCGGAAAACGTGTTGTTCGAACATGTAACAACGCCTAACCGGAGAATAATCGCGAGATAACTGAAACTGTGATTCTGGCATTGTTAGTGAAGTTAATCGCCGAACAAATTTTGACAATGGCAGGAATGGCTGCAGAATTGGTGATGACAAGATGTTAGAACGAAGAAGGAGGAGAAACAGGGACGTCACACAAATTATGGAAGACTAAGACGAATCCAAATTTATATAAATATTTCGTAATACTACTTTTCGCTCTCATGCTTGAGAAACTGGTGAGTATGAATTAAATGTGAAACTATTTCCTGACATAAAGCTTTTTGCTTGTAGTAGGCCTAATAGACATTTGATATTGGTACTTCGTGAATTATATTCTGTCGTGTTATAAAAATGACTGTTTGTATCAAAACAGTCTCATTTATTTGGTGTGTGTTACAAAATTGCTGCAATATTAGAAAGGCCTATTTTGTTTTACCTAGCAGACAGTGACAAAATAGACGTAAAGAGATCGAGAAACCACACCAATCTTCGGTATTTTATTTGTATAACAGCTTTTTCAGTATTAGATAACGACATTTTGATTTTTCATGTAGCAAAACGTTTGACGAACTTTGATGAGGTAATAGATTCTTTCGCAGAAAGGAAAGCACGCCATGTAAAGCTGTAGCAAAATTAGAGAGAAAAAATGCTAGGATCTAAGGATTGAAGAAATGTGTACTTTCTTGCTTGTCTCTTGTCTTTATTTTATGTATCCTATATTTAATTTTATGTCACACAAAACAGCAAGTTATTAGCTAACAGGCAAAAAAGAGTGCAAATTTTCTGAAGAGTTCTTGTTCTTCCGATTACAAATAATCCCATCCGCTATGAATTGCGAGTTTTTTTTTTTTTTAAGAAAAAGAGGGGCAGGCTGTCAAACCGGCCGACTGGGAGCAGGAGAGGCACCACAGGACATTTCAGTTTCCACTGTCCTGAATATAGTTTGATGGCATCCATTACAAAATATACAAATTTCAATTCCACAGAGCGAAATACAATGACGTGCGGTAGAAGAATGCTGTATGAAGAGGCGTGGCACTGCACTTTGGCACAAAAAATGGTTCAAATGCCTCTGAGCACTATGGGACTTAACTTCTGAGGTCATCAGTCCCCTAGAACTTAGAACTACTTAAACCTAACTAATCTAAGGACATCACACACATCCATGCCCGAGGCAGGATTCGAACCTGCGACCGTAGCGGTCGCGCGGTTCCAGACTGTAGCGCCTAGAACCGCTCGGCCACTCCGGCCGGCAACACTTTGGCACACTTAAGACCAAATAACATGTCTTAGATTTCCTCGAACACATATATTTTATGTTTCAGACTTTTCAGAACGATGTGCGCTACAAGATGAACATATTTTTGATAATTCGATTTTTTTCAGTATTGACCCGGTTAACAAATATCGTAGATCCGGGGCTGATCCGCAAAGCAGTCTGAATTATAGCGGGTAGTCTCCACGTGACCCGTGTTTACATTTAATGATTTTGCTGTTTACCCTCGCGTCAAATGGAAACCAAATGGATACATGCGACCTAGAGCTATCAAGTGAACTAAAATACATTCACATAATTACTGAAAGCTAACATATGATTTTAGTTCCAGATTTTATTTTATTTCCACCTTTCTGACAGTCAAGCATTAATCGCCTTGCAGAACAATTAAGTTATTTTTGTCTGTTTGCTGAAGAAATTTGACTTTTATTAACTTATTCCACAGTACTGGCTAGTTTCAACTCTTCGCTGCATTTCTTCTGGCACTTATGGCATTATGCCGTAATAAAGAACCAAACATGATATAATACAGTACTGTTGCTCCAAGAAAATTTGCATCCCGAAAACCACACTGAAAAGCTTAATGTCAAGTCGAGGTCTACTTCATTGGGAATCTGGACATACGAATGTGCGCTTTAAATGTGCACGTTTTAGTATGGTTCACGAAATTCCGATGCTCTTGGAGTATACTCTGATGTCTTGTTCTTTTTACGACATAATGTATGATCTTTCAATGTTGTACACGTACGTACATATGGGATTCCTACGTCATGGTAGCTGCGCAAGCGCGGCGTCGCCTGTTATCTGCGCTCTCTGGTAACTGCTGAAACGAACCTATTTCTAACAGGTCGCAGGAAAATATTGCGAATGGTGGTTTGAAAAGCGTTACATTCTAAGTAAATATCCTTTTTCGTAAGTTGAACTACGTGCGAGAATGTACCATGAATTTCTTAAATCACAGAGCGTTTGACTCTCACTGAAAAATCGACTCTTTGATGACGAGCCATTTAGAAGAATTTCGAACCCTGAAGATCAGACATTTGTGTCATTATTAACAATTTTTCTGGCGCATTTGTGTGATGTATCTTAAAGTGTAACACGCGCAAAAAATATCAACATTATATGCGAAAGCTTAGCTTCTCTTGCAGCTTATTAACCTTAGAGACCAATATTATATGTGAAAGCTTTGCTTTTCTTGTAGCAACACTATGTATATTAATTTAAACTATTAACTTTCCCTGTTTCTGTGTTCGTGCTACTTAACAGTGATGTTGCTATTGACTGACTACATCACGTGTCCTATGCTCTGAATATCCACTGTCATCGGCTGGCGAGATCACGTGACATGAGCTATGACTGGGTTACAAAAGCTCATCGCAATCTCGATTTCAATGATTCAGAAAGCAACATGCGGCGTTAAATGAAATTCCAAAGTATACTTTCGTAATACGAAAATACGCAGCTTACATGTTGCTGCACATCAAAGGTATTTCCAAAACGTGTCTTTTTCCCTGAGTTTCGTTTTCTAAAGTGCCGGGAAAGTCTGCGCCCATGTGTAAAACCATAACCATTCAAAGGATTGATAAGTTTTGCAGTTCCGGGGGAAAATACACTGTGACATAACACAAAAAAGTGTGTTTTCACCCGGGAGAAAGTGTATTTTTAACCGGGAAATCCGGGAAAAACCCGGGAATTTTTTTTTCCTTGTCCGCGTATACACCCTGGGGTCAGAAAACCCTACATCACAGATTGGTCCCCTTATAACTTGCTGAAAAAGACCTATTTCGACCATTCACAATAGGCTACTTCTGTTAAAAAAATGTTTTTGTCGGGATACGAGTCTTTAACTATGACTCGTGGAGAATGGACACCCTCACTTTTTAGCTGGACTTCGAGGATGAAAATCGCGCTTACATGATCAGTATAGTGAGCCGCATTGGTGTCACGGTCTCGACAGGAAGTTCTCACTTAGGTTCTCACTTTAGAACTTGGCTTCAGCTAGAGGATAGTTGAGACAGTATCCCACCCGAACAGGTGGAGCATTTTTACACTCTATCCTCTGCTGCTTTACGTTCGTTTTTGCGTCCAACAACGCCGTCCAAAATTTCTTTCAACAAGAGGTTCTAAAATAATTGCCGGCCGGTGTGGCCGAGCGGTTCTAGGTTCTACAGTCTGGAACCGCGCGACCGCTACGATCGCAGGTTCGAATCCTGCCTCGGGCATGGATGTGTGTGATGTCCTTAGTTTAATTAGGTTTAAGCAGTTCTAAGTTCTAGGGGACTGATGACCTTAGATGTTAAGTCCCATAGTGCTCAGAGCCATTTCTAAAATAGTTGCAGCATGCAATCGTGCGTTGCACTTACGAGAAGCTACAGATGAACAGGAATAGAACGAGGTAAAACATAGATCAAGATGTTGATGAAGCAGCTATCCAGACACTCACCATAGGGAAACCACAGAAAACCTACACCGTGATAGCCAGATAGATGTATTACTGAAGACGTAACAAAACTGACTGTTGTTGCCTAATGTACACGCCGACAAAGCGACCAAGAAAAGAAGGTTGCGCATTTCACATTATGACATTTCGGTAAATTACTGGCCTGATGATTTCTTCTGCTGTGTTCTCTTGCCCGAGGAAACTTAGAGACTTACTCGCAATCATTTAGATATACAGGGCTGTGCTCCAGACAAGAAAACGCTGCCTTACACGGTCTCTGACACAGCTAATGTTATCTTGGCTCCTTTATTTATATGATGTTTATCAGCGAAGTGGAGTGAGAACAAGGCCGCAGGGCGGGAAGTTACTTGTCTTCTCACGGGAAGACCAGAAGAAAGTGTTTCAGCTTACGTGACCAACCAAAACACTTTCCACACCGAGTTCACCCGGCTTACTCATAAGTACATCCGGGTATTTTCACAAAATGTACTCTGACGCATTAAAAATCTGCTTAAGTGTGTGAAAGTAAGGCTGATACAAACTTAACTATATTTCGCAGAATTTTAATGTTTTATCTGGCATAATTTTGGAAACTACGAATCAAAAATGCAATACTTTTCTTAGCTTTTCGTTAATTAATTTCTCTGGATCGTATGCTGATGTTCGGGGTTGTTTCACTTATCTGAAGACTGCACGCACGGAGTTTGTTTAGCGACCACCGGAGCCGCGCTGGCAGGTGTGTCCCGCGTTTCCATGATAATGCAGCACTACGTGCCTTTTCGGCCAGTGTCATTCGAACAGTGAATCAAACACCACAAGTATAACAGTGAAGTCTGCGAACTTAACTATCACAAGACCGAATTATTCCATTCCACAACGAGTGTTCGTATGTGCGTACATAGTGCGCTAATATTATCCGGAGATAGTTTAAACAGTTGTTTCCAGCTGTTAGAATTCCGAATCGTGATGCGATTCACAAATTAGTGAATAAATTTCGTGAAACGGGAAGTGTTGCTAACAAGAATCGTAAACGACGATGAACGGTGCTCACAGACGCTCATCCCGATGACATTGCATACCGCCTGGAAAATTCCCCTGGAAAGTCTTTCACAGCAAACACAAATTTCTGCCATCTCTGTACAAAGAGCTGCTAAGTTATTTTGGCTGAGGACCTATAAAGTAACAGTAGTGCAAGAACTTAAACCTGGTGATATTGCGCACAGGGTTTGGTTTTGCAAATAGGTTTTGACTTTAAATAGGTTTCAAGATGAGTGGACACATTTACATGGGTATGTTAATTCCCGAAACTGTCGACACTAGAGCTCCGATACACTTATTATGCTTCATAAGCAACCCCTCAGCGATCAGAAAATAGGAGTGTGTGGGCTGTTAATGGTGACAGAAAAATAGGGTCAATTTTTAATGACTCAATTAACAGCGGAAGATAGGTGCAAAAGCCGGCCGGAATGGCCGTGCGGTTCTAGGCGCTACAGTCTGGAGCCGAGCAACCGCTACGGTCGCACGTTCGAATCCTGCCTCGGATATTGATGTGTGTGATGTCCTTAGGTTAGTTAGGTTTAATTACTTCTACGTTCTAGGCGACTGATGACCTCAGAAGTTAAGTCGCATAGTGCTCAGACCCATTTGAACCATTTGAACCAGATAGGTGCAAAACATTATGCAACTGTTTCTAGTGAACTAAGTGAAAGATAACGAAGCTTCGCACTTTTACAACAGGATCCGTAAGGACTCATACCGCCAATGCTTCTCTGCCTACAATTTACAATGTGTTCCATGACAATCATTAGCAACAATATCTGGTCCATTCGAACTCCTGATTTAATCCCGTCCGATTTATACACTCCTGGAAACTGAAATAAGAACATCGTGAATTCATTGTCCCAGGGAGGGGAAACTTTATTGACACATTCCTGGGGTCAGATACATCACATGATCACACTGACAGAACCACAGGCACATAGACACAGGCAACAGAGCATGCACAATGTCGGCACTAGTACAGTGTATATCCACCTTTCGCAGCAATGCAGGCTGCTATTCTCCCATGGAGACGATCGTAGAGATGCTGGATGTAGTCCTGTGGAACGGCTTGCCATGCCATTTCCACCTGGCGCCTCAGTTGGACCAGCGTTCGTGCTGGACGTGCAGACCGCGTGAGACGACGCTTCATCCAGTCCCAAACATGCTCAATGGGGGACAGATCCGGAGATCTTGCTGGCCAGGGTAGTTGACTTACACCTTCTAGAGCACGTTGGGTGGCACGGGATACATGCGGACGTGCATTGTCCTGTTGGAACAGCAAGTTCCCTTGCCGGTCTAGGAATGGTAGAACGATGGGTTCGATGACGGTTTGGATGTACCGTGCACTATTCAGTGCCCCCTCGACGATCACCAGTGGTGTACGGCCAGTGTAGGAGATCGCTCCCCACACCATGATGCCGGGTGTTGGCCCTGTGTGCCTCGGTCGTATGCAGTCCTGATTGTGGCGCTCACCTGCACGGCGCCAAACACGCATACGACCATCATTGGCACCAAGGCAGAAGCGACTCTCATCGCTGAAGACGACACGTCTCCATTCGTCCCTCCATTCACGCCTGTCGCGACACCACTGGAGGCGGGCTGCACGATGTTGGGGCGTGAGCGGAAGACGGCCTAACGGTGTGCGGGACCGTAGCCCAGCTTCATGGAGACGGTTGCGAATGGTCCTCGCCGATACCCCAGGAGCAACAGTGTCCCTAATTTTCTGGGAAGTGGCGGTGCGGTCCCCTACGGCACTGCGTAGGATCCTACGGTCTTGGCGTGCATCCGTGCGTCGCTGCGGTCCGGTCCCAGGTCGACGGGCACGTGCACCTTCCGCCGACCACTGGCGACAACATCGATGTACTGTGGAGACCTCACGCCCCATGTGTTGAGCAATTCGGCGGTACGTCCACCCGGCCTCCCGCATGCCCACTATACGCCCTCGCTCAAAGTCCGTCAACTGCACATACGGTTCACGTCCATGCTGTCGCGGCATGCTACCAGTGTTAACGACTGCGATGGAGCTCCGTATGCCACGGCAAACTGGCTGACACTGACGGCGGCGGTGCACAAATGCTGCGCAGCTAGCGCCATTCGACGACCAACACCGCGGTTCCTGGTGTGTCCGCTGTGCCGTGCGTGTGATCATTGCTTGTACAGCCCTCTCGCAGTGTCCGGAGCAAGTATGGTGGGTCTGACACACCGGTGTCAATGTGTTCTTTTTTCCATTTCCAGGAGTGTATTTGTGGGGAGCCAAAAAGGATAAAGTGTACATGACAAATCCGCACACGTTACAGGAACCCAATGCAGTTTCTCAATAATTACATCGTGTGATGAATTGTTTCTTGAGTAGATGTCAGAATGCGTGAAAAACAATGGCAGGGATTTCCAGTATCTCCTTGCATTACATGGTTGAGTACAAAATGTGGTTGCATAGATTTTTAACTCAGTACTGCGGTAATAGGCGAGCGACACGGCATATGATTCGTTGGGTAACGGAGCTCTTGCTGCCCACCATCTACTGTGCCTTGCTTGTGGTCATCAGATAAACGGAGCATCCTATATTACGAGGAGTAGTCTCACAGTTTTAATTATTACCTCACAAAAATCAAGGTGCAATCTGAAACTTGGTAATACTTTTTGTCCTTCTCTACATGTTTTCCATTGAATGTGATACATTTTTCCAACAATGGAGTACTTGACCTAGACTTTGATTGCAGAAGTCAGCATTTCGGATGTTCAGGAACCGTTTCACCTGGAAAATCATCTACTCTTCCTTCTAATAATGCCTGCCACGAAATTATTCCTTCTCCTAAGAATAGAGGAAAACGTCATTGGGTGATGTGGCATGAGGGTACGAGGGGGAGGAGGAGGGGCCAGGAAAAATTTGATAGTCCAATGAAGCAGCAAGTGCGACTATGGAAGAGGAACTGGGGCGTCGCCATTGAGAATAAACACACCTCTTGCACAGCTTCCCGCAACGCTGTGTTGACAATCTCCAGAGATCTTGTCGGGAGACATCGGTAATGTGCACTTGGGACGGTTTGCTCCTTGCGATCAAAATCTATTAGATCCACACCATGGAAGACGCAAAAAGCACTCAGCATCACATTGCCCGACAATGGTTGGGTATTCGCCTCCTTCTGCGGTAGTGCATGCACATGTTTCCACTACTTGCAGTGGTCCTTTGTCTGTCATAGTGGTACACCCAGCATTCGTCCATGGTGATTAGGCGGCTAAGGGAGTCATTGGAATTGGGCAGACAGAGCTGCAAAATTTTTACTACTGCTGCTGTTCGACGGACTTTTTGTGTGAGAGTGAGCGATCGCGGAATCCAGCGGGCAGCGATCTTTGTCTTGTTCAGAATATCATATATGATGTTGAAAACTGAGCCATGGTCTTCCAGTTCCAGGGCTTCCATTCCTCATGTGACACCAGTTTCTTCACAGGGAGATGATTAGAAACTTCGTTCTCTGCCATTCAGACGTGCGTGACAACACAGGAGTGTCTATCCCACCTACCACTGTGTCATATAATGGTGCATCTACGAGGTTGGATGATAAGGCTTGTAAAAAGACAAGAAAAAACGTTTGTTTCGTAAACAACTCACTTCATTTCTCGATTAGTCTCCGTTGAGGGTTATACACTCCTCCAGCTTTTTCATCCTATCGGAAAAATAGGTTCTGTCGAACGCTGCAAAATAATTGGTGACTGCAACTGTCACTTGCTCATTTGATGAAAATTTCTTCCCATAAACCCAGAATTTTAAGTTAGCGAACAGGAAAACGTCACTTGGGGCTAAGACTGGTCGTGTGACTAGGGCCTACTGTCGGGTACACCGTTCGCCTGGTGCAAGTGTTTCGATTTGACGCCACTTTGGCGACTTGCGTGTCGATGGGGATGAAATGATGATGATTAGGACAACACAACACCCAATCTCTGAGCGGAGAAAATCTCCGATCCAGCCGGGAATCGAACCCGGGCCCTCAGGATTGACAGTCTGTCGCGCTGACGACCCAGCTACCGGGGGCGGACGCTAAGACTGGTGAATAGGGTGGATGAGGAACCAGTTCAAAGAAGCGCAATTTGTGCACTTTCACCATTGTTATTGCTGATGTGTGGGATGGTGCACTATCCTGGTGAAATAGCATTTTTTCGAGTGCCAGCCAACGCAGGTTTCAAACCATCCAACAATGAAGCATAATAGGGTACAGTAAGGGTTCTGCCTTTTTCCAAGTAATATATGAGGAGTATTCGTTGTGAATCCCACCATACCAGCTAAAAAAATCGTCTTTGCCTCCTTCAGTGCACTTTCACGAGCCTTTGTCCATTTTTTGTCTGTCATTTTGACCCTGGTGTGTATTGATGGATCCAGGTTTCATCAACAGACACTAACCGACGCAAAAAGACTTGCGGATTGCGATTGAACATCGCCATACATTATGCTGAAATGTTATGGCGGATGCAAGCACACAGCTTCTTCATTTACAATCCTCCGTGCAGGATGTTATACATTCGCTCAGTTGAGTTGTCTACCGTCTGAACAGTCTCAAGAAACTTTTATTCTGTGGTCTTACGTTATTATATCGTGGATTTTGTCAATGGTTTCTTTTGTTATGACGTGAAGTGGACGTCCGGAGCGCGCTTGGTCTTCGGTGCATGTTTAAATTCATTAATGTAAAAGTAAATAGTCTTCAGTGACGGTGCAGTGTCCGCGTGAATTTTATCCAATTCTATTTTGATTTGTGCTGCAGTCCAACCCTTCAAATGAAAACTTTTAATAGCGGCAGAAAGCTCAGTTTCCTCCATTTTTAATCACAGATGACACACTGACCAATTCAGACGCCTGTCAAAAATGAACTGTTCGCTGTACATTGTTGAAATTCTCTATAAGATTCCTGAATTAATCAAGATTACCAACCATGAAGGAGAAACAAAGATGTTCCATTCTTTCGTGGAAATTTACCAGACTTATGCAACCACCCTCGTACATCTACATCCACATCTACATGGTTACCCTGCAGTTCATAATTAAATGCTTGGTAGTGGGTTTATCGAACTCTGAGGAGTAAGCTGGTGGCTGAAACTTCCTGAGAAGATCCTGCCTCTACGAAAAACATCTTTGCTCTAATGATTGCCATCCAATTCGCGTATCATATCCGTGGCAGTCTCTCCCCTATTTCGTCATAATAAAGGGTGTACCAAAAAGAATCATCCGATTTCGCACGTTTATATTTCTGAAACTAATAAACATATACAATGAATTTAGTTTTTTCATGAACTGGAAATTCACGAAGTCTTTTTTTCACACCTTTTCATAGGTGTTCAATATGCCCCTCTTGAGATGCACGGCATATTAGATGCCTCACTTCATTCATTGTTGTTGGTAAAGGAGGCATATAAACAGAGTCTTTTATAAACTCCATAAGAAATAATCACATGCAGTCAGGTCCGGTGATCTTGGAGGCCAGCAATATAAGGTTGAATCCTTTGGTCCAGTGCGACCGTTCCATCGTTCAGTAATCCTTTGATTTAAAAATTGCCGCACTTCAACTGTGGTGGTGCCCCATCGTATTGGTAAATGAAGTCATTAGAATCAGTCTCCAACTGTGATAAAAGAAAGTTCTCAAGCGTATCGAGAAATGTGCCTCCTGTAACAGTGTTCTCGGCAAAGGAAAATGGACCATACACATTTTCCCATGAAAGTGCAGAAAACAAATTAAATTTTGGAGAGTGCCTCTCATGTTGTACATCTTCATGTGGTTGTTCTGTACTCCATATTCTCACATTATGTCGGTTGACCTTTCCATTTAAATGGAATGCTGTCTCGTTACTAAACATTAAGTGTGGAATAAAACTGTCACCCTCCATCTTGCCAAGAAGGAAATTACAGAACCCCATACGTTGTGTTTGTCACCTTCAGGAAGAGCTTGCAATAGCAGAATTTTGTATGGTTTCATGGTAAACGTCGACGCATCACGCACCAGACGGACATCGGGGGCATGTTCAGCTGCTGAGCTGCACGGCGACCGGATTTCTTGTGAACTACGGCTGATGCGTTCGACTTCTGTGTCAGACGCTCGGGGACGGCCCGGCAATTTGCCTTTACACAAACAACCTGTTTCTCGAAATTGTTCATGCCATTGTCTAATGCTCTGTACTGTAGGAGGATCCACACCATACCTAGTACGAAAGCCACGCTGAACAGTTATTACTGACCGACACTGCGCAAAACGTAGAACACAAAACGTTTTTTGTTGTCGCGACACCATTTTTACTAGAACTGAAGTGGGAACATACTGCTGCTACCTAGCGGGAACTTTGTAAAACTGGAGTGTTTGATTCCTCCAACACTACGTTGTTCACACACAAATCTCAAACAACATAATAGTTACGATTTTTTTGATCGGATGATTCTTTTTGGCACACCCTGTACTAAACGAGCTGCCGTTCTCTGAACTTTCTCGATGTCCTCTGTCAGTTCTATCTGATGCGGATCCCCTACCGCATAGCAATACTTCAGAAGAGGGAGGACAAGCGTAGTGCAAGCAGTTTCTTTAGAAGACCTTCTGCATCTTCTATGTGTTCTGCCAACAAATAGCAGGCTTTGATTTGCTTTCCCCACAACATTATCTATGAGATCGTTCCAATTTAAGTTACTCGTAATTGCAATCCCTAAGTACTTAGTTGAATTTACAGCCTTCAGATCTGTGTGATTTATCGTGTAACCGAAATTCAGCGGATTCCTTTAAGTACTCACGTTGATGACTTTACACTTTGCATTATTTAGTATCAATTGCCACATTTCGCGTCATATCTTGTCTAAATCATTCCGCAATTGTTTTTTGTCACCTAAGCACTTTGAAGACAAAAATGACAGAATCGTCGTCAAATAGTCTAAGACGGTTGCTCAGACTATCTCCTGAATCGTTTATGTAGATCAGAAAGAGCAACACTTTCCTGGGGAACGCCGGATATTACTTCCGTGCATTGGTGCCGTACACTTCCAAAATTTCTGCCTGGATTGATGTACCCCTTCAAATACTGAAAAGGAACTACCCCAGGATTCTCCACTTTCTCCATGTGCTGCACTTTGTTTTTTTTTTCCCCGTCCTGTACTGGCGTGCTACGGTATTGTGGCGCGGGGATTTTAATGCGTACCAGGGCTGCAGGGGTGTAGCTACAAATAAACAAAAAAAATTCTGACGTATCACTCTTTCGGCGGGATGATTAAAATTTTATGCCTACCTCACGTAGATATCAATCTACATCTGTCATACAAACACGGAACACTGATGATTAGTGGCGCTGAGTTTATGAGTATCATAAGAAAAGTTGCTACCAAGGAAGTGTTAATGAGATCAGGGAACATGTATTTGGTCACACTTCTGTTTTTCAATCTTTTGAGCAAGGAATAGAATCTCTTAAGGTTCATTCCAAATAATTATTTAAATGAAAACAGATTTTCAGTATAGCATGTTTTAAATTGGAATAAAAACTATAAAGTTTAATAAAAAACAGATTTTAATATAGCACATTTGTACACCGGAATAAAAAGTATAAAATAATATCTCCTAGCACCATATACATTCCTAATCCCATGCAGATAGATCTGAAAATTTCTGATACTGAATTTTTAATAGATGTACTTCTAAGATGGAGATCATGCAGTACATAATTGTTGCATGAATATTTCATCTCCTGTTATCTATTGCATGTTCCTCACATTTTTCATTATAAATCTCACAAGTATTTTCATAGCTCTTGCAAACTGAGAATCATAAATTTTCAGGACTGCATTCCGGGGTTAGGAATGTACAGGGTGCTAAGATACATTGTTTTATACTTTTTAGCCTAATTTTAAAAACATGTTATCTTAAAAGTTTATTTTATTTAAACAATATTTACTGCTTTTTAGTCTTGTGCATGTGAAATTTCTCAGTGGATTTAAACACTTTGATGAGATAATTTTACTGTTGCAGACTATTGTAACTGGACACTAACAATGAACCCGAATGACTCAAAGAACCAGCAGAGACTGGCTGACTAACCAGGAGCCATCAACAGTGGTTAGACAAGTGTGACCAGGAGGACAACAAGCAGAAGAAAACAGACAATGGATGTGACACAGCAGAATAACGGTGTTCATATGATCCAAAAACGAAACCCTAAGACGTTGTGCAATCTATGACCAAACCATCAGTATGTAATGATAACAATATGCGAGAGCAGCGAATACACAAAGAAAGGCATAACAATTGACTGCCTAGCTTTTTAGTGCAGCAGCTAACACTAATTGGCCAGTAGAGTGCTAGCTGACTGGGAAATTAGCTGAAAATCAATTGCAAAATTTGTACTGGAAAGACAGACAAGTAAGCGACCTAATAAAATGTTGTTAAAAAGGAATACTGGGTATCAGAGAGGAAACATAAGAAATTGCTGCTAATGTTGATAAACCGAACACTGCAGTGGGGCAACTTACAATATTTGTTAAGAACAGTGTGAACGGGACATACTTGTGGGAGATGGTGACTCTGAGGAGGTTATATTACTACTCATATTCAATGATAGACAAATGGATATAAATATAATGGGTAGAAAATTAAGGCAGGAACTTCAGCAATTAACATCTCACACAGACGAGAAACTGGGTGACGTGGCAGTCAGGGATGACAGCTGTCACATCTGCAAACAGTGTCTGGATGAGCAACTTGAATGAATTCATGTGGATGAAATAGAACTTCGTAAGTTATAAGAGAAGGCAGTCTCATCTAAATCACAATCAATACGTGTGGAGTGTCATGTACTGGGAAAGAATGTATAATATTCTTTATAATAATTTTCTCACAGTTCAGAAGTTCCAAATTTTCTGCAGTGCTAATAACAGTATTCGTCTACATGTGTGGCTGGAGTAATATGGCTTTTCATTACCTCCAACTTGGCCAGCTGCCCACAAAACAATTTATTTATGGTTAACTAGAAGGTGAACCAGCAATGTGCATGACCACACTCACCCCGATTTGTGACTTATATGAAAATTTGTAGCATCTATTTTTGTCTCATGATTAGTCAGAGGTTGTTAAATACAGAGTTATTATGATACAAAACTTCATTCAATCAGACTTGAGCAATCCAACACTTTTCTTTGAAGACATGGTGCTATAGAATCAATGTTTTGTTCCACCCCAGTAGCCTACTAGAGATAATTAGGATTTGTTTAAAGATATTTCCTTCGCGAATGCGGCAAATTAGCTTAGCTAGCCGCTGCAAGGATTATTTTCATAGTTTATTACAAGACTTATAATGTGACAATGTCGGGAAGTCACAAAGAGGCCAAGAACCCCCTAGAGTTCAGTACCATGTCACTGGGCCATACCATATTCGCAATCATGACTGTGAGCACAATGACCTCCGTGACTTCCATATCAGAATGGGGACTGTCATCAATGAAACGATTTTCCAGACCAAAGTAGTCACAGAAATTTTATGATGGGAAGAAGTGGACGGAATTCACAAAGATCTAGTCACCGTAAATGGAACAATGTGCATGGAAATGAGAGATGGCAAAAGAGGAGCTCGCTATCGCATATTGTAGAAATTCGATCGGCTGATCCATGGTACAACCCACATCCACGTAGCCACCACTGAAAAAAATGATGGTCACTATAGGTAGCCGATTCTGCAGCTTTAGGAGGGATAAGTGAAGAAATGTAACAAGTAAACATGTCAAGTTTTGAGAATATGAGGAAATTTGTGTTAAAGAAAAATCAAGATCTTGCCAAAATGATAGAGCACACAATCTTCGCTACCAGTGTTAATTGTATTATTTCGTCATGTGCTCTTGACACTTGGAGTCAGATGTCAGTATCGAGAGAGATTGAATTTCATAAGCTGAAGGAGTAGGTTCTTGACTGATTCTTTCTTTGCAACGAACCAAAGTGCAAGAAGCAATGCTTGGAAAGAGTGTAGAGGTGAAGAGCATGTTGGGGTAGAATTTAAGCATCAAAGGAAATGAATTTTGTATTATTTTTGTATTGTACAACAGAAGCAATATTGGAGGTTGATTTTTTTTTGTCTTCACATCAAGCAGTGTTGAACTTTTGATGTGGCGAAGTGAGGTTGAACCTTGAGAGGGTTTTTATAAAGAGGAATTTTGTTGAATGTTCTATGAGAGGCAAAATAGCTAGATCTGAACTGCCAGTTGAACCCAAATTCTGTTAAGAATGAGAATACTGTTCAAGCAAAGTTACTAATGGAGTATTAAACAAGTGTAAATGTATCACAAGCAACGTGGGACCAGATCAACAGTATACAGGGTGAAGTGGAATTCATGCACTTTGGCTTCGCAGTGCGACTCTTCACGTGCCAGCGATAAAAAAAATGCCTCTCACAAAATTTGTCGAGTACATCTGGCAGAAAAAGGACGTTAAAGAGTGTCAATCTGGCAACACTGTAACCACATGTATGGTAACTACCTCTGTCAGTAGATGTTATTCGTGCTGTACAGTTGGTGCAGTGGATAGAGTTTTGCGTTAGCATGAAGGAGGTCGAGGTTTCTATCCTGGGTTGGGGCGCATTTTTTTTATTGGCTAATTTCATTCTGACATTTCATACTGTAATATACACCGTTTCTTAGGTCACATGTATCATAAATTTTCAACATTTTGTATCGCTGAACATAACAAATACGTGGTTAGACATAGAACAGAATAACTACGAAAACAATATCACTTTCAAGATGCTAAAGAAGATAGCACAGTACAATAACACAACATCTACCTGTCGTTTATCCTATATGCAATATGAACGATCAGATGTCGCAAATTAGCAACCAGTGAGAATAATAATGTCCATATGAATGACTGCATTGCCTTCACAACAGAATACATTGTCCTCAGAACAACAGATGCTCAAACGACCTCCCTGCATATCCAGACATAGCGCAACCCACTGGATCATACAGCTCTGAACCCTTTGCAGCAAAGCTGCGTCCACAGTAACAAGAGCAGCATGAACACGGGCTACTAATTCTTCCACATTCGTCGGCGGAGTAGAGCACACATGCTCCTTCAGGTGTCCCCACAGGAAGAAATCCAGGAGATTTAGGTCAGGTGAACGCGGTGGCAATACAACAGGATCTCCACGTCCGAGCCATTTCCCTAGAAATGTTCTGTCCAAATACTGTCGCACATTAATTCCAGAGTGTAGAGGTGCACCATCATGTTGGAACCATATCTTCCGCCGAACAAGTAGTGGAACATCTTCCAGCGCATCAGGCAGTCTGAGAGGACTGCATGATATCTTCATGCAGTCAACCGGCCAGGCAACATCTAGGGGCCCAAACACCTGTCACCCAACATTCTGGTCCAGACGTTGAAGCCAAAGCGAACTACATATCCACGGTCGCGGGTGACGTGCGGGTTAAC
Organism: Schistocerca cancellata; assembly: GCF_023864275.1. Lineage (NCBI taxonomy): Eukaryota > Metazoa > Arthropoda > Insecta > Orthoptera > Acrididae > Schistocerca > Schistocerca cancellata. The sequence continues at coordinate 471,032,471 of NC_064629.1, forward strand.
GTCACACCAACTGTGGGCATTGTGCATATTGAAGACACCCTCATGAGTGAATGCTGTTTCATCTGACCATATTACGGCGTTTATGAGGTCATTGTTGGCTTCCTGTTGTTGTTGGAACCATTCACAAAATTGCATCTGCTGATGGCGATCTGCAGGATGCAGGTGTTGCATAAAAGCATAATGATAGGGTTGCAGCCCATGCTTGTGCAGCACGTTAATGACCGTGCGTTGTGAGACACGCAGCTGCCTTGCTACACTACGTGTACTTCGTTGAGATTCTTGGTGTATGATCTCCAAAATAGCTTCCTCAGTAGTTGGAGTACGGCGAGTCCGTAGACGACCTCTGTCACGTGATGACGGAAGGAGAGATCCTAACTCCCGAGGGAGCAGCTCCAGACGACGAAACACATGTTTATCTGGATGGCATCGCCAAGGACATCTAGCACCATGTTCACGAGTGGCAACACCAGCCCTGTTATCAGATTCACCAACGACCAGAAGCATATTGACATATTCATCGTTTGTGTATGCCATATGTCTGCCACACTGATTTAGAGGTTTACAATGAGAAAATTCGATACGTGTATGCATGTACAATGGTGTCTGTCATGGGCGCGTTGCTCCGCTCGCAACTAGTCCCAGTGTGGTGGGCAGCGCATACAGTATAAACAAGATGTCAGTCCTGCACGCTATTCCACCAAACACGCATTACCTCTCTGACAGATTTTGTTCTGAATGATTCATTCCGACACCTCCAATTGTGAAATGTTCGGTTTCGAATTACACTGTTTCCCTAAAATTATATTAATAATAATAATAATGATAATAATAATAATGCATTGAGATACGTACTAAACAGCAGGGGGTTATCAGATTCAATGATGAAAGGCATAATTAGTGGGACCATCGTGATAACACATTCACATAGCAACAGAGTTTGGACATTATTCGCAAAGCACGTTGCTAGCCCTTCTGCTAACGTAAGGGCCTAACGAAATGTAATGGACCTGAAAGAGGCGACAATAATAGTTGGTAATAATGTATGGGACCATTAGAGGAGGGTACAAAGAAAACAGGTTTCGCATCTAGTAGATAAAGTGGTGCGAATAAATTCACGCCCACACATGGGAAGGGCTTCTTTCAAAGCTGACCAATTTTCCGTTTCTACGATCGTAGTATATAAGTGCAGATGTCTGCTAGAGCACCCGCTGCAATAGCTGTTGATGATTGAGATGCCAGATAGCGTACCACCTCTGCCACATTTACTAAATGAAAAACAAATGCTTCAACCCAGGATTAAACCATCACCCTCCTGCATGCTAAGCCAAAGCTCTATCCACTACACCAACTGCACACCACAACCAACTCCTGCTTACAGAAGTAGTTACGATACATGTGGTCACAGTGTTGCAAGCTTGCTACTTTATACGTCCTTTTTCTCCCGAATGTACTCACCGGACGAAACTTTGTGAGAGACTTTTTTTATCGCTGGCATGTGAGGAGTCGCGCTGCGAAGGCCAAGTGCGCGAATTTCGCTTCACCCTGTATACTAATTTAGCATGAACTCTTAGGGCCATCATATCCTCTCTTATATCGGACCGGGTTTCACACATACAGTTCTCTTAACATCATAGTTTTCTAAGAAATAACAATTGTAATATGACAAACATTATTAAAATGATTTGAATGGCTGAAGTGGGAATGTGATTAAATAATACTGAGTATGAACTAATAATGTTAATGTTGGCAGTACTTCTACTACTGTAGCTACTGCTACTAATAGTGATAACAGTATAATAATAATTATGATGACAATAGTAACAATAATGCTAATGCAGGTATAAAATTTATAGGTGTGCAAGACAGAAAGTTTCCTATATAGCGATTTCTGGGAAAGGAAAATTTAGAGAGACTGCATCAGCAAAGAATACTGGAAAAAGAACAATATCTGGTTGGGAAGAAGAATGTTAAAGGCTAATGAGTGCATACGAGGACAATGGTAATCCTCATTGTTGCTTTAGTAGATACGCCACTAACTGTGGCTGAACGACAGAAAGGATTTTGCTCTGATGGGAACAGGTGTTTCCACCATGTTGTTCAGATGAGAGCGTTAAAATTGAGGAGAGATACGAGGGACAATGTACACTGTTAAACAGTGGAGAAGACAAAGGGTATGGAAATCTCTGCACTTGTCTGCACACAGTCAGGATAGCTGTGCATATGATGGTAAAATATGATCCAAGAGTCGAACATCACAGATATAATAAACAAAGGCATTCGTAACCAGTTCCAGGTGCCATGACCTTTCCTGAGAAAGGTTTTGCAGGATAAAATCGCTGTACTTAAAAACTGGAAGTATAAGTATTTGTACAAGTTTCTTTTTCAGGTCAAAAGTGAATAGCTTTTTATATTTTTGCAAAGTATGGCGAGATGTTCATGCCTTCTTGTAGACTGCAGTGACGTTTTCATTTATTAATACTTCCAGATTATATGGAGGATGGGTCAGTCAAACAGGTTTTGTTCAATATTTTGCAGCAAGATTCATCTGTGTTTTCTGGAGTGCTGTGGACGATCAAAGGTTTCACGCATCAATTTAAGGTTAGGTACCGTAATATGTTAAGCCATATCCAGTATCCTTGGTATGCAAAGAAAAAGTGAAAAAGACTGAAAAGGTGAAAGAGACTGAAAAATTTTTACAGTGAGGTGTCATTGAACGTGCTGTTGATTTGCATAATATTCCCTCGCTTATGATGCCTAAGAAAAGGGACTGGATTAGCCTTGTGTTGGATTCACAAAAAGGAAATACCATTATCCTCCCAGAAATAGACAGACCACAAACGCTAGATGAATTGTTACTGGAATTTCATGGAGTCAATGTCCTGTCCTCCATTGGCCTCTAGATGAGGTGCTGGAAAATTGAGTTGCGTTTTTGTGTAATGGCACTTATTATCAGTTTTTGAAGCTACACTTCAGCCTGAATGTAAGCTCGACCGCATTCATATAGGGCTTGAACAGTGTCTTACCAGCAAATCTGCAAAAGAGAATCATGTCATACGTTGATGATGCATTGATAGTGAAGAGTTCTTGGAACACGCACATTAGCAATTTTCAGCTAGTAAGGTACTTAATTAGTCTACTTCATTCCGCCACTACTTGTACTAGCGAGTAAGTATTCGGCAGAGAAGGTTCACTAATTTGTAGTTTTACCTCCTTACTTGAGAATACAGTACACTGACGTAGTGAAGTTGCCTGTTGCTAATAGCGAGCAGACTGCAGAGAGTTGATAAATAAGATATAAAGTGACGGCCGGCCGGAGTGGCCGAGCGGTTCTAGGTGCTACAGTCTGGTTCGAATCCTGCCTCTGGGATGGATGTGTGTGATATCCTTAGGTTAGTTAGGTTTAAGTAGTTCTAAGTTCCAGGGGACTGATGACCTCAGAAGTTAAGTCCCATAGCGGACAGAGCCATTTGAACCATTTTTTTATAAAGTCACGAGAGCGCAGAAAAGCTATAGAATAGGTCAGACAGTGTTGGTGAGTTCACACAAATTGTTGAGTAGACAATACTTGCTGACTCATAAGTTCCTTGGTTCATTTTGGCTGACAAGAGTGGTACCTCCAAATGTATTGGAGTTGTAGACACTTCGAACCGGAAGGTCATGCGGTCATCATGTATCAAATGTGAAGACTTTTTGTGAATAGGTGTATTGAAGAGCAACTGGGAATATTGATAGTTTTCTTGTTTGTTGAAATGTGTTATATGGAGGAGGGGGAATTGTGTACTTATTATGCTAATCAACACTTCTGATTTCAGGTAAGTAACTTGCTACAGAACCTATCTTTCCTTTTATGTACTGAGGTTCAGAGAGTGTAGGTATGCTTTTTCTTCTGAATTTGAGAGAGTGAGTTTCGATAACTTTTGAAGGCGTTGGGCGAGGATTGACTTTATGTAACATTGTGAAGAGTCAGGTACTGTGCTTGCATGAGAAGATGTCAAATACGATAAACAGTGCTAATCACATCGAGCCGAGGACGGTCCTCAGGATTAGAGTGCTCTCATACTGCTTTAAAAGGTAAAATGACATATTTTATGGGCTCTGCCGTCGTTACAACTACTGCTGTGTACTCAGCCAGTGGTACACAAAGACATGCTTTAGAGGGCGCCATCAACCAGCCAATCCAGCAGTGGCCGCACACCAATTTCGAAATTATTGCAGCCTAGATGGCGCTCACGATATGGTTCAAATGGTTCAAATGGCTCTGAGCACTATGGGACTTAACATCTGAGTTCATCAGTCCCCTAGAACTTAGAACTACTTAAACCTAACTAACCTAAGGACATCAAACACATCTATGACCAAGGTAGGATTCGAACCTGCGACCGTGGCGGTCGCGCGGTTCCAGACTGAAGCGCCTAGAGCCGCTCGGCCCCACAGGCCGGCTGCTCACGATATGGAATCGATTTCTGCTTCCGTTACAAGACTGTCAGTGTCAGATTCATCTACCACTAGTGAGATCAGCCGCCACAGGAGGTACTGATATCCAGAACTACTTTTCTATTTCTACATACAAGATAATTACACTAATCGAGCTCATCCAGCTCACGGCAGTTCACTGACAGTGCAGTTTTCGTCCTCCCCTCCAGCACAGTTCACTACAATTTCACGTTTAAGTGTCTACAGTTCCAGTCTACAGCAGCTGATACTATCTCGATTCTCGACCATACTTGCAAGCCACTACATATGTGTATTCGGCGGACTGTTCAACACCAAGATCTAATGAAATTATTAAGCAGAGACAGTTAAATACAGCAGTCCTGCTAAACGTTTTTAGATTAGTTATCTTCAATGTGCCATAATAGTTAGCCTGTTAAGACCCTGAATATCGAGTCACACATGTGTAAACGCTCGAAGCGTATTACTTCTGTACATAATTATTATTATTATTACTTCTGTACATTATTATTACTTCTGTACATTACTTCTGTACATTATTATTATTACTTCTGTATTACTTCTGTACATAAACTGAATAAATGTTTATATAACTGATTCATTTCCTGTTGCCCGTCGTATGTGTGTTTTAGAGCCCCGTATTTAGATAAAACTGGACAGTGTGCATGCCAGCCACCCTGTACAGCAACTAAGTGACTGTAGCAAGAAGTTCGCTTCCTGGTATCTGTGATGTTGTGCACCATAAAGCTGAGATGAATATAACAACATTAATTTTTGTCCTTGTAATGATACACTACAGAATTTTGTATGTTACCTCTTGTCCAATTTTGCATCAGTGCTTTGAGGAATACTTCATGTTTCTTGCACAGTGGGTTAAGAAGATCTGCAAAGGCTTGGAAAGCACTATAATGCGCAAAATTATCCGAACGACCCGAATTGTGATCCGCCTGATTTGCATGCAACCAACATAATGTAGCTGTCGAGCGCTTCCTCTAATCGCTTTGGGGTTCAGTCGTTCGACTATACAAAATGGGTACCACGAGAGAACACTAGACAACACTGTTCTTTAAGGCAATCAGTGCGGTGTAACATCACACCATGATACTTCAAAAACTAGAAAAACACGTAATAAGAAATGAGTTAGTCCCAAACGCTTGTACAGGTTACAATGACTTTCAAAAGCGTTACCATCTCATTACAGTCTGAAACAACTAACTATGGCACATAAACTATGTAGCAATCCTTAAACAAAGTAAATGTTTGCATGAACAAGATGTTCTGAGACAATGTCTGGACTAATAAAGGTCTATGACAGTTCGAAGCATTTTTCCTCTGTATAAGGTTTTCCCGCACCTGCTAGATGTCCCAGTGACGATTGGTTTTTGCATAAACTGGTCGTTAAAGGAACTAGTTAAAGAAAACGCGGTAAACAGCGGCAAACGCTCTATAGAAACCGCAATATTAATAGAGTATAATCAGTAACGTCACTGTACTAATTATTTATGAAGAATCATTTGCCCACATGTTTGAACTATAAATGACATGACGAAATTTTTTGTTCTGGGTCTGGACAGAAACCCAGCAGACGTAGCCACTACTATCTAAAATACACTTTCGCACCTGCCCGGGACTTGATCAAGACAACGATCATCAATGCTGACAAGCCGTAAATAGACGTGAAATATAAAGGTTTTCACCAGTATTAGTTAACGCATCTGAACTTGAAACGAAATGAAATTATTTATACAGCATCAAAACCATTATCGCCCTGTTAACTAACCACGAAAGACGTTTAATGTACTCTCCTTCACAAGTAACCAAGTATGCATGTGCTGAATATTGGAATGCCATTATTTAAAATATTGTGACGGGATTTTCTACCCAGCACGTTATCGGAGTGTTAACTAAGAAAACTCAGATGTTAGAAATCGAATTTATTTACCAGCAGCGAGCTGTATCAATATGAGATGAGGGTACAATTTGTTTTGTTTGCCCGGGAATCGAACCCGGCGCGTACTTTCGCTGTTTCCCAACCATAAATAGACGTTAAGTATCAACTGCTTGCTCACCAGTAGTGAGATGCTCGCATGTTTCACTAGAAATAACGGTATCTATCGTTATTGTTGACTATTCATGAATAGACATTAAATATGCAAATTATTTTTCAGTTGTAGGTCAGTGTGCACATGCTAGGGCGTAAAATGAAATTATGAATATGTTTGTGCTGGACCATGATTGCAACCCAGATACATTCCATTCCTAGAGATCTGAATTCGAATTCCAGTCGAGGACCAAAAATTGCAACGTCTCAAGTTCAAATTAAATATGAACACTGTGAACGAAATAACCATTCATAAATTAAATAAACTTTTTAGTGCTAATTTACTGGTGACAGAGTTTGCGCATTCGGCGGTTGCCGCCCTTGTTATGGCGCCATTTAAACAGGCTCTGACGCTGTTGGTAGTGAAGGGATATTGTGTTTAATGTGGATTCTGAACCACTGTGCGACCTAACATTCTGCATTTGGCGTTACTGTAGGTGAATTAGACCTTTTCGTGAATGTTAAAAATGGACGCCATGAGTGAGAATCGAACCTACATCCCGCAATTATTAAACTACAATCAACCCAGCAGAGCACTGCAAATCGCGGCTATTAACGTCCTGATTGTATTGTTGTGTCCGACGATGCGCCTTGAAGCTGTGAAAAAAGCCGACTCTCTCGATTAACCGGTTAATTACCTGCTAGTTTCTTATGTGCGTATTATTCTAATTTCATGACTGCGTGATATAAGGACCATTTTAGTCTTCATGGTTCCGATTTGATGCCAATATGAAATTTTTTTTCTATGATAACTAATGTTTTAGTTCTAGAAATACAACTGCAGCGTGTGAGGTTACCATATAATTCGATGATTACTGTCATGATTGCTATTATTATCTTCATTATGCTGCTACTACACATGTGATTGAAGGAAAGGTATATACTCTTTGATCACTTTTAGAACCATCTGCCCAAATATAGTAATTATGCAGTTCCTTCCAAGTATAGGGAATACTTTTCGATTTAATGTCGGAAATCTACAATTCTTCGTCAATCACATTAAAATTAAATTAATTGCTGAAACCTTTATTTGAGAGTAGAAATCGTGTTGCTTTCTTTATTTATTTGCGCTTAGCAACGATGCTTGTAAAATACGAAATCTGGAAGTAAAACACTGTTCAAAATGCAGGGATGTTAATGTCTGCCGTAAAATGTCAAATGTATGCTTTACAGATGACTTGGTCAGACTGTTGTGAAACACATGGGAGTTACATTGCATATGTAGTATGTAATATAGTAACAAAAATTGATTGCAACTTACCATGATAACGGTTCAAAAAGTCTGCCTTCTTTAGACAAAATACCCCAAATCATTACGAATTAGCAAGAGAAAGTTAAAAAATCATTCAGTGCCACACTTAAGTCAATATTACAGACAGAAGCAGAAAAAAAGGGGTTAACATGTGTGCAATTCTGTAAATGATGTGTCTATACATCCACGGACTAGAGAATAGAGGTAGCGATATAATGACGGAGAGGTTTTCATTCGATGTCTTTACTGATTGTTGATCTGTCTTCGAGATTCTATTTTACAGAGGAGTAAAAAGTATTGTCGCCAGCAGTATTTGAAATGACAGCAAGGCTAGTTTGCAATTTCATGTCCAAACACTTGACCACTGCGCTAGCAGCCCTCTGCAAGAAACCCTCTCTCCTTGTCGCCTCAATCGTAGATTCGTCAGCTAAACAGCGACGTAAATAGCGAAACCAGCTGCAGTTTCTGTTGAAACGAGCTTCCTGAAATCAAAATTATTCATTTGATACCTTCTATATCATCCTCTAAGGGAGAATCATTCAGGATATTTAATGAGAATGATAAGATATTAGTGAGTGAATTTAGAAGAAAACTTTTACACCAGTCCAGGAAGTAATTCGAAGGTCTCATTGCTGCCAAATGTATGCTGCAATGTTGCCAATTCTCCATTAGACTGGTGACAGGCAGAAGACACCTTCTAACGCGAAAAGTCTTGTCAGCTTGTAACCACAGGATAAGCTCGCGCAACACAGACGTGGCAGGGCCGGCGTTGGCGCTAGCGCCGGTTGCTACCACTTTGACGGGGACCTGAATTAACAAACTTAAAGCCCAATTAGCTACCGATTGCAACTTGAACATCAGATATAAATATCTGGGGAACAATTTACGGGGCCCTCCTTTTAAGTAGCTGTCGTAACAATTTTTGTTATTATGTCTTATAAGAACTGCAAACTAAAAAAAATTATTCCCCAGAAGCGATTAGGTTCTGTTGTATCACCTGACGCCGTTAACAGAATGAGTAAATAATATTCTTTTTGCTATTAAATATGTGAAAATAATTTTTATTACGTAGGATTTCTTTGGCACTACTGCTGACACATAATAAAACAGATGAAACCACAACATGACACTGATTACAAAACGCGAACATCAACAAGACATTTCATAAACTGCAAATAACACGTTTTTTCATCTACACCTATATTTCACAAGCCACATTAAGGTGTGTGATACAGGACACTACTATCATTTCCGCATTTGTTTGCTCGTGGGAAGGCCGATTCCTGGTAAGTATCTATGTGCATTCTGATCTCTCTGATTTTATCTTCACGGTCTTTCTGCGAGATATAAGTAGGAAGAAGCAATTTATTGGCCGACTATTCAAGTTACCTACGGTCTAGGTATTAACCAGTAGACCATACCGCCGTGGAGGCTGCCTCTTTTGCAGCGTCTTCACCTAGAATTGAATGAGCAACTCTCTGATGCTTTCGTGCTTACTAAATAATCCAGCAAGTAAGGGATTACTTGGATCTTCTGTATTTTGGCTATCCTACCTGGTACTGATCTCAGAATAATGAGCAGTATTTAAGTATTGGTCAAACGATTGTAAGAAGTCAAGATTGTAAGAAGTCAAGGAACATGGTATCTACCTCGTCACCTGTGTCTATTGTTTTCTGGAATCTCGTGGGCGAACAGAGCGTTCTGAGTTGCACACAATCCTTGTTTGCGGAAACCGTGTTGGTTCTTACAGAGTAGATTTTGAAACTGAGAAACTTGTTTAATGTGCGGGCATCAAACATATTACGAAGTTCTACAACAGACCGACGTCAGAAATGTTGACCTATAGTTTTAGGCATCTTTTCGACGACCCTTCCTGAAAATGAAAATAACCTGTGCTTTTTTCCAATCATTAGGATGGCTCATCAGGACATCTACAGTAAAATTATGTTAGGATTGGAGCAAGTTCTTTCGCATACTTTGTGTATAATCCAGTTGGTTTACTTGCAGGTGCAGTGCCCATTCTCTCATCAGTGATTTCTGTAGTTTTACTATCCCGTGGTCACGTAGTTCTATATCTAGTTTTTCGTTCATGCGACGATTTATAGGGGAGACGATGTTTCGTTTACAGAAGTAACTAAAGTCCGTATTCAGTATGCACTATGCTCAGAAAAATGAAATAAAACTTATCACAATAAAGGTACAAAAAACGTCTGTCTGATTAATTCAAAGTGCCCCAAGTCGCTAAGGATATTCAACAGATTATGTAAATTCGGCCGCGAAATGCTCTTTATCTATGTTCAGTCCACAGTCATACAGGAGCGTCACAGAACTACCACAAAAGTTTGGAATTTAGCAGTGTGTGCAGATACATAAAGTAATAAAGTACAAGTAAAGGAAAAATTCCGAATATTGTTGATTTGTAATGATATGGCACGGAAAAATACATTTTCTTTACCATTTGTTATCCATGTGCCTGTCTTTCCGTCTGCTAAGACCTCTTGTTCTCAGGACATGTAAAGATATGAAATAGAAATTTATGCCACGTGCTAAGGTCTACGGTCCCGTGGATGTGTAAATAAATTTAAGCTCCTAAGTTACTTCTCTCGAAAGATTCAGCCTGGTATGTCAAACGTTCTGATACTCGCAAACATTATCCATAAAAGCTACAGACGAATATTGTTCGGAAGTACTGGGCCTGCTGGTTTAGCGGTAAAGTGCGCGCCTGCAATTAGAAAAGTCTCAGGACCGAATTTCGTTTATACCATGGATTTTTCAGTCTTCATTTTAACCTAGTGTTCTCAATGATGTAACGATTGGCCAGAAACATCGCGTGTTTCGGTTTACTCATTTAACTGTACTTGGCTTCTCCCCGCTTGGATGACTAGAGTAGTTTAGGGACACACAAGTCACCGAAGTGGTGTCCATTACAAAAACTTGCACCAGGCATTAAACAAAAGGAATTACTATTATCTAAGTACGTAATTGTGTTTGTACAGAACTCACATAGTGCGAGTCATACTCGTACTTTTAACAGTGATATCCAAGAACAGGGAATATGTCTTGAGTAAATTGATTGAGGAGACTGATCTGAACAAGAATGGCCGCAAAGCCTATAGTCTTCTTAAGCCTCTGAGTTGTGATCCAGCAACCAGAAAGGGACATATCAGTGTAACAGCTAGCCAGATTGATCGTCAGCTTTCAAATAATGGAAAACCTAACCATCCTAAACGTAAGTCAGATTACAAGAATATATGGAGAAAGCAACTGGAGACTAGTGAACTTTTACAGCCTTTCCGTATGGAAGAACTGAATGCAGCCAGAAACACTTATAACCCCTGAAAAGCAGCAGAGATATATAACATCAGCATGTTGTAAATCAAACACTTCGGTAAACAGGCGAAAGAGTGGATTTTGGCGCTTTTCAACAACTGTACAAAAGCTTGTAATTTCCCCAAAACCTGGAGGAAATCACTTGTGATTCTGATCTAAAAACCTGGAAAATCAGCAGCTGAGCCAGAAAACTATAGCCCAGTATCACTGTTAATGCAGTATACTCAAAATCTTTGCGTGAATGTTGCTGTACCGTTTGATTCATATTGTAAAGTCAGCTCTAACTCAAGAACAAGCTGGTTTCAGACCAGGCGAAAGGTATACATCTCAGGCCCTCAATCTCACAAAATTCATTGAAGATGGCTTTGAAACCCGGAAAATTACAGGAGTTGTTTTGTCGACCTAACGGTTGCTAACGACACTGTCATCTACCGTACAACGTCACAGAAGATCTGCGGGATAACGAAAGATTATGCTTCCACCAAACGTATTCAAAGTTTACAGGAGATTTAATGAGGACTTCCGCAGTCGTTGGAGCTGTGAAAGAAATGGTTTACCACCCGGAAGCGTTCTTTCACCAATGATATTTAACATCTATATCAATGACCAACAACTTCCTGAGAACACAACGAGTTTTCTGTATGCCAATGATCCGGCACTTGAGAGTCAAAGCGCATCTTTTGAAGAAGGACTGAGGGAGCTGAGTGCCAGTTAGTTGCTCTAACAACCAACCTCGTCCAACATTAGTTAAAACACAACTGCATAATGGTTCAAATGGCTCTGAACACTATGGACTTAACATCTGAGGTCATCAGTCCCCTAGAACTTCGAACTACTTAAACCTAACTAACCTAAGGACATCACACACATCCATGCCCGAGGCAGGATTCGAACCTGCGACCGTAGCGGTCGCGCGGTTCCAAACTTAAGCGCCTAGAACCGCTCGGCCACTCCCGCCGGCCACAACTGCAAACATTGCATCTTAAGCACAATCAGGAACGTCACAAACACGACATTACATGGCAAGGCGTAAGTTAGTAAATACGACACAACTAAAAAGTCTAGGAGTCACTCTGGATCTACTCTGACCTACAAGCAACACTGCGAGAGTACGAGGATGAAGATGAAAGCCAGATAACTGGTAACACTTGGAGCACTAGACCACAAACTACTGGGTTGTCAAATATGCCCTGCATACTGCACAGAAAATCCCCTGCTTGCAGTATTGGGTGCAACTGAAGTTGCAAGATTTTGGTCAACAGCAATGTGGCTTCATAATTCTTTCCTCCATTTGCTTGTAATGGTAATTACCATGTACTGTATCTGTTTCTGTCTCGAATAAATAATTATAATAATAACTTCCTTTCCTTTAGTCAAGCTGCTTATTAGGTACTTGTGAACAGATGTTACACCATAATGATGTTGGATTATAATTTACCTTGTGAATGATAAGTAATCTTGCAGGTTGCTGAACTGGGTGATGCATCTGAAAAATAGAATATCTCTTATGTAATTTTAAAACATTTTTTCCCACTCAGATTAAAGAGTAATTGTTCAGGAAAACAATATCATATGAGATGCATACCTCTATTTTATATGTAATAAATTATGATAAAATTTGGTTTCGATGACTGAATGAATGTTCACACCCTTCATTACCACGACAAGCTTAATTAGCTGTGTAATTTGAGTATTTCTGGATACCACTGATGCTTCACAGAGATGGAGATCACTACTCAAAGTAACCGTTGAATTAATTAATTTAGTTACATGAAACGGATATAAACGTAACACTGGTCAGTATACTTAAGCGGAAATAGTATGCCATTAATTTAATGGAATTTGAAGCACTGTTCCGTTGGTTGCAGAAAATAATAACGGAATTATTTTCTTGGAAAAACACAGTTTTATTTTGTTTAATCCCCAAACATTTATCGCCATAATTGTGGCGTCCTCAGTGTGATTTTTCTTTTATTGTTTCTGAAATATACACTTATAAATTTTATGTCGGTTTCGAATATGTTGAAATCAGACATTCTTATTGTTTAGCTTACAATTATGCTTAATCTGTGGCCGCCGTCAGAAATTAGCCACAAGTTTAAATCAATACAGCATGCCGTCTGAAACACCAAACACTTCAGCTGCCATGGTTGCAGAAGCAGCTACCATACGAGCATCAACAATTTGCCCACGTTCGAAACCATTTAGCTCCGACATAATACACTCACAACTACACAGAACACTCTTCTGACCACGACTGACACTTGCGACATATCAAGGCTAGCATCGGCATTTATGTTCATGCATGCATTTCTCGCGGTCTTTGCATGATGTTGTGTAACCCCTATATTTAGTTTAACGTAATACGTAACAGGGCGCTTTGCACAATAATAACACCAATTTGTGTGCCTAGCGAGTAGCACAGCAAACTGTATCCAATGACGAATGATCGAAAATGTATCGGCGTGACTAACAAAAAGTTCATTCAGTTTTTCAAATTAGAACCGTGAGGTATACATGCGGAACAGCTGGTTTTATTGCTAGGTAGCGAGGAAGGAACCGTGAACAACTAAAATAAATTGGATGCGACACGTCACTTTCATTATAGCCTACTATTAATAATGAAGAAATCTGTTGATAAACGTGCAGTTCTTACTGAAAAATGCAATTGTTACTTCATGTGATTTTTCAATTATAGTAACCAGCTCCTGGAGAAGCGTAAAAGTCTGAAATTAACAGTCTGATTAATTTTTAAGGCTTCTGTATTTTGTTTTGAAAGTTGGTTGGTTGGTTGGTTGGTTTGGGGAAGGAGACCAGACAGCGTGGTCATCGGTCTCATCGGATTAGGGAAGGATTGGGAAGGAAGTCGGCCGTGCCCTTTCAGAGGAACCATCCCGGCATTTGCCTGGAGTGATTTAGGGAAATCACGGAAAACCTAAATGAGGATGGCCGGACGCGGGATTGAACCGTCGTCCTCTGTTTTGAAAGTGACTGAACCCAAGTGACAAGCGTGGTCGCGCCAGAAATATTCAACACAGAACAAGAAAGGCTGCTCAGGGTCACTAGTTGCTAGCAGTCGGAACACAAGGCACTCAGCGCGGATACACAGATTAGACTATAACAATGCAGCACTCTTGACGGCGTGTAGTATCTAGCCGCGTCTGTACCAGTCACAGGGTTAATTTCCTGTATTAACTATACGGTCAGACCCCGGGGACAACGAGCTCTCATTCGGAAGGAGAGGTATGTATAAGGGTGATCGAAAAGTTTCCATTCGAGGGCGTTTCTGCAGCGTATATACAACGCAGCGCGACTGTGATGCGGATGTACAAGCATCGACTTGTAGGCAAGGGATTAGTGTGTCATTTTTGTCTTCCCGAGGTGTTTGCAGTAAATACTGCACCGTGAACTATGGCGATGTTATTACGAAACGCTTCCAAACAGGACCAACATGCTGTTATTCTTTCCTTGGTTGCCGAAGAAAAAAAAACTGGGGAACATCCATCTGAGAATGAAAAATGTGTAGGGACAATATGTCTGTCGAAATCCACAGCTGTGGAATGGTGCACCAAGTTCCACGCAGGTCGTGATACGACACAAGACGTCGGTCGATCTAAGAGGTAGCCTCATTCAAGGGGAACACACGTGGACACCCGAACTATAGTCCTGTTCTCCCCCCCCCCCCCCCACCTATTCGATTATAACGCCTTTCGACCCTTAAGATAAAGCCATTAAGGGTCGATGATTCCCGTCGGACGAGGATGAGCGTGATTCCCGTCGGACGAGGGTGAACGGAAGTGGTTACGGACTTCTTCATGCACAGGACAGTGTTTTACCAAACGGGTATCTCCAACCTGTGCGTCTGTGCGGCGACTGTCTCAGTGCCCACAGCGATTTTGCCTGATTGGCCTTTGAACGGAATCTTTTTGATCGCCTCTTATAGTTAGCACACCTCTCTTCCAGACGTTTATGTCTGTTTCGGAACCAGAGCTGCGACCTCTGCTTCAAGAAGCTCATGATTTGTACTCGTGAGCTTAAGTGTACTTCGTTCTACCGCCTTCCAGTAGAAAACTTTCATTGTTAATGTTCTTAAGCTTCTAAATAACAGATTCAGTGACTGATGGACAGGTAGAGATGAATCACTTCCTTGGTCTTCACGCTCTCCGGACCTAAACCCACTCAGTGCATCAGGGATTGAATTCGACGGCTGGTTGATGCATGTATCTTTGCTAACGGAGAGCAGCTTGAACACACTTTGAACATTTCATTTAGGGAAGTGTATCGTACTGTTCATGTATTGAAGAGTTTTAGATACTGGGCTCTAAGACGGAATTAAAGCGTTTCTGGACCCATGTCTATATAACATATTTTCTTCGTCTGTGTGTGGGGAATGATTGCTGAAAGTTACTCCGTATCTTTTCGTTACACCTTGTATATAAATGACTTCATCACCTACAAGTTGTTTAAGATTGCAAATAATACTGTCCCCTAAACCATCGATATAAAAATTAATAGTAATAATCCTACCACATTTACCCTGAGGACATCCGAAATTATAAAGACACTTGACGTAGCAGTTGCGACTGAGTTGCCCGACTGTACGCTTCAGAGTGTAGAGACTCCTATGACCGCAATTCAGAGCTACTACGCAGTTGTTGTAGACTAATTGTGCGGTGCGTTGGTGAGTGGTGCAACTGGAATGACTAGCAAGTGCTATTTGTTCGATAAATACGGTGTCAGAAAAGTGGAAAATTTTAAGTTGGTCGGTGGTGCAGTTTCCATCTGGAAGGTCTAGTTATCACAAGGTTACGCTGAGTGACGACCATGAGAAAACTGGCAGTTTATGATCACTACATTCACACATGCTATACGCAAAAGAAACTCCGGATCAAGTCAACTGCTCGCATACGTTGTAAGTGTATGGACCGATCTGCGTCTATAAGTAGGACACGGAGATATTTTTAAGAAGGTGGTCTAAGCACTAGTATGTCTGTAATATTAGTTCCAATCAGTTAATAACATACACGTGATTTACCACGAGTCAAGGCACTGAAGTTGGAAGCTTAGCCATGGTCTTCACAGAAAAGCACCTAGGTTATCTGGACACGGATTCTTCCCTTGCTCTGAGCAGCAGAGGATCAGAACACGTTTTAATCCATCCAGTTGTAACGTAATATTGCTGAAAGGCGCCAATATGACACGCAGGTGAGTTTTCAAGGCTGGTATGTCCTTTGAATGATGCACACGGATCTACAAATCATCCAATACAATTAGCAGTAAAATTTCGCGTAGCAACTAGAATGAAGTTTGATAGTCTTCCATAGATACTCTCTTCACTCGGTCCATAAACTTGCATTTCTCGTATTTATCAATTTTCACTATTGCGATTGTTTCTTTCAATATTTCCGCTCGTTGCTTTACAAACAGTTTTATTCCAACGGAGCGGTTATACTGCACTAAAGTTTGTGAAAACTGAAACACAATAAAGGAGATATGTGAGTGGTCAGAAGCAGTTTGCAAAACTTGTAAGGGTGTTGCAGGGTAGGTTATGCTGAGAAATAATTGCTAAGAAAAAACATTCGATACATTGCGCAGTTTCTGAGTTTTTGGCATTGAACTTACCCGGTCAGGTTGTATCGCTCGCAAATTCAAGTGGCCCGCGAGATACAGTGAGTGTCTGTTGTTCTCATAGCGTAGATGATAGAGTACATTACTGCTCAGCCTCGGACTCGGGTTCGACCCTTACTACCACCCCATGTCCCATTTCTGTATCGCTCTCTTGTTCGATTTTAAGATATCAAAGGAAGAACATGTTTGGCGACACCATACCTGGAAGGGGGGCGGGGGGGGGGGGGGGGGAAGGGGTGTTGAATTTTCGTTCGCAACGTCCTGATCGGCTAACTTCAACACATTAACTGCGAAACGGTAAAACGTAAGAATTTTTTTTCTTAACAATTATTTCTCATCACAACCTATGTTGTTACACCCTTACAAGCTTTTCAGAATGCTTCTGACCATCCTGTATACATGACAATACATAAGTAATCAGAATTACAGAGAAGTACAAGATCCCTGACCTTCATAATTATTACTGTGAAGCTCACACATATTGCAGTCTCAGCTTGTAAATGTCGTAGCGTGAAATTAGTATCTGCTATGCTATTGAGGTTACATGCAAGTTGTAAATGCTGGATGACCGTAACGAACAAGTTGTCGAACAACCAAATTCTAGATACGTACGATTATGTCAGGCAAAGGTGCTAGCCAAGAAATCAAAGGTACTCGTTGTGCTTCGAAAGAACGCTTCCACATTCGCCACCACATTTTTGTGGGCATTGCCGTGTTGAAATATGACACGAGAAGTTATCCGAAGGAGGTATGACCTCATAGCGAAGAGGTAACGAACGATACCGTGTAGATACACGCAGAAACTAGCATTCTAGTCTCAGGCGTCATCCTAGCGGTCAAGGGCTGGGCGTCATAGACACAGCGACAATACTATCTCGAAGTGGCTTCTTTTTAAAAGTGCTGAAAGCTACGAGAACTTGCACAGAAGTAAATATAAACAGTTCGGTCAGTGGACTGGTCATGTAGCTCCATCATGCTCTACGTGTGCGTTTCGATGCGACAATTTCGAGCCTATGCTAATTTACCACTGTCACAGTTATACGTTTTGTTAATCAGCACTATTTAAGTCACCGATACGTCAAAAATCTCACCTGATTAATAAAATCTGATATCATGAAGAACTCTGCTAACCATGGCCACCTCAGAAAGGCGATATCTCGGATTCTTCAACTTCTCTGGTGTAAAAATGCTTTTCCCACTACTCTCAATACGTAGAAGTCGAGATCATATGTTGCATTCGGCAGCACCCCAAACCGTCACATCAGGAGTTGTTACCTATATCGTTCATCTGCGTCGGTTCCCAGATTTCAGTTACCACGAAAGCGTCAAATACGTATGAAGCTGCCGTTGTAGGACAGACTGAAACGGTAGTCCTCCTAAACCACAGCGCATTACCTCTCCAAACATGCCTTGGAAGGCTGAACGGTACCGACCGACCGCCGTGTCATCCTCAGGCCACAGGCGTCACTGGATGAGTATATGGAGGGGTATGTGGTCAGCACACCGATTTCCCTGCGGTATGAAAGTTTACGAGACCGGAGCCACTACTTCTCAATCAAGTAGCTCCTGAGTTTGCCTCACAAGGGCTGAGTGTACCCCACTTGCCAACAGCGCTCGGCAGACCGGATGGTCACCCATCCTAGTACTAGCCTAGCCCGACAGCGCTTAAATTCGGTGATCTGGCAGGAACCTGTGTTACCACTGCGGCAAGACCGTTGGCAGTGCAAAGGACACGGAGATTCCATGCGCTCGTACGAGGCAGCGTTTCCAGATCCTGGTAAGTTTGACAGGAACCACTGGGATCTCAATTTGGCCCACTGGTCAATTTGTGCAATACTAGTAGTAGTAGTTTTATTTGTCTCTTTTACAAGGATGTTGGACATGTCTTGAAATTACAATTTAAGAACAAGAAAAACAAACTAATTCACATTTACAAACATTTATAGACTTACAGGTCTGAAATGACAAGGATGGGACAAGGTTGCCGGCCGTGGCCTTATAGTTGGAATCATACCTGCGTTTGCCTAAAATAATTTAGGGAAACCACGGAAACCTAAATGAGGATGGCTGGATGAAGATTAAAGCCTTCACCCATCCGAATACTAGATCACTCTGTCTCATACAGTACTACCTCATTCGGTTTACCTCAAGCGTACAATACTGTTTTAATGGCCAGTAGTGTAAAACAAATTATTTGTAAAACAGTATAGGCGCTGCTCATGCATGGTTGTTTACTTTGCTGGGCGGGTTTAGTGACATCTCTGGACAGTCAAAGGGACTGTATCTGTGATACAATATCCACGGTCAACTCCATCTTCAAGAGTTTTGGGGACCGGAGTGCTGTAGATCAATTTTAATGGCCAGTAGTGTAAAACAAATTATTTGTAAAATTGCTACACCACGAAGATGACGTGCTACAGACGCGAAATTTAACCGACAGGAAGAAAATGCTGTGATATGCAAATGATTAGCTTTTCAGAGCATTCACACAAGGTTGTCGCCGGTGGCGACACCTACAACGTGCTGACATGAGGAAAGTTTCCAACCGATTTCTCATACACAAACAGCAGTTGACCGGCGTTGCCTGGTGAAAAATTGTTGTGATGCCTCGTGTAAGGAGGAGAAATGCGTACCATCACGTTTCAGACTTTGATAAAGGTCGGATTGTAGCCTATCGCGATTGCGGTTTATCGTATCGCGACATTGCTGCTCGCGTTGGTCGACATCCAATGACTGTTAGCAGAATATGGAATCGGTGGGTTCAGGAGGGTAATACGGAACGCCGTGCTGCATCCCAACGGCCTCGTATCACTAGCAGTCGAGATGACAGGCATCTTATCCGCATGGCTTTAACGGATCGTGCAGCCACGTCTCGATCCCTGGGTCAACAGATGGGGACGTTTGCAAGACAAGAACCATCTGCACGAACAGTTCGACGACGTTTGCAGCAGCATGGACTATCAGCTCGGAGACGATGGCTGTGGTTACCCTTGACGCCGCATCACAGAAAGGAGCGCCTGCGATGGTGTACTCAACGACGAACCTGGGTGCACGAATGGCAAAACGTTATTTCTTCGGATGAATCCACGTTCTGTTTACAGCATCATGATGGTCGCGTCCGTGTTTGGCGACATCGCGGTGAACGCACATTGGAAGAGTGTATTCGTCATCGCCATACTGGTGTATCACCCGGCGTGATGGTATGGGGTGCCATTGGTTACACGTCTCGGTCACCTCTTGTTCGCATTGACGGCACTTTGAACAGTGGACGTTACATTTCAGATGTGTTACGACCCGTGGCTCTACCCTTCATTCGATCCCTGCGAAACCCTACATTTCAGTAGAATAGTGCACGAGCGCATGTTGCAGTTCCTGTACGGGCCTTTCTGGATACAGAAAATGTTCGACTGCTGCCCTGGCCAGCACATTCTCCAGAGCTCCCACCAACTGAAAAGGTCTGGTCAATGGTGGCCGAGCAACTGGCTCGTCACAATACGCGTCTCTACTGGTGATGAACTGTGGCATCGTGTTGAAGCTGCATGGGCCTGTACACGCCATCCAAGCTCTGTTTGACTCAATGCCCAGGCGTATCAAGGCCGTTATTACGGCCAGAAGTGGTTGTTCTGGGTACTGATTTCTCAGGATCTATGCACCCAAATTGCGTGAAAACGTAATCACATGTCAGTTCTAGTATAATATATTTGTCCAATGAATACCCGTTTATCATCTGCATTTCTTCTTGGTGTAGCAATTTTAATGGCCAGGATACACTACTGTAGTATCGTGCTGAAGCTGCATGGGCAGCTGTCTCTGTACACGTCATCCAAGCTAATGCTACACTGTTCATTCATGTCTCCCTCCCACTTACACTAGAGGTACGTTGTTTCGTAGCATTAAACACTCTCTACATACTGTCAGCTGACGTCGGGACCATTTTGTTTGCCGCAGCTTCCCGTTTGGTAGCCTGAAAAAACGTGTGAGATGTTGAACTCGGAAACAGTATACGGTGTTATTATTATAGGAGTACATTGCATAGCTTTGGGAATGGTGGGGCATTCGACGATGGACCGCATGGAAATGTGAGAGCAGGCATACTTGTCGTAAGGGTACCGGTCGGCTACGTCTCACCACCACAAGGGAGGATCGTTGTTCTGCGCACCAGGCACAGTATAACCCTTTCACATCTGCGCTTGCCATCCGATAACAAGTAATGGTCTCCTTAAAACACTCTCGTCGTCTCGCACTATTAGTGGGAGACTAACAGGAGATGGATTACAGTTGAATAGGCTGCCATTAACACCAAAACACAAACGGCTACACCCGCAGTGGTGCCGTGACCGGGAAGCATGAACTGCTGATGACTGTCATCACATAGTGTTCAGCCACGAATTATGGTTCTGCACTACCCCGGATGTCCATCGTCAGCTTGTATGGGCGTGACTGGAAAGGAAGCAAGATTGAGTTTAACGTCCCGTTGACATCGAGGTCATTAGAGATGGAGCACAAGCTCTGATAGTGACAAGGATGGGGAAGGAAATCTGTCGTGCCCTTTCAAAGGAACCATCCCGGCATTTGTCTGGAGAGATTTAGGCAAATCACGACAAACCTAAATCTGGATGGCCTGACGCGGGTTTGAACCGTCACCCTCTCGAATGCGAGTCCAGTCTGGCGACCTGGGCAGAGAGCCCATTCTTCCGATGTTAATCATGTCGTCAATGTGTGGAGAGCCGATTCAGTTCACGGCTGGTAGAGATTGAGAGAACTCTGACGGTATAACGGTGCTTCACAGATATCCTACATCATCACGTGTTACCTCTTATGCGACAGTATGGTGATGGCACGTATGGTCGAGTGTTTGAGTGTATAAATAACACAACAGGTTTTGTACGAATTTTCATAGTCAAATGATGAGTGGGAAATGGGCAAATAGTGTATAAAATTACCAAGTGTCAGGTCTAGCTTCATAAAGATGGTTTATTTGCTTTAAAGTAGATGTGTCGCAAAAATAGGGCGATTTGGAAAACAAGCAATTTCCTTCAGTATAGACAATTCTACGTCGCTGCTACACAAGTGTCTAGCCTTGAAGCTACTATTTAACTGGGCGTCGCCAGTCGGTGGCTGCGCTTATGTCCTCTTCGTGTTGTGTTGGCAGAAGAGCCAACACCGTGTTACGATTGGAGGCCGAAATGCACGCGTTTTAGCTCACGCAAGCTGGCGTGAGGAGGGAAGAACTATACCGACGTGAGGTCTAGAACATGACAAGGAATGAGAATTCAGAAAGCGGACGAAATTAGTTTGATACTTAACTTTAATCCATTAATGATGAACGTCGCTCTTGACGGTACATGATTCACAATATTATCTGTTCAGAATACATTCATAATAACTGAATATGGCGCCTTGCTAGGTCGTAGCAAATGACGTAGCTGAAGGCTATGCTAAACTGTCGTCTCTGCAAATGAGAGCGTATATGGACAGTGAACCATCGCTAGCAAGGTCGGCTGTACAACTGGGCGAGTGCTAGGGAGTCTCTCTAGACTACATCTGCCGTGTGGCGGCGCTCGGTCTGCAATCACTAATAGTGGCGACACGCGGGTCCGACGTATACTAACGGACCGCGCCCGATTTAAAGGCTACCACCTACCAAGTGGCGGTGACACCATATTTCGCATAGGTGCCGGTGCTGTCGTGTTGTCGACCTGGAGAGGGGTTGGTCAGCGTGCGATTGGCTGACGACTTCTTACAGCCAACTCTTCTCTATCGTTCCCGACTGGCGTGCCGGCGCTTGACTTTATGCCGTAACAAAATGTTTGGTGAAACCATTTGTCTAAAAGTAAAAGATAAAATAGGTTAGCGTAATATGTGCTGCACCCTTCAATGATGCTCGAAATTATGTACAGTAAATGAGGTGTCAATTGAGAATTTAATGTTTAATGTTTAATTTATAATTTAGAATTTTAACGAATACTAAGGGATATTTGTCTGGTGGATTATGTAGACCGTTCAGTTTGCCATTGTGGGAACTTGACATATTTCTATCATCTATGACCAAAAGTGCAAAGAAGTGCCAAATATCTTTCAGTCTCAAAAATGTTTCATTAGAGAATCCTTCAAATAGCAGGAAAGAGAAAATGTTTGGCACAAGAAGTAATGTCCCCTTTGCAAGTGCTTACGTCATTATTGTTCTTGCTCACTTACTTTCCCCAATAGTGTAAAGTACGCTATTTCGAGTATTATTCAAAGACGTGCAGACGTTCCTCTAAGCTACTTCATTTCTTACTTTTAGACAAATTTCGTCCGCAGTTGACACATATCTTTATGAACAGTCTGGGTGATGTTGAGGTACTCCCTTGGCCAGCAAACCCTCTATATCTGTCCCCAATGGAACGTGTGTAGGATGGGCTAGGTCCTCAGCTCCGTTTCAGGACCAGTTGCTGTGGTTGCGGGGCAGATTACCCCAGGAGAGGACGCAACGGTTTTGTGACGCCCTTCAAAACTGGAACAGTGCATGGATATACGTCTGAAAAGGTGCAAAGTCATGCGGACAAAAAGGTTCATCCTCCCTAGTTCTTTATAAATTTGTCTCGATATTGTAATTACTGAAATAACATCACAAACGCTCTCAACCCTTGAAGTTTCATTTCGTTTACTCCGCCTCTTCTGGGTGTGTAGAGTAAACGGTTTGTGTGCTGCATGTCCCACCCTTGTATTATCATTATTATTGTCAACATTATTATTGTTATTACTATTATCATCGTTCGTGGCAGAACCAGTAGTAAGTAGTACAAATACTGCCAGTATTAACTCTATTAGTTCTTGGTCAGTATTACTTACATTGCCACTATAGACACTCAAATCATTTTAATACTATTTGCCATATTCAAATTATTATTTTTCCGGTAACTAAGAAATAAAAAGTACTGTGTGCGTGAAACCTAGGTCCGATGTTACGACCCGATGGCCCTAATAATACCAGGTTAAATAAAGAAAAGACGTAGAACTGTCGATAGAGATCTGTCCATTCCCACTGCAATGCTCCAGTGCACTGAGGACAAAACTTCATGGTCAGACATGTCCATACAGACAAACGACAGTTACATTATAATGTTGTAACATTGCAGTACTTGGTCGTTTCTGAGTATAAAGCCCTTCGGTACACTGGTTCCAGACATGTGGTGCTGTTATAGCCACGTCTCTGTGGGTAGCGTTACAATGAGCTTATTTCTCAGAATTGATCTTTCTGTTCCGTTCGAACTCACTCACTCGCCGAGGCTTGCTTTCAAGTTTTGTCAAATCAAATGGTTCAAATGGCTCTGAGCACTATGGGACTTAACATCTAAGGTCATCAGTCCCCTAGAACTTAGAACTACTTAACCCTAACTAACCTAAGGACATCACACACATCCATGTCCGAGGCAGGATTCGAAACTGCGACCGTAGCGGTCGCGCGGTTCCAGATGAAGCGCCTAGAACCGCTCGGTCACATCGACCGGCCAAGTTTTGTCATCGTACTGAAGTTCGATGGTGAAGGATTGGGGTAACAATGAGATTTCAGTTCTCACAAGAGGGCGCGGGTGAGTCTTTTTGTGTACCGACCCGAAATCTCAATCACTTGCCGCTGGTGCAGTGTTCTATATGTCCTCCGAATTTCGATTTATCCTTAGATGTTACAATTTCTGCCTTGTAAAGTCGTTAGATTTGCATGGTATGTATCAGTTAAGGAAGGATGGTTAGAATTTAACATTCCCGTAATGCAGGGAGCGTCTGGAAATGTGGTACAAGCTGCTTTTGGACGGCAATAGGGGAGGAAACGAGTCCGTCTCTATTTACGCAACAAACTCGAAATTCGCCTCAAGTGGTTTCAGGAAAACACGGAAAAACCAAATCATAATCGGTGGAAAGAAATTGGAACACATCTCCGTTCCAGTATAAGGCCATTGTGCTTCATTTCTTTGCAGTAATTCGCGTAGTAAATGTCGAAACTGAGCAACATAGCGCAAAACAATTGCTAGTTTTGATTCAGTTTAAAAAGCATAGCCTGCTATCGTGACGTCCCCCAAGTGAATGACGCAGTCTGAGGAAGATTCCAACAGCGCATATCCGCCGCGGTGGTAGGAACATACTGACCTTAATGGGCCAACGACATAGCATCATTAGCGCCTGGTACAATTCGTTTGGAGCGGGAATCTGCCACAAACCGATCAGAGGAAAACAACCAGTACACGCCTAAACGGAATAGTGAAGCGCGGCAAATGATTTCACGAGTCAAAAATTCCAGAAATTACATCCTGCACATACAGACTTTTTAAAAAATGACAGACTTTGTAAAACACTAGCAGTGTGAAGCTTATTTGCTAAATTTCTTTTGACTAAAAGTAAAAATAGTATAAATAATAGACTAACATGAAATTATGTTCGTTACAGAACAAAGTACATTGAAGCGCCAAAGCAACTGGTATAGGCATGCGTATTCAATTACAGAGATACGTAAACAGGCAGAATACGGCGCTGCGATCGGCAACGACTACATAATGCAACAACTATCTGTCTCAGTTGTTAGATAGATTACTGCTGCGACAATGGCATGTTATTACGATTTAAGTGAGTTTGAACGTGGTGTTATAGTCGGCGCACGAGAGATGGGACACAGCGTCTCCGAGGTAGCGATGAAGTGGGGAATTTCCCGTACGACCATTTCACAAGTGTGCCGTGAATCACAGGAATCCGGTAAAACACCATATCTCTGATATCGCTGCGGCCGGAAAAACATCCTGCAAGAATGGGATCCTCGACGACTGAAGAGAATCGTTCAAAGTGACAAAAGTGCAACCCTTCCCCAAACTGCTGCAGATTTCAATGCTGGCCCATCAACAAATGTGAGCGTGCGAACCATTCAACAAAACATCATCGATACGGGCTTTCGGAGCCGAAGGCCCACTCGTGTACCCTTGATGATTGCACGACACAAAGCTTTACGCCTCGCCTGGGTTCGTCAACACCGACATTGGACTGTTGATGACTGGATACATGTTGCCTGGTCGGACTAGTTTTGTTTCAAATTGTATCGAGCAGATGGACGTGTACGATTATGGAGACAAGGTCATGAATCCATGGACCCTGAATGTCAGCAGGGGACTGTTCAAGCTGGTGGAGGGTCTGTAATGCTGTGGGGCGTGTGCAGGTGGATTGATATGGGACCTCTGATACATCTGGCAGGTGACACGTACGTAAGCACCCTGTCTAATCACGTGTCCATTGTGCATTGCGACGGACTTGGGAATTCCAGGAGGACAACGCGACACCCTACACGTCCAGAACTGCTACAGAGTTGCTCCAGGAACACTCTTCTGAGTTTAAACTCTTCCGCTGGCCACCAAACTCCCCAAAAATGACCGTTATTGAGCATATCTGGAATGCCTTGCAACGTGCTGTTCAGAAGAGATCTCCACCTCTTGTACTATTACGGATTTATGGACAGCCCTGCAGGACTCATGGTGTCAGTTCTCTCCAGTTCTATTTCAGACATTAGTCGAGTCCATGCCACGTTGTGTTGCAACACTTTTGTGTGTTCGCAGGAGCCCCACACGATATTAGGCAGGTGTACCAGTTTCTTTAGCTTGCCAGTGTAGTATGTTTCCCTTATCTACTAAATGTTATTCTGATGCTCTGATAACTCCATTACGTTACGTGCTCAATAATGTATGGGCTTCTTTGTCAACAGGTGGATACGGTACTTAACTCAAGAAGGTATTACGTAAGCTAATACGTTTCACTTTACCAGATCATATCCACCGAGATGAATCTGCGGGTCCTATTCGGCAAGACGATCTAAGTTACTTCTTGCCAGGATTTTCGTGAATCGTGTCAGATGACAGCCAGGATGTTTCCCCGACGAAGCCACTCCTTATTCCTTCCTTAACCTTTTTTTCACTTGAGTTCGCTCTCCACCTCTAACGAGCCCGCTGTCGACGAGATGTCAATCTCTAACCTACCTACCTAACTAGACCATTCCCTTTGCAACTGATCCTGAGAACAATGAGGGCTGCCGGCCTGAGTGGCCGAGCGGTTCTAGTCGCTACAGCCTGGAATCGCGCGACCGTTACGGTCTCAGGTTCTAATCCTGCCTCGGGCATCGATGTGTGTGATGTCCTTAGGTTAGTTAGGTTTAAGTAGTTCTAAGTTCTAGGGGACTGATGACCGCAGCAGTTAAGTCCCATAATTCTCAGAGCCATTTGAACCATTTGAGCCAATGAGGGCTGAAACGCCAAGGGGTTGGTAGAAGTGTCGAACGTTGTCAAGAAAGTCATCCTGTTGGCCATCATTCTGTGAACTGTCGTTTTCGATCGCCAAATGTGTGGCGGCAATCTACGCCCCAAGGGAAGGGGTGGTTTAATTGACGCCCTTTTACCCATCCCCAGAGGCCTTTTAAATGTTAATTCCGAGCGGCGGTGCGACCGAAATGTTTTCCTCGGCCACCCATAGTAAAATGGGAATTCAGTTCTGGATGTCGCGGTTCTGATCTCCTTCGTTGAGTCGTCAAAAGAAGGTGTGAAATGTGGGTAAGTGACGGTATGATGACCTTCCACGGTGGCACTGGGCAGACGTTTGGTAAAATTTGTGGCCAATGAGCCAGCATTAACCCACTTTACAGCTCACATGAACATCTGGGCTGTGGCCTACTTTGGCATGTGTCGACAACTTGGTGTTTGAAGCGTCGCCGGGTCTATGAGTGACGTCGCAGGGCTCCACGCGTTTGTTCAAAAATGGTTCAAATGGCTCTGAGCACTATGGGACTCAACTGCTGAGGTCATCAGTCCCCTAGAACTTAGAACTAGTTAAACCTAACTAACCTAAGGACATGACAAACATCCATGCCCGAGGCAGGATTCGAACCTGCGACCGTAGCGGTCTTGCGGTTCCAGACTGCAGCGCCTTTAACCGCACGGCCACTTCGGCCGGCCACGCGTTTGTATCTTTACAGAAGATTGTAGGCACGTTCGAGTCAAATTTAAAACTTAAGCTTCGGAATGGGACACAATTATGGGGTTTCGAAACAGTGACCCTTTAATTTTATTACACAGTGTAGCATAATTTGCTTAAGTCTAGTTGAGTAGAAAAAGTTAAGGCAGGGTCCTTGACTCATCGCTAAACGTTGTTGGCCCCGTCACATTGACAAGATGGCGTGTTGCGGCCTTCCTTGTACCTCCATATGATGTGCTTGGCACGTAATTACGAAGTCTAGATTAACATAATAAGACCCTGTTAAATTTAGTGCTGCTTTTGTCTCATCGTGGTGGACAGAGTGAAAAGTAACTGTCAGTCTCAGTAGATACACACTGGCTGTCATTAAGTACCACGTAGAAGGTGGAGTATATTGCCCCCAGATGAACAGTTATCATCAACAGTGTAAAACCGGGAGAGATGGCTCAGTGGATTAGGTAATACATTATCATTAGTGAGGAAGGGGAATGAAAGATCTGTCTAACCATGGCGAATTAGGCGTTCCGGTATGCAAAACTGATTCGTTTTAACAGCTCAAGGAAGACATCCTACCTCATCCCAGCCCAATTCAAGTCGTGCTCCGTCACTGATAATAATGATGTCGACATGAGGTTAAATCCTTTAATTTTTTGGCAATGATCTACACTCTTATTCTATGGGGTGCTGTGAATATTTTTGGAATTCAGCCCCTAGATGTCTCCGCTTCCCTTGTTGTTGAAGTTCATGAACATCTTTCTCCCAATGCAATTTAAAAGACCTGCCTCTGAGCAGAGAACCATCGCTATGTAGTACTAAAGGGCACGGCGAAGCTTATAAAGTTTGATATAGTGTTTAATTTTGACCTCATTTTGCCAGTAAGTCCAAAGTACAACCACACACAAACAACGTACAATATACAAGGAATATTTAAATGGAAAAGTACGCAACATTGTAACAACCAAATCTGTTGAAATTTACATATGCCACTTTAGGATAATGTAGTGAAACATCTAGGGGAATGGAAGCATCGATGGGAAGTCCTTGCACATCTTCCACACAGATCCTTTTTCTTCCTATGCGATTTCCATGTGATGGGAGACCTAAAGAAGAACGTCCGTAGCCGCAGATTTCCTTCGGACGAAGAGTGTGTGCAGTGTGTGAAATCTTATGGGACTTAACTGCTAAGGTCATCAGTCCCTAAGCTTACACATTACTTAACCTAAATTATCCTAAGGACAAACACACACACCCATGCCCGAGAGAGGCATGACTGCCGCGCCTTAGACAGCTCGGCTAATCCCTCGCGGCTCGGACGAAGAGGTGCACGTCTGGGTACAATCATGGTTTCGTAGGTAACAGCAAAAATTTTTCCAAGAAGCATTGGCCGTCTTGTTTCACATTGGGGTAAATATATTAACAGTTAAGGCGATTACTATTGAAATAATAAACAGTTTGCTTACTTTTTTCCACCTGTCTCGTTTTCATTTGACTGGTACACGACTCGTGTTGTCTGTAGTTTAACCATGCCTAGACGGCCAAAACCACGGTTCGATCGCGTCCACATTGTTACTTTGTGCCAGGAAGGGCTCTCAACAAGCGAAGTGCCCAGGCGTCTCGGAGTGAAACAAAGCGATGTTGTTCGGGCATGGAAGAGATACAGAGATACAGGAACTGTCGATGACATGCCTCACTCAGGCCGCCCAACGGCTACTACTGAAGTAGATGACCGCTACCTACGGATTATGGCTCGAAGGAACCCTGACAGCAACGCCACCATGTTGAATAATGCTTTTCGTGCAGCCACAGAACGTCGTGTTACGATTCTAACTGTGCGTAATAAGCTGCATGATGCGCAACTTCACCCCCGACGTCCATGGCGAGGTCTATCTTTGCAACCACGACACCATGCAGCGCGGTACAGGTGGGTCCAACAACATGCCGAATGGACCGCTCAGGATTGGCATCACGTTCTATTCACCGACGAATGTCGCATATGCCTTCAGCCAGACAATCGTTGGAGACGTGTTTGGAGGCAAACCGGTCAGAACGCCTTCCTCTCTGTATAGTACATGTTACCACAATTGTAATCCACTCATACCATGTATATTGAACTTTAGAACCAACACATTGTGTGTTTTCCACTTCTATTACCATGTTAAAGTAACAGTTGGCTGACAGGTCCACGTTAATGCATTTAGATCCAATTACTGTCACGTTACAAATGTTAGTGAAAAGCAGTACTCTCTTGGGGCTTGCCTGCGACTCGGTGAGCTGTGGTAGTTCTGGAGGCGACTGCTGCTGATGTGGATGTGGTGTAGAATAGTTGAATTATATTGTTTCCAATAGGTTGAGAAGGCATCCTGTGGAGAGTGACTGCTGCTGCTACTGAAGTGCATTGTGGAACACCTATGTGGTCTGGTCCAGCAGTTTGGCCAGCACCAGATCAGGGTTTGTAACAATAACAACAAAACCTAAATATGAACTCATTAAATATACTGTACATAATGTATATAGAGAATATCAAGAATTTACTAATCTATCACACTAGGTCAGCGCATCTGTAAAATACACTTGCACAGAAAAAAAAAAAGTTCTCTGAGCCTTGCAAGATGCATTTCAATATTAACTTCTATTATCATGCAAAATGATTGCGTTAATAACAAAAAGGATTGAGAAATACTTACTGTGAGACTTCTGTTGAGCTGATCACTGCTGCTAGCACCATTTCACACCGGACAAAGTACAGACAGAAATTTTGATAGAATATCAATCGAATTATAAAAATAAAAACTTGGGGCGAACTTGGGGCGGGGGAGGGGGGGCTAAACTTTCACAAAATGGGCTGAGAGCGTGATGACGATGACTAGCACTCTCACTGTGAGAGGGAGGGGGGGGGAGGCATGGTACACATGGGAAGCAGGGAGCACAGGCTGGGGGTTGCCTTCCCAGGTCAAAGGCATGATGATATGTCATGGCCTTGTCGCAGTTTTCTGGATGCGATAATGTCACAATTCCAGGAATGATGTCAGCGAAATATAGCGAGTAAAATTACCCAGGAACTGGAAGCTGCTGTCAGCGATTCTTGAAATGCTCATGCTGATGTCATACATTCCATGGATGCCGATGCTGTCATCAGCAACTTTTGGCCCAGAACCAGCAGCCATCCTCTACTGGGACATACTAGAAATGGGAGATAGTGAAAGTACATTGTTACGAAGAAGATGAGTGCAAGCTTCACATCCCTCTCCCCTCCTGATTACGCCACATTCTCTTGTATCACATAGACTGTTGTCCAGGATTAATGTTTGTGTTTTGTAATTTCCACTTCTGATAAGTACAGCTGATGATTAATTTAAATATTTCTGAGAAAATAGCTCATTTATCCAAGATTAAATTTGTTTTAAAACTTCAAGAGCCCTTCCCATTCACTACACTCTGATTTTGGTACTGTTATCCTTGGGAAAAAAGCCGTCAGATAAAATACACCCTCATAACCGGATCTAAGTATCTTTCCCTCTAGAGGAAACACCAGGTGTCCTTACACGTGTGAACCTTGTGTCCCATTATTGGAAGTTATTTTACATTTTTGCTACAATCTCCAGTTTTGCTCTTTACTAGTATTACTCAGTTGCCAGTACAGTATCCCACCTGGATTTGATTTGTGTGAGCAATAATTTTAGGTTCCTTAATATCAATGGGGTTTCATGATGAATTTTCGCAACAAGTCGAACACAGTGTGTGGCAGTTACATAACTCAATCCTTAAGGAAGGTTCATACATATCAATCGTTCGTTGATTGACATTCTGCAAGAAACAGAAGCAATGTACACAAAAGTAATAAATAGGTTCACCTCCTCTTGCGTGAATCTGACAGTGCACTTTCCCCATTATAAATTTCGAGTTATGTAGTGGTTAAAATAATGGTTTTGCATCTCCTGAATAGGTATACTGTGTTTCCAGCTGGAATTCATGGAGGTAATGTAGTGTAAGATTTCTTCCTGTTTAATAAGAGCAGGGAAATGGGATAACAGATATTCTTTAATTTTTCGGGGAGGAGGGGGGGGGGGGGGGGGGAGGGCGAGATTGACAATTCAAACAGTGTCATTTCAGGTATCTCAACAATAGAAAATGTAGTACCGCATTTATGCAGCTTAACTCATTAGCGACATTAGTTAATTTTAATTTGTGTACAATAGCAAGTGCAACAGCAGAATTAGTATGCCATATTAAGATTACTCCTGTGTATGATGCTGTCGATCTTGTCCCAGTCGTCTCGATGCATTCTGCTACTTAGTTGATAGAAAATGTCCAGGAGCATGCAGAACGAACTCAAGCGCTGCACCGAGCGGCAGAAGAAAAAGTTTGAAAGATGCCGGAATCAGACCGACAAGGCGATTCCCGACATGTCATGGTTCAGACCCCCAGGTTCTGGGATAGTGTCATCACTGAATCTATAGAGATAAAGATGGCACAAAACCTGATTAACCGGGAAGCAGGATACCAGCTAAGCACTGCAGAAACCCGGCATTTGAACTGCTGAAGCAATACCGGACATATCACACACAGTGGTCAACCTCACTGAACGACAATTGACCGAAGAGGAAGTGTCTGTTCTTCAAAAAGGAGGGAATTTCGCTATCATCCCGAGAATTATACGTATGGAGGACATCATTGCCAACACCGAAGCAGCCATTCGGACCCTTCCTTGTGAAAGGGCAGAGGAAATACGCACTGAAACAGCCAGAATACTGCGCCGAGCAAAACCACCAGCTTGCAACCTGAAGAAAGAAGAGGTACAAGCCATTAAGAATCTCAACGCCGACAAGAGTATATTGGTACTGCCTGCCGATAAGGGGAATGCGACCGTCGTAATGAAGACCGAAGATTATGAGCAAAAGATCCGAGAACTATTAGATCCGACGACGTACCGAAAACCAAGCGCAGATCCGACGCAGCGTATCACTCGGAATACGAATCGATTAATCAAGGCGTCTTCTCTGCCGATGGACATACAGAGAAACCTGCGCAACACAGAAGCCCTACCACCTCGGCTGTATGGATTACCCAAGATCCATAAGAACAACGTTCCATTGAGACCGATCGTTAGCGCTCCTGGCTCACCAACGTATAAACTGGCAAAACACTTGGCCTATCTGCTCCAGCCATACGTGGGGAAGACCGACACATACATTAAGGACTCAGGACATTTCATTGAGAAGCTGAAGAAACTGAAACTTGCACCAAACGACATCCTGGTCAGCTTTGATGTTGTTTCGTTATTTACGAAAGTGCCACTCAGTGACGCTCTGAAGCACATCGGCTCCATGTTCCCGCAAGACATCAAAAAGCTCTTCCATGCATGTCTCAGCGCGGGCTATTTCACGTGGAATGGTGATTTCTACGAACAGCTGGAAGGCGTCGCCATGGGTAGTCCTCTCAGTCCAGTGGTGGCCAACTTCTTCATGGAACAATTCGAAGCACAGGCACTGGACTCGGCGACTTGCAAACCTAAGGTGTGGTACAGGTACGTCGATGATACTTTCGTGGTGTGGAGCCATGGTGAAGAACAGCTCGGTGACTTCCTAAGACACTTGAACAGCCTCCATGCCAACATAACATTTACCATGGAAGTAGAAAAGGACAAGAAACTGCCATTTGTAGATGTGCTGGTCACAAGGGACGGCGAAAACCTGGGACACAGCGTGTATCGAAAACCGACACACACAGACCGATACCTGCACAAACTTTCAAACCACCACCCGAGCCAGAAAAGAGGCATGATTAGTACGCTCGTAACGAGAGCAGGACGAATATGTGAGCCGCAACACCTCAAAAGAGAAATGCAACACCTGGAAACTGTTCTGAGGAGCAATGGGTACTCCACAAATTACATTAGAAGTGTAACAGACCTAAACACTCGGCGAAGTAAGGAACCAGAAAAAGAAAAGGCGGGTACGGCCTTTCTGCCACACATTCCCAGAGTGATGGACAGAATCGGCCGTATATTGCGCAAACATGGCGTAAAGACGATTTTAAAACCGACAAGGAAGATCAAAGAGTGTCTTAGATCGGCGAAGGAGAAAAGAGACCCACTTGCAATGTCGGGAATATACCGTATACCATGCACATGCGGAAAAGTTTATGTCGGAATGACTGGACGATCCATTAACACCAGGATCAAAGAACATAAGCGACATTGCAGGTTGGGGCAGGTGGAGAAATCGGCCGCGGCAGAGCACGCACTGAATGAGACCGACCACATAATAAAATTCGCCGACACGGAAGTTCTGGCTGTAGAGAAGCACTATCACACGCGCTTGTTCAGAGAAGCTGTAGAAATACAAAAACACGCGAACAATTTGAACAAGAAAGAGGAAAGCCTTAAGGTAAACGGATCCTGGCTTCCCGTACTGCAGAGAACGACCGTCGCAGGTAGCAAGAGGAGAACCGCACCGGAAATGACCGCGGAGAAGCCCTCGGACGTTGGCGCGCCAGGTACATATAGTCTGCGGCCGCGAGCTCGGCTCCAGTTCACCACCGGCAATGGAGGGTGAAGCTTTGACAATGTCAGCCACTCGTGCTGGCGAAACGTCAGAAAAATCATTAGATGAACGTCGGTCGAAGAACCCGAGACAGAAGCCAATAGGCAGTTTGTCAACAAGCGGCCACGAAAGCCTTAACAATTTTGTAAACTGTAAGGGATCATAAAAAACTTGTATTGTCAATATTTTGTTTATTGATAGCAACATACTTGTCAACGAGTAGCAGGATACACAAGGAACTTCCTTTAGCGGACCAAAAAGTAATCTTTAACAATAATACTTTCTACAAACGCTTCCCAGAATCATATATCTGAATCTCAAAGAAACATTTCTAAATTTTGTACCTTACAACTTTTTTCCTGTAATTTCCCTGACAAGGTACTATCCACAATCATGCCAAGCATATCCCACAAATGCATGGATACGGCACCCTACACCCACCCCATCTATGGTGCAGGACAATTCACAATAGAAATATGTTGTGTCTTTAGTAAGATTGCATTTACTTATAGGGTTTAAGCCTTACTGTTATCCTAACTACAAATGAGGAAATTATGTAGGGTAAAACATAATAACAATTTATTGAAGATTTATACACTCTGAATAGATCGCTAGTAACATACGACTTTACAAAACAACAAGCAAAGGCGAACTGAGGGAAAGATAAGACTTCACACAACACTTAGCACAGCACTCAGTCGATCGCTCGATTCCACCAGAGCGTGAACATGGCTAGGCACCTTTCTCGAAGAGATTGTGGGTGGAAGAACGGAGCGACCAATAGTGAGCATTTGCGCGTAACTAGGCGCGTGGGCTGCAGCTGTTTGATTATCTGTCAGCTGATCAACATCGTCCTTCTGCTTCCTGTCCACTATCACCAGGGATATCTGGGGACTTGCATTTGATGAGTGTGCTCGTGCATTTCATTATAGGTGTAGCAGTGTGCGTGTCAGAAGTCACTGTGTCTCTCGGCGCAAGGTGTTGCCAGCTGCAGAGCAGAGGGAGCCGTGGCTGCTTGTGGTTGCTGTGCAAGTGTCAGTGCTAGTGGACCGCGTACCCATTCATTAGTTGTATTTTCAGTGATAGTGACTTTTCGATGATGGAAGTGTTTGTTTCTCTTGATATCATTCCGTATGGACCAGAATATGGAGAACTGAGAGGTTGGCTAACATCGAAATAAGTGTCCCAGGAATAGAAAAGCAACGGAAATCACTCAACAGAGGAAAGTCCACCGGACCTGACGGGATACCAATTCGATTCTACACAGAGTACGCGAAAGAACTTTCCCCCCTTCTAACAGCCGTGTACCGCAAGTCTCTAGAGAAACTGAAGGTTCCAAATGATTGGAAAAGAGCACAGGTAGTTCTAGTTTTCAAGAAGGGTCGTCGAGCAGATGCGCAAAACTATAGGCCTATATCCCTGACATCGTTCTGTTGTAGAATTTTAGAACATGTTTTTTGTTCGCGTATCATGTCATTTATGGAAACCCGGAATCTACTCTGTAGGAATCAACATGGATTCAGGAAAAAGCTATCGTGTGAGACCCAACTCGCTTTATTTGCTCATGAGACCCAGAAAATATTAGATACAGGCTCCCAGGTAGATGCCATTTTCCTTGACTTCCGGAAGGCGTTCGATACAGTTCCGCACTGTCGCCTGATAAACAAAGTAAGAGCCTACGGAATCTCAGACCAGCTGTGTGGCTGGATTGAAGAGTTTTTCGCAAACAGAACATATCATGTTGTTCTCGATGGAGAGACGTCTACAGACGTTACAGTAACCTCTAACGTGCCACAGGGGAGTGTTATGGGACCATTGCTTCTCACAATATATATAAATGACCTAGTAGATAGTGTCGGAAGTTCCATGCGGCTTTTCGCGGATGATGCTGTAGTGTACAGAGAAGTTGCAGCATTATAAAATTTCAGCGAAATGCAGGAAGATCTGCAGCGGATAGGTACTTGGTGCAGGGAGTGGCAACTGACACTTATCATAGACAAATGTTATGTATTGCGAATACATAGAAAGAAGGATCCTTTATTGTATGATTATATGATAGTGGAACAAACACTGGTAGCAGTTAGTTCTGTAAAATACCTGGGAGCATGCGTACGAACGATTTGAAGTGGAACGATCATATAAAATTAATTGTTAGTAAGGCGGGTGCCAGGTTGAGATTCATTGGGAGAGTCCTTAGAAACTGTAGTCCATCAACAAAGGAGGTGGTTTACAAAACACTCGTTCGACCAATACTTGAGTATTGCTCATCAGTGTGCGATCCGTACCAGGTCGGGTTGACAGAGGAGATAGAGTAAATCCATAGCAAAGCGGCGCGTTTCGTCACAGGGATATTTGGTAAGCGTGATAGCGTTACGGAGATGTTTAGCAAACTCAAGTGACAGACTCTACAAGAGAGGCGCTCTGCATCGCGGTGTAGTTTGCTGTCCAGGTTTCGAGAGGGTGCGTTTCTGGATGAGGTATCGAATATATTGCTTATCCCTACTTATACCTCTCGAGGAGATCACGAGTGTAAAATTAGAGAGATTCGAGCGCGCACAAAGGCTTTCCGGCAGTCGTTCTTCCCGCGAACCATACGCAACTGGAACAGGAAAGGGAGGTAATTACAGTGGCACGTAAAGTGCCCTCCGCCACACATCGTTGGGTGGCTTGCGGAGTATAAATGTAGATGTAGATGTAGTTGGGTATGCAGCGTCATCACACAGCCAGACATACGTTA
The DNA here is from genome assembly GCF_023864275.1 of Schistocerca cancellata. Classification (NCBI taxonomy): domain Eukaryota; kingdom Metazoa; phylum Arthropoda; class Insecta; order Orthoptera; family Acrididae; genus Schistocerca; species Schistocerca cancellata. The sequence goes on from NC_064629.1 coordinate 471,069,493, forward strand.
ATGTGTTGAACACTCACAAAATGGACTGAAGGTGTTGGCCATGATGTTGCTGGTTCTCTGGGCGTACTTATCAGACACAAAGCTCTAGTTTTTTAAGAAAACCAGTATAGTCGTTGGACGGAATGGCTGTTGGTAGAGATGGTGCGATAAAATCGCCAGGTACTCACAACTGTTCACCGAACACTAGTTGCACTGGAGAACAGAACAAATCGTTTTCTATAGCCTTCCAGAGACCGAGCAGAGCACATGGAAATATATCAATACAAGATTGTTTGTAGCACATCAGAATAGACTGAAGTGAGTGGTGCTCGACTATGCCATTACTAGCTATGTGGTAACACGTGGTACAAATATAGTATCTGCCACAAAGGTCAAGGAGGCCGTTGAACAGTAATCCCTCAAACTGATGGCCTTGGTCAGTGGTAACAGTAAGAGGAAGCCCAAGGCGAGAAACCAGACGTTCACAAGGGCCTTGGCAAAGGATCCAGCCGTGATATCTGTTAGTGGCTCACTTCTGGCCATCTGCTACAGTGGTCGATTGTTGGTAGATAACGGTGATCGTCTATACATGGTAATGGACTGATAAGGTCCACGTGGATGTGTGCCAAATACGTCGTTGGTACAGAAAAATCCTAAATAGTTGGAACTTTGTTTTGCTGGAATGAAACACAGGAGCGAGCCCAGATGCTGCTGTCATTCTTTACACCTAGCCAGACCACTTCACTTCCCACAGGTTTTACCGTTGCTTTGATGTCAGATTGTGACATGTTGTGCGTGTTTTTGCGGGATTAGAGGCTACAAACGATCGCCACTGGAGTCACACCATACTCTATCAGCAACTCCGTTATACGGTACGCTCTACAGATGAAGTGAGGCAGTTGCTCTGTCAAAAGCCTACTGTTGTATGAAAGCGACCATCAGCTGGCTATCTGCAATCTTCACTCAATCCACCATCGTTATGCTGGCAACACTTCATAACAAGCCACCTGCAACAGAATTGCCTTTGTCTTTGATGTGTCGAACGTGCCTCTGTAAATTGTGACACAAATTCTGCATTTCGGCACTGACGTGGCGAAATAAGTTCAGTTGGCCGCTGTAGAACAGAAGTAAGCAGACGATGGTCCATACATACTTCAAAGTGTTAGCCCTCTAAAATGAGTCAGAAGTGTTTAACGGCCAGGTGCAAGGCGAGAAGTTCTCTATCTATGGCGCTCCATTTAGTTTGCGCCTCTTTAAGATGCCTGGAGAAAAATGTCAGGGTTTCATAACACTGACACCTGGTTGCATCTACAAAAAGTTTAGTCGTTGTGCTGGGTTTCGGACGTGTTAGCAGTGTTGCCTTAGATAGTGCTGTCTTCAAATCTTCAAACGCTTTAAATGCTTCTGCAGGCCACTCAGTTTTTCTCTTTCCGGAAGTGCTTTTTCTGGTGAGAAGCAAACCGAGAGGCTGTTGCACAACCGCAACCTGCATTACATGACGCCGATAAAAGTTCACCATACCAAAAAATCGCCGAAGGCTCCTGTACGTAGTAAGGTGTGGCATATTTTGAATAGCTAAAACCTATCCTTGCAGTGGTGCCAGTCCAGTGCTGGAGACCTTATAGTCCAGAAAAGAAATCTCTGCTTTTGCAAACGCAAATTTCTCTGCATTAATGGGGATGCCAACATCTTCAAAGCGTTTAATGAGTTGGCGTACATGTTCTAAATATTCTTGCAAGGATTCAGAAAAATCAATAGTTCCCCAGTATAGCAGAAGACACATAGGAGACCACGTAAAACACTGTGCACGAATCTCTACCACGTCTGCACGGCGTTTCTCAATCCATACAGCATGCAATTGTAATGATACAGTCCTAAAAGTGTGATAATGGCCACTTCCTTAATTTCCTCCTTGGTCATTGGCAGCTGCGAGAACGCTTTAGCATAATCAGTAACTGAACACAGATGCACTATTAATTGTAAAATTAAAATCAGGGATGTTTGGTACTGGATAGTGGTCCTGTATCATGCTAGCATTTATTGCTTGTAATCACCGCATGATCTCCACGTATCACATTTCTTTGCGTAGTGGTGATGCCAGATCCACGTCTGTCTTCTGCTAACACCTTGTTCAGTTTCTGTTTGTGCTGCCGCTAATTTCTCTGGAAGTAAGCGATGTGCAAGGCAAATTACAGACTGTTTCGGTCTTGTCTTACTGTGATGCTGTATGGTGTGGCTGCGATTTTCCCGTCCTTTTAACTGGGACCGTCAGTGGGGGGAATTCATTCAATAACTGTGCACAGATAGCGTCACTGGAGATGGCACATAGGTGACAAAACATCCCATTCACCGTAAATGTTGACCCGGATATTGATCGCTGCCGTCAAGTTGTGGTAAGTGGCTAATGTTGGTTCAGAGCACCGGTGCCATGGAAAAACACTCATTTCTGATCCGGAATCTGGATTTGGTATTTCTGTCTGTAATTAACAGCTGCTTAGAATGTCTTCCACGCACATGCCGGTCTGCTCTAGGAAGATGAAGAAATTTGCTCACAAAAATAATTATCTCCCATGTAATTAGGCATTATGTCCACCTTCTTTGCCAGGTCTGAAGGTTAGTATATGCTGCCAACACAGGACGTATCTTTGTTGGAAGTTTGTTAAAAAATGTTAGATGTAATGCTGTTTCTGTATAGACGTCTTTATGTGCAAACGAACAGAGTTCCCTTAGCACTTTAGATGATGATGATGATGATGATGTTTGGTTTGTGGGGCGCTCAACTGCGCGGTCATCAGCGCCCACACTTCATATGAGTTCAGCTGCACATCAGTTTGAGGTGAAACCATATTTTTCAAACGTTTGTGTTGCAGCAAAGAATAGTATCCCATCAATCATATTCAATCGAAGCGTCTTTCACACAAGCGTACGATTGTTCGTGCAGTTCAGCCTCGATGTTTTTTATGTGATCATTGTCCAATTGGACCAGCAGTAACACATGCTTGTCGAAGTTACTGTGTATTTGGGGTTGTAAAAAACCGCTTCCACTTGAAGAAACGAACATTCACCGTTTATTGACCAGGATGAAGGACGTTTCACATTACCAATGTTCGGCTAAGATGAAGCATTTTGCAGATCGGGATTCGTGTAGAAACATATTTGTGTTCAGAGCTGAAGTGGATGGAGTACAGAACGACGTATTTTCTTCTTTAAGTGCTGTAGTGAGTGGCATCGATGGTGTCTCCATTATCGACGACAATGATGATGCTGACTCCGCTATTAATTTTTTTGCGTGTTCTAATCGGTATTCACCAACGTAGGGTTTTAGCTCTACTGTTATTGTAATTCAAAATGAAAAATGTGGTGAAACATAACAACGATTTATTGAAGATTTATACACTTTGAATTAGTCTATAGTAACAGACGACTTTACAAGACGATAAGCAAAAGCAAACTGAGAGAAAGATACTACATCACATAACACTCAGCATTACACTCAGCCGATTGGTCTATCTCTGGGTCCACACAGACTCATAAGGATGTTTGAAATCTGTAGTTTCCAGGCGTGTTTGCTCGTATTAATTGGACCCAATATTTACATACAAAACTATCGATTTGATTTGTAAATATGCAAGATCATATATTCAAATGCATCCCAAGTAATGGAAAACAGCAATTTTGTTCCACATATTTGGCCACCAGAATTAATGTAATCAGGGTCGACTGAGAAACCGCTGTTGAGTAAGAGAATGAACATGTCATTGTTCCAGCACATCCACTGGGGCTCCGTTACAGTACTGGGCTTCCTCTGCTTCTCCTTATGCCCTACCCAGAGCTTAGAATCAAATATCAGCTCCTTCATTGTATCTGATACAAGTGCTATCATTTATTAGCTAAGAAAAAATAGAAACTGCATATAGTTTGGTAACTGAAAAGATCATTACAGAGACATTCCTAGCTCGTTTTAGTGTTTTCAGTGCAATGCAGGTAGCCATGCCAAGACTCACCATTTGCATTAATCGAATTTGGTAGAATCCGCTCTTGCTCTTAGTTATTGTAGCTCAAAGATAGGGCTGCAGTACAAGAACATCCTTTCTCAGATGTTTTCCTGACGAAAAACAGCCTTTGTCATTTGACAAGGGCTATTTCTGTGTAAATTTCGCAGACAATGAAGCCTAAATATTATTATTGGGGTGTTACAGCAGTCCTTGCCTGGATTAAGGTTCAGTGCCTATGGTTCTGAGATGAATCCCTAATCACACTGTTCAGAAACGTCAATGAAACAAGGAAAAAGAAATAAAAATAAGAAGTTGATGGGCGGGAACGATGCAGAACGCAGTCGGCTCGGACGAATTCAAGCAGCCCGCTGAAAACATGTCAGCGACGTTGGTAGAGTTGTTCCTGCCAAACATGTTGGAGATGACTGCAAGTAGGCACTGTTTCTGTTCTTTCCTCTGTCAATAAATTTCTCCATCTGCTATTCTTAATGGAACTGTAAGTAGATGTACTAATTTCTGCAACCCCTGGCTGCAGATAAAAAAAGGCTGCAATTATTCCAGATGACAACAGCGAAACAAAGAGAACAGCTTTCGTCAGACTCCTACTTGGCAGCTAATAATGTGGTACACTCAAGGCTACGTGAAGAAGTGCATGGGGAGGGGACAAATGGTGCTGACAATGCTCTCACTAATTGGTATCCCTTTTGCACATGTTGTCTCTTTTTATTATAAAGTCCAAGTTACTATTGATGCTGCTACTTATCTGTGGAGAGGCATTCATGGCTTTTCGTGCTATCTCTCTAGATCGACTGCGCACTGTATAGTAGCGTCTGAACACAAACAGTTCCTCAAAAGATACTAGAAGAACGCACAATAACTTGCCTTTTGCATTTCTTTGGTCACTCAGATGCCGTACTGAACATCACAAATCTCTGTATATCTAAGTGTGCAGCTTGAGAAATTTTAATAGAATTACTTACCTCTTATCGATAGAGGTCACATTTTTTTCTCTAACGATCAGAACTTATTCTTAATTTAATGTAAGTAACAAAATCAAGTCACTGAAATTACTGTTGGTAACGTAACTTCTTGTTCTGCAATACACTAACATACCACGACGCTGTTATAGTATAATTAGTCCTGCTATCTCTAAATTTCCCTGCAACTACCTGTGTCAGTAAATACTATACTCTGAAATACTTTACATGTAGCTAGACTGAAAGGTAAATTGGTATAATGTCATAGGAATCTTTTACGTATGCCAACGAAGCAAAATAAAAAAGAATATTTGAGAATAAACTTACATACAGCGATTTATAACATTTTAACACTCTCCTGAAAAATGTAAATTTTTGACATGGTATTTTTATCAACGCTTCAATCACATTTTATATGAGCATATTTACTATTTATCAAAATCCTATATATTTCTACACGATTAACCTTTGGTGGCCCAACACCATCTATAACTGGTTCTGTTTATGGTTATTCAGATGGGTGCTATCGGCCAGACACTAATCCCTCACAAAAAACTACAAAAGTTCATTATTACTGCAAACTTTGTACACTGTATCTTTACATCTGTCTACTTAATTAACTGATTCACTAACAGTTGGTTTTAATGACAGGTTGAACTGAAATGAATTTTGTGATACGAATGTTAAATTACTCTCATTACTTAACTTATAAATTTCGATGTCTTCTTCGTTGTTGCTTAGCGTCTACTTCAGATAAGGTTCTCATTTTTCAGGTATTCACCATAAAATGACCAGTTTAGGATATTTGGGCTTTGAAAAACATAAACTTTTATTCTCTCGTTGATTTGTCACAAAATGAGTCCCCTCAGAAAAAAACATCTCTGTTGGTCCATCATGGACAGGGGACGTCGGCTGGTAGGTAATTTTCGATGTCAAAAAAATTCACCAACAGCTGTATATTTTAAGACATTTTATTTTATTCTGAAAGCAACCAGTTTTGGCATTTAATTCTCTCATCTTCAGGCCCTATACACTTCTATCCAAATAAACGAACTTGTTGTATAGCGCCAAAAATCACAAATTTGTATAATGAATGAAATTCACAATATCCAGTGATTTATTTGTATAATTATTGAAACTCACGATATCCAGTGATTTATGGCACTATACGAAAAGTTCGTTTATTTGGATAGAAGTGTATGTGGCCTGAAGATGCAAAAAGAAATGCCAGAAATGGTTGCTTTCAGAATAAAATAAAATTTCTTAAAGCATGTTATTAAATTTTATTGACATTGAAAATCAGATAAACATACCATTAACAACTCCACACTGCGTGCCTCAGCAGACATCTTCCAACTACTTACATCATAACTCTATTCCATAACTCACTGATACCCGATAACTAACTGATACACAAAAATCAACAACAAAGACACAATAGGTCACAGCCCAGGGATATTGATCTTTTATATCCAATGTGTTTCTTTCACTATCAAATACATCTTGCCAAATGTTTTCAGAATAAATCATACAAATAAGAATAATGACAACAACTTTAAATTATAATTGCCATTTAAAATTAATTTAACAACAAATTTGCTGTTACTATTATGTAGTAGTTCTGTTTATCAAAAAACATGAGTATAATTTTGGTTTCTAGACTTGCAAAAACCATCCCTGTTGGATCATGTCATAAATTTAATATGTTTATCATATACTATGATAACAGGGAGAGAGAGAGAGAGAGACAGGAGAACTGACCAGTTGAATTACAATAGCTCCCCAAGAATTTTGTGAGCATGAATATGGAAACAAAATTTTGATGCCAAACTAAGGGAACTGCCCAAAACTCAAATTTTGAAAAAATAAAAATAATCACGTTTTCTGAAACTGAAGTTCATGTACTGTTTGCAGTGTGCGTAACTTTTGTTGCTGCAGCATAACATATCAAACATGATCAATATAAATTTTAATGAACATGATGAACGAAGTTTGCTTCTAATGATTTCATTAGAAAATTTTAAATTCAATTACAAAGTGATTACTAGTAGGATAATAGAAGAAGAGTCAAGTTTCAATCATCTGACATAATATTAAAAGAGAAACTCATGCACATGCATTTTCATTAAACAATACAGCAATTAACATACACAAATTTTAAATATGTGGAACAGTTTTCATGCCTCTTAAATGGTAACAGAATGTTATAATTAGCAATCTGTATGAATTAGATAACTGATGAATTTCTGTAAAAATATATTATAATGTCTACATTACTTGAAAATGAAGTAAAACATCAAAATAATTCAACTATTTAGCTCTGCATTTACTACAAAAAGTAACTGTGTGAAAAACAGCTGACCCTAACTATACAGCGTATTATAGTAGAATAATACAAAACTAGTAAAACTGGTTATTGACAAACACAAAAGCAAATTTTAAATAATATACAAAATTATAATTATTTTCATTTCCATTAGGCTCTAAGGTTTTTAATCAAAGTCTTATAGTATAAAAATTATTTGTAAAAGGAGGACAGCTTCAAAAAATTTTCAATCTTTTTGTAAAATTTAGAAAAATGTTTTCAAAAATATTTTTGCAGTTTTGTTTACACCTCATTCTTTTTCTTATAGTCAGACATGTTTCAAGCATAGTGGTGTTATAAGTCGACAGTCCGTAATATCTCGGCATTACAAATATTTTCCACTACTAATTCTTCTACTGTTTTCACTATTGTTGTTGTTCCAGGATATATTTTTTCATAAAAATTATTAGATGTTCTCTATTTACTTTCCTCTCAGCCCTCAGAATCACAGTAACTGTATAATGAACTCTCATCATTTTCCAGTCTTTGACATAAGTGAATATGACATATCTCAGAATACATTTCCCTAACCTTGACAACCACCTTTTTCTACATCATCACTATCAACAGTATCATCACAACATTGTCAAGTCCGCCGCTCGTGGTCTCGCGGTAGCGTTCTCGCTTCCCGAGCACGGGGTCCCGGGTTCGATTCCCGGCGTGGTCAGGGATTTTCACCTGCCTCGAGATGACTGGGTGTTTGTGTTGTCCTCATCATTTCATCATCATCCAGGAAAGTGGCGAAATTGGACTGAGCAAAGATTGGGTAATTGTACGGGCGCTGATAACCACGCAGTTGAGCGCCCCACAAACCAAACATCATCATCATCACAACATTGTCAAAAATATCATTGATAAACTATCACCTATCTCATCAATACTTCCTCAACAACTCACAAAGGTCCGACTACAGCATAATGCCACAATATAATTATCATCTGAAAAACGACATATTAAAGAAAACATTCTCAGCATGTTGTTGTTGTTGTTGTTGTTGTCACCAGTCCAGAGACTGGTTTAATACAGCTCTCCATTCAACTCTATCCTGTGCAAGCTTCTTCATCTCCCAGCACATACTGCAGCCTACATCCTTCTGAATCTACTTAGTGTATTCATCTCTTGGTCTCCCTCTACGATTTTTACCCTCCACGCTGCCCGCCAATACTAAATTGGTGATCCCTTCATGCCTCAGAACATGTCCTACCAACCGATACCTTCTTCTAGTCAAGTTGTGCCACAAATTTCTCTTCTCCCCAATTCTATTCAGTACCTCCTCATTAGTTATGTGATTTCCCATCTAATATGCAGCATTTTTCTGTAGCACCACATTCCGAAACCTTCTGTTCTCTTTCTGTCTACACTATTTATCGCCCGTGTTTCACTTCCATACATGGCTACACTCCATACAAATACTTTCAGAAACGACTTCCTGACACTTAAACCAATACTCGATGTTAACAAATTTCTCTTCTTCAGAAACACTTTCCTTGCCATTGCCAGTCTACATTTTATATCCTCTCTACTTCGACCATCATTAGTTATTTTGCTCCCCAAATAGCAAAACTCTTTTACTATTTTAAATGTCTCATTTCCTAATCTAATTCCCTCAGCATCACCCGACTTAATTCGACTACATTCCGTTATCCTCGGTTTGCTTTTGTTGATGTTCATCTTATGTCCTACTTTCAAGATACAGTCCATTCCGTTCAACTGCTCTTCCAGGTCCTGTGCTGTCTCTGACAGAATTACAATGTCATAGGCAAACCTCAAAGTTTTTATTTCTTCTGTATGGATTTTAATTTCTACACCGAATTTTTCTTTTGTTTCCTTTATTGCTTGCTCAATATACAGATTGAATAACATTTGGGATAGGCTACAACCCTGTCTCACTCCCTTCCCAAGCACTGTTTCCCTTTCATGCCCCTCGACTATTATAACTGCCATTTGCTTTCAGTACAAATTGTTAATAGCCTTTCGGTCCCTGTATTTTACCCCTGCCCCCTTCACAATTTGAAAGAGTATTCCATTCAACATCGTCAAACGCTTTCTCTAAGTCTACAAATACTAGAAACGTAGGTTTGACTGTCCTTAATCTATCTTCTAAGATAAGTTGTAGGGTCAATATTGCGTAACGTGTTCCAACATTTCTACGGAATCCAAACTCATATTCCCCGAGGTCGGCTTCTATCAGTTTTTCGATTCGTCTCTAAAGAATTCGTCTTAGTATTTTGCAGCCATGACTTATTAAACTGATAGTTCGGTAATTTTCACATCTGTCAACACCTGCTTTCTTTGGGATTGGAATTATTATATTCTTCTTGAAGTCTGAGGGTATTTCGTCTGTCTTGTACATTTTGTTCATCAGATGGAAGAGTATTGTCATGGCTGGCTCTCCCAAGGCTATCAATAGTGCTAATGGAATGTTGTCTACTCCCGGGGCCTTGAATCGACTTAGATCATACAGCGCTCTGTCAAACTCTTCACGCAGTATCATATCTCCCATATCATCTTCATTTACGTCCTCTTACATTTCCATAATATTGTCCTCAAGTTTTTCGTCCTTGTATAGACCCTCTATTACTCCTTTCACCGTTCTGCTTTTCCATCTGAGCTCTTGATATTCACCCAAGTGGTTCTCTTTTCTCCAAAGGCCTCTTCGATTTTCCTATAGGCAGTATCTATCTTACCCCTAGTGATATATGCCTCTACATCCTTACATTTGTCATCTAGCAATCCCTGCTTAGCCATTTTACACTTCCTGTCGATCTCATTTTTGAGGCGTTTGTATTCCTTTTTGCCTACTTCATTTTCAACATTTTTATATTTTCTCCTTTCATCTATTAAATTCAAGATTTCTTCTATTAAACAAGAATTTCTACTAGCCCTCGTCTTTTTACCTACTTGATCCTCTGCTGCCTTCACTATTTCATCTCTCAAAGCTACTCATCCTTCTTATACCGTATTTCTTCCGCCCGTTCTTGTCAATCGTTCCCAAATGCTCTCTCTGAAACTCTCTACAATCTCTGGTTCTTTCAGTTTATCCAGGTCCCATCTCCTTAAATTCCCACCTTTTTTCAGTTTCTTCAGTTTTAATCTACAGTTCATTCCCCAATGGATTGTGGTCAGAGTCGACATGTGGCCCTGGAAATGTCTTACAATTTAAACCCTGGTTCCTAAATCTCTGTCTTACCGTTATATAGTCTATCTGAAACCTTCCAGTGTCTCCAGGCCTCTTCCATGTATATAACCTTCTTTCATCATTCTTGAACCAAGTGTTAGTTATGATTAACTTACGCTATGTGCAAAATTCTACCAAGCGACTTCCTCTTTCATTTCTTACACCCATTCCATATTCACCTTCTACTTTTCCTTCTCTTCCTTTTCCAAATGTCGAATTCCAGTCACCCATGACTATTAAATTTTCGATTCCCTTCACTATCTGAATAATTTCTTTTATCTCACCATATGTTTCATCTGCGGAGCTAGTTGGCATATAAACATGTACTACTGAGGTAGGCGTGGGCTTCGTATCTATCTTGGCTACAAGATGCTGTTCGTAGTAGCTTACGCGCACTCCTATTTTTTTTATACATTGTTAAACCTACTCGTGCATTACCCCCATTTGATTTTGTATTTTTAACCCTGTATTCACCTGACCAGAAGTCTTCTTACTACTGCCACCGAACTTCACTATTTCCCACTATATCGAACTTTAAGCTATCCATTTCCCTTTTTAAATTTTCTAACCTACCTGTCCGGTTAAGGGATATGACATTCCACACCCCGATACGTAGAACGCCAGTTTTCTTTCTCCTGATAACGGCAGCCTCCTGAGTAGTCCCCGCCCGGAGATCCGAATGGGGGACTATTTTACCTCTGGAGTATTTTACTCAAGAGGAGACCACCATCATTTAACCATACAGTAAAGCTGAATGCCCTTGGGAAAAATTACGGCTGTAGTTTCCCCTTGGTATGGTATAGTCTTTTTCTTCATATCTTACCAAAACTTCTTCATGTATTGGCTGATGGCTTCATTCTTTTCATTTGACAATACCCTCGTAGGTTGTGTTTCTTGTTGGTTAGGGAATTTAGCAGTATTGATCATTAACCTGAAAAATTTCCTGTTCTCTCACGTGATGAAGTTTTCTCACATCACTTCTTGTCTCTTCCAGCCATCCTGTGGTTTTTTTTTTCATTTGGAAGCGAAATTATAAATTTTCTTCGTTATCCTACTGTCATTCATTCTGTAAATATTACCGTAACTCTTTAACCTCCTCTTCTTTATTTTGTCTGTGATGGTTTCTACGTTTCTGTATAAATCTTCATTTATGCTCTTCATCCAGCTGTTATCTTTGTTCTTTCATGGTCCTTAAATTTCTCTGAATTTTTTCCTTTCATTCTTTTCTAGTTCTTCTCCTTCACCTCTTTCATTCAATATTAGGCATTCGGATCTGTACAGTACCACCGATTTTTATCGGTGTTGCATAGTGTTCAGTTGTTGCCTGGAATGATACTAATATTTTGTTATATAGGTTTTGGGCGAGTATGTATCCTAATTTCATTTTCTTTCTTCTTTCTTTACCTGTGGTGTTATTTAATAATCAATAATCTGATTGTATCCATTCTCCCAAATACCCAAACTTTTAACACTTTTAATGTTTCTGTGTTGTGTGATTATGTTCAGCGTAGGCCTATTCCGCTTCCTCATACTATTTTTTTAATCCAGTTTTAGCTGAATTTCTGTGAAATGTTTCTATCATTATCTTTGCATTTGTTTTATCCTCAGAAATTATTGCAAGATCGTCAGCGAAAGTGAGACATTTTACCTCAAATCTCTTCCTTGTCCTAGATGGATTCCTTCAATGCTTCTCTCTTGTTGTTTTCCCCACTCTCTCATGACCTTGTCTGATACCAGACTAAAGAGAATAGGTAAGAGGCCATACCGAACACCTGTGTTAATTCTTAAGGATTGAGAAACTTCTCCTAGGGATTTAACTTATGAAATTGTGTCTATGAGTGTCTGTTCGACTAATTGTCTGGTGTTTTTGTCGATACCCGCTTCTTCCAGTGTTAGGAATACTGTCTGTCTGCCTTCGGAATCGTATGCTTGTTTGAAATCAATGAATATAACGACTGTGTTAAGGCTCCACATTGTTCTGATCCTGAGAATTGTTCTTAACTTAAAAATTTACGCTGGATACGATCTGCTTGGTATTCGCCAATTCTGTGTTTTGCGTGGTCTTCTATCTTATTCAGTAGAGCTTCGGAAATAATTTTGTAGGTTACTGGAAGTAGAGATGTACCCCGGTAATTCTTGGTGTCTGTGCTGTCTTCTTTCTTATAGATTATTGTTTCCAGTCGGCCGGAATTCTTTTCTCCCAGTGATCTTTATTAACCTCGTAAACGGTTTCTGCTGCCCACTTCCTTCCCATTTTCCACATCTCAGCTATTATCTCGCCCTTACTTGGGACTCTGTTGTTTTTCAACTGCCCAATATATTGTTCAGTTTGATGTAATGACGGTAGTTCTGAAGGTGGTTTTTCCTTTTGAGACTGTCCGAAAATTAGTCATTGTGTTGGTTGCTCACAACTTATAAGATTCTTGAAGTATTTTGTTAGTAATTCACAGTTGTCTTGTGTCAGTTGTTGTGTTGGTAATCAGTTTGCATGTTGAATCTTTGAAGTGAAGGGTCACCAGCATGTATCCTTTTATTTCTTCTTTGAAAGGTTTGTGGAAATCCCTAGTACTGCTCTGTCGGAAATTTGTTTCTCTTTCCCCTGTTTTTATCATATTTCCGTTTCTCTGTTTGAATAATTTTTATATCTGTTTTCTGATCTCAGCGAATGTGTTCCAGTGTCTCTCCTTTCTGCATGAGTTCATTTTTTTTCAAGCCGTTACTCTACGTTCTATCGCTCCACCATCTATGTTTCCTTCTTTTTGGTAGTTGCTCTAGTTCTTTCATCATTTCTGTCTTTGCTTCTCTGATCTCATACCAATTTCCCATCTTTTTTGCATGAAACTTTTTAACGAACTCGTTCCTGTTTCCAGACAGAAACTTTGTGTCAGTTCTATAAATGTTTTTAAATTTTGGGGTTCGACTTTTTAGACTGACTTTTGGATTTGATCTGTTAAAAAGTGGCCCGAATCTGTGCCTAGTCCTCTTCTGACCCGTACCATTTGCCTCGTTTTGTAGTAATTCCGGCGGGGTGCCACGGCTAGCCTGTATTTCGGCTTGAATGTCCTCATCACGGTCTTCTTCCTCTGGTTATTGCCACATGATCCAGTTGATGCGAACCTAAACGTGAATTAGGAGATTACCAGCTCTTCTTTCTCCTTGGTAATTTTCTGCAAAAGGTTAGCTTTACTTTTAAGTCGAATTGTCTCAGAAGTTGATGAGCCTTTGTCCCTTCTTATAGGTGTGTTTGTGTGCAGAAACGTTTCCTAGTACTGCTTTGTATTTCTCTTCTCCGCCGATTCGTACGTTGAAATCTCCTACGAGTAGTTTTATATGGTGCTTTGGTATTTTTGATACCTCATTTTCTAGCGTCCCCAAGAATTGTTTTTATCATGTTGTAGGCGTGTTTTGCTGATCTAAATGAGAGGAATGATATTCGCTCTGATGGGAACATCAACTATGTTATGGATTTCGTTTGATCATGAAAGCTGTTCCAAGCACAGCGACTTTCTGTTTCTTCTTTATGGCTGGTTCCCTTTATAAATCCTGCAGACCACTGATTCAAATGCGTTCTCATTTCCCTATATGGTTTCCTGAAGTGCTAGTATAAGCTTGTTGCGTCTGTTTAACACACCAGTCAACTGCTTTAGTTACTCAGTCTTTAGTAACGTGTTGCTATTGAATGTGTCTAGCAGATGTTTCTTCTCAGGCCTTATGCCAGAAGTTCTAGGAAGCTCAGATTCTTCCTTAGATGATGTTCTAGGCTCTCCAGAACAGATCGCCTAGTGACACCACTGGTTCCAATGATGAAGGCTTGTTTACCTCCTGGAATACTTTTCCATTCAGTGTCTACCGCCATGTCTTGGTTGAAAGCAAATTAGGAAAGCGTGTTAAAACTTTCGTGGGATGTTACATCTGTGATCGAATCGACAGATTAGTTGCAACAGACCGCACAATATGGGGACAGACATCTTTTTTAGGTGAACATATGGTAACACACGCTATTGACTTTTTGCAGACAGACGCTGAGCACGAAGCCGCTTGCTGCAAGTAAGACGCGACATGGATTTTTGTTCTACTTGCTGGGTTGCCTCTTACGCTAGATCTGAGGTCCATCCTCTCCGTCTTTACTACCGTTGAGATATTGCACTCACGAGAGAGTGACTCATCCGCCCTCTTTGCCGTTGAGATTAATATCTTTATTCGCCTCACAAATCGTTGCTCTTCTTCACCTCATCTGCCACGTTGCTGACTAATTGGCTTCCTCTCTCCTGTTACTATGCAACCAGCTATTATAAATAGATTGTCCCGCATTGGCCGTCTGGATCATTGAATACTGAGCCCTCCGCCATTTCAGGACCTATTTCTTGGGGGGTTGCCTTATCTATGTGGTTTGGAAAACGGTTTTTCAAATGGTTCAAATGGCTCTGAGCACTATGGGACTTAACATCTGAGGTAATCAGTCCCCTAGACTTAGAACTACTTAAACCTAAGGACATCACACACATCCATGCCCGAGGCAGGATTCGAACCTGCGACCGTAGCGGTCGCGTGGTTCCAGACTGAAGCGCCTAGAACTGCAAAACGCAAAACCGCAAAACGGTTTTTCTCTTAACTGTCATTCATTGCATACCATCACTGGTAGAATTCCTTAAATGTTGTTAACATTCATGAAATTCTATCTTAAAAGTTTTTACTTATAATCAGATTTCAAAAGAATTTCCTTTCTTCCATAACAGTTCAAAAGCTGACTGTAACTCTTCAATATGACAACAGTGACTAATCAGTTTGAACCATCTTACAATAACTCTTTTACCAAACAGATTCGAATATCTAAAAATATAGCAAAACAGCTCCCAAACACATCCAAACTCATGTGACAACATTTCCGTTAAATAACACAGTACCAAAAACCGTAAATTACATGAAATAACACCATTTTTCCGAAAGGTTGTCAAGTTAGTGGGAATATGACAAAAAATACATTTCATTGTAGTACAGTATTATTCAGATACGTCCAAAAATGGTTAAGGAAGCATAATAATGTTGTCAATTGCATCAAAATTACATCTGCACATCTTTACGTGAAACTAAACAAGACGAAACACAAAGCATATCTAATGAAAAACACTGAAGTAATATTTACAGGAAAAAAACAGTAAATCGCATATTCCATTTTCAGGTAATACGGTATCTTTCAAAAAGACACTAATCTTGGCAGCAAAATTTTCTCAACAGAGACAGAATGGAAGTACGAGGTTTGCCCAGAAAGTAATGTACCATATTTTTTTTTCTCAGCCGAAATCAATACTACGAATGCTAAACGCTACGTATGTGTCTCCTGAGTGAGACCACGAAGTTTGTCACCTCCGGCAGATATCGTAGCTGCAAGATCGTTTCAAAATGGCGTCTGTAGGTGATATACGTTACAAGCAACATGCCGTCATTGAATTTCTAACTGCTAAGAAAGAAACTGTGGGAAGTATTCACAAACGCTTGTGCAAAGTCTATAGAGCATCTGGTATGGACAGTAGTACAGTTAAGTTGCTGGGCACAGAGGGTGAGGTCATCAGAAGGCGGTTGGGCGGAGCTCCATGATTTGCAGCGGTCGGGGAGACCATCCACGGCTGTCACACCAGACACACCTGACCTAGCTCCCTCGGAGTTCCAATTGTTTGGGCCATTAAAGGACGCCGTTCGTGGAAGACATTTCACGCAGTGAAGCACTGGCTCCGCCACCACGACAAGGATTGGTACTGAGAGGGCATACACTTCCTTGTTTCGTGCTGGAGGAAACCATAGAACGGAATGGAGATTACGTAGAAAAAGGGGATATGTAGATAAAACACCATTCTTTCGTGTGTGTAATTCTCATTATGTTCAATAAAGAATTGTTGAAGAAAAAAAATTGGGTGCATTACGTTCTGGGCAACGCTCGTAGGTAGTACACTTAATATTATTTGCTGCAAAAGTATTTTTCTATCGGAAGCAATAATGTGTACGTATTTTTCAACTACAGCCCATATTTTAATCATATTTATCATTTCTTAAGTAATAGTGACTTAAAATGGTTCAAATGGCTCTGAGCACTATGGGACTTAACATCTAAGGTCATCAGTCCCCTAGAACTTAGAACTACTTAAACCTAACTAACCTAAGGACAGCACACAACACCCAGCCATCACGAGGCAGAGAAAATCCCTGACCCCGCCGGGAATCGAACCCGGGAACCCGGGCGTGGGAAGCGAGAACGCTACCGCACGACCACGAGATGCGGGCAATAGTGACTTAACATCTAATTATTATCTCACTGTAAATTACAATTTGCCTACAGTGTTTGGTTTTTACTGTGCTTCGATGACTTTCGTTTGCTTAGCATGGATGGTAAATATTTATTTTTATGTAATATTCAGTTACATTAATACTATTCCATACAAGTTTGTACTTTCATATCTGCAAATTCAACTAATCTAAAATTTATTTTATATTTTTCATTAAACGCTTTCTCAAATTACAAATGCTTGACCATGACCACTTCACACAGATCAGGAAAAGAGTATACTGATTTCTCATAAAGTTGTTCTACAATGACTAATGTTTCACATTATACGTGGAATGACTGAAAATAGCTTATTCTTAGTAAGAGCACTTCCATTCTGATCTCGGCTTCCAGTATTCTCACCAATTTCTTTCGTACTATTTTATTTATCAATAACTGTTACTACAGCAGACCAGTAGAAACCAAACTAATCAACTCCTTGTCTTTCCAATAATGGACATAACTCTGCAAATTACTCCTAGATAATTTCATATAGTCCACTACATACATTCATTAGAAAACCACACAGTTTAGCTAAATAACAGAAAAGCATTTAATATTTGAAAGATCCAAAATCACTAATCAGCTCCAAGAGAACGTGGTAGTAAGCGATAAGATAGTATTTAGAAAAATCATTACTTGTAGTGTGTGATGTACATTCTACATCTACATCTTCATAGATACTCCGCAAGCCATCGTACGGCTTGTGGCGGAGGGTATCCTGTACCACTACTAGTCACTCTCTTTTCGGTTCCACTCACAAACAGAGCGACGGAAAAACGACTATCTATACGTCTCCGTACGAGCCCTAATTTCTCTTATCTTCGTGGTGTTTAGGCGAAATGTATTTTAGCGGCAGTAGAATCGTTCTGCATTCAGCTTCAGATGTCGGTTCTCTAAATTTTCTCAGTAGTGTTCCTCGAAAAGAACGTCGCCTTCCTTGCAGGGATTAACATTTGAGTTCTCTAAACACCTCTGCAATAAAGCACCTCTGCAATACTTGCATGTCATTTGAAGCTACTGGTAACAAATCTAGCAGCCCACCTCTGAAATGCTTCGATGTTTTCCTTCAGTCCGATCTGGTGCAGATCCCAAATACTCCGGCACTACTTAGGAACCGATTGCACTAGTGTCCTAGTATGTAGTCCCCTTTGCAGATGAACCACACTTTCTCAAGATTCTCCCAATAAATCGAAGTCGACCATTCGCCTTCCCTAATGCAATTCTTATATGCTCGTTCAATTTCATATCGTTAGGCAACGTTATGCCTAGGTATTTAATCGACGTAACTGTCTCAGTTAGCATACTATTGATGTTGTGTTCAAACATAACACGTCTGTTTTTCCTACTCGCCTTGCATTAAGTTAAACCTTTTCTTTTACATTCAGAGCTAGTTCCCATTCATCACACCAACTAGAAATGTTGTCTAAGTCATTCCGTATCCTCCTACAGTCACTCAATGATGACGACTTCCCGTACACCACAGCATCATCAGCAAACAGCCGCAGATTCCTGCTCATCCTGTCCGCCAGATTATTTATGTCTATAGAAAATAACAGCGGTGCAGACCACACTTCCCTGGGGCACTCCTGGCAATACCCATGTCTCTCATGAACACTCTCCGTCGAGGACAACGTACTGGGTTCTGTTGTTTACGAAGTCTTCAGGCTCTTTAAATATCTTGGAACCTATTCCACATGCTAGTATCTTCGTTAACAGTGAAGCGGAACTTTAAGTTCCTCTCCGGTCACTTTGTTCACACGATCCTAACTTGGAAGTAATAGGCGGTATATGAACGACCGTCTTCTCTTAACACTGGCATACTAAGCCTTTTGAGCAGAAAACGGACCCATCTGTGTCCGTTTTATATGTCACACGCCTTTTCCTTACCTCTGTTTCCATTCCTGTTTATTTAAGGGCATGAGAGTGAAAATGAGGTGAAAATAGGTAAGCTTATGGCTAACCATAGACAGCGGGAGTAGAATGAGGTTGCACCAACTTAAACTATGCGAGGAAATCCAGCAGAGGGAAGTTAGCACCAAAGATAACCGGGGTTACCTTGTTTAGAGGTATCAGATTGGTCGCAGTCAATGAGGAACCAAATCCCTTCATTGAACTTCAACGAGGAACCGTTGTCCTTCCGATTCCACCATACTGCAGTTGTCCGGCTGGCTGTAGAGATGTGCGAACGTCCCATCGGGGCTCCTCGCGTAAACGTAAAAAGAAAGGTATGTGCTATTTTGCTATAGAAAACGCTTATAATTTGACTTTCAGGATCTACATGGTCAGAGAAACATCGAGAGATGTATTAATAATTATTATTTGGGTGGATTAAATGATAAAAGGGGGACTTAGATGCGACTATCCAGGTCGATTGTGAACTATCAGTTTGTGCCTTAATTTCATCTTTAGCGAGGTTGTGAAATATTGGAACAGGTATAAAATCTCGTGATGCTGTTTGGATAGTATCATTTTTGTTGACTTTTGTTAAAATTAAGGGTATTTGTTTGTATGTGGGACCTGGGCACATATTCCCGCCATTAGTCGAGTTCTAGCTTAAGTGTGACTCAATTACACTTTGGGGTGGTTTTTCTTACGTTGGCGCGCGGGGTAGCCGTGCTGTCTAGGGCGCCTTGCCACGGTTCACGCGGCTCCTCCCGTCGGAGGTTCGAGTCCCCCTCGGGCGTGCGTGTGTGTGTGTGTGTGTGTGTGTGTGTGTGTGTGTGTGTGTGTGTGTGTGTGTGTTGTCCTTGGCGTAAGCTAGTTTAACTTAGATTAAGTAGTGTACAAATCTAGGGACCGATGGCCTCAGCAGTTTGATCCCATAGGAACCTACCACCAATTTGTAATTTCTTATGTTGCAAGTCTAATAGATTAATATGATTGGGGCTAGACCAGTTTTGTGGCGGATTTGTGGTGAATTTGAAGTGGTTTCTTTGTAAGTAATGTGTAACCCGTTCGTGTCTTGAATCTTCCCATTGAAATTGAAAATGATAAGATTAAGGAAGCTCTTTCAAACTACGGGGACGTTAAATCAATTGCAAATCAAAGAAGGTCGCCTCGCTTTAAACTGCAATGTTTCAACGGGGTCCGCTGTGTAGAGATGGACGTTAAGACAAATATTCCGTCTCACATAACTCTTTGTGGGTACAAGGCACAAATTGTTTATGCAGGTCAGGAAGCTACACGTCATATATGTAACGAAACCGGACACTTCAGACAGGAATGTCCGCGGCGAACTGTTGTTCTTAAAAGTAATTTGATACAGCGTCAGAAACTTACCTTAAATGATCTGTTACCAAAGAATAGCCCGGATCAACTTGTTGAGGATGTTAACGTAGCGGGCTAAGCTGACGTCCCCCTTCACGATAACAGTCAATTTCCTCCGTTAACAACAAAGGGAAACCCTGTTACCACACCTCGTGAAACCGAAATGCAACCGAAAAAACGAGCTCTGGAGACAACTGATAGTTGTTCAGGGGACGAGCTGTCCTGTACAACTACCTCAGTTCGCAAGCGAATGCAGTGCGATGAGGAGGCAGAGGAACCGGAAGGCAGAATGCGAATGGAAACTAATGAACAGAAAGATAACAAACATACGGTATAGTCAATATTAATTTACAAGAAACAACAGGTGAAGTGGCTGATTGCAAATATCAGTAGCTATCTGTTAGTAAACAAATTCGGGGAGAGGTTGCAAAACTGCCGTCTCCATTTGTTTCCCTCGATCAGGAAGTAAGTGATATTAATAAAGAACAAGGAAGTGGTGCCCAAAATGAAATCACGGTCAACACCGCAAGGCAGGCGCCAGCAACAGAAATTGCGAAAGCGTATGCTGCTGCTCCATATGAGCCGCGAAGTAAAATAAAAACGCAAGCAAATGTAAATGTAGCTCGTAACCAAGGGAAGGGAAAATTCGGAAAGGGTGACCCAAGCCTAAGGAATGTTCGGTACGAAACGGTCCTACACGGATCACTGGAGAAAAACCAGAAAGTTTACAAGGAAATCAGTCTGCTAACGGTACAAGAGAAAACCTCAGAAGTATAAAAAACGGGACAGTAACTAATAAACTGACTGAAGTGTTATTCCATGTTCAGCCTTCCGAGAAAACTGTTAATAGTTTAGCTGAACCCTGAACCACAGGAAACTAAATTAGTTCATCAAAACAACTGCATAGTGACAGCGCAATGACGCAATCTTATTCTGTCACCGCTATAAACATAAATAAAATTACTTCCGGTTTGAAATTATCGGCACTTACGGAATTGTTGTATGAATCTGCGACTGATATTGCCCTGCTACAAGAAGTTCTAATGTCGGGTTTAGTAATTCCGGGTTATGTCAGTTACATAAAAGTGTCTCACGAAAGTGTTGGAACAGCTGTTAGGCTGGATTTCAGTAAGTGAGGTTGAACGACTGCAATCCGGAAGGGGAATAGGACTAAATATCCACGATGCGACTGTCATCGACTTGTATGCCTCTTCAGGAAGTTCTCACCGAGCTGACAGGGCACGTTTCTTCAAAGATGAACTGGTATACTTGTTAAGGAAAAATCCAAGACAGCTGTTACTTGGAGGTGATTTTAATTGTGTTTTAAATCTAAGAGATCAGTTACCTAATTTTGATTTCTCAAGTGAACTAAAACAACTAGTTACTGGCTTAGAGCTGAAGGATATATGAGGAATCAAATACCCCTCCATTTTGAGTTCACTTATGTCACGGCAACATCTCGTAGCAGTATTGATAGATTATATATTTCTACATATTATATATTTCTAAATATCTTGAAACTTCCGTGACTAAAGTAGAAACCATTCCTACGTACTTTTCAAATCATTCAAGTATCTTCGGTGTCAGAAGACGAAACTACTTTCCTGTATCATTCAGTGAAGCATACGAAAAGGAGGACTTGTATTGATGAAATTCGAACAAAAACGGTACGATTCTCAGAACCCGGCAGGATATCATGAACGAGATTAATCGCTATTATTGCGAGCTATATTCTGTATCAAAGTAGTGATGCATCCTTGGAAGAATTCCTTGACATCCTAGCCTCACAGCTGACAGAAGATGACAGCGGAAATTTTCTCGAGGTAGTCAGTGAAGAGGACGTGTATGAGACTCTGTGCTCCTCACCACCAACAAAATCCCCAGGACCGGATGGTCTGTCAGCAGAGTTTTACATCCGTTACTGGCCAATAGTGGGTGCGAAAATTACGGACATTGTAAATGAGGTTATTCAGGATAAAAAGATTCCGGCTGAGTTTAAGGAGAGTAAAATTGTTCTTGTGCCAAAAAATAATGAAAACAAATATTTAAATAATTTTCGTCCAATTTCACTGCTGAATTCTGATTATAAATTAGCAGCTAGAATAGTAAACAAGAGAATTCATGCCTTACAGATAAAATTATTAATAAACATCAGAACTGCACGCAAGGCAGAACCATTTCTCAAAATCTAGCAGAATTCAGGGATATCATTGCAGTTACGTCTGTAACAAATATAAAGTGTGCTATTTTTTAGATTTTTATAAAGCCTTCGATGTAGTAAATCATGAATATCTTCTACAGATGTTGAAGATAATAGGTTCCAACGATAGGATCATACAGTTGATAAAGAACACAGGAACTGGAATAAATGCGAAAATACCGGTGAACTGTCAACGATCCAGGCCGACACAAATAAAACGAGGCGTTCCTCGCGGAAGTGCTCTGTCCATGTCGCTCTTTGCCATTTCACTGGTACCTTTCCTCCGACATGTCCATGCTAGATTAAAAGGCTTAACATTATCAGGAAGTAAAACAGTTATAAGAGCCTATGCTGACGGTATAGGGGTCATTATAAGGAATAGTGAAGAGGTAATCACGCTAGCAACAGTGACTGATGCAGCTGTAAAGCATCTGGACCCAGTGAAAACGAAAAAAAGTAAGTTATTAAATCTCATAGGTTTTGATAATATCAATGTCGCGTGGGCAAAATAAGTCCGACAACATAAAACACTTGGGATCGCCCTGTGAGCATGCCCCATGAAAATGACGGCTTTAAACTGGAAAATTGCAGCAGATAAAATGAAAGGAGCCATTACAGAGAATTTAACTCTATGTATGAACCAAGTTCAAAGAAGAAAGTATATCAAATCATCCATCCTTGGTACAGCTTATTATACTGCCAAGCTGTTTCCATTACCGAGAACAATAGCGAGGAGAATAATGTCCAAAACACAAACTTTTTGTGGAAAGGTGAAGTGTTCAGAGTACCTGCTAAAATAGCCACTTTAGATCCTAAAAATGGTGGACTCTAATTAACTGATATCACCGATAAAGCCTCTGCACTTTCTATCAAAGGGCAAGTTAATTTAATAGGAGATTCGCGGGAAAGCATAACCAGCCAACTTTTCGAGATCATTAAATCTCGAAGCCTGATTCCCCTGAGTGACGTGCAGAATATCAACAGTCGTTTACAGCATGTGAGGGTTTTCTATGCTGACTTCAGTTATGTAAGTACCGAAATCAGACAGTCACGACACTTAACATCAAGAGCCATAATGCGGGAACAAAAGAAAAGCGAAGGAAGGAACAAAATAGAACGACAGTTCCCAAACATTGATTGGACTGACATTTGGAAAAACATTAGTTCTAATGTGCTCTCGTCTAATATAAAAACGTCATGGTACAAGACAGTTATCAACATAATTAGCACCAATGAAAGACTGTCCGCAGTCGGACTCTGTGAAAGAAATTTATTTAAAAAATGCTATCTAGTTGACACAATAATTCATAGATAAGCTTGCAGCGGTCACACGAATAGTTGGAAGTGGATCCGAGAGCAAATAGCTCTGATTACAAGGATATCCCCTGAGAGTATATCGCTGTCATTGATACACAGGCCTGAAACACGCTATTTCCCAGAGGCAAAAAATAAGGTTGCTGAGAAATTTTGTTAATTACGTCATTAACAAACTAGGATCCGACAGCACCATAGAGTTCAAGGTACATATGCTGTGTCAATACCACAAAATTATAAGCTATTCGAATCACAAGAAAAAGTTCGACAATATGTTAAAAATTATATTTGAAAGAATGGGCATTGGTTAATATAAAAAAAGACTGTGTTGACAGTGATGTATTGTAGTAACCTTAAGGATATTGTTTAAATTTTTACTGTAAATTTTTGGTGTGTGCTTTTTCTACTTCAGAGAGTAGTTTCTGAAATTTAAAAAAAAGTGAACAACGTATGAGCATGGTGAGACGAACGTGTGTGAGGCGAGGGTCCGACTCCCGCTAAATCTTAATTATTAATCTATTTTTTCATCACTTGTCATATTATTTAATTTGTATGACATTTGAGAGGTAATAAAATGAAAAAAAAAACACGTTTTATTGGCATGAAGTTTCAATTTATATTTTCCATGTCTCTGTGACAAATGCCATCTTGCAACGTGTGATGTCGAGAGCACATCCGACGAGTAATTGTACATTACTCTTTTGTTCTGGCACATTGGGACTTACTATACTACTGATTGCGAATAACATCAGTGGCATCATGATTTATCGAGGTCTGACTCCGGCTTCCCAAGCCTGTCCCTCGTCCTTGAAAACTGAATCACAAATAGTAAATAGTCAAATAACATATGAAATTCACTGCAATTTCATGAAAATGCAAATGGGTTTTTTGATTATATTACCTCTCAAGTGTCATATAAATTAAATAATCTGACCACTGATGAAACAAAAAGATAGATTAAAAACTAAGGATCAGCGGTATTCGAACCGCCGCCGCCTCGTTTACAACCCTCTTGCATAGCGTGAACGCTTATGCCTTGACCACAATGACTTCAAACGCCCGGCACTTTAGCACAGACACATCCGTTCCATATTGACGTGTAAAACTTCTCTTTCTATTTTCTCGGAATTGCCAGAGTAATGCACTTTACTATTTTCACATTTAAGGCCTGCTAAAGGTCTACAAAGTTTGAATCAAATCCGTGGTTCCAACGTTGTGGCCTTCCCCTGTAAGTGAAAATTATATTTTCGAGTGGTTTTCTGACGGTAAAGGTTTGTCCGAGTGAATATAATGGAGTCTGTAACCATTTTGAGTAGAAATTTTATTGACTTTGTGGCCTTTTCTTTGTAAGTAATGTTCAACTAGATGTACCAGTTAACAGTGTGTTATATTAACACTGGCCAAATTATGTTTTCGTGTGATCTCCCTTACGTGTTGAGGTTGATTAAGTGAATATGAGCGAAGCGATGGAAATTTTGTGTCAGAATTTTGCAGAGTTTCCTGTGAGTTTTTTGTGAGTAGTGTCCACCCATACGTGCCCGCCATTTGTCGTGCGGTAGGTTTGCGTAGCCGAGCTGTTTATGTGACTTCCCTTACAATTCGACTTCACTTCAATGAATTTTACTGAGACTGTCCCTGTTTCGATTAAAAATTTTGTCAGTTTTAGCATCCTTTTCTCTGTACGTGATTTACGACCCTGTGTTTCCAATATTTGCGTTCAGTTATTTGTTTGATATTTATCATGTGATTACCCGCTAATCTTTTACATGAAGTGTCTGCATGCAAAGATCTGTGGTTTAGTTAATATCATCCAAATTAATAATTTCACGTAGTTCTTTGCAATCGTTCAGTCCACTACCCCGCCCCTGAAATGATAATAGCGTACATGCCCCTATCTGGCCAAGAATCGGTAGTGTACCTCCTTGTTGTGTTTTGCTAAATGATTGGTATGATATTCTGTATGACTGAAAGTCAACTGAAAACTTAAATGCATTCATCTCTGTGGTGCCCATGTGTATGTGGGTTATCAGAGGCTGCCACCAGTGGAACTGTTAGTCCATGTTTATTTGTCGATTTCCTATAGGTGTTCAAAGGCGATACTTGCCTATGATATTACGTACTGCTGGGCGCACACTCAGTGCACCACTAATTGCATGCCGGCTGCGGTGGTCTAGCGGTTCTAGGCGCCCAGTCCGGAACCGCGCGACTGCTACGGTCGCAGGTTCGAATCCTGCCTCGGGCATGGATGTGTGTGATGTCCTTAGGTTAGTTAGGTTTAAGTAGTTCTAAGTTCTAGGGAACTGATGACCACAGATATTAAGTCCCATAGTGCTCAGAGCCATTTGAACCATCGAACTAATTGCATGAGAGTGTTTTGAAGATGGCATGCTTGTGGTAGTGATGGATACAACAAACAGATCCACTGCTCGACATCGTGTGACAATAGCTTTCATTGAGTAAGAGACAAACTTT
Source organism: Schistocerca cancellata (assembly GCF_023864275.1). NCBI lineage: Eukaryota > Metazoa > Arthropoda > Insecta > Orthoptera > Acrididae > Schistocerca > Schistocerca cancellata. The sequence goes on from NC_064629.1 coordinate 471,095,559, forward strand.
TAACTTCACAGAATTCCTTACCACTGATGCTGTGTACTTGAATTGTCAAACAATTTATCAGTTAAACGTAAATCTGTTTTCACCTGCTAACTCCAAAATAAATGTGTATTTTATAAAGGACATCCCCTTTCAATGACAATTTTCCCAACAAGTATTAATCCAGAGAGAGTAAGTGAACCCTCATAATAATCACTGTTTTAGTAAAGAGAACAAAGACTGTATGAAGATAGAGTAATTTCATGAGTATAAGAGGAAGAGGTATTTGCTTCATTGACCGCACGTAATGTTCCTTGCCATTCTGACATTAACCATTGCTTTATTAAACAATTTCAGTATCAGTTTGCACTAGGGTTATACTGACCCTTGTATCACATAATTTAGTGAGCTTTTCCATAAGAGTATATTCACGTCTGTAACTGAATAACAGTCAGCATATGCATAGAGGAAGCAGACGGAACCTTCTCAGTAGTATACACCATGTTAAATGATTTCGGATATATAGGAATATGGAATCTGCCATGGTTCGCAGGACATCGTGTGAGAAAAGGGTAAGCTGAGTTTCACGTGAGAGATGGTTTCTAAAACCGTGCTGATACGTGGACAGAAGCTTTAGCTTCTCAAGGAAATTTTTAATGTTCAACCTGAGAATATGTTCAAGAAATCTGCAGCAAACCGATGTTAAAGGTATTGGTCCGTAATTATGCTAATCCGTTATTTTACCACCGAGCGAGGTGGCGCAGTGGTTAGCACACTGGACTCGTATTCGGGAGGACAACGGTTCAATCCCGTCTCCGGCCATCCTGATTTAGGTTTTCCGTGATTTCCCTAAATCGTTTCAGGCAAATGCCGGGAAGGTTCCTTTGAAAGGGCACGGCCGATTTCCTTCCCAATCCTTCCCTAACCCGAGCTTGCGCTCCGTCTCTAATGACCTCGTTGTCGACGGGACACTACCCACCACCACCACCGTTCTTTTACCCTTCTCATATTAAGAAGACACCTGCGTTTTTTTTTGTTTTTTTTTTTCGTGTCTCATGAGACTTGACGCTGGGTGACAGAATCTAATATACCCGCATCACAGTCAAAATTTCAAGTCCACGTAACAAATAAGACAAGAAAATTTATTTACTTGTGAACACAGATTTGTATGGATATAACACCTTTTTCCTCAATAATAACTACTTTAAGGCTTTTCAATTGTAGGTAATAGCCGGCCGATGTGGCCGATCGGGAAGGCGCTTCAGTCTGGAACCGTGCGACCGCTACGGTCGCAGGTTCGAATCCTGCCGCGGGCATGGATGTGTGTGATGTCCTTAGGTTAGTTAGGTTTAAGTAGTTCTAAGTTCTAGGGGACTGATGACTTCAGATGTTAAGTCACATAGTGCTCAGAACCATTTGAACCATTTTTTTGTAGCTAATAATCTAGAAAAGTCTTCAGGTTCTCAATAACAGACACAATACTGCTACATCACTTTTGCTTTCTGTGCAGCTTACCAACCTATCAGAAGTCTTCGTAGCCTATCATGTGGCATTAGTTTGCAACTTTTCCCTTTCAAAGTCATAAACAAAAATAATTTTCCTGTCACACTTGCCACAATAATAATTAATGTTACTGTTGCATCTTAGCTTCAATTTTTCTTTTAAGTCCACTGGTAAACCAAAACTGTAAATGATTTTGGTTTCACTGGGTAACATTCTTCCCTCCATTGCAATTAAAACATCATTATTAAAATATTCATCGTTATTAAACTGCTGTATGTGCAAATTGATTACAGCATTGGCGCTGGAATTCTACACTGAAATTTGCGAGTTACAATTATAAGATATTGCATCGAAGTCAGGTACCAGTACCGTTGTAAACATTTCATTACTTACTGCATTACTGCAAACATGTATGTACCCTTTCTAAACTCACAACCAAATCCGTTTTGATCAATTGTCACCAGTTGTAAGTGACCACAAAATCATGAAAGATTTTCACGAAAAGAGATATATCTGAAAATGTGAAATAATCCTCTCCCGTAGATCGTTTGCAAGTTTCAGCTTCTCAACATTTATTAGGTACTAACCCTGAATCTTCATTTTTTCTAGTCAAATCACGTAATGTTTTCGCCTTGTTTGTAACACGCCTACATTTCATACTCCCCGCCTATGAACCTTGGACCTTGCCGTTGGTGGGGAGGCTTGAGTGCCTTAGCTATACAGATTGCCGTACCGTAGGTGCAACTACAACGGAGGGGTATCTGCTGAGAGTCTTGAAAAACCTGTGGTTCCTGAAGAGGGCAGCAGCCTTTTCAGTAGTTGCAGGGGCAACAGTCTGGATGACTGACTGATCAGGCCTTGTAACACAAGGCTGGTGCTGGTACTCTGAACGGTTCAAAGCAAGGGGGAACTATTCCTGTAATTTTCTCTGATGGCATGCAAAAAATGACTCTGAGCACTATGGGACGTAACTTCTGTGGTCATCAGTCCCCTAGAACTTAGAACTACTTAAACCTAACTAACCTAAGGACATCACACACATCCATGCCCGAGGCAGGATTCGAACCTGCAACCGTAGCAGTCGCGCGGTTCCGGACTGAGCGCCTGAACCGCTAGACCACCGCGGCCGGCTGATGGCATGCAGCTCTCCCATATGTTTAAATGATGATGGCATCAACTTAGGTAAAATATTCTAATGGGTAAAATAGTACCTAGTGCGGGTCTCCAGGCTGGAACTACTCAGGAGGACATCGTTATCAGGAGAAACAAAACTGGCATTCTACAGATTGGAGCGTGGAATGTCTGATCCCTTAAACGAGCAAGTAAATTAGAAAATTTAGAAAGGGAAATGGATGGGTTAAGGTTAGTTATAGAGGGAATTACTGAAGTTCGGTGGCAGGTGGGACAGGACTTCTGGTAAAGTGAATACAGGGTTATAAATACAAAATCAAATAGAGGTAATGGAGGAGTAGGTTTCATAACGAATAAAAAAAATAGGAATGCTGATAAGCTACTACGAACAGCATAATGAACACATTATTGTGGCCAAGAGAGACACGAAGCCCACACAACCGCACTAGTACAAGTTTATATGACAACTAGCTCCGCAGATGAGGAGGAGATTGAGGAATTGTGTGATGAGATAAAAGAAATTATTCAGATAGTTAAGGGAGACGAAAATTTAATAGTCATTACGGACTGGAATTCGATAGTAGGAAAAGGACGAGAAGGACAAGCACTAGGTGAATATGGACTGGAGGAAAGAAATGACAGATGAACCCGCCTGGTAGAATTTTGCACAGAGCATGGTTTAATCATAGCTAACACTTGGTGTAAGAATTATGAAACAAGGTTTTATACGTGGAAGAGACCTGGAGACACCGGAAGGTTTCAGATTGATTATATAATGGTGAGACAGAGATTTAGGAACAAGCCGTTTCCAGAGGCAGAAGTGGACTCTGACCACAACCTATTGGTTATGAACTGTAGATTAAAACGGAAGAAACTGCAAAAAGGTGGGAATTTAAGCAGATGGGACCTGGATGAGCTGACTAAACCAGAGGTTGTAGAGAGTTTCAGGGAGAGCATAAGGGAACAATTGACAGGAATGGGGGAAAGAAATACAGTAGAAGAAGAATGGGTGGCTTTGAGAGATGAAATAGTGAAGGCAGCAGAGGATCAAGTAGGTAAAAAGACGAGGGCTAGTAGAAATCCTTGGGTAACAGGAGAAATATTGAATTTAACAGATGAAAGGAGAAAATATAAAAATGTAGTAAATGAAGGAGGCAAAAATGAATACAAACGTCTCAAAAATGAGATCGACAGGAAGTGCAAAATGGCTTAGCAGGAATGGCTAGAGGACAAATGTAAGTATTTAGAGGCATATTTCGCTAGGTGGAAGATATCACCTACAGGAAAGGAGAAAAGAAAAGCAGCTGTACGAATGTCGAGAGATCAGATGCAAAACCAGTCCAAACCAAAGAAGGGAAAGCTGAACGATGGAAGGAGAGCATAGAAGGTCTATAGAAGGGAGATGTACTTGACGACAATATTATGGAAATGGAAGAGGACATAGATGAAGATGAAATGGGAGATGTGATACTGTGTGACGAATTTGACAACGCACTGAAAGACTTAAATCACAACAAGGCCCTAGAATTAGACAACATTCCGTTAGAGCAACTGATAGCTTTGGGAGAGCCAGCCATGACAAAACTCTTCCATCTGATGAACAATATGTACGAGACAGACGAAATACCCTCAGACTTCAAGAAGAATATAATAATTCCAATTTCAAAGAAAGAAGATGCTGACAGGTGTGAAATTACCGAACTATCAGTTTAATAACTCACTGTTGCAAAATACTAACACGGATCCTTTACGGAAGAATAGAAAATCTGGCAGAAGCCGACCGCAAGGAAGATGAGTTTGGATTCTGGAGAAGTGTAGGAACACAGCAGGCAATCCTGACCCTACGACTTCTCTTAGCTCATAGGTTAAGGAAAGGCAAACCTTCATTTGTAGCATCTCTAGACTCAGAGAAAGCTTTTGACGATGTTGACTGGAATATTCTCTTTCAAATTCTAAATGTAGCAGGGGTAAAACATAAGGAGCGAAAGGCTATTTACAATTTGTACAGAAACCAGATAGTAGTTATAGGAGTCGAAAGGGCACGAAAGGGAAGCATTGGTTGAGAAGGGAGTGAGATAGGGTTGTAACCTATCCCCCATGTTATTCAATCTGTATATCGAGCTAGCAGTAAAGGAAACAAAAGAAAAATTTGGATTAGCAGTTAAAGTCCAGGGAGAAGGAATAAAAACTTTGAGGTTTTCTGATGACATTGTAATTCTGTCAGAGACAGCAAAGGACTTGGAAAGGCAGTTGAACGGAAATGCCAGTGTCTTGAAAAGACATTATAAGATAAACATCAAGAAAAGAAAAACGAGGATAAGTGAATGTAGTCGAATTAAATCAAGTGATGCTGACGGAGTTAAATTAGGAAACGAGTCACTCAAATTAGTAGATGAGTTTTGCTATTTGGGAAGCAAAATAAATAATGATGGTCGAAGTAGAGAGGATATAAAATGTAGGCTAGCAATGGCAAGAAAAGCGTTTCTGAAGAAAACAATTTTGTTAACATCGAGAATAGGTTTAAGTGTCAGGAAGCCCTTTCTTTCAGTATTTGTGTGGAGTGTAGCCATGTATGGAAGTGAAACAGGGACGATGAACAATTTAGACAAGAAGAGAATAGAAGCTTTGGAAATGTGGTGCTATAGAAGAATGCTGAAGATTAGATGGTAGTTCACGTATCTAATGAGGAGGTACTGACAGAACTGGGAGAAGAGAAATTTGTAGCACTACCTGACTAGAAGAGGGGAGCAGTTGGTAGGACACACTCTGAGGCATCAAGGGATCACCAATTTAGTACTGGAGGGAAGCGTCGAGGGTAAAAATCGTAGAGGTATACCAATAGATGAATACAGTAAGCAGATTCAGAAGGATCTATGTTGCAGTAGTTACTCGGAGATGAAGAGGCTTGCACAGGTTAGAGTAGCATGGAGAGCTGCGTCAAACCAGTCTTTGGACTGATGACCACAACAACAACAACATTTCATTTCGTGACCAGTGCAAGCAGCAACACAAACTCTTTTCACTCTCTGCAAATAGAAAATCGTCTTTCAAAACACAGAAACTATCATTATCATGAACTACTTCACTAAGTCATTAACATATTGCACTTCATTAACTGAAGGGTTACGTTCTATCAAAATAGGTTCTGGTTCAATTGGATTTTTGAATTTGTATTCAACAGTTTTAACATAAACTGCTACTTTATTACTATCTGCTATTAACGTTTCTGTTTCAACAATCTCGTTTTTCTCTTTTCCCTCAACACTCTTAAAAAATCATCTTATACACTATTGCTGGATTCTACAGTTATAGTTATTGGTGCTACAATTACAGTTCTATTAATAACCTTGCATACTTCACTGTGAATTACTTTTATGTCTTAACTTAAATTTATGATTTTTGTTTCGAGGTGTTTTGTAGTTTGTTCAACTAATTCTCCCATTATTTGCAAAGCATTTCCGGGTGCTTGATTTTTTTTATAGGAAAGTTTTTAAATGTTTGATATATTCCTGGTTCAGTATCTTCCATATTTCATAACCACCCTTCTATTGGACCAGGCCCTTTGTTTATTCGTTTAATTGTTTTGACGCTGTTTCCCAAGTCCATGAAGTTCTCACACTCACCCATTTCTGCTTTAAATCTTTGCTCAGTACGCGTCACTGTTCCTAATTTTCCACAGAATAAATTTAAAAAAAAAACCTGTACTCACGTATCCATACACTTACAGTCCAATTTGGAGGTTAATTATTGGTCTTTATTCATCAGTCTCATTCCATTCTTCTCACCTCCATTAGTGCAATATTTATCCATCATCTGAAATTTACAGTACCAGAACATGTTATTTTCTAACTAATTTTCTTCGTGCAACATGCAAATCATTTCAGTAATATCTATATTAACTTCTATTTCGACTGTAGAACCCATAGTCTAACCCCCTCACAAAACTAAAATTTTATATAAAAGTTCATTATCATTACAAACATTGTAAGTTGTATCTTTACTTGTGTTTGCTTAATTGTTTTACTAAAAATTGGTTTCTAGGAGAGGTTGAACTTAAAATAAATCTCCAATAAGAATGTTAACTCATTCCCATTGCTTAAATTACAAATTTCGATGTCTTCTTTGTTGTTGCTTAGCGTCTAATAACGTTGATTCCATGCATACTGGAGGTAAAGTTGTCATTTTTTAGATATGTGCTATCAAGTGACCAGTTACAGGCGGTTGATCTTCGGAAAACATTAACTTTACTTTCTCAGTGTTTTGTCACAAACTGAATAATCTCAAGTAAAACATGCTAATGTTTGATCTTCGAAAAATATAAACTTTTATTCTCTCATTGTTTTCTCACAAACTGAATCATCTCAAATAAAAGATGTCACACCATTAAAAACTAAATACTGATTATCTCAATAGAGATCTTCCAACTACATCCATAATGACCCTAGACCATAACTCACTGATACACCGTAACTAACTTATATACAAAAATCAACCACAAAGACACAATAGCGAGCATGTCAGAGTTGTTTGAATATATTGAATATTTACTTCCAACTTGTTTCTTTCACAATTAAATACTTCCTGTCAAATGTTTTCAGAATAAACCACGCAAATAAAAAATAATGGTAACAGTTTTAATTTATAACTGCAATTTCAAAGTAATTTAGTAATAAATTGTGTATCGCATCTTTTTTCATGTAATAGGTTTAGTTACGAAAACTACGAGAATAATTTTGGTTTCTAGATTTACAAAATTTAATATGCGTATCGCATACCATAATTTAAGGATGACATAGGAGCAATGGTCAGTTCCATTACAAGAAGTCAGCTTGCCGAAATATTACATCGTCTGAAGGACGCCAACCAGCTAAATATCTGATACTCTTCATACACAGGGAAAATCACCCAAATTGCTCATCAAATTTTGTGGTGAGGGCATACTAGCTTACCAACCAGAACAACTCATCAGTGCAAAAGAAAAACACACACGTGTGTATATATATATATATATATATATATATATATATATATATATATAGAGAGAGAGAGAGAGAGAGAGAGAGAGAGAGAGAGAGAGAGAGAGAGAGAGAGAAAAGTATCACTTACTGTCTAATGAAACACCAACTGTTTCGTTTCATCTAGTGTTATTCTGCCACTGCCTAACCATATGCAGGTTATGTGAGAGCATAGTTAGGGTCAGTAGTGGTATGCATCATGCATTAGAGCAGTTGTCCCCAACCTGAGAATAATTACCTCCTGAGTTATAAAATGAAATTATTTGAGGGACAAGAAAAAATTATTTCATTGTGATTTGGCCATGATACTAAATTATTTTTGAAAGATAATACTGTTATGAGTTATCACTATTTCGTAAGACTGTATTACTGATTATACAAGTTACCAATAACTACGTTTTTTTTCCTAAGACTAGCATTAATGCATTACAACGTGGTTGAAACGAATGGATGAATGTACGAACATCTACTTCTCCATATAGTCCACCCATTACACACATATTTTATACTTTCTACCACGCATCTATGACAGTCAAATTCAGACATATACATAACATATTGTTGCGCAGCAGAATGATCTTATGGTCCATGTCTAAAGTTTACAAATTTCTACCAGGCGCGCTCAGGGCAGAGAAACTTTGGGCCAGTGTGCCGGTCGGAATGTCAACAAGACACACCGCCGATGTGACAGGCGTCAGGAAATGAGGCGGGCATATCCACACAACTTTTGAGTGAGGAAGGCAGAAACGCAAACCTTGCAGCGATTCGCAACAAGGCATTGTGAAGTAACACTAAACAAATTCAGCACCAAAGCACCACCGGAAACTCAAACATAGCCAGAAAGACCAGAAATGAGCGACCCAGAATAATTATTGATTAGGCAAGGAGTGATGATGTGAACCGACAAACGAGAGCAAATGCGGTCGTACACTCAGCGCCACTGTGTCATAGACGCAGGCTCCGCCCTTTCAATAAGGAGGCTTTCGGTGCTCAGAGACTCATTCAGTCGTGTTGTTTAGTCTGCCCATGTCACTAGAACCTGAGATAATGACAATCTATAAAGTTTCATTGAAACCACGACAAGCTGAACGATGATTGTCTACCTGCTCCCTACTTGCTGATTTCAACAACGAGATGCAGTCAACCTGATGCATACCATAGCTGTGGACTGGTGTTGCTATCTGCTGGGTCACTGCAGACGAGGAGACTGGTGTGCAGCCCGCCCTTCTGATCCACAGGTCATTGCAGATGATCTCCAAGCTGCCATCTCTGCACGCGGCCTCTTGATTGAGTTGAGAACATCTGCTGCACTCTTGGTCGATCCATAGTGGATGATCAAGGCCTAGTCTTCACGACAACCTCATTGTGGTATGTTTGGGCAGGCGACAAATCCTTGTCCCCCTACTGCCGCCAGCATAGCATGCGGCCGTGTCATTGAGCTGCGCAGTGATGTCTCGTTTGATGAGGCATCAACACTTCCTACGCCTGGCTGCCGACCTCCACCCTGTAGGCACTAGTTTCTCTGTAAACTCAACACAATAAATGTCACTGCAGATACCACTGTGTCACTGACGCCTCCAGCCGTAAAATGGGCCACTCACCCACACTCCATGCTTGGCCTGTTCACAACGCAGTTCCAGATCCCAGGTCACAACAAAGGTGTCAGAATTGGCTGTCATCTTAAGAACAAGAGAAAGCTAGCTCTGGGCTGGTGTGCCAGTCGGAATGCCAACAAGTCGTATCACCAATGTAACAGATGTCAGGGCATAAGGCGAGCGCAGCTGCACAACCTCCAAGCGAGGAAGACAGAAATACAAACGTTGCGGTGCCACATAACAAGGCACTGTGGAGTAACACTACGTAACTTTAATGTCAGGGCGTCACTGCAAAGTGAAACGTAGGCAGAAAGACCCGAGCTTGGTGGCCCTGAATAGTTAGCAAATTACCACAGCCGGGCAAGGAACTCTGATGGGACCGATAAAAGAGGGCACATACGCTCATGAACTGAGAGCCTCCACATTATAGGCGCTGGTTTGTCCCTTTAAATAACTAGGCTTTCGGAGCTCAAAGACACGTTCAACTGTGCTACCATTCTGTCCTTATCAGTAGAACCAGAGAAAATAAGTCTACTGGATTTCAGTGAAACCACGACAAGCTGATCGACCTGCGTGCTACCTACTTGCTGACTTCGACAATGAGATGCAGCCACCCTCATGCATACAACCGTGGTCTCCTGTTTGTCTACTGAATCATGACAGATGAGAAGGCTGGTGTGCAGCCAGCCCTCCACCACAGGTAATCACGGATGATCTGCAAACTACCTTATCCAACCCGTCCAGGCGTGGCGAGTCCGTGCACCCTCCCGGCCGACTCGAGAATATCTGTTGCGGTCTTGTTCGGTCAGCGGTGGATGACCATGACCTAGCTCCCACGACAGTCTACAGACTATAATCAGCAGTCTACACCTGAGTGTGTGACGCGCTGTCTTCGAGAGTGATGAGGTGAAGCCGCACTGTGTCGTGGAATGTGTGGGCATGCCGTCAGCACAGTACGTGGGCATGGTACTGACCTGTTGGGCGACATCACGTCTCGCTGACAAGGTATCAGCACTTTTACACAGCGCATGCTTATACGAGACCGCCGACCGCCGCCCTAAGACATAACTCTAGTACTCAACACGTTAAATAAATGTTATTGCAGATATTATTGTGACACTGATGCCTCTGGGCATAACTTGGGCTACTCACTCCATGCTCGGTCTCCTGTTCACAATGTGACCACAGCTCCTCAGGTAGCAACAGTATGCTTAAATAACTCAGCCGGCCGCGGTGGCCGTGCGGTTCTGGCGCTGCAGTCCGGAACCGCGAGGCTGCTACGCTCGCAGGTTCGAATCCTGCCTCGGGCATGTGTGTGTGTGATGTCATTAGGTTAGTTAGGTTTAAGTAGTTCTAAGTTCTAGGGAACTTATGACCTAAGATGTTGAGTCCCATAGTGCTCAGAGCCATTTGAACCATTTTAAATGACTCATGAAAATGTTTTCTCCTTTTTGTAGGTAGTTCCCAAAATGGTGCAGAAGTTGTTACATTATTTACTGAATAAAATAATGACGCTACCAGGGCTAAGCAAGTGGCCTTAGAACAGGGTCAGAATGAGGCCAACCCAACGCAGTCACATCTGGGAGTAGCTGCTGATGTGACAAACTGCCGCCACGACATTTGGTGGTTACCACATCGCCAGGCCAGCCCAGGGACCAGTGTCGTAATAGCAGTGACACAGCAAAAGGCAGAGCCACTGCGACTCGGTGGCCTGATTATTTCATATCTGAGCCATAGGCTCTACTTGAGCTACCTGATAGGAATGAATGCCTTGACAAAACAAGTACATACAAAGCCTGTATAAATAACCCTGTTTTCTAGATAGATGCATGCAGCCTGCCAGCCACAATCTTTGAGGAGACGTCCATGCCAGTCTACAAGTCAACATGAGTCTACAAGCCGCCACCACAAGACTTGGCGTCCAATAAATATAGGACTGTTGCTGCCAGCGAGTCAGGTGTTGTGGACTTGGCGTCTTCCAGCTGGTGGGCCACCACGGGGCCTACTTATGGTCACCATCAGCCCCCTACCTCGGAGAACTATTGACTGAGACCGAGGTCAGGCAGACGCTCAGCCACCTTCGCCTGTGCAGGCATACTGTCGCTGTCCGTCACTGTCTCAAGGGCAGGCGCTACTGCTGAGAGCTGCTTTTTCTACGGGATTCATGGCGTGATTCTGCACCTTCCGATGCAACCTGCCCTGAGATGTGGAGCTGCCTCCAACCTGTGCACATGCAGTCAAACGAGCCTTGCATCAGTTTTCCTGCTGAGTCCCGGGCATCACCGCAGACTTCCAGAGACTACCTGCCTATATCAGCGACTCCACACCCACCATCTTCAGCAAACGCCCTGGAGGGTGTTGTCAGTCTAGAGCATCATTACGAGTGTTGTAATGTGACCACTACTACAGCCAAAGCTGTCCCACCCAGCATGGTGAACTACCGCCTCCTCAAGCTACCAACGCAGTTCCACCATCCACAGTAGCAGCTACACAGCCCTGGCCATTACAAGTGGAGACACAAGTGAGCACTGCAGCATCAGCCACTGTCAATAAGGACGTCTGCAGCTGCATCCAGCATCACGCATGCAGTCGCAGTTAAAGGCAGTGAGAAGAACATAGGATGAGTGGACTAATTGTTCTCTTCTCCTGGGTCGTATGCAAGGAAGATGAACAAAAAGCGGGACTATCATCAACATAAAGGTGAAGTTTGTAACGACAGAGGAACCGGAAGACTTCTCGTAGTTCCGTGGAAACACTAGAAAACATTATTTGCAGCTAGTGACCTGCATGCAGTGCAACGTGTTAGACCATTGTGCACCATATACCAAATCAGCACCAGTTAAATGCTGCACTTGATCGCTACAGGCATTTTGTTAAGCAATATATGGAGTCAAAGTGGTTCATGATTAGGCGTAGACTTTACAATAACTAACTATTTCAGTTGCCTGTATTGTTATTGTTGTCTCCATTTGTTTAGTAGTTTCAATTGTGTCATGTTAAAGCGTTTTGCTTTTATTTTGGAGTGAATTGATTGATAGGGGTTCCTCATTGTTAGAGTTGGAGATGTGAGAAGTTTTCAGACGAGGCGATTAAATCTTCGATCAAATATGTAACGCAGTAAAAAAAGATAACTCCGATATGCATAGGCAGCTAATTGCTAAGAGAGGACAGGGCCCCATCTATTATGACCGCTCGTTCATTACATTCAGCTGCCGCAAGTTTGGTCACCGCTTTCACGGGTAAGTTAAAGGAGGATGTGTTGTTTAAAGATAATTTAGTGGGAGCTGCGAGGCTCCAGTTCTGGATGGACGAATGGTTATTGCAAATGACGAAGTTCCAATAGACAGGTGAAGCAAACACATTCATCATGAAGTGTTGGGAATTGCGCTTACATTCGTGCAGCTAGGGGATGATCTCGTGCAGCACTATAAGAAACATAACAGCACAAGTCCATAGGCTTACACAGGCAATGTCACTTTGAATAAATTAAATTTGGGTGTTCACCACATCGTTTTAAGACAAAGGAACTAAACTGCCCACGTTTCGACCGATTTGCTGCGTCTTCTTCAGGGTGATTGATTACTGGATACTGATGAATGTGTTCCCCTACATACTGTTTATTTCCGTTATCTGGTAGCAACCGACGTTACATGTCTGGGATGTCACTGGGCAATTCGAAGAGAGGCATGACTATTAAGGGGGATGGCTCTATGGTAAGTTATTACATGTGCTACTCTGGTGGCTGATTGGTAAGAAATAGTGTGTGAGCAGGCTGTTACTTATACCACTCTACTGATTACTAGACAACTCTCGGTGGTGACTGGCAGGCAATAGCAAATCGGCAGCTAGTATTCATGGGGTAGTGTTTTCGTGCAGCGAAGAACACCATCGGTTCGCTAGGGTTGAATCGCTGTCAGCCAGGGCGTAGGTAACTTACAGCCATCCTCCCTGTTCATGCTGTTAGCGTACTTATTTCAATAACATCTTATTTTGTGTTGCTGCATCCACAGCTGCTGAGCAAGCACGCGACGTTCTAGAAAATTTATAGACTGATTATACTCCTGGTGGTGTTCAGCTACAGCTGATACGTTGTTGTGTTCCAGTCGTATACAACGTTCAGGCTCCGACACTCTAGTGTAATGGTCTCCCGGTTTCACTAACGTAGATTTCGCCACATTCACTCCGAAGTTCGTAGATACCTAAAGTATGGAGAGCATCCACGGGATCCTTAGTGCACCTCAACAGATCTCAGATCTTGCGGCCACTCTGAAATATGAGTGATTTCTCCGCGACGCAGAATCTTGCCGACAGTCACTGACGCCTCCCACATAAGGCAGGTGAGCTACAGGAAGAGATTCTTCTGTACCTTTATCTGTTCTGTCTCCGTTGTTTGTCATAGCTCGTTCTATGTCTCTGTTGTTGCATCCATTCGCATGGAATGTTGTCTTGAGCTCGTTCAGTTCATGTGCTATGTGGTTATCGTCACCAATCCGACAAGTTCGAGTTATCAGTGTACGTAGCACAACGTTCTTTTGTGCTGAGTGGTGGTGCGAATCCTCATGCACAGCTGTGTGTGTTGACTTCTTGTAGACTTCATGCTACAGTTGTCCGCTAGGTGTTTTACACACCTCCACTGTCAGAAAAGGAATTGCTTTGTTGTTCTCCATTTCTAGCATGCAATGTATGTTCTTACGTAAGCTGTTGAGGTGCTAATGAAATCAGTATAGTTCTACTTCCCCCTGCAGCCACATCTTCTGGTTAGGTCTGACATTAGGCCTTTGTTTACCAACTTGCCTATAGCTCAAAAATGGTTCAAATGGCTCTGAGCACTATGGGACTTAACGTCTGAGGTCATCAGTCCCCTAGAACTTAGAACTACTTAAACCTAACTAACCTAAGGATATCACACACATCCATGCCCGAGGCAGGATGCGAACCTTCGGCCGTAGCGGTCGCGCGGTTCCAGACTGAAGCGCCTAGAACCGCTCGGCCACAAAGGCCGGCTTGCCTATAGCTGAAACCATCAATATCCTACAGCTGCAAATACCGCGAGACTCTGCGACCTGGTGCAATTTTGCTTGTATTGAACTTACTTTAGGTGACAGGGCAAATTTTATGGGCAGACAGACGGAATAGGGATGAGCTCACCCCTTTCACCTGTAGCAGCTGACATACTTATAGAAGCATTCGAACAGACCGCGCTAAATTCCGCACCACTGCGCCCACGCTGCTGGCTGAGGTATGTGGACGACACGTTCGTCATTTGGCCGCTTGTGGAAGCAGAACCACACAGATTTCATGAGCACCTCAACAGCTTACATAAGAACATACAGTTAACGCTAGAAACGGAAAGCAAGAGCTATTCCTTTCTGGATGTGGAGCACTCTAGAAGATGTTTCTGAATATACTGCCCTCCAGACCGGCCGCTGTAGCCGAGCAGTTCTAGGTTCTTCAGTCCGGAACCGCGCTGCTGCTACGGTCGCAGGTTCGAATCCTGCCTCGGGCATGGATGTGTGTGATGTCCTTCGATTAGTTAGGTTTAAGTAGTTCTAAGTCTAGGGGACTGATGACCTCAGATGTTAAGTCCCATAGTGCTTAGAGCCATTTGAACCATTTTTGAACTGCCCTCCAGGAAAATTGTCGTGCTCAAATCAGACTGCGTACAAAGTAAAAACACTGTGACCGTCAAAATTTTAATAGAGAATTTTGAAAGTATTCGCAACAAAGTTCCTGAATTCACTACCTTCCAGGAAGTTATCGCTCTCAAATTATTCTTGGAATCAAGAGTTTGCTGTAACGCGAAGTAAAAAGATCTGAAGAAATTAGCGAAGTATGGAACATGTTTTGAAAAGACCGATTAGACACCACCAGAAGGGAAATGTCTATTGTAGTCGATAAAAGCGTTGTGACTATCAAAGTCGAAATTGAGTCTAACTGAATTTTTCTGGGTGTAACAGGGTTAGGTGAACTCAGGTCAATTATCGAATGTGTTTACCGGCCACCCAATTACTTGTGTCAGTTTTAGAATAGTACAAAGAAACTATAAGCTCATTAGAGGAGAAATACCCAAATTATGCATTATTAGAGTTGGAGGCGACTATGCCCTACTGGGTATAGATTGTGACGTGTTTAGATTCGTTGCAGGTTCAAAAAATGGTTCAAATGGCTCTGAGCACTATGGGACTCAACTGCTGTGGTCATAAGTCCCCTAGAACTTAGAACTACTTAAACCTAACTAACCTAAGGACAGCACACAACACCCAGCCATCACGAGGCAGAGAAAATCCCTGACCCCGCCGGGAATCGAACCCGGGAACCCGGGCGTGGGAAGCGAGAACGCTACCGCACGACCACGAGATGCGGGCTCGTTGCAGGTGGTATGGACAGACAGTCTTGTGAAGTACTTTTGTACACGTTTTCCGCAATCTGTCTTGAGTTGAGCAGCTACATAGTTAGACACCCTACACACAGTAGAAATATTTTAGACCCTGTAGCTTCAACCATGGCTGACCGTATCAACAATGTCGGTGTAGAAACATGCTTAGTGATCATGATATCATAGCAGAAATGGTAACTAAAGTTAATGAATCATTCAAGATGGCAAGGAGATTATTTTTGCTGGAAACAGCAGATGACCAGCTCTTAGCATCCCGATTGGACAATGAATGGACATCATTTAGTTCCAATATGACGGACGTAGAGGAACTATCAGCAAAGTTTAAATTGAGTGTAAATCGCGCTCTGGAGAGGTATGTGCTAAGTCGATTGAGGGCGGAAAAATACCTACCGTGTCTTAATAATAGAAACTGTAAAATGTTGAAGGAGCAGAGACTGTTGCACCCTCGATTCGAAAAAGAACGTACAAATGACGACGGGCAAAAGTTAGTACAAATTCGTGCATCTGTAAAAATATCGAAGCACAAAACATACAAAAACTACCACCTTCATAGCCTTAGCAATAGATCTTGCTGAGAACCCAAGCAAATTCTCGTCCTATATAAAATCGCCAAGCGGATGGAAGGTTTCTATTCAGTCACTCTTTGACCACTCGTGTCACAATAGAAGAATGGGAAAGGAAGACCGTATTTTAAATTTCGCGATTAAGATACCATTCACACAGGAGAATCGGACAGACCTACCGCCATTTGAAAAAAAAATGGTTCAAATGGCTCTGATCACTATGGGACTTAACATCTTAGGTCATCAGTCCCGTAGACTTAGAACTACTTAACCTAACTAACCTAAGGACATCACACACATCCATGCCCGAGGCAGGATTCGAACCTGCGACCGTAGCAGTCCCGCGGTTCCGGACTGAAACGCCTAGAACCGCACGGCCACCGCGGCCGGCCACCGTCATTTGACATACAAACTTTCATATGGAGAACAGAGTAAAAATCATCCCTGACAGAGAAACAACTGGAGGAGTTGAAAACAAGTAAGTCGCCAGGTCCGGGTGGCGTCCCAGTTCGGTTTTACTCTACGGCATTGGCGTCTTACTGAGTTTGCATTTATCACGAATATCTCGCCCAGCGCAAAGTCCCAAGGGACAGGAAAATAGCGCAGGTAACTCCTGTATATAAGATGGGTGAAAGAACAGACACGCAAAATTATAGACCAATATCCTTAAAATTGGTTAACTACAGAATTCTTGGCCGTGTTATCAGTTCGAATATAATAATTTTCCTTGAGATGGAAAAGCTTCTGTCCGCAAATCAGCGCGGATGTAGAAAGCATCGCCCGTACATAATCCATTTTGCCTGCGAACCACGATATGAAGGGCAAGTGTTTAACACACTGCCACGTTACAGACTGCTGACAAAGGTATGAGCATACGTAATAGGTTCCAAGATCTGCAAGTAACTCGAAGATTTCTTAAGTAACAGAAACTAGTACGTTGTTCTTGACGGCGACTGATCAAAGAGAAGTGTATCGTCAGGAATGCCCCAGGGAAGAGTTATAGGACTACTCTTATTCAATGATCAGATGGACGTGGGGAGCAGCAATGTGCGTCTGTTTGCTAATAAGTCTGTGGTGTACGGTTAATGCAGATGAGTAGGAAAAACAATCCAGTAATGTTCCAATACAGCATTAGTAGTATACTACTTGGGACGTCGATTTTTATCTAGGATTAACGTTGCAAACCAATACGAAGCATTTAAGTATTGTAGTAGGGAATGCGAATAGTCGACTTCGGTTTTTGGGAGAACCTTGGGGAAATGTGGTTCATCTGTAAATGAGACCGCATTAGGACACTAATATAATCCAGTCTTGAGTAGTGCTTTAGTTTTTGGGATCCCCACTTTTGTATCCCGCATGGAAGGCGGCGCGTGAGTCTGCACACGTAATTAAGAGGGTAGGCCGAATGTAGGAAGCTAGTAGGAGCAGGTGAAGTAGAACTCTCGGTACTGCAAGTAAAGTAAAAGTGGTTTTACTATATCAACACAATAATAAACGTGAATACATAACTTTGTACTGAGGAGCACGTAGGAGCGAAGCCGGATGCACCAAAGCTAACAGAAGTTACACAGGCAAAAATCTGTAGAGGCTCGCCCAGTATGAAAATGAAACAATGTTAGTTGATTGTCTGCTGGTGATCAAATGGGCTCGATCTGGAGCGGCGCTCATCGACCTGCACAGGGGCGGCTAGAGGGCGCTGTCTTCGGTGTGGATCGATACCACATCCCTCCCCCCGGAAACGCCTCACCGTCGTTGAGTAGGGCTTCCGACGGCGAGTGGAGGACCCAGGGGCGGCGCAACTGAGGGGGCGGACAGCGGAACTGCCGCGGCGTGCTGCCCACCCGCGTCCCCGAATTGCTCGAGGGGGCGTGGAAAAAACGCCCCGTTGGAAACCAGCCGAGGACGCGCACCGCCACTGGGAATGCTCGGATGAGGCAGAGCAACAACCTCCATGGGCGGCGGCGGCGGCGGCGGCGGCGGCGTGACGACAGTATCAGCGTCCATCGGCTCCGGCACCAAGGAGGAACACGGCGGCGGCGGCAGTAGTAGCGCCCACGGTGGAGGCCCGAGCGGCGGAGGCGCAGTCGGCGGAGTCGTGGGATGAGGCGGCGGAAGCCGCAAAGCATCCAGTTCTGCCGGAAAAGAACCAGTGGCAGAAAACCGAGGACGGCACAAACGGATATGGTTTTGGTGTCGCTTGACAGTGCCCAAGGCACCAGAAATTAAAAATAAGGCATGGCCAAGCTGGCGGAGAATGCGCCCCTGTTCCCAGTGTTGCCTCCCAGAGAACACGCGATAAAACACCAGATCATGCGGCGCCAAGCCAGAACGAGGCGAAGCAGCGGGAGCACGCAGCGGCGGGTGCAATAGCTACAGGAGCGACCGATGGGGTCCGCCATGTAGCAGTTCCGCTGGCTAACGGGTGCCGCGCGGCTGGGAGTGATATGGAGCAAGGAAAGTCCATAGTATGCGCTCGCGAGAGTGCGTGGCACGCAGCTTCCTCATCTGCGATTTAAATGTACGCACAAAGCGTTCAGCCTCGCTGTTCGACTGGGGGTGGAATGGGGCTGAGGTCAGATGGTGAATACCATTAGCAGCACAGAACGCTTCAAACTCTGAGGACACAAATTGGGGCCATTGTCATAGACAATACTTCAGGAAGGCCCTCAATGTAAAATACAGACGTCAATGCCCGAACAGTACTGGCAGAGGTAGTAGAGGACATAGGCACAACAAAAGAGAAGTTGCTGTACGCATCAATAACTATCAACCACCGGGTGTCCCAGAAAGGACCCGCAAAATCAATATGAATACGCTGCCAAGGCGCAGTAGGAGTCGGCCACGAAAAGAAGCGCTGCTGGGGAGCAGATTGATGCTCCACAAAAGAACGACAAGTAGCAAGCAAATTCTCAATTTGTTTATCAATGCCGACCCAAGTGCAGTGGCGATGGGATAATTGCTTCATCTGCACTATACCCCAATGATCAGCGTGCAGTAATCGGAGGATTTCTGACTGCAAGGATCAAGGTGCAACCGCACAAGACTGATCATTGTCAGTTCGTAACAAAATAATACCGTGGTGTACAGACGTGTGACGTTGCGAAAAGTAACGTCAAATAAGGGAATCACGAATCTGCATAGTAGATGGAGGCCATTGAGTACGAATATACTGCAAAAGAATCCGCAAAGAAGCATCGGCGGCTGTCGCGACAGCAATGCGACGAAAATCCACCAGAAAACCATCAGCTAATTCCTTATCCTGCGCATCAATAAACATGCATGACAATCCGAAACAAGCAAACACTTTGTCAGGACCGATAGGTAGACGAGACAAAGCATCGGCATTGTCATGCTGAGCCGTAGGCCAAAACAAAATTTCTTAATTGTAGTTGCCGGCCGTTGTGGGCGAGCGATTCTAGGCGCTTCAGTCCGGAACAGCACTGCTGCTACGGTCGCAGGTTCGAATCCTGCCTCGGGTATGGATGTGTGTGATGTCCTTAGGTTACTTAGGTTTAGGTAGCTCTAGGGGACTGATGACCTCAGATGTTAAGTCCCATAGTGCTCAGAGCCATTAATTGTAGTTAGACATAAACAAAGACCAATGTTGCAACGTT
This sequence comes from Schistocerca cancellata, assembly GCF_023864275.1. Taxonomy (NCBI): domain Eukaryota; kingdom Metazoa; phylum Arthropoda; class Insecta; order Orthoptera; family Acrididae; genus Schistocerca; species Schistocerca cancellata. The sequence goes on from NC_064629.1 coordinate 471,115,353, forward strand.
TGTGCAGTACAGGCTGGAACTGGCTGTAACAGGTGAAACAACGACGTCAAAGGCTTATGGTCAGTGACCAAATAGAACTTGCGACCGTACAAATAATCATGAAACTTCGTCACTCCATATACAATAGCTAAAGCTTCCTTCTCGATTTGACAATAGTTTTGCTGGGCAGAATTGAGCAACTTAGACGCAAAAGCGATCGGGCGATCGACAGAATCAATGCGGTGCGAGAGAACTGCTCTGATACATGGGAAGATGCATCGACAGCCAAAACCACCGGCTTGGAGGGATCGAAAGGAATCAGTGATCATTCAAAAAAGCAGATTTTGAGCTTGTGGAAAGCAGCGTCACATTCCTAAGACCAAACAAAAGGAAAATTTTTATGCCGAGGGCGATGCAAAGACGCAATCTGCGCAGCAGTTGGTATAAACCGAACATTTAATATGTAATTTTGCCCAACACAGACTGAAGTTCGTTCAAGTTCCTGGGTGCTGGCAAGCCTCTAATCGCACGGAGATGTGACAGTGAGGGGTGGATACTCTTCCCGTTAATCATATGTCCTAAATACTGAATCTCAGTTTGAAAAAATGTCTTACACTTTAGTCCTGCCTGCAAAAGTACAGTAAATAAGGCACGCAAATTCTGCAAATGTTCGTCAGGGGTTCGACCCGACACAAATACACTCCTGGAAATTGAAATAAGAACACCGGGAATTCATTGTCCCAGGAAGGGGAAACTTTATTGACACATTCCTGGGGTCAGATACATCACATGATCACACTGACAGAACCACAGGCACATAGACACAGGCAACAGAGCATGCACAATGTCGGCACTAGTACAGTGTATATCCACCTTTCGCAGTAATGCAGGCTGCTATTCTCCCATGGAGACGATCGTAGAGATGCTGGATGTAGTCCTGTGGAACGGCTTGCCATGCCATTTCCACCTGGCGCCTCAGTTGGACCAGCGTTCGTGCTGGACGTGCTGACCGCGTCAGACGACGCTTCATCCAGTCCCAAACATGCTCAATGGGGGACAGATCCGGAGATCTTGCTGGCCAGGGTAGTTGACTTACACCTTCTAGAGCACGTTGGGTGGCACGGGATACATGCGGACGTGCATTGTCCTGTTGGAACAGCAAGTTCCCTTGCCGGTCTAGGAATGGTAGAACGATGGGTTCGATGACGGTTTGGATGTACCGTGCACTATTCAGTGCCCCCTCGACGATCACCAGTGGTGTACGGCCAGTGTAGGAGATCGCTCCCCACACCATGATGCCGGGTGTTGGCCCTGTGTGCCTCGGTCGTATGCAGTCCTGATTGTGGCGCTCACCTGCACGGCGCCAAACACGCATACGACCATCATTGGCACCAAGGCAGAAGCGACTCTCATCGCTGAAGACGACACGTCTCCATTCGTCCCTCCATTCACGCCTGTCGCGACACCACTGGAGGCAGGCTGCACGATGTTGGGGCGTGAGCGGAAGACGGCCTAACGGTGTGCGGGACCGTATCCCAGCTTCATGGAGACGGTTGCGAATGGTCCTCGCCGATACCCCAGAAGCAACAGTGTCCCTAATTTGCTGGGAAGTGGCGGTGTGGTCCCCTACGGCACTGCGTAGGATCCTACGGTCTTGGCGTGCATCCGTGCGTCGCTGCGGTCCGGTCCCAGGTCGACGGACACGTGCACCTTCCGCCGACCACTGGCGACAACATCGATGTACTGTGGAGACCTCACGCCCCACGTGTTGAGCAATTCGGCGGTACGTCCACCCGGCCTCCCGCATGCCCACTATACGCCCTCGCTCAAAGTCCGTCAACTGCACATACGGTTCACGTCCACGCTGTCGCGGCATGCTACCAGTGTTAAAGGCTGCGATGGAGCTCCGTATGCCACGGCAAACTGGCTGACACTGACGGGGGCGGTGCACAAATGCTGCGCAGCTAGCGCCATTCGACGGCCAACACCGCGGTTCCTGGTGTGTCCGCTGTGCCGTGCCTGTGATCATTGCTTGTACAGCCCTCTCGCAGTGTCCGGAGCAAGTATGGTGGGTCTGACACACCGGTGTCAATGTGTTCTTTTTTCCATTTCCAGGAGTGTATATCGTCCAGATAATTTGAGCAACCAGGGACAGCGGCACACAACTGCTGCAAGTAAGACTGAAAAATAGCAGAAGCCGAAGCACAACCGTACGGAAGGCGGCGAAACTTGAACAAGCCAAGGTGGGTGTTGATCACAAAATAGCACTATGACTGTTTGACGAGCAGTATTAGAAAGTAAACATCCCGCAAGACAATCGTGGAAAAGAATTTTCCCGCACCAAGCTTATCAAAAATGTCTTCAGGACGCGGTAAGGGAAATGTAGTGACCACTGTCTGGGGATTTAATGTAAACCTAAAGTCAGCACAAATATGGAGACGACTTTTTGGTTTTTTTACACACACTATAGGTGAAGCCCATGGCGAAGCAGAAACAGGTTCAATGACACCACTGTCTTGCAAATCCTTAAGTTCAGCAGCTACGGTGTCGCGCAGTGCGTGTGGCACCGGGCGTGCGCGCCGGAAAATAGGCTATCTTTAACTCCAACATGCACTGCAAAGTCTGTGGCACAACCAAGGCCATCGGAAAAGAGTTCAGCAAAGTCATTGCATACTGAGGCAACACTGTCTGCATGGTCACTAGCGTTGATGCAAAGTACATTGCCCTGAATCGCGAGGCCAAAACGTTCAAATGCGTCCATACCAAAAATGTTCGGAGCATTACGAGGGTGGAGCGCATGGAAAAAAACTGTCGTTGCACCATATGTGGCTTGCTAACTACACATGCCAAGCACTGATATTTCCTGTCCAGTAAAGACAGTCAGTGTGGAATGTGAACGACGACGCGGGGGCGAACCAAGCAAGTCATAGGTTGATCTGTTCAGTAAAGTGACGCACCAGTGTCCAGCTACATGCAAACAGAACGTCCACAAATGTTCAAAGTCACAAAGTTTCCTCGCATCGCGCTGAATGCGAGAGGAAGTGCCTGACAAAACTTGATTCACACGACGATCTGTAGAAGCACGTGAAGCAGAAGGCTTTGAATAAATGGCATTAATGTCCATAGGCTGATGTGAATCACTATCACGGTGGTTTCCGTTGCGGTGACGCCCACGCGAGTCACGCAAATGAGAAACATGTTGTGAATTAGAGTTTTTCTTACTACACACAGCTTGCACATGTCCTTTCTTATTACAAAAATAACACTGTGCTTGATGGGATGGGAAACTGTCCCGTGGATGGGCGCAGAAGCAGTTCGGACATGATTACAGTTTCTTAGTGGGTGCCAGGCTTGAAACTTTACTTGCGCGCGAGTGGCGCGGCGTAGTGCGCTGTGCCGGGGCCGGGTGGGAGGGCACGTGTTGTGCCGCGCTAACAGTACACACACCCGGGGTAAAGTCGAATGCGGAAGTAGCCATATCTAAAGTATCTTGTCTGTTTAGCAAGTCCACTACTTCCTGCTAAGACGGGTTATTAAATCTTAGGATTTGCTCGCGGATGCGGTGATCCGCCACATTCTGCGCAATAGCGTCTATAGTCATATCCGCATAGGAGCGTCCACATGAGCAATTAAAGTCACAATCAGATGTTAGTCCCTGAAGGTCCGCTAACCAAGATTTATTGGACTGAGTAGGACCACGCCGCAGACAAAAGAATTTGTAGTGGGCAGCTACCACATTTACACTGTCACAGAAGTGGGAGTTCAGTGCAGCAATCACTTCGTCGTAAGTTTCAGTTTCTGGCCAAGAGGTGGGAAATAATTTTACGAGCACACAGTATAACAACATCCTCGTTGGCAATGAAAAAGGCAAGCCGCTCTATACCTGGTATGTTGTAAGCTGCGAAGTGTGCCTCGAGCTTGGCGATGTATTCTGGCCAGCGTTCAACGTCAGGATTGAAGGCACGAAATGGCGGCGCCAGAGGCGTCTTCGGCAGTGGTACAGGCGGAGACATCGGAGACGCCGTAGTAGCTGCAGTTTGTAGTGTGACCAGTCCATTTACGGCAGCAAGCAGCTGCGTCATTTGCTGAGCCAGAAAACGTACAAGATCGGACAGTGCAGCCTATTCCTGTGGCGAAGCCATGGTTGATACAAATGAAAACTTTAATAGCCCCTATGCTCCCCACAAAAAATTTTACAGATTGTTTTGTTCACTGGCCAATACATATTTGTTAAAAAAATTATATAAATGCTAACAAATACATCAAATACACACACTTGTCGATACAATATTGGTCAAACGTTAAAATTTTCTCACAGTCCATAAAGACAGTCCTGATCATTCATCACAGTATTAATTACAATTTTATGCACAAAGTCTGAGCAGTAAAAGAAAATGCACACAGAAATAGTGGATTTCCATGCAGTCTTGAAGAAGTAGTGTTGTCCTTCCAACAGAAAGATAATGTTGACTCTTGAAATGCAGACAGGTAATGGTCCACAACAGAGCAAACCTACGGCAGAGTCAGTCGAAGTTAAAGAATATTGGTAGGTAGGTCATCACAGAGCAGACCTACTGTAGTCCTGGTAGAGAGTATGGTATTGGTGGGCCATCAAAGGTACAGACCCACTGATATCCTTGTAGAGACGGCCAGCAGCCATCTGTTGCGACTGTGCAGATGCACAATCACCATCGAAGAGTCTTGCGGACAATATAGCAAGTCCATAAACCACCAACTGTGCACTCACAAAGTTTTTGGAATTGTACTTAGAACCAGCAATGCTGTTAACCAATCCCTTGCTGAATTATTAACACATGTGCAATCACTAAAATTCCCAACTTCGCACTTATTGTGCATATACTATGACCAACAGAAATGTGTGCAGTGAAATGAATTCTTACAAGTTACTTAATTTGATGAACTGGTGTCAATTACAACTTTTATGACATGAGAATACAATCACAAAGGTACAGAAAACATCATTAAAAACATAATAATACAGATAACATTTGTAGTAATATAGGCTTTACAAAAGAATAGAAATAAAAATGCACATCAGTGTTACAGGAATTATGATGTAAGCAAATAAATAAAATAATGAGAATAGTTTTCGAAACATTAATTTCACACATGAGCATTAAAAGAGAACAGAATAAATAATGTCTAAACATCTTTACAAAGTAAATCACACATTATTAGAAAAATTCTACAACATAACTCTTGTCAGATAAACACATAAAGACAGGAAGAACACAAATACACAAGGGTACACAAACACATAGCGGAATAACACCAAAGGAAAGGAAAGGGTTTGTTTTACTGCAGTATTTTGCTAACAAAACTTTCTTTACTTCTTGGAGATCTCCCTTAGTTCTTCATGATTCCCAAAAAGTCCTATCTGTACCTGCTTTATGTAATCTATTCATATCTTCTTCATTGTACGCTACTCATTTTGGCCCAAATCTTTTTCATATAATTTCTCAATGCATTTCTTCCAATTCATCACAACTCATTCTCTTATACAGCCTAGCCCTCTTAAGCTAACTTAAATCTATTGAGCTCAGATGCATAAACTAAGGGATGAGACAATGCAGCAGCACAAAACAATTAACACAAACAGCAATGACAAAAAATGCAAATTGCCAAAGCTAGTAGCAATAAATACAAATTAGCAAAGCAAATGCAACATTACAAATAATATGAGCCAATGTGCAGCAACAAGAAAAATAAATCAGTAGTAAAACTGGCTTAACAGAGTAATACAAAGTGAAATTCAGTAGCACTATGCCTGGCAAACAGCAGCAGCAAATGCAATAACTTATATCTAAAAATGACAAACCCACAAGCAGAAAAAATAGTACACTAAAGACAAAAATGCAGATAAGGGAAATGTCTATTCACATCTTAATGTCTATGTCATTAAAGTAGTGCACCACAACAACTTATTCTACCAAAAAAATTACCAAGTAGTTGAAAAGTATGTATGCAGTTACTGTTATTAGTCCCTTCTTATTGTTCTTTCCTTTCCAAGTGCTCCTTTCTCGAAGAATGTGAATCATAAAATTATTATTTAGTAGAACTGTTGACAGAAAGTGTTCACATTAGCAAATGCATTCAATTTTATTTTATAAAACCAATGCTGCAACACAGCTGGAAACCAGATATCAAATGAAATAAGCAACTATGTAAAGCAAAGCATAAAAACATCATTCAATAGCCATGTGGCATTTCATAAGTCAGTAGAAATTCTCTCAACTCTCGTAGAAAGACACTTGTCATAATCAGGTGTGCAGATGTAAGAATATTTCCCATCAATTCATAAGCATTTCAGTAAGTAGCACAAAGTACGTGGTTCACAGTTTAATCATATGTTTCCAAGTAATACCGTGTCATATTTGCGATGCTTTCTACAAAGGAACGTCAATAGCGAGGTTAATGCCCTCTTTTTTTCTCCACCTAATAGCTTTTTCTCCAGGCGACTGGCACAGCTGGGCGCCACACCGCATTACGTGAAGGTCTCTTAGCTTCCTTACCGAAATATTTACGACAGCAGTTTGCGCTACAGTGACAGTCCCATATAAAAAATTTCGCAGGTCGAGAATTTGCGTTACAAATGTGTAGAAACAAAATCCTATAAATATAACATTGTCCAAAAAATTTTCGCTGGAAATGTGATACATTCACGCATTTACACACATTTCATAACTCTTAAAGTACGATTCTTGGTTGCCAACATCCGTTTTCACAAATTAAGAGTCCCTAAGCACTACTCATTATTCCTTACTTTTTTACACATTACATATTCGACGACACTTCTTCAATATTTCATCATAATAAATACGTAACATAATCAAATTCCTCATACAGCATCAGCTTATTGACATAAACATACCTCAACAGCATAATACACATCACCATCGTAATAATAACATCATAACACCTCAGTCAAATCTCAAAATCGTCGTAGATTCCTCCAATAATTTCAAAACCTAAAAAAAATTCTCTGCTCATTTCAATAGTATCATCTACCTCAAACGTACTTTAAAAATCATGATCCCATACCAAATACATCATTAAAAGCTCTCATAGTATCACAATCGTTCCGAAAAAATATGAAGTTCACAAAGTACAGACAAAATACAATTTCATAAGTGTGAAGTTATCCAACTGTGTAATTACGTAAACATCTGTCACTGATGTAGTAAAATAGAAGTTTGTCTCTCTCAGTTAAATGATCAGATGGCTGTGTAATTTAGGTGTTAGAGAAATATGGTACCGATGTGTAAAGTTGTATAGGCAAATACCATATTAGCTAGGGCTCCTTGTGCTTGCCAAACACATGGTACACAAAGTAAGCGTGTACCCCCCTGAGGATTAATGTAATTATACCCTCAGGTGTTACAGATTACAGCAGTGGAATGAAATGTATCACGAAAAACCTTTGTATCTTTGTAATTCAAAAATCTTTAAAAATAAATGTTTTAAGTACAAATTCAATCACTCAAATACGTGTACTGTAGCGCTAAACTGTGCGTCTTGTTGTAAGATAATCTCTGTCATTACTTAAGGGTAAAAAAAAAATGTGCCAAGTGTCGTAATTATCGTCGTCTGTAAGCAAAATTCTGCAGAAGTCAATGTACTTACCTCGTAGTATACAAAAGCGAAATGCTATGTGTATAGATATCGTAGTTTTTACGTACAGTACCGTGATCAAGAAAGTACTATACTGTGATGGATTGTTGTGCTACGAAAAAGACTGTCTCATTGTAGCTATACCACAAAAGTTACTACTAAAACATGTTTTCCTTTCCAGAAGAATTCAGAAAAACTGTGCAGATATAAAACAGATACACCGCAAAAGCAACAATGTAAATTGTGTCACACATTAGTAGCATCGTGATATAATCGTGTAGCTGTCAAATAAACTAACCACTGTGTCATCTGGTATCTCTCAGAAACTACTTTAAATCCAGAATGTATTTTCAAGTAAATCAAAATGTTGCATTAAAATCTCATTAGCAGTACCAGTATATGTTCTAAGTATGTAAGCCTTATAGCCATTACGTAAAAGTGCAACTAACAAGCAAGAATGTACACACAATAACACTGTGTCGTCTGTTCACTATAACAATGCATTCGTAATTACTGTCTAAATAAGTTGCCCAGGTTCTTGACTGGATAGTTAACTTTAAATCATTGTTGCACGTTAACAGTTTCTAAGTGTGTCAAAGCGTACTAGTAATGTGAAGTGAACAATTTTATAGCAAAGACTAAGTTAAAAAGCAGATTATCTCTCAATAAACGGTTTTACATGCGAAATGTGGTGCAATCTTTTACCCTTTCTAGTGCGCAGAGTTTCAACTTCAAAGCGATTATCATGTTGTATACGTCGGTAAGGAATGCTAAAATTTTTCTCAAGGTTAGTGTCTATGTTATTTCTCTCTGAGCCAGCCTGCGCACGTGGCTGCCTGCGGTGCGAGACATTGTCTGTCTCTTTGTTGGCATGCGTCGTTATTAGGAGACCTAACTTCTACAAATTCACCTTGTCAAGAGGGCCCTGCCCTGTTTGAATCCCGCCAGTTCTGATGAAATTCACGTCTGTCCCTACGATTATATCGTCTGTCGTCATGTCGGTAGATTCCATAGTTTCTTTCTTGTCGGTCATATGGTGGAGAATTTCTCCCTAAATCGTAACTGTGCGCTGAACTGTTGCGTCTGAAGTTATTCTGTCTCCCTTGATAATAATTATTTTGGTTCCCATATTGTCTGTTTCTATGGTTATCTCTGTCATATTCGTTACTACGGAAATGCGATCTTTCTCTGCAACTATTATTCTGCCAACGGTTGTCATACGGATGGTGTCTGTTTTGGTCACGGTTTGCGTTGTAAGAATAGCCTTATCGTGTCCAGTTATTATTTCTTTCATTGCAGAATTGTGACAGATATGATCTGTAATTGTTGTGTTCCTGTTTTCGCATCCCTCGATTGTCAGTGTCAATTTCCAATTCTTGTAACAGTCCTTGAAAAGCTTCAATGTCGTCTTTGCAACGTCCTACCAAAATAATATGTCGTAAATGTTCAGGCAATTTGATTAAGCAAATGCAGATAAGTTCTGAGGGGCTGTATGGGTTTGACAGATACTGATTCTTATGCAACATGTCTTCAAAATATTTTACTAGACTAGAAAATTCAGATTGTTCGAAATGTTTCATCATTATGGTGCTATGTTTTACTCGGTCTTGTGTAGCTTGACACCAATATGCTGAGAGAAGGCGTGATAAAATTCTCCTTCATTGTGAGAATCGTGAATGATCGATCACATTCTTACAGTTGGTTCATTCTCTAAACAGCCACACATAAATTCTAATCTGTGCTCTAATGACCAGTTGGGAGGAAAACAATGAGAGAATTGATGGAGCCACGCTTGCGGATGAACGTCGTTGTCGGAATTCTTAAATGTTTTGAATTTACGTGTTGTAATAAACAGCTTATAGTCAAAATTATCATGTCGGCCAGTCGCATGTCGGTCATTGTTACGTCGTCTCGGCGGTTCCATCTCAAAATTCGGTGTACCTTGCCAATTTCTTTCATAATTTCCGAAATGCCCTGTGTTATTATTTTGTGGCTTTTCCGTATTTCTAATTCCCTCTTCCCTTGTTGGAGCGCGAATGCCATCTGAAATTTGTAATTCTTGTATTACCTGCGTCAACTGATCTTGTACTTCCCGGATTTCTCTTTTGTACTGTGTATTGATTTGATTCTGATTCTGTTTGAATTTTCTAATTTTTTCACACTCTTCTGTGTCAGTGAAGGCTACCGGTCTTGTGTCATTCAGATCATCATCTACCTTTGTAGATAAGTTAGTGAACTGATCCGAAAGTTTGGCTACTTTCTCCGATAATAAACTGAGTTCCTCAGTGTGTTTTTCTGAACCAAGTTTCAGAGTGTCCATTTGTGTTGAAGGCGTATCTACCATGTCCTTTAAGTTACATTGAGTTTTTCCAAGTTGCGTAACCGAGACGGTAGATGCAACTGAGTCAGTTTTAGCTAGCAAGGTGTCGTGATGTTCATGAACAATAGTTTGCAGTTCTTTTATGGCTGCTTCGTGATTCTGTAATGCATTTTCATGACGCGAAAGAATAGGTTAAAAATCCTCACAAATTTGTGTTTTTATGTCATTACAAACTTTTTGACATTTCGATTCGATTTTAAGTAACTCAGCAGTTAAATCTCTACGAGTTTGTTCAAGCGTTTGCTCAATTGTGTTTAACTTTTGAAGATTTTGTTCCATTGTGTCTAACTTTTGTAGCCGTTGCTGTGTTCGTTCCTGATTTTGTTCCATTCGTAGCATTAATTGCAATAACAATGTATTAGTGTCTGGAACTTGTTCCTTTGTGCTTATCGGCAGTGCATAACAGGGAAAATTCGCATTTTGAAAGGCAGAAAATGTGTCTTGACTTGATTGAGAATCTGGTAATGACGCAAAACCTGAATCTGCATTATTTGCAAAATTTTGTCCTGTCATTTCGAATTCCTGAGGCGACCTGTTGCCGACCGATCGATCGACAGTGTTTCCCTGTTCACTAATTGTTTCACTGTCTACACCATTATTTGCCGCCTGGTCCATTTCCCTATGCACAGTTACCAAATTACTACTTTGAATGTCTGTTAATTCATTACACGGTGGTGCTGATAAGCTACGCTCGTCGTCACTATCATTTCTCAATTTACTTTGGAGCCTAGTGTTACGTTCTTCACACGCCATAGTTATCACGTATTTCACACGATAACAAGAAAAGCACACTTTGAAGAGCAAAAAAAAAAAAAAAAATGAAACACATTAACATAGCACTGAAAATAATATCTAGTTAATCGCAAGTGCAGCTGCGAAATACTTGGTGCAAATCTACATGCATGCCACAACTGTTTTACTGTACAACAATGAAAGACTATAACTACAAAGGAGATTCTCTCTACAATTACGCGCTAGCAATAAACAAAAACTACACTAATTACACAAACTACAAGAAAAAATCAGAAGATTCCAGTGAGGTATCCTCGGCTAAGGGTCGACATATGAAACCTCCCCTTACAAAACTTATAAATGTCTGTGCTGGTAAACCTCTTACATTATTTGATTTTCTAACAACTGAGCAGAACCGAACGTACTCAAACATTTCTCTCTATACTTATTCTGACCAACACTAAACTGACACACAATATTTTTAGCGCTACGCAATCTCACTTTCAAAAATACCTACAAAAGAATGGCCCTGACTAACAACAACCATACCTTTCATGAATCACTTACCTCCCAAAAAACTTCGTTACTCGAACTACTGCAATACAGCGAGCGCCAATACTGCCAGCTAAATAAAAGATACTAACTACTAAAGTCACTAACTACTGACACGCATAGTTAGCAAATGAAAGATTTTGATAGAGAACAAACAATGTATTTACCTTAATAGTGTTCAAAAGTCATTATACACTCCTGGAAATGGAAAAAAGAACACATTGACACCGGTGTGTCAGACCCACCATACTTGCTCCGGACACTGCGAGAGGGCTGTACAAGCAATGATCACACGCAATGATCACACGCACGGCACAGCGGACGCACCAGGAACCGCGGTGTTGGCCGTCGAATGGCGCTAGCTGCGCAGCATTTGTGCACCGCCGCCGTCAGTGTCAGCCAGTTTGCCGTGGCATACGGAGCTCCATCGCAGTCTTTAACACTGGTAGCATGCCGCGACAGCGTGGACGTGAACCGTATGTGCAGTTGACGGACTTTGAGCGAGGGCGTATAGTGGGCATGCGGGAGGCCGGGTGGACGTACCGCCGAATTGCTCAACACGTGGGGCGTGAGTTCTCCACACTACATCGATGTTGTCGCCAGTGGTCGGCGGAAGGTGCACGTGCCCGTCGACCTGGGACCGGACTGCAGCGACGCACGGATGCACGCCAAGACCGTAGGATCCTACGCAGGGCCGTAGGGGACCACACCGCCACTTCCCAGCAAATTAGGGACACTGTTGCTCCTGGGGTATCGGCGAGGACCATTCGCAACCGTCTCCATGAAGCTGGGCTACGGTCCCGCACACCGTTAGGCCGTCTTCCGCTCACGCCCCAACATTGTGCAGCCCGCCTCCAGTGGTGTCGCGACAGGCGTGAATGGAGGGACGAATGGAGACGTGTCGTCTTCAGCGATGAGAGTCGCTTCTGCCTTGGTGCCAATGATGGTCGTATGCGTGTTTGGCGCCGTGCAGGTGAGCGCCACAATCAGGAATGCATACGACCGAGGCACACAGGGCCAACACCCGGCATCATGGTGTGGGGAGCGATCTCCTACACTGGCCGTACACCACTGGTGATCGTCGAGGGGGCACTGAATAGTGCACGGTACATCCAAACCGTCATCGAACCCATCGTTCTACCATTCCTAGACCGGCAAGGGAACTTGCTGTTCCAACAGGACAATGCACGTGCGCATGTATCCCATGCCACCCAACGTGCTCTAGAAGTTGTAAGTCAACTACCCTGGCCAGCAAGATCTCCGGATCTGTCCCCCATTGAGCATGTTTGGGACTGGATGAAGCGTTGTCTCACGCGGTCTGCACGTCCAGCACGAACGCTGGTCCAACTGAGGCGCCAGGTGGAAATGGCATGGCAAGCCGTTCAACAGGACTACATCCAGCATCTCTACAATCGTCTCCATGGGAGAATAGCAGCCTGCATTGCTGCGAAAGGTGGATATACACTGTACTAGTGCCGACATTGTGCATGCTCTGTTGCCTGTGTCTATGTGCCTGTGGTTCTGTCAGTGTGATCATGTGATGTATCTGACCCCAGGAATGTGTCAATAAAGTTTCCCCTTCCTGGGACAATGAATTCACGGTGTTCTTATTTCAATTTCCAGGAGTGTATAAACACGCAAATATGTACACTCCTGCGACGTTCTGCTACGCTCATGCAACGTTTCGTTGTCACAGTAGAAAACAATATACAGGGCTATTGCAAATGATTGAAGCGATTTCATAAATTCACTGTAGCTCCATTCATTGACATATGGTCACGACACACTACAGATACGTAGAAAAACTCATAAAGTTTTGTTCGGCTGAAGCCGCACTTCAGGTTTCTGCCGCCAGAGCGCTCGAGAGCGCAGTGAGACAAAATGGCGACAGGAGCCGAGAAAGCGTATGTCGTGCTTGAAATGCACTCACATCAGTCAGTCATAACAGCGCAACGACACTTCAGGACGAAGTTCAACAAAGATCCACCAACTGCTAACTCCATTCGGCGATGGTATGCGCAGTTTAAAGCTTCTGGATGCCTCTGTAAGGGGAAATCAACGGGTCGGCCTGCAGTGAGCGAAGAAACGGTTCAACGCGTGCGGGCAAGTTTCACGCGTAGCCCGCGGAAGTCGACGAATAAAGCAAGCAGGGAGCTAAACGTACCACAGCCGACGGTTTGGAAAATCTTACGGAAAAGGCTAAAGCAGAAGCCTTACCGTTTACAATTGCTACAAGCCCTGACACCCGATGACAAAGTCAAACGCTTTGAATTTTCGGCGCGGTTGCAACAGCTCATGGAAGAGGATGCGTTCAGTGCGAAACTTGTTTTCAGTGATGAAGCAACATTTTTTCTTAATGATGAAGTGAACAGACACAATGTGCGAATCTGGGCGGTAGAGAATCCTCACTCATTCGTGCAGCAAATTCGCAATTCACCAAAAGTTAACGTGTTTTGTGCAATCTCACGGGTTAAAGTTTACGGCCCCTTTTTCTTCTGCGAAAAAAACGTTACAGGACACGTGTATCTGGACATGCTGGAAAATTGGCTCATGCCACAACTGGAGACCGACAGCGCCGACTTCATCTTTCAACAGGATGGTGCTCCACCGCACTTCCGTCATGATGTTCGGCATTTCTTAAACAGGAGATTGGAAAACCGATGGATCGGTCGTGATGGAGATCATGATCGGCAATTCATGTCATGGCCTCCACGCTCTCCCGACTCAACCCCATGCGATTTCTTTCTGTGGGGTTATGTGAAAGATTCAGTGTTTAAACCTCCTCTACCAAGAAACGTGCCAGAACTGCGAGCTCGCATCAACGATGCTTTCGAACTCATTGATGGGGACATGCTGCGCCGAGTTGGGAGGAACTTGATTATCGGCTTGATGTCTGCCGAATCACTAAAGGGGCACATATCGAACATTTGTGAATGCCTAAAAAAACTTTTTGAGTTTTTGTATGTGTGTGCAAAGCATTGTGAAAATATCTCAAATAATAAAGTTATTGTAGAGCTGTAAAATCGCTTCAATCATTTGAAATAACCCTGTACTTATTTCCCACTTCGAGAGTCGAGCGTTCTATACATATCACTCACTGTGATACCAAAACTTCGATGTTCACCGTTTCTTGGAAATTACCGAACGAGAAAAGAGGCTGGTAGTATCCAGTCGCGATAATACAGTAAATGATATTAACATTTATTTCTCTCCCTGTTGATACGATTTTGCAAACTACACACATCAAAAAAAGTTTTGCATCACCTCGGTTCCAAGAGTTCTAGAACCTGTAGAGAAAAATGGAATAGAGGTCAACATAATCATCATTCCCGTCTTTTTTATTCCTCATGAAAACCACATATGGCATGTTGTACCACCATACACCTAGAGCTTCAGAGGTGGTGGTCCAGATTGCTGTACACACCGGTATCTTTAATACCCTCTTGCATTGATGCATAACTGTATTCGTCATGGCATACTATCCACAAGTTCATCAAGGCACTGTTGGTCTAGATTGTCCCACTCCTCAATAGTGATTCAGTGTAGATCCCTCAGAGTGGTTGGTAGGTCACATCGTCCATAAACAGCTCTTTTCAATCTATCCCAGGCACGTTCGATAGCATTCATGTCTGGAAAACGTGCTGGCCACTCTAGTGGAGCGATGTCGTTATCCTGAAGGAAGTCATTTACAAGATGTGCACGATGGGGGCGTGAACTGTTACCCATGAAGATGAATGCCTCGCCAATATGCTGCCGATATGGTTGCACCATCAGTTGGAGGGTGGCAGTCATGTATCGTACTGCTGTTACAGCGCCTTCCATGACCACCAGCGGCGTACATCAGCCCCACATAATGCCACCCAAAACAGCAGGAAACCTCCACCTTGCTGCACTCGCTGGACAGTGTGTCTAAGGCGTTCAGCCTGACGGGATTGCCTCCAAACACGTCTCCAGCGATTGACTAGCTGAAGGC
Source organism: Schistocerca cancellata (assembly GCF_023864275.1). Classification (NCBI taxonomy): domain Eukaryota; kingdom Metazoa; phylum Arthropoda; class Insecta; order Orthoptera; family Acrididae; genus Schistocerca; species Schistocerca cancellata. The sequence goes on from NC_064629.1 coordinate 471,130,601, forward strand.
ATATGTGACACTCATCGGCGAAGAGAACGTGATGCCAGTCTTGAGCGGTCCATTCGGCATGTTGTTGGGCCCATCTGCACCGCGCTGCATGGTCTCGTGGTTGCAAAGATGGACCTCGCCATGGACGTCGGGAGTGAAGTTGTGCATCATGCAGCCTATTACGCACATTTTGAGTTGTAACACGACGTCCTGTGGCTGCAAGAAAAGCATTATTCAACATGGTGGCGTAGCTGTCAAGGTTCCTCCGAGCCATAATCCCTAGTTAGCGGTCATCCACTGCAGTAGTAGCCCTTGGGCGGCCTGAGCGAGGCATGTCATCGACAGTTCCTGTCTCTCTGTACCTCCTCCATGTCCGAACAACATTGCTTTGGTTCAGTCTGAGATGCCTGGACACTTCCCTTGTTGAGAACCTTTCCTGGCACAAAGTAACAATGCGGACACGATCGGATTACGATATTGACCGTCTAGGTATTGTTGAACTACAGACAATAGGAGCCGTGTACCTCCATCCTGGTGGAATGACTGGAACTGATCAGCTGTCGGACCCCTTCCGTCTAATAGGCCCTGCTCATGCATGGTTGTTTACATCTCTGGGCAGATTTAGTGACATCTCTGAACAGTCAAAGGGACTGTGTCTGTGATACAATAGCCACAGTCAACGTCTATCACCAGGAGTTCTGTGAACCGGGGTGATGCAAAACTTTTTGATGTGTGTATGTTAGTTCCTGCAGCTGAAACTTTTTTTGAAGTGTGTATATAAGGGAGATGAACTTGATGGAAATATTACAGAAATGGAAAAACATTTTGTTTATAGCTGTTAAACAGTTCTCCAAATGGTCTAGTTGCCCTTTTGTGAAAATTTCTCGGACTCTTCCGACAAGAATACTGTAATATATTTCTTCAATGCTGCATATTCAGTGGCCAGTCCTGAGACCAGACATTAGTCATTATTTTGATGTGAGTTACACTGAAGGTCATACCTGCTTACTAAGATATAATTTTTTTTCGTTAGCTGATTTTCTTGCTGTTTGTTTCATTGTCTTCATTATAGGCATGATAACATCCACCAGTTCTTTATTTCTCTCTATTTTCAGTCTGACTACATCAAATGATGGAGTCATCTTCCTTCCATCTACTAGTTTATATGGAGAGAAATCAGATGTGGTGTGTATTTTTGAATGGTATACTGCCACTACATATGTTAAGAAAAATCCCAGTAATTATGGTGACTGTTGAAGTAAACCTCAGCATTTTACCAATAGTATGATGCACACATTCCATCTTCTAATTAGCTTGTGGATGCAATCGGATAGTCCACAGTTCTTGAACCCGTAATAAGTGACACAATTGCATAATCAAATATGATATAAAGTTGATACCCCTGTGCGTAATCGTCGTCTCAGGGATACCAAAGATCAACGACCTGCGCCGCTATAATTGTGTGGTGATTTGGAATGGCGATCATCAGTCACACTGTATCATGAGAAATGATCACATATAGTCAGAAGGTACTAGTGTCCCACTAGCATCTCGCTGAAAGATCCTAAAATATCCATTCCAATCATTTCAAAAAGTGTGGGTGCTTTCACTTACTTGCAGATGGCTTTCACTGGAATGTCATGCAAGGATTACACAATTCCTTTATATAATTGCCTTCATCCTTTTTTCTTGTCCTCCATCAATAATGTTCCTCAATTCTCAAACCTGTTGTCCTACATCCTCTGTGTTCAGATAACACATGATAGAGTACTTTCTACATCTGCATCTACGTAGAGGAGACTGGGGCAAGTTGGCAAGTAGTGTAAAATGGCTAATCACATAGTTTGTGTTTATACTACTATACAGCACCACATTACGAACAATACTAGTACTCCCCATTGTGGTACACTAACCACTCCAACAATTGAGCCGCTGCTGCCAGTTCAGTGTGTGTTAGATATTTTTCATGATGTGTTATAATTTTTGACGTCCAACATAAGCTCTTCGTCACCTTGCATCATTTGTTCTTTTATTGTTTTCTTTTCATGAATATATACACTTCTCATTTGTGGTGTGTGATTTTCTGAGTATTATGGGCCATGCACGATTCCATAACAGTTTATGAGGGGTTTAGGCTAACAGAAAAATTTGGTAGCTCTGCCATCTACACTTATTTATTAATTTATGGCACATGACATTTCAGATATGGTGATGAATTATAAAAAAAAGTCCTCTAAAGGGAAATGGGTTAAATAAAACTCGGCTGATGCTATGTTATAAGTCAAAGAGGGAAGGATGAGTTGGAAAGGTACAGCAAAGGCTTATGATTTTCCTGAAGCAACACTTCATCACCATTTGAATAAGAATGATGACGTAAGAATTGGATGCTCTTATGGATCTGTGTCTTTGTTGTTGTGGATGTGGTTGTGGCTGAAGCTCTGTATGTATGTGTGTGTCTGTGTGTGTGTGTGTGTGTGTGTGTGTGTGTGTGTGTGTGTACATGGGCATGTGTGTGTAGAGAGAATGGGAGAGGGGGAAAGGGGAGAGAGAGAGAGAGAGAGAGAGACAAAAACTTACATCTTAGTATTTTAATGAGAGAAAGTCAAACTTATCAGTAGATGCCTATTGTAATGTAATCAATCCTATGTTATCAGTGGGTATTGATATCTTCGTTTACAAAAGGAAAAGTTCATATAAAAACTGTGTCTATAAAAATTAATTATTTCAGCCTTAAATATTTATGTTCCATATACTTAGAACTATGGCAAAGTTGCAACATGAGACTGTATAATTTCAACTCTATAAATTTTTGTTAAATATGTACCAGCATTTGCCTCTGACAAAGACGTAAACACTTTTCTTTGTATAATACTACTTTTCTTCTTCATCGTGTGCAGATTGTGCAGGAAGTTGTGGTATATGGTGGCCAAGACTTTGTGTGAAATTTCAGAAAGCAGATGTACTGTTCAATTTTTTTTCAAATTGTGTCATTATAATGCGTGAAAAGTTTCAGTATAGAGACATTTAAAAGTTCAGATAGTTTCCTTTTCGTAATTCGAGAATTACCGGATTTTAACAGTCTTTTAATCATTTAATTTTCTATGTACTAAGTCGGTCTGTGGATGTCATCATGCCTTTAATGAAGACAGTGAAGCAAACAGCAAGATAATCAGCCAACTAAAATATTCATATCTTAGTATGTGAATATGGCCTTCAGTTTAATTCACTTCAAAATAATAACTAATGTCTGGTATGAGGACAAGCCACTGAATATGCAGCTCACAAGAGCATTGAGGGAGGTATGGAAACGTGTACAGAAGGCGAACACCAAGCCCAGTAGCGCCAAGGAAGAGAAGGGAAGCATGCAGGTACATTACCACAATATCGAGTAAGAGTAGTGAACTATGTTGGCAAGCCCATATACCTCAAAGGGTGAAATAAAATAGTTCTCATCACATGATACCAAAGATCGTACCATTTGAACTGATGTCACCAATGAATGTGAAATTACAATTACCAAACCAAACTACTACAGTTCACAGTGGAATGAGGGGGGGGGGGGGGGGGATCTTCGACTTTTCAGGGAATTCCAGATGCTTTGCTGCAGGATTCGGTACCAATAACTAAACATGAGGAGAAGAAAAGAAGGGCAGAGAGTAAGTGGCAGTTGCACAAGACACATGCAAAACGCCATATGTAATAAGGTCACAGAGGTAAACAGGGAGACTACAAGGTTTTATTCTGAGAGTGTTCTGTATGTAAGAATCTTTGTCTGTAGTATTGGTTAAGATCTTTTGTTGTTATGTGGATAGGACAGATTGTTAACAACTGTATCTCATTCATATAGTGAATGCTTATGGTATTGTATTGTTAACATTTGGAGTTTGAGGTTTTGTAATTATATTTTGTCCTCTGTGGGAACAGATTGAGACTGTCAGCCTTTCGAGTGGGGGAGAGAGACTTATTGCAGCTTCCTTTTCCCTGGTTGTGACAAGACCAAAGATGGCTGTGAGGGTCATCGTAGTCCTGGCAGTACTACTTCTCTTCCGGAAGGAGGAAGTAAAGGCATTGCACAACCAGCAGTTAGAAGGTGGGGTGTTGTTCTCCAGGCAGGAGGATGTCATTCACACCAGTCACCAGTGGAAATATGAAGGTCTGAAAAACATTTTCAAAGTTGCACCCCAAGGCATCAGAAAAGGGAGTGTTGAACAAAGTATGATGGGAATATCAGGGGCTACGTACTTCCTATGACTGTTTGCAAGAACAGTTGTGCCTCATGATAGACTTTATGCCATGTGCATTACAATGGCATAAGATAGGATGGTTGGATGTAAGAGGGAAGCTACTGAAGATGGCATTTGGGACTGCAGATGCTGACGATATCCAAGAACTAAATAGTACTCTCGGGGAAGTCAGAAAAGTAGCAGATACTAACAGAACTGTAGCAGAATGGCACACTGCGTGATTGATAAACCTAGAGCAGGATGTACTAAATAACTCGCTTACATTTTGGGAGCTAACGGTGGAGTAACAAAGTATGTAAAAATTACTGTTGACGAAGTATAGTAGAACCAGAGCGTTATGCAGACCTGGCTGAATCTACTATAAACAAAGCAGGGCTTAACAGGGCTCTTGTGCTCATTAGTTGACAGCATAGGAGAAGCACAAGTACAGGTTGTGGGGTTGCAGGAGGTCATCGATGAATGCTCAGCTAAGCACTGTACTGCTACCTTCAAGGCATTTTCTGGCGAGCTTGTGGAAGGTGCCGATAGAGCTACCACCTGGATTAAGACTCATTACCACAGTCAGTGAGCAGACTCTGTTGCTATATTACCATATCGCAACAGTAGTGCGACTGTCTGTGCTGGTGAAATTCCTGGTGGCAAGTGCATATGCACGATATGAGTGTTACACCTTCCAGCCCTACTCAGTGAGATGGAAAGTTCTGTGGAAAGTATTTGCAGATGAGAACAAGGAGAGTGATGTTGATCTCCAAACATGGGGCCAGATATGCGCTAATCTCAGCAGATGAGCTCCGTCACTGCCGAAAAGATATCACGACATGCCCAGCTCGAGTAGTCCAGACCAACATGGATGCTTGTGAGGTTGAATTATTTTTGTAAAATGCAGGGGGAAAGGGTGCCCACAGGACATCCCAGAGCAGCTACACTGTTTTAAAAGGACTGACGTGCACTTGATCTATTTCATGTATGATTCCATGGTGATCGCTGCAAATTGCTTAGAACAACGGAATCCTAGGAATGCGGTACTGTCATAACTACACGGTAGTGGATTGTTAATTAATGGTACAACTTGTGATATTATAGGCTCAACCTTTCATCTCCCAGCTACTGTTACTGGGATCACCAGTATAAATGTGACACTGACTTTGTTGTACTGGCCAGACAGACCACTGTAAGTACTTATGGCTCAGTAACTGAACTACCTCAACGGTACCCCTGGAACCCATCTTATCCATTCCCTGGACAAACTTATAGCTGCACAAAAGGCGTGCATTTCTGCAGAGAAATTGCGACAACATATACAACAATATCGAGGTAACCAGCATTGCATAGTTGTGACCATGAGTGTAACAATATCCAGCACTCTGATGACTGCTTCGTGCACCCTTCACCTATCTGAAGTGGAGGACTATCGACCCACGTGAACTTCCAGTACATCAGCTGTCAACGGAGTGAATTATCCATAGCCAATAAGCAATGGTTAAGTGAAATTTAGTATAGATGTTGTTTTGACAGGTTTAAAGAATTTATCGAGTGAAACTGTTTATTATTAATTAGTTATAATGGAATGGGCCAAGACTGAAGAATCTGATAACAATATAGGGTGGTTGTAATTAAAATTTCCCTACTTGCGAGGGCCCCCATGAGAAACGACCAATCGTACGACTATGAAACTTGGTGGAAACTTCGGTAAGGACATGTGGAAGAGAAATAACTAATAAACTATTGAAGGAAACATATTTTAGTTTCCATATGAAAGGGTAGCATTTGTTAATTGCCCACCATATTTACATTCCAGATTATAAACGTCGCTCAACGTAATGACCATCAGCAGTCATGAAAGCCTGGAACCACACTGCAGATGCCATTTCACAATTTTCTGCAGCATTTTTCGAATGGTGGACCACGGAATGTTCAGCTGTCATGACACAGCTCGTGTACCTCGTCCCGTAATCTCAGCAATGGGAACAGTAATTCCTTGAAGAATTTGTGGTGCACATGGCTGTCTGCCTCTCCCAGGAGCCATTCGCAAATCGCTCATTAATTCGAAATTCATTTTTTGCAACCCCAGAGTGGAAAGAGGAATTCTCTATATTCCATTTATGTGTCAACACCTGCAAAGAGCAGCAGAACTACTGCCTGCTGATGTTTTGATAAAAAAATCTTAACAAGTAAACCCCCGCTCATCTTGTCCTAACCCGGAGTGACTGTCTGCAACTGTAATGCACACTGATGCCTGTGTTTCAACCCTACTTCGCCCTACAAATGCCGGCGCCTAATTGCACGTCATCACACTAACACTACTAAAAACTCACAGTACACAGTCTGGACATCATTTCTATAAAGTTGGGTACCCGTAAGGTAAATAGTTTTCCATTTACACTACGTCAAGTACTGAAAATTTAATTACACTGAGTTGACAAAACTCATGTGATAGCCATATGCATATATGCAAATGGCGGTGGTATCATGTGCACAAGGGCAGTGTATAGGTGGACCTGTCATTTGTACTCATGTGATTCATGTGAAAAGGGTTCTGTCGCGATTACAGCTACATGGCGGGAATTAACAGACTTTGAACGCGGGATGGTAATTGGAGCTAGACGCACGAGACATTCCATTTCGGAAATCGCTAAGGAATTCAATATTCTAAGATACACAGTGTCAAGAATATGGCGAAAATACCGAACTTCAGGCATAATCTCTCACCACGGACATCACAGTGGCTGACGGCCTTCTTCAGAGCTAACAGACAAGCAACACTGCGTGAAATAACCGCAGAAATCAATGTGAGACATACGACGAACGTACCCGTCAGGTCAGTGAGGCGAAATTTGGTGTTAATGGGCTACCGCAGCGGACGACCGACGCGACTGCCTTTGCTAACAGCACGACATCGCCTGTAGCGCCTCTCCTGGACCAATGACCGGTTGGACTGTTGACGAGTGGAAAACCGTGCCCTGGTCAGATAAGTCCCGATTTAAGTCGTTGAGAGCTGATGGTATGATTCAAGTGTGGCGCAGAACCCACGAAGCCAACGACCCAAGTTGTCAACAAAGCACCGAGCAAGCTGGTGGTGGATCCATAATGGTGTGGACTGTGTTTACGTGCAACAGACTGGATCCTCCGGTGCAAATGAACCGATCATTGACTGGAAATGTCTATGTTTGGCTACTTGGAAACCAGTTGCAGCCGTTCATGGACTTCGTTCCCTAACAATGATGTCATGTCACCAGGCCACAATTGTTCACGATTGGTTTAAAGAACATTCTGGACAATTCGAGCGAATGAACTGGCCACCCAGATCGCCTGACATGAATCCCAGCAGACATATATGGCCCATAATCGAGAGGTCAGTTCGTGCACAACATCCTGCACCAACAATAATTTCGCAATTACGGACGACTATAGGGGCAGCATGGCTCAGTATTTCTGCAGGGGACTTCCAGCGACTTGTTGAATCCATCTCACCTCGAGTTGCTGCACTACGCCGGGCAAGAGGAGGTCCGACGTGACATTAGGAGTTATTCCATGACTTTTGTCACTTCAGTGTACAACCACCCTGTACTTTCTTAGTTTGTAAGTCGTCATTTACTAGAGTTAATGATCAAGTGTAAAAAGGAGAGAAGCCAATACGACAATCATGGGAGAGCCATTTGAGTAAGTATGCAGTCAGTGAAGTTTGTGGTTTATGCTGTCTACTGTAATGCAAAAGCTGAATGTACTGTATACAATAAGCGATTATAAAATGTACATCGCGTCTTTGCAGAATTATCCTGAGCTGAGGTATGGATATTCATAGATAAGTGCATACAGTCTGGCAGTCGCAAACTTCAAGGAGACGTCCATGCCAATATATCGAGGCAACATGAATCTACAAGCAACCACCATGAGTTCTGACCTCCATCGCTGCAGGCCTAGTGCTGGCTCCAAGTCCAATGTTGTGGATTCAGTCTCTTCCAGTTGGTTGACCAGCTTTCAGCCTACTTCCACTCACTGCTAGGCTCCTATCATAGAGGTCTACTGTTTGAGACTGGGGTCGTGCAATTTCTCAGCCACCTGTAGGGGCGCCAAGGGGATACACCTCCACATTGTCAGGATGGTGTTGTGGAACCTATAGACAGTCTTCTGGCGCTAATAAAACACTAGTAGCATGTTCATATTGATTCATTAAAGTTTACAGTTCTGTGTCTTCTCGTCAGCCTCAGCTGACACCGAGCGAGGTGGCGCAGTGGTTAGACACTGGACTCGCATTCGGAAGGACGACGGTTCAATCCCGCGTCCGGCCATCCTGATTTAGGTTTTCCGTGATTTCCCTAAATCACTCCAGGCAAATGCCGGGATGGTTCCTCTGAAAGAGCACGGCCGACTTCCTTCCCTAATCCGATGAGACCGATGACCACGCTGTCTGGTCTCCTTCCCCAAACCAACCAACCTCAGCTGACGCCTCAGTGCCAATGACATGGAGGAGTTCCACTGACTCCTGTTGCGAGCTGGGCTGGCAGGTTCCTACTCCAGCAATTCAGCTGACGTCTTGTAGGCTGACGTCTGCAGGCTGCACACGAATCCGTAACTTGAGATTATGCCCCCACACTGCGTTACAGCGTCCTCGATCCCACTCCGGAAGATCATGGTGGCTCACGGTGGCCCCTTGAGATGCACCACACTGACGGTAGTCGCGTAGTCAGCTGATTCTGGCCCCACTGGACAGGTAGGCCCTGGCACCCAGAAGTGGTTGTAGCGATTATCAGAGGCAGAGGTAACTCACGGTGGCCCCTTGAGATGCACCACACTGACGGTAGTCGCGTAGTCAGCTGATTCTGGCCCCACTGGACAGGTAGCCCCTGGCACCCAGAAGTGGTTGTAGCGATTATCAAAGGCAGAGGTAACAAATGGCCTTCTCAGCCAGCAATAACAATGATGCTAGTGTGGCAAACACTGCAATATAGACTGGTGTTGGAACACCCCCAATCTCCCCATCAGCAATATGGTAGGTGGCCAATGTGAAGTGTCACGAATGAACGTCGTCGTTACTTGGATGGTGTCATCTTGGAAATGGCAAGCAGTGTGTTCAAAGAAGTGCTGGACATATAACACGTGGATGTCACTGCACTGCGATAATCATTGAATCGAATGCTTCAGTACAAAAGCCATCGATCCTAATGACCAATTGAAGTCGAAGCTGGAGAATTGCGGTATTTGTGACGACGGTCGGGGGGGGGGGGGGGGGAGGGGGGGAGGCAATGACATGAGCCTTTGCTAATTATGACAGAACGTGGCTAGCTTCTTTACCAGTTGTCAGCAGTCCTTGTTCTGCCGTGTTTGCTTAACAATTTTTTACAGGCTGTTAACTGCATTGTCAAGTCATGTGTATGACCGACTTAGTGTTGTTTCTTTCTGCTACACAGCTATATCACCTGCTACACCTGGTGTTGCCTGTGCTGTGCTATCGTGAACTTAGAGATAAATATTAATTTATTCCCCTTTTCTACTCTGTGGCCTAAAATTTTCCTCGTCTTCAAGACTTTCGTCCTGAATTTTACTTTCTTTGCCCATTACTGAACTAGTCTGTACATGTTATGTATTTACAATTTGATATTACTTCGAACTCAATCCCTTGATTGCTTCTTGAGCTGAACCATAAAGGTTTTAACCTCAGTCTGTGTTAACTTAATTACCTAATTTTACACTGCCTTTGTCATCTGTTTCCTACTATCAATAGACTTTATAGTTTCTATTATTAATTGTTATCACTGGCATGTATCCATCCCAAGGGTATTTGATGAATAGGCTATTCGTTTGAAAGTGATATTTTAAGTTTTAAGCAGAAGAAAATCGTACAACTGAGTGCTAGAATCAGGATAACACTTGTTGTGGAGTCACTAACAGTTCAGTTGTTAAGTTTTGCTTGCGTTTATCATGATATTGCTTTAGAAGCTGTAGCAACTGACCAGCTGAAACTCTTCCGTTTTTTGAGTTTATGTGATATTAAAGAGTGTAAAGGACTGGAATCCAAAGTTTTGTTAGAGAAGGTTGGGTTCTGTAGAGGTAATATTTGTAATGGTTCTTCTGGCCAATAAACGTTAGTCGAAAAAAGGTAATCATTGTTGTTCCAGCGATAGTAAATGGGAGATAAAATCATGTTCCAGCTATGTCACACTTAGTTCCTTTGATTAGTAATACACTACTCTGAAATTGCAATTCCGTCAACCCTGTTGATTTTCCGTGTCTCTAACAGCTGACAGTCACTGTTTCTGGTGAAAATATAGAGTAAATCCAGTGGTCTGCAATTTTCTTGAAATATGACTGCAGTTCTAGTACTTCCCTTTTACACTCTACTGCTTCCATTTTCACAACAAGTACGTAGTTGCATTTCACATGCCTGTTCGTCAATCGGCACTACCCTGCCTTGACAAATGGTCACACTCTCTCTGATGTAGCTGTTGGGATTTGCTATGGACACACGTATGTGAGCATCTTTTCGTTCTCAGACCAGTAACATTTCGTGATTTGTGATTGGCACATGTGGTTATCTTGAGAACAAAATCCCAGTGTTCACAGGAGAGTTTCGAATCATACCTCCTCTATAAAAGTGTCGTACTACTATGCTTAAGATAATCGCACTGAACATCATCATTAATATACCACCCAAGAGAAAAGTAATTACCATCAATCCCCTCCAGCCTTTGGACCACTGCATATTTACAGAATCAAAGACAAGCAAATGAAAAATAGTGTTAAACTAATTACCCTAATATATATTCCAGCATAACCCATATATGCCTAAAGAATAAATGTATAGACTCACACTATTTTCCACTTAGATCTAAAGGTTCATACAGTACATTACATGTATCTTTTCCTTTCCTAGGTAACTTCACTTTTTCTGGTAATGGTGAAAGAACCTGTGGTAATGCATAAATCACTTCCTTAAACAGTTTCAGTATGCACTATGGATGTCTTAGTGGGTAATTGCAGCTTTACATTTACTTGTGAAGTCATTTCGATGACCTGGTATAGACTTCGTTAAGAACTTTTTTGTTCTACCTTTTAGGGTATAAGGATTTGCTAACAACACCCACTGCACTATCCTGTACTGCAGTAATTTACTTGCACATTGCCCAGTACATTCCTGATTTTCCAAAGCCTTAGAGTTGCCATGTTTTACCCTCTGCCAAACTTCTGCTAACCATTTTCCACATTGTTTTACTGGTTCACCTTGTTTCCCTAATTTTGACTGAATCGTGTCAAAAAATGAGAGCAGTTACTACCAACAAGCTACTTCCTATGGTGAAAGACCTCTTCCTGTGCGAATTTTTGAATTGTATGTACTGACTGCAAACCTTACATAGATATCCCAACCTACGTGTTGGCTATTCACATAATGGCTTAGCATTTTCGACATTGTTCGGTGAACTATTTCCGTTCACTTGGGGATGGAATGGGCTGGTATGTAACTTCTTGATTCACAATAAACGGTATAAGTGTTTCATCGGACAGGACACAAAATTAGTCTGTGGATCTGTCCATTATGATCTCTGCTATCCCAAACTTTAGCAACATGTCATTTAACACTGCTGTGTAATGGTACTAGCTTTCTGATCTGGAATTGAGGCCATTACTAGATATCTACAGAAGTGATCTATCATTGAAAGTACGTTTTTGTTATCAGCTGGAGCTCTGTTGAAAGGTCCTGAGAAGTCAAGTCCTACCATTTAAAATGGTTGTTCAGCTTCTGGTATCCTCTATAACTGTATTTTTTGATGACTTAAATCTGATCTTTGGACACACAGGATAAGTTTTCGACGTACTGCTCTACATTACTACAATGCGTTTTTTACCAAAACCTTTCTGCAGCTCTTTTATCAGTTGTCCTTCTGTCCCCATGACCAAATAACACTTGTACATGATCATGTGTCTGTTGTAATACTTCAGTTCAGAGCACTGTGAGAATCATGATGAATGGACTGCACTTTGCGGACTTGCACAGTAAATCCTCATGTATTATAACTGGGGTTACATTTTAAATAGTTGACGTCACTGTCAGCTGCCACGCCTTTTTCCACTCTGCTTGACTCTTATCTAATCACTGGAATATCGCTACTTTTCTAGTTTCTCAACTCATATGCTCTACTTTTGGCTTATGAACCACTTCATAATCAAACTCACTCAGTTCGTGTGTTCATCTTGTTAACTGGCTTGAAGGGTCTTCTAACCCTAACAACCACTTCAAGGATGCATGCCGTGTTATCACTTTAAATTTCCGACCATAAAAATAACAATGAAATTAAGAAACTCCATATATTACTGCCAACATCTCTTTTTCAGTCACTCAGTAACTTCGTTAAACCTTGTGTAACTGTCTAGATGTGTATGCCATTGGGTGTTACTTTCTGTTATAATTATGACTCAGAATACAGACTGACACACTGTTAGTAGCATCACAGGAAAGTATGAATTCCTTCTCAAATTCAGGGGCTGACACAATATCTGGTATCAGATTTCCTTCAGTTTCTGAAAAGCTTCCTGACATTTGGATGTCCATTGAAACTTAAATCCCTTGTGAAGTAACCGAGTTAATGGTTGTGCAATTTCAGCAAATCCCTTTACAAATTAATGATAGTAGAGTTATAAGACAATAAACGATTGCAACTGTTTTGTTGTCTGTGTTGTTGCAAAATCATGCACAGCTGATGTGAAATAAGGATCCGTCCTCACTCCCTCTTGACTGGTAATATGCCCCAGGAAATTAACTTTTGTTTGAGCAAAATGACACTTCCCTATGCTAAAAGTAAGATGTGCTCTTCTCAGTCTGCTGAATACTTCATTGAAGTGTTTAACATGCTCTTCCAAATTTCCTGAATAAACTAATATATTGGCGTGATACACCATATGTATCTTTGGTTTCATCCCATGAAGTACTCAGTCTAACAAATGTTGGAACATAACAGTAGCAGTTTTAAATCCAAGTGGCATCCTTCAGTATTAATAATGACCTGAGGGCGATTTGAATGCTGTTCTAGACATGTATTCTGTCTGGAAGTTGTATCAAGTGGTGATAATCACTTCTAACATACATCATCAACAAATATTTACATTGTCCCAAGTTGTCTATTGTTGCCATGATGTTTGGGAGTGGACATGCGTCTGTTACAGTGTGTGCATTAAAGAAATAGTAGTCACAACATCATCTGTACTTCTTGGTTCCATCGGATGACTTTTTTGTTACAATGTCAACATTAGCTGACCAGTGTTTGATGATGCCTTCAGTCTGCTGTTGATCTACAGGGTGAAAAGTATTTAAACTGACAAACTCTGGGAGGTTGTAGAGGACATCAAAGCAAATATATTTTCCTAATGCCATTTTTTCAAGTATTTAAACCAGTAGAGGAAGATTTCTCTGGCGGAAAATTAATTAAACCAACAAACACTTTTCCATTTTTTTTAATGACCAAGAGACAACACACTAACACCACCCAATTTCAATTACAGTAGATTCTCAATAATGCCTCCATTGACACATAAACGAAGGTTACACTGTCGGATCATGTCCTGTCTGACACGGGCAAAAGCCCCAGGAGTATCCTGAATTGTTCCTGCTGCTACTACTATCCGGCCATCCAGATACTCTTCTGATGCAACAGGGTTTACGTAAACAAGGTTGTGCATCTTTTCCCACACAGAAAAGTCCAGAGGGCGCATATCTGGGGATCGAGCAGGCCACATCTGCCAACCCACGTTTATGGGAACCATTGGTCCAGGAATCGACGCACACGACGACTGAAATGTGCCGGCGTCCCGTCATGTTGGAACCACATGCGTTGTCTTGTAGGGAGCGGGACGTCTTCTAGCAATTCTGGCAATGCTCTGGCGAGAAAATTGTAATAGTGCCTGCCATTTAATGGTCTAGGTAGCAGATACGGCCCAGTTAAACAGTCCGCAACAACACCCACCCACACGTTAACGAAGAACCGCACTTGATGAGAGCTAGTAACTGTGGCATGTGGGTTATCCTCACTCCAAACATGCGAATTGTGCATGTTGAAGACTCCATCACGCCCGAACGTTGCTTTATCGGTAAACAACACAAAGGATGGAAATGTAGGATGCATTTCACACTGTTCCAGGTACCACTGTGAAAACTGTGCTCTGGGTGGATAATCAACTGGTTCCAGGTTGTGGACCCGCTGTAAGTGCAATGTACGTAACAACTGCTCTCGAAGGACTATTCTTACATTCGTCTGATTCGTCCCCATGTTACGTGCAATTGCACGAGTGCTGATTGAAGGATCCTGCTCCACATGCTGCAAGACAGCTTCCTCAAATTGCAGCGTTCTTACCGTGCGACAGCATCCCTGACCAGGTAATCTGCTAAATGACCCAGTCTCTTGCTGACGTTGGTACACAGCAGCAAAGATCTTATGATGCGGGATACGGCGATTAGGATATTGTTGTTGATAAACCTTCTGTGCAGTTCCGTTGTGGTGCAGTACGTAGTACGCACCAACCATATCAGTGTACTCACTCCAGGTGTATAGCTTCATGGGTAAACAGAGACAATGCATTACTATACTGGTGGACAGAAGTTGCCTGCAACTGAAGAGCGTAATACGCCCTCTAACAACTGAAGATCGTAATACGTCCTCTACCGGTTTAAATAATCCTCATACGAAAAAATGACATTAGGGAAAAATATTTGTTTTGAAGTTCCCTACAACCTCCCAGAGTTTGTTGGTTTAAATACTTTTCACACAGTATAAAGACATCTACCAGTAGCTGTAGGTGATTTGGTACTCTGCATGATTTCTTGTAGACTGATACATTATCGCCTGCTGAAAAGCGAGCTTGGGTTATGGGTGTTGCTGGCAATAGACCGTTTGAATTGAAATAACCCTGAGTATTTTAACAACCATGGCTTCCTGTTCACTGTCTTTCATGTGATGAAACTTGGCACCTTGTGCAGAGGCATTTACAGTTTGTTTGAGGCTGTGATTATGTGTTGCTCTATCGATATCACTCTCATCAAGTATCTCTAAAGTTGTTAGTACTAATCCATTCGGAAGACTCACGACAATCTCCCCAAAATTATACACACTTACCAGAACCACTAATTCGCCATTTATGTTGCTTACATGCACTATGCTTCTGTGTATAAAACAGTGCCTTTCATCTAATGCTTCATTGTTCTGCAGTGGCTCAAACACACGTAATACTTCCAAAATGAGATTTTTACTCTGCAGTGAAGTGTGCACTGATATGAAACTTCATGACATTAAAACTATGCGCCGGGCTGAAACTCGAACTCGGGACCTTTGCTTTTCATAGGCAAGTGCTCTATCACCTGAGATACCCAAGCATGACACACGCCTCCTCCTCACAGCTGTACTTCTGCCAGTACCTCGCCTCCTACCTTCCAAACTTCACAGAAGCTCTCCTCCAAGCCATGCAGAACTAGCACTCCTGGAAGAGTGGATACTGTGGAGACATGGCTTAGACATAGCCTGGGGGATGTTTCCAGAATGAGATTTTCACTCTGCAGCGAAGTGTGTAGTGATATGAAACTTCTTGGCAGATTAAAACTGTGCGCTGGACCGAGACTCGAACTCAGGACCTTTGCCTTTCGTGGGCAAGTGCTCTACCAACTGAGCTACCCAAGCACGACTCAAGCCCCATCCTCACAGCTGTACTTCTGTCAGTGCCTGCGAAAGGCAAATGTCCCGAGTTAGTGTATCGGTCCGGCACACTGTTTTAATCTGCTAGGAAGTTTCATATCTACACAAAATCTGCTGCAGAGTGAAAATCTCATTCTGGAAACATCCCCCAGGCTATGGCTAAGCCATGTCTCTGCAATATCCTTTTTTCAAGGAGTGCAAAGTTTGCAGGAGAGTTTCTGTGAAGAGATGAGGTACTGGCAGAAGTACAGCCGTGAGGGTCGGGCATGACTCGTGCTTGGGTAGCTCAGTTGGTTAAGCACTTGCCTGAGAAAGTCAAAGGTCCTGAGTGCGAGTCGCGGTCTGGCACACAGTTTTAATCTGCCAGGAAGTTACACATAATACTCATTATGGTATGTCGACATCCAGGGTTACCCAAATCAACTTCGTTGTACCTGATGGCACTTAACCATGCGAAACTATCGTTAACGCATGTGTTCACAGTTTGGTTGATGATACATTAGCAATCAGTGCCTTACGACACAGAAATATTTGCAGCTGTTGCACCCACTGGAAATTAAGTCCCTCTAAGTTCAAATGTGATCAATTTTGGCATGACACCTATCCAGGAAGTGAAGTCCGAGAATCACAGAATACCTCTGTCGCATAGTTGGCAACACTTCCATGCGCTCACGAAACCCTTCAGTTCCTATCTTAAAGTTGAGCTGAGTTGTCCTCAATGACTCCACATCCTCATTTCCTACTTCGAATAATTTGTGTCTTGCAGTGTTCAGTTTCCTCCCGCCCACGAGGTCCAGACTGACGACTGACACATGTACACCAGTATCTACCAGAAATTTTGTTCCTTGCCTTGTACTAATTCCATCAAACAGCAGTTCATCTCTGCACGCGTGTTTGCAGTACTGTGGCTTACTGGGAATGTTTGCCGACTGAAGAAACATTCCCACTTGAGTTTAACATCTGCTTCTGCTTATTTCATTTAAACTGATTATTATTTCTATATTTGTTTGCCTCGTCGTTAAGTGTTCAGAATTGCACTGAAGGGAAAGAAATAAAAACCCCAATTCGTTTAATGTAGAGTAATAAAATTTCTGGAATACATTTGTCTATGTAACATATTTAAGTGATTAACATTGCAAAATCGCAGGTTAATGTATGCACGAGATAAGCCATTGCAAATGTGAAATGCTGGTATATTAATAACTGGTGTAACCACCAAAATTTTGAATGTAACCATGCGCACGTGCATGGATACACATCTAGTGCTCAAGCAGGCCAAGGTAACATGTCGACACTATGGGAGCATGTTGGTTTACAACAGCGGTAGATGGGTGAGCGTTATCCTATTGGAAAACACCCCCTGGAATGCTGTTCATGAATGGCAGCACAGGAAGTCGAATCACCAGATTAACATACAAATTTTAATCAGGATGTATGAGATAACCACGAGAGTGCTCCTGCTGTCATACGAAATCACACCCAGACTGTGACTCCTGGTGTAAGTGCAGAGTATCTAACATGCAGACAGATTGGTTGCAGGCCCTCCTCCTAACCAACACATAGCCATTATTGACACTGAGGCAGAACCAGCTTCCATCAGAAAATTCAAAAGACCTACACCATGCCCTCCAATGAGCTCTCGCTTGACATCACTGCAGAAAATATTGATATGGTTTACAAGAACTTTCCTCGAGAAAACTTCCCGCAGTTGTTTCGAATTGCTGCTCAAGTCTGTGGTATCTTTGAGAAAACATATTTGTGTGAAAGTGAATTCTCAGCAATGAAATTAACAAAATCGAAGCTCAAGAGCAGTCTTAGTGACGTTAATCTGACTGGAGCAATGCGTTTGATGAGCAGTAATCTCACTCCAAACATCGAGATATTAGTAAAAAAAATTTAAGGCCAAATATAGTGATGAAAATAGAGGTATCTTTCTTTTTAATAAGTAGCAGACTAGTTACGATCTTAACACTTCACAGAAAAATTATATGTATTAAGTTAATAGATGTTTAATAAAAAAGGATGTGTTCTTTTCTTATTGTTTTATGACTGTGTTGTATTTATGAACTGGAAATTAAGTCGATGAAAGCGATACCTTTCCTCTTTTTTTTGATCCCACCTCCCGTTCCAGTTCTTCGCTGAACAGAACGACAGAATTTTGAACGTATCGTTCTGCTTGTACCTGCTGTCAACCTAGGCAATGTATGTATTACTTTGTGGTGCTGCTATGCTCGTTGTGGCATTACATAGTGAGAAGATTATCCTTTATTTCTTTCTTTGTTGCTGTGATGTGCCTCTATCGAGCAGCAGAGGATCAATCGCTTTCCTATCGTCTAAAGGTGAACCTACTCTTAATTTTTTCGAACGAAGCGAAAACGCTACATTCTAGTTCAGAGGAAAGTGGAACATGAAATATGAGTTCGCTCACTGACGGACTTAGAAAAACAACTCGACTATTTAAAAACCTGATAACTGACATGCAAAGTGTTTTGCGACGAGTTGAAGCATAAAAGCATTGCACACAAGCTTAAAATTATCTGCTTTTCTTCACAGCAGAACTGTTATAAGTTATTACTTCATCATTCGACGGTACTTTTGTGTAACACAACGGAAGGCTACTCCTCCGCAAATACTATGCGAATTTTATACTTGCGTTGTCCTACTGTAATACACATATCAGAAAAAGTTTTGCATCGTCCCAGTTCCCAGAAATCCTGAAGATAACCGTTGACTGTGGCTATTGTATCACAGACACAGTCCCTTTGACTGTTCAGAGATGTCACTAAACCCGCCCATAGATGTAAACAACCATGCATGAGCAGGACCTATTAGACGGAAGGGGTCCGACAGCTGATCAGTTCCAGTCATTCCACCAGGAAGGAGGTACCTGGCTCGTGTTGTCTGTAGTTCAACCATGCCTAGACGGTAAATACCGCAGTTTGATAGTATCCACATTGTTACTTTGAGCCAGGAAGAGCTCTCAACAAGCCAAGTGTCCAGGTGTCTTCGAGTGAACCAAAGTGATGTTGTTCGAACATGGAGGAGACACAGAGAGACAGAAACTGTTGACGACATGCCTAGCACAGGCCGCCCAAGGGCTACTACTGCAGTGGATGACTGCTAACTACCGATTATGGCTTGGAGGAACCCCGACAGCGATGCCACCATGTTGAATAATACTTTGGTTCAAATGGCTCTAAATGGCTCTGAGCACTATGGGACTTAACTTCTAAGGTCATCAGTCCCCTAGAACTTAGAACTACTTAAACCTAACTAACCTAAGGACATCACACACATCCATGCCCGAGGCAGGATTCGAACCTGCGACCGCAGCAGTCGCGCGGCTCCGGACTGAGTGCCTAGAACCGCTAGACCACCGCGGCCGGCGAATAATACTTTGCGTGCAGCCACAGGACTTCATGTTATGAATCAAACTGTGCGCAATAAGTTGCATGATGCGCAACTTCACTCCCGATGTCAATGACTAGGTCCATCTTTGCGACCACGACACCATGCAGTGCGGTACAGATGGGCCCAACAACATGCCGAATGGACCACTCAGGATTGGCATCACGTTCTCTTCGCCATTGAATGTGACATATGCCTTCAACCAGACAATCGTCGGAGACGTGTTTGGAGGCAACCCAGTCAGGCTGAACACCTTAGACACATTGTCCAGCAAGTGCAGCAAGGTGGAGGTTCCCTGCTGTTTTGGGGTGGCATTATGTGGGGCCGACGTACGCCACTGGTGGTCATGGAAGGCGCTGTAATGGCTGTACGATACGTGAATGCCATCCTCCTACCGATTGTGCAACCATATCGGCAGCATATTGGCGAGGCATTAGCCTTCATGGACGACAATTCACACCCCCATCGTACACATCTTGTGAATGACTTCCTTCAAGATAACGACATCGCTCCACTAGAGTGGCCAGCATGTTCTCCAGACATGAACCCTATGAAACATGCCTGGGATAGATTGAAAAGGGCTGTTTATGGACGATGTGACCTACCAACCACTCTGTGGGATCTACACCGAATCACCATTGAGGAGTGGGACAATCTGGACCAACAGTGCCTTGATGAACTTGTGGGTAGTATGCCACGACTAATACTGGTCTGCATCAATGCAAGATGGTATTAAAGGTACCGGTGTGTACAGTAATCTGGACCACCACCTCTGAAGGTCTAGGTGTATGGTGGTACAACATGCCATATGTTGTTTTCATGAGCAATAAAAAAGACGGAAATAATGATTATGTTGATCTCTATTCCATTTTTCTGTACAGGTTCTAGAACTCTCGGAACCGAGGTGATGCAAAACTTTTTTTGATGTGTGTAATTAGGACAATCTAATGTGACAATAAACTCGGGTGTCAGCTGTTGATCGTGTATTGATGGCCGTCTTTGGTCGTCTTCACGAGTATAAAAATGCGAGCACATCATGCCCGCACGTCGTTACAAATGCCTACGGTGCCCGTGGGCAGCCTTGCTCTATGAGGTTCACAGTGGGATTCCGAGCCTTCCAGCGCGACCTGTCCTAAGCTATGAGGCTACGTCCCGTCGGCGCGCATGCAACCACACACACCTTGCATCACCGTACCCGCTAAGTCACTGGCATCACTGCAGTCTACCAGAGGCCGCCTGCTAACCACAGTATTTCCACACATGTTATCTTCAGTAAACGCCCTGGAGGTCGTTGACACTGCAGAGCGTTGCTACGATTGTTGTAGTTTGTTCACTAATTAAATATATGTTTAATTAATTATGCTTTCTTGGTGACATGCCAGCCTGCTAGCAGACAATCAGTCGCCATCCCATTGCTTTCCTGCCCTGGGTGCTGAACTACCGGTTTCTGACTCAAAAAATTCAGTTCCACTACCCATCTTGAGCCAGTACAGGTGCAAAGAATGGTGGAGGGCAATACTTGGGTCCCTGCACCACTTGGGACGGGGGGTGGGGAGGAGGTGCAAAGAATGGTGGAGGGTGACACTTTGGTTCCTTCATGATTGAGGGGACTGGGGTGCGGATGGTGAGGATCAGTACAGAGGAAGGTTGATATCTCTGCCAGACAGTAATATGGAATCCACAACCACTTGTGCACCACTAATGGTGCTACCTGTGCGAAACTCCGAACGCTATAATAGGCACCACTCTCATTGCATATCGAGAGCAATACCTTTGGCAGTGATGTGCCCATAAAGGAATGGGCTATGCTGTGTATAGCCATAATATGTCACTGCTGTTATCGTGTCACTTCTAATAGGAGCAACATGTTGAACTGCTCATTTTGAGCACATCATCAGCTTTACTCTGCATACATGTAAACAGATATGTGTACACATAAATTAGGTTTTCGAATGTTTTGTTTGGGAGATACTATCCCACTATTAAAGTGAAAATATCGTGGCTCGCATTTAGGACGTTTACTTTAGTTGTAAGGCAAATGCTGGAACTAGAAATCCTCACCACAATATTCCCAATTGGGACTACCTATCTTGGTGTTTGACCTAAGAGACCCTGACTCTACAATGGGCTAGAACTCGATCAGCCGGCTCTACCTTTAGGTATAAATAATTAGAAGTATGAAAAAAAAGAGTAGAGCCAATGCTGTGTTTGTGCGAATGCTGTTCTTTAAACACGGACGGAAAAAAAGTCGCAACACCAAGAAGGAATTGTGCGACATGAACGAAAGTTGGAAGGCGTGTTTCTACATCTGAAAGATGATGTCTGTTCAAACTTCGCGCGGTTGCACCAGTTATTAATGCACCAGAATTTCAAATTTGCAATGGCTTATTTCGCAATTACATTAACCTGTGATCTCACAACGTTAACCGCTTAAATATGTTGTTACCTAGACAAACGTATTCTCAAAATTTCATTATTCTTCATTAATTATTTCTGGTTTTGTGATTTTTTTTCTTTCAGTCTATGTGGCACGTTAAGAGGTGAGGTGATGTAAAGTAAGATTTGGGGTGGAGTCAGGGACAGGAGCAGACAGTACCATCGACAGCAATGTTATGTTTCTCCTTCCTCCTGGTCATCTTTAAAAGGCTGTGACAGCTCTGTGAAGAAGTGATGGGTCTGAAAGTTTCTTTAAGTGCATTTTCTCTGTTTGAAACTGATTCCTAGAGTGAATAATGGCACAGCTTGTAGCTTTTTATAACCGCTGTGTGGATTTTCTTATTGGTTATTGTGCCAATGAGTGCTTATGTTGGAGAGAAGTGGTTTCAGTTTTGAGACACTATATTTGTTCACGTGCTATACTATTATTCTGATTCACTTGCTTGAAGATATGATCATCAATTAGTTTCTCACCATTTTGGTTCAATACATCATCTTTAAGTTATGTAGTTGTGCTGGTACTAGTACGCTAGTGATGCTGAAAACATATTTTTTGCCAGAGTCAGTTATTCTAAAATATAGGTCATGACAAACGTTTCCGAAAGTGCAATCAATGCCAGATCAATAGTGTGTTAAGTTTCCAAACGTATTGATGGTATAATGAGCCAATAAGGACTCCAATTGTTGTTTGTATCTAGGTAAAGAGCACATTTTAGCCCCTTCACAACTGTACCTGCCATTTGAGAACAAGTAATGAACTCCCTGGATCATATTATATCAACCTGCACCATTGGTTAGAGGCCAGTAGCAGCCAGACTAGAGAATTATATCCTATGCATAGGCTGCCATTAACACCGCAACACACATGGTGTACTGATCATGAACAATGTCCAGTAATAAATCATGGTTCTACACTACTTCGGATGACCATCACTGAAAACAGTTTTAATCTGGAAAGAGGTCTCATTCTTTCAATGCATTGAAGAGGTGCAGCAGTGTTATTCCTGATGTTAGGGTCCAAATGCAGCCTGACAAACAGCAGGAGAGTTGCTATCTCTGTGTGCTTTTATAGTTAAAAATTAAGTTAGTAGTTCTAGGGCAGACAGCATTTGTGCATGCTCTGTGTGGATGCAGGAGGTGCTGGGTGCAGTTCCCGAACATCTGAAGATACTTTTGGCTGCAGTAAGCTTTCTTCAGGCTGCTGCCCCAGGGTGTAGCAGTGGAAGAGAATCTGGTGCATTCCTGGGGCCATCTCATATTTTCCTTGTTTCAAACACCGGCTCTGCTGCCAAGACACTTTACAGTGTACTCAATTAAGGGAATTCATCCTCACTACAGGATGAGTGGTGGGTGGTAGCATGTTGTCATCGTTCGAGGGGAGAGTCAATGTGGAGGTTGCCCATTTGAACTGGCCCATTCACCCTGTGGTTTAACAGGTTGCTGCCCTGTCAGCATGCTTCAGACAGGCACATGGGGGACAGACATTAGTTATTGGGAGCTCCAATGTTAGGTACGTTATGGAGCCTCTCAGGGAAATAGCAATTAGGGCCGGAAAGAAATCTGTCTTTGGTATGTCTCATGGGGGCCCTCATCTGAGATGTGGGTGAAGCCCTGCCTGCAGCTACTGAGCATACAGGGTGCAGTTGTCAGGAGTCACTATACAGTGTGGCCCAGGAGGAATGGTCCGTATTGAGGAATGGGGCAGGAACAATCATCTGAAGTGAAAAACTTCATACAGATATATGCACTATACCACATGGTTCCCAAGATGGAATATGTTTAATGTACATTGTTAATGATTTTCCGTGTTATTCAATAAATTATCAGGTCTACACATGTAAAAAAGTCAGTAAAAATTACAATATATGTTTTAACAAGTACCAATTGAAAAATACGTATTTTTAACACATCACATTGTAGCTTTATCCCACCATCAACTACTATGCATCTATGCACTCTTGGAAGAACATGTTGTGTTGTTTGTCTGAGTACCTCTGTCCATTCCCTATTGAAGACAGCAGCATCCATGAGGCAACCAAGCAGTTCATCTCATGCATTCACTTTTCATTTGTACACCTCAGACTTCATTCAATTTCGTAAACAAAAATCTAATGATGTAAGGTCTCGGGATCTTGGTGGCCAGTTAATTGTACTACCACATATGTTTCATAAAATGTGGAGGGGCTCCATCACACTGGAAGTACATTGCAGTCTGCATGGACAAAGAAATGTCCTCAAGATGTTCGACACATAAATTTTCCAAACAATGCAAGTAATTCTGTCCTGCCATACACTCTTCTAGAATGACAGGACATACCAAAATGTTACCAATCATGCAGCAGCAGAGACTATTCAAAACTTGGAAAAGTGGCTTCTAATGTAGCATCTGGATTTCCCTGCAGCCATATACATTTATTATGTGTGTTGTTGATTCCATTCTGTGTAAATACATCTTCCTAAGCAAATAATATTAATGGAAGCAAATGACGACTGTCATTTAATCAGTGACAAAATACAAATCGTGTGGCATTGTTACCAATGTGAAGATTGTGGACACACTATATGTGTACTGGGCACAAGTTGTCCATATGTAATGTTCATATTCTTGTTTGTGGGACGCTCATACTTGCAGGAAGTCACCATGTGCTGGTAGTAGGACTATGCTGCACTATCTGAACACTGTGTTGCTGTCCCTGCACGAGTTGTTGAACTACACATTCAGAAGAAAGATGGGAACTTGGAAGAATGCCTTTTTCACACAATGTACTGAAAACTCAGGTAAACACTTTATCATCACAAATTTGATGCGTCACAAAGCCATAACCGTACACCATAGCTGCATATCCTTCATTAGTGTAGACCTGTGGCATTTTAGCCAGTGCACGTACAAACACAGTTAACCAATGCTTCTCTCTGATACACTCTCTGTCCCTTGCACTATGTCATTCACAACACACCATAGACAACTAGGCTAGTTTAATGGCAGAAAGACATCTCGAGCAAAGAGATTGAAATCAATGAGGTATGTTCGACTAGAATATCACAGGGGACGGGTGGGTAAGGCACACACATGCGCCACTAGCCCAAAAACAAATGTACCGCGTGATCAAAAAATCAGTATAAATTTGAAAACTGAATAAATCATGGAATAATGTAGATAGAGAGGTACAAATTGACATACATGCTTGGAATGACATGGGGTTTTATTAAAACAAAAAAAAAAAAAAATACAAAAGTTCAAAAAATGTCTGATAGATGGTGCTTCATCTGATCAGAATAGCAATAATTAGCATAACAAAGTAAGACAAAGCAAAGATGATGTTCTCACAGGAAATGCTCAATATGTCCACCATCATTCTCAACAATAACTGTAGTCGAGGAATAATGTTGTGAACAGCACCGTAAAGCATGTCAGGAGTTATGGTGAGGCATTGGCGTCGGATGTTGTCTTTCAGCATCCCTAGAGATGTCAGTCAATCACGATACACTTGCGACTTCAGGAAACCCCAAAGCCAATAATCGAACGGACTGAGGTCTGGAGACCTGGGAGGCCAAGCATGACGAAAGTGGCGGCTGAGCACATGATCACCACCAAACGATGCGCGCAAGAGATCTTTCACGCATCTAGCAATATGGGGTGGAGCGCCATCCTGCATAAACATCGTACGTTCCAGCAGGTGTTTATCAGCCACGCTGGGTATGATGCAATTCTGTAACATATTGACATACCTCTCACCCGTCACTGTAGCAGTTTTGCTGTCCAGCGCCATCTGTCGGACATTTTGTGAACTTTTTTTTTTTCCTAATAAAACCCCATGTCATTCCAAGCATGTGTGTCAATTTTTACCTCTCTACATTATTCCATGGTTTATTAATTTTTCAAATTTATACTGACTTTTTGATCACCCGGTACATTAAGTGTATTCTATCTTCGAGATCATTTGGTATAGGGCACTGTCCATATGAGGTTTTTTGGCTTCAAATGAGTGTTCCTGTCATGCCCCTGAATACTGATCATTCCTCCTGGGATACCCTGTAGGACTCACCCCCTCGCAGTACAGCTATTCTTCAAGGATGAAATTTGAGGTCAATAATCCATTGCAATTTTGAAAATACAATACCAAAAGCAAAAATGATCTGCACTTCCCTGCAGTGAATCTGAACTTCGGCGATGAAGGGAATGAAATACAGAGCTAAAAAGCTTGTTGATAATCTACCCATCAAAATAAGTCTGACAGACAGCAGAAGTAATGATGTACTTTTGGTTGTATAGCCGAGTTGTTGACACCAGTTCATGCACAGTATTTCACTGACAGACTCAATCATTTTCTTTCCATTCATCTCCTCCTGCCCCTCTCTCTGTTGGTCTGCTCTTCACCTCTATCTTTATCCATCTCCTCATCCCCCTCTGTGTCCATCTGTTCCTCCCCCCCCTCTTTCCAACCACTTCTTCCCCCTCTGTCAATCTCTCCCCTCCCCTCTTTGTTCACAGCCTCCTCCCCTTCTCTCTGTCCACTTCTTCCTGCCCACTGCCCCCTGTCCACCTGCTCCTGCTGTTCATCCTGCCTCCTCTCTCAGTCCATCTCCTCCCCCCCCCCCTCTTCTCATTCTTCCTCCCCATGACCCTGTCCATTGCCTCCTCTTTTCTTTCTCTATCCATCATCTACTCTGCTCCCTCTCTGTTCATTTTTTCCTCCCCCTATCTGTGTTCATCTCCTCATTGCCTCTCTCTGTCTGTCCATGTCCTCCTCCTTCCTTCTCTTTCCAACTTGGCACCACAACATCAATAGGAAGTTGCCAGTTCTTAGCTCCAAAGGTTTTCTTTCTGGATGGTAAGTAATGTGTGTACGAAATTTGGTCAAAATCAATCTAGAGTAGGAAGAGGTTTTTAACAGTGTCTTAGCCCACGTACACACATCACATATATTTACATATTTCACACATATTTGTACACACGCTTCATGTATATTTTTATCAAAATTCACCATGTAGTTTTGCTTTCATATGATCAATGTTTATTATGTCATATATTCTGAACTTTTTCTCGTACAGTGATATAATTTTGCAGATGAATATAGTAGTGTATGTGTGCAAAATGTGTTGTGAATAGAACTGGTAGTAAAGAAAAACTGAAACATTATCCATGATTCAGCAGTTTTTCGGGCATATCATTGTTAATGAAGTCACATTCCCTGAACTGTGTCATACAATGATATGTTATTGTACGTACATTCAGCAGCTTATGTGGCCAATGTCTGTGAAAAGCGCTGCAAATGGATTTAGTAGCAAATCAGTAACAAATTTAAATATCATTTGTGATGCAGAGGT
This sequence comes from Schistocerca cancellata, assembly GCF_023864275.1. Lineage (NCBI taxonomy): Eukaryota > Metazoa > Arthropoda > Insecta > Orthoptera > Acrididae > Schistocerca > Schistocerca cancellata. The sequence goes on from NC_064629.1 coordinate 471,157,668, forward strand.
TTCTCACACATTCATTTTTTATTATGTCAATTCTCCTTAACTATCTGTTGTACTGATATAATTATGCTGGCCCATTCAATGGTTTATGTGAATGCTGTCTGCAAAATGTGTTGGGAATAGAGTTAGTAGATTAAAACTGTGTGCTGGACCGGGACTCGAACTCGGGACCTTTGCCTTTCGCGGGTAAGTGCTCTACCAACTGAGCTACCCAAGCACGACTCACGCCCCATCCTCACAGCTGTACTTCTGTCAGTGCCTCGCCTCCTACCTTCCAAACTTTACAGAAGCTCTTGCAGGAATGGCTAAGAAGGACTGGCTAGAGGACAAAAGTAAGGATTTATAAGCATATATCACTAGGATAATGATACACTGAAGAGCTAAAGAAACTGGTACACCTGCCTAATATTGCGTAGCACCCCCCGTGAGCACTTAGAAGTGCCGCAACATGACTTGGCATGGCCTCGACTAATGTCTGAAGTAGTACTGGAAGGAATTGGCACCACAAATCCTGCAGAGCTGTCCATAAGTCTGTAAGAGTACAAGGAGGTGGAGATCTCTTCTGAACAGCACACTGCAACGCATCTCAGATATGCTCAATAATGTTCATGTCTGGGGAGTTTGGTGGCCAGCAGAAGTGTTTAAACTCAGAAGTGTGTTCCTGGACACACTATGTAGCAATTCTGGACATGTCGGGTGTCGCATTGACCTGCTGGAATTGCCCAAGTCTGTTGGAATGAACAATGGACACGAATGGATTCAGGTGATCAGACAGGATGCTTGCGTACGTGTCACCTGTCAGAGTCGTATCTAGATGTATCAGGAGTCTCATATAACTCCAGCTGCACACATTCCACACCATCACAGACCCTCCACCAGCTTGAACAGTCCCCTGCTGAGATGCAGGGTCCACGGACTCATGACGTTGTCTCCATAACCACACACATCCATCCATTTGATACAATTTGGAACAAGACTCGAGTAACCAGGCAACATGTGTCCAGTCATCAACAATCCAAGTCGGTACTGACAGGCCTAGGTGAGGCAGAAAGCTTTGTGTTGTGCAGTCATCAAGGGTACATGAGTGGGCCTTCAGCTCCAAAAGCCCATATCAACAATGTTTCATTGAATGGTTTGCACACTGACACTTGTTGATGGCCCAGCACTGAAATCTGCAGCAATCTGTGGAAGGGTTGCACTTCTGGCACATTGAACTGTTCTCATCAGGATCTCTTTCCGCCCACAACGATGTTGGGGATTTGATGTTTTACCAGGTTCCTGATACTCATGATACACTCGTGAAATGATCATATGGGAAAATGCCCACTTCATCACTACCTTAGAGATACTGTATCCCATTGCTTGTATGCCGACTATAACACCACGTTTAAACTCACTTAAATCTTGATAACCTGCCATTGTAGGAGCAGTAACTGATCTAACAACTGTGCCAGACACTTGCTGTCTTATATAGGTGTTACTGACTGCAGTGCCATATTCTACCTATTTACATATCTCTGTATTTGAATACGCACGACTATACCAGTTTATTTGGCACTTCAGTGTAGATACCACCTACAGGAAAATTGAATAGGCCTTTGGAGAAAAGAGAAGCAGCTGTATGAGTGTCAAAAGCTCAGATGGCAAACCAGTCCGAACCAAAGAAGGGAAAGCTGAAAGGTGGAAAGAGTATATAGAGGAACTACACACATCGAAAAAAGTTCTGCATCACCTCAGTTCTGAGAGTTCTGGAACCTGTACAGAAGATTGGAATAGAGATCAACATAAACATTATTTCTACCCTTTTTATTGCTCATGAAACCCATACAGTGAGACCTTCAGAGGTGATGGGCCAGATTGCTGTACACACCTGTACTTCTAATACCCAGTAGCACATCCTCTTGCATTGATCCATGCCTGTATATATTATGGCATACTATCCACAAGTTCATCAAGGCACTGTTGGTCCAGATTGTCCCACTCCTCAACGGTGATTCGGTGTAGATCCCTCAGAGTGGTTGATGGGTCACATCGTTCCTAAACAGCCCTTTTCAATCTATTCCAGGCATGTTTGATACGGTTCATGTCTGGAGAACAGGCTGGCCACTCTAGTGGAGCAATGTTGCTATCCTGAAGGAACTCATTCACAAGATGTGCATGATGGGGGTGTGAATTGTCGTCCATGAAGACTAATGCCTTGTCAATATGCTGCCGATATGGTAGCACAATTGATCGGAGGATGGCATTCACGTATTGTACAGCCGTTACAGCGCCTTCCGTGAGCACCAGTGGCGTACGTCGGCCCCACATAATGCCACCCCAAAACAGCAGGGAACCTCCACCTTGCTGGACAATGTGTCTACGGTGTTCAGCCTGACTAGGTTGCCTCCAAACACATCTCCGACGATTGTCTGGTTGAAGGCATATGTCACATTCAACAGCGAAGAGAACGTGATGCCAATCCTGAGTGGTCCATGCGGCATGTTGTTGGGCCCATCTGTACCGCACTGCATGGTGGCGTGGTCGCAAAGGTGGACCTAGTCATTGACATCGGGAGTGAAGTTGCGCATCATGCAACTTATTGCGCACAGTTTGATTCATAACACGAAGTTCTGTGGCTGCACGAAAAGTATTATTCAACATGGTGACATCGCTGCCAGGGTTCCTCAAAGCCATAATCGGTAGTTAGCAGTCATCCACTGTAATAGTAGCCCTTGGGCAGCATGTGCGAGGCATGTCGTCGACAGTTTCTGTCTCTCTGTATCTCTTCCATGTTCGAACAACATCACTTTGGTTCACTCGAAGGCACCTCGTTGAGAGCTCTTCCTGGCACAAAGTAACAATGTGGATACTATCAAACTGCGGTATTTACCGTCTAGGCATGGTCAAACTATAGACAACATGAGCCATGTACCTCCTTCCTGGTGGAATGACTGGAACAGATTGGCTCTCTGACCCCCTCCATTTAATGGGCGCTTCTCATGCATGGTTGTTTACAGCTTTGGGCGGGTTTAGTGACATCTCTGAACAGTCAAAGGGACTGTGTCTGTGATACTATATCTACAGTCAATGTCTATCTTCTGGAGTTCTGCGAACCAGGGTGATGGAAAACTTTTTTTGATTTGTGTATGTTAGTTCCTGCAGCTGAAACCTTTTTTGATGTGTGTATATAAGGGAGATGAACTTGATGGCAATATTACAGAAATGGAAAGGTATAGGGATGAAGATGAGTTGGGAGGTACAATACTACACAAAGAATTCAGCAGAGCACTGAAAGAATTAAGTTGAAACCAGGCCATGAGAGTAGATGACATTAGGTCACAACTATTGATAGCCTTCGAAGAGCCAGCCATGACAAAACTCTTCCATCTAGTGTGCAAGATGTAAAAGACTGACGATATAGCCTTAGACTTCAAAGAGAATATAATAATTTCAATTCCAAGGAAAGTATGTGCTGAGAAGTGTGAATATTACCGAACTATCAGTTGCAAAATACTACAATGAATTATTTACGGAAGAATGGTAAAACTGGTAGAAGGCAATCTCGGGGAAGATCAGTCTGGATTCCAGAGAAATGTAGGAACACATGAGGCAATACTGATCCTACAATTTCTCTTAGAACATAGAATAAGGAAAGAAAAACCTACATTTATATCTTTTGTAGACTCGAATAAAGTTTTTGACAATGCTGACTTGTAAACTCCCTTTGAAATTCTGAAGGTGGCAGGGGTAAAATACAGGGAGGAAAAGGATTGTTACAACTTGTGCAGAAACTGGACGGCAGTTATAAGAGTGAAGGGGCATGAAAGGGAAGCAGTGAGTGAAAAGGAAGTGAGACAGAGTTATAGCCTATCCACACCATTATCTAATCAGTACATTGAACAAGCAGTAAAGGAAACCAAAGAAATTAATACCAGGTAACAATGTCTCTATCCTTCATAATGGCCACAATTCTAATAAGAAGAGAGTTTACAATTTTCTTCAGGAATACCATATTCAATTGGTGATTACACCCTGAATAGTTAATAAATTAAGGGGTTGCTGGCTGTCACGCTTCACCCACTGTTCCAAATAAACCGTGGAACTTTTTTATGGGATTAAAATCAGATGACTAACCAGGCCAATCAAGTTGGGATAAGGCACCTGAGTGTTCATCAAACCAAGAAGATATGTGTGTGTGTGTGTGTGTGTGTGTGTGTGTGTGTGTGTGTGTGTGCGCGCGCGCGCACAAACGTGTGAACACAGCTGTTATTACTTTTGAAGATGGGAGTCTCCACAGCAAAATCATCACTATACAGGGTGGTCCATCGATTGTGACCGGGACAAATATGTCATGAAATAAGCGTCAAACAAAAAAACTACAAAGAATGAAACTTGTCTACCTTGAAGGGCGAAACCAGATGGCGCTATGGTTGGCCCGCTAGATGGCGCTGCCATAGGTCAAACGGATATCAACTGCATTTTTTAAAATAGGAACCCCCATTTTTTATTACATATTCATGTAGTATGTAAAGAAATACGAATGTTTTAGTTGGACCACTTTTTTCGCTTTGTGATAGTTGACGCTGTAATAGTCACAAATGTATGGCTCACAATTTTAGAAGAACAGTTGGTAACAGGTAGATTTTTTAAATTAAAATTAGGTGCGTTTGAACATTTTATTTCGGTTATTCCAATGTGATACTTGTACCTTTGTGAACTTATAATTTTTTGGAACGCATGCTGTTACAGTGTGATTACCTGTAAATACCACATTAATGCAATAAATGCTCAAAATGATGTGCGTCAACCTCAATGCATTTGGCAATACGTGTAAGGACATTCCTCTCAACACCAAGTAGTTCGCTTTCCGTAATGTTCGCACATGCATTGGCAATGCGCTGACGGATGTTGTCAGGCATTTTCGGTGGATCACGATAGCAAATATCCTTCAACTTTTCCCACAGAAAGACATCCGGGGTCATCAGATCTGGTGAACGTGCGGGCCACGGTATGGTGCGACTACCAATCCACCTGTCATGAAATATGCTATTCAATACCGCTTCAACTGCACGCGAGCTATGCGCAGGATATCCATCATGTTGGAAGTACATCGCCATTCTGTCATGCAGTGAAACATCTTGCAGTAACATCAGTAGAACATTACGTAGGAAATCAGTATACATGGCACCGTTTCGATTGCCATAGATAAAATGGGGGCCAATTATCCTTCCTCCCATAACGCCGCACCATACATTAACTCGCCAAGGTCGCTGATATTCCACTTGTCGCAGCCATCGTGGATTTTCCGTTGCCCAATAGTGCATATTATGCCGGTTTACGTTACCGCTGTCCGTGAATGATGCTTTGTCGCTAAATAGTACGCGTGCAAAAAATCTGTCATTGTCCCGTAATTTCCCTTGTGCCCAGTGGCAGAACTGTACACGACATTCAAAGTCGTCGCCATGCAATTACTGGTGCATAGAAATATGGTACAGATGCAATTGATGTTGATGTAGCATTCTCAACACCGACATTTTTCAGATTCCCGATTCTCGCACCATTCGTCTGCTACTGATGCGCGGATTAGCCGCGACAGCAGCTAAAACACCTACTTGGGCATCATCATTTGTTGCAGGTCGTGGCTGACGTTTCACATGTGGCTGAACACTTCCTGTTTCCTTAAATAACGTAATTATCTGGCGAATGGTCTGGACACTTGGATGATGTCGTCCGGGATACCAAGCAGCATACATAGTACACACCCGTTGGGGATTTTGATCACAATAGCCACATATCAACACAATATCGACCTTTTCCGCAATTGGTAAACGGTCCATTTTAACATGGGTAATGTATCACGAAGCAAATACTGTCTGCACAGGTGGAATGTTTCGTGATACCACGTACTTATACGTCTGTGACTATTACAGCACCATGTATCACAAAGCAAAAAAAGTGGACCAACTAAAACATTCATATTTCTTTACATACTACACAAATACACTCCTGGAAATGGAAAAAAGAACACATTGACACCGGTGTGTCAGACCCTCCATACTTGCTCCGGACACTGCGAGAGGGCTGTACAAAGCAATGTTCACACGCACGGCACAGCGGACACACCAGGAACCGCGGTGTTGGCCGTCGAATGGCGCTAGCTGCGCAGCATTTGTGCACCGCCGCCGTCAGTGTCAGCCAGTTTGCCGTGGCATACGGAGCTCCATCGTAGTCTTTAACACTGGTCGCATGCCGCGACAGCGTGGACGTGAACCGTATGTGCAGTTGACGGACTTTGAGCGAGGGCGTATAGTGGGCATGCGGGAGGCCGGGTGGACGTACCGCCGAATTGCTCAACACGTGGGGCGTGAGGTCTCCACACTACATCGATGTTGTCGCCAGTGGTCGGCGGAAGGCGCACGTGCCCGTCGACCTGGGACCGGACCGCAGCGACGCACGGATGCACGCCAAGACCGTAGGATCCTACGCAGTGCCGTAGGGGACCGCACCGCCACTTCCCAGCAAATTAGGGACACTGTTGCTCCTGGGGTATCGGCGAGAACCATTCGCAACCGTCTCCATGAAGCTGGGCTACGGTCCCGCACACCGTTAGGCCGTCTTCCGCTCACGCCCCAACATTGTGCAGCCCGCCTCCAGTGGTGTCGCGACAGGCGTGAATGGAGGTACGAATGGAGACGTGTCGTCTTCAGCGATGAGAGTCGCTTCTGCCTTGGTGCCAATGATGGTCGTATGCGTGTTTGGCGCCGTGCAGGTGAGCGCCACAATCAGGACTGCATACGACCGAGGCACACAGGGCCAACACCCGGCATCATGGTGTGGGGAGCGATCTCCTACACTGGCCGTACACCACTGGTGATCGTCGACGGGACACTGAATAGTGCACGGTACATCCAAACCGTCATCGAACCCATCGTTCTACCATTCCTAGACCGGCAAGGGAACTTGCTGTTCCAACAGGACAATGCACGTCCGCATGTATCCCGTGCCACCCAACGTGCTCTAGAAGGTGTAAGTCAACTACCCTGGCCAGCAAGATCTCCGGATCTGTCCCCCATTGAGCATGTTTGGGACTGGATGAAGCGTCGTCTCACGCGGTCTGCACGTCCAGCACGAATGCTGGTCCAACTGAGGCGCCAGGTGGAAATGGCATGGGAAGCCGTTCCACAGGACTACATCCAGCATCTCTACGATCGTCTCCATGGGAGAATAGCAGCCTGCATTGCTGCGAAAGGTGGATATACACTGTACTAGTGCCGACATTGTGCATGCTCTGTTGCCTGTGTCTATGTGCCTGTGGTTTTGTCAGTGTGATCATGTGATGTATCTGACCCCAGGAATGTGTCAATAAAGTTTCCCCTTCCTGGGACAATGAATTCACGGTGTTCTTATTTCAATTTCCAGGAGTGTATGTAATAAAAAATTTGGGTTCCTAAAAAAAAAAAAGAGAACCAGTTGATATCCATTTGACCTATGGTGGCGCCATCTAGCGGGCCAACCATACCGCCATCTGGTTTCCCCCTTCAAGCTAGACGAGTTTCGTTCTTTGTAGTTTTTTAGTATGATGCTTATTTCGTGAGATATTTGGCCCGGTCACTAACAATGGACCACCCTGTATATCAATATATAGAAGAAACTGCAACACATATGTACCAAGAATGTTGAAATAAAAATTTTAGTTTGTATTCATAGCAACCTGAATGAGTAGGCCAAAGTCATGGTATAAAAATCATCAGAGAACCACCACCAACTACGCATCCCTCACACCGTGGGTTAAATGACTCACTGGAAAGTCACAACACTTGACTCACTGCCTGCTTTGAAAGTGGGCAAAATAGCAACTAGTTGGACCACACTACACAATTCCATTCAGCTACTGTCCAGTTTCTATGTTGTTTGACCCATAGAAACATGCAGCTTCATGTACTGCTGTAAGCAACAGCCTTTGCTGAGGTAGCAGACTGCAAATGTCCACTGCAATCAGTTCTCTTTGCGATGACCATTCAGAAGCTGGATGAGGTGGACCTGCATTTACTGGCCATATCAGTTCATGTTGTGGGGGGAACTTTCATTGACAAAATGTAACACTAGTCTCTGGTCCCTGTCGATTAGGATCTTTTTATGACCACTGTTCTTGTGCAGTGTTAAATGGCTGTGAGTTGTACACCATTCCTTGTATAGCTAACGCCTGGTACCTTTCTACCATGTTCCAAAGTGACCAATGTACTCTTTTAGAGGGTCACTAATATTTTATCAGGTGAGATTATTTTCACCTCATAAAACTGTAATAAAGGTTTAACTTGTGTACTTCATAGAACATATGAATAAATTTTTAAACATGAGATCACTATAACACTGCACTATCTGTCATACACCTACACTTATGTTAACACCTATCTGACTAATGCCCAATTCCACACTCCAGTATATATCAATAGCAACAACACACACTTGCATACTGATGATTATCATTCCTTCCAGGTGAAACACACCTTTCCTTACAGTCCCAGCATTCACTGCTATTGATACCTATTTGGAGGCACCACAGTGTTTCCACTCTTTTGTCTTTTTAAATTTATGTTATTTGTCTGTTTCACTTTTATATTCTGTGATTTTTATCGTCACCTTATCTACACTATGAATTCTTTTCTTGTAATTGCTCTTTCTTTCCTTTTTTTGGTTCTTTTACACTTTCTCTGTCATTATGTTTTCCCTTTTATGCTTCCAATTAAACCACAGTCTGTCACCTCTAATTTGTTGATATTCAGGTAATGTCTGTGTTTGCTGTTCATAACTGATTTCCCTCGCACCCCTACTATCATGCTATCACTTTGCTTGAAACCCTGTATCACTTCCCTACTTGCATCCTTGAGTAATTATATTTCACCTAAAAATTTAATCATTTTGGCTTGCTATCTGCTTCAAAAAGTGAGAATTTTTCTCATCTTATGTATACTTGTGCCAGTATAGTAAGTATAAGTTTTTTCTATGTTTATTTTCTACTAACTTTGGACTGGAGATCCTCACAAATAACTGTAAATAAAATAAAATTTATTTATACTAGGGTGATTCACATATTCTTGCTCATGTTATTGAAATATCGAAACATACATCAAAGTAAAATGTAAATAAAATTAATGCAAGTGTCTTGAATAAATTACGTTTTAATAACAATTTATTATTTTTAGAATCTGTAAAAAATGTTTTAGTACAAAATATATCTAATAAACAGGATGAACTAGTTACAACTATTCAGGCACTGTGTTCTTTGAAGTACTTGTATATACAATGGTACAAAAATTTAAAATGTTACAAAAATAGTGTGTCTGCAGAAAAACTTGAACATGAATTTTGGGTTCACAAATGGTACTTACTTTAATATATGAGCCCAAGTACCAGAGTAAGTGCTGAGACTTTCACATTAGAAAATATACAGAAAAATCATAAGATATTATTATTTTGCATCATCCATGTGTAGCAGAAGTTATGAGATCACACAGAAGCTAATAACACTTGCAGTGAGTAACACTGAATTGTGTACATAACATAGTGACATCCACACTGAAAAAAAAAATGTTTGTTTCTGGAAGCAAATGCAGTCTGCTAAAACAGGTTAAGTTATGGTACAAAATGACTAGCAATTTTTATGACACAAAGTTTATGGTAGTTTTTTAATGCCACAGAAAAGCAAAACTGAACTGAAATAAAAAAATTCTGAATTTTAATTTCATATTTAATATGAACTTTCCAAATTTTGCAACACTTGGTATAATTTCATGAACAATCTGTGGATGTTGCACCAATGTCACCATGTGAGAATTTCTTCCTTTTTAAAAATTTTAGTCACATTACTACTACAACATAATAGAAATTTATGTAAGATATAATTTTTGATTAACAGAAAAAACAATAAATACATTAAAATAAACTTCAAGTTTCATACTAATCAATATCAAATTTGACTGTTATCTAATTGAGAAAGAAAAGATACAATTAAACTTACTGCATCATCTCTGACATGTTTCACAAATTTCCCAGGAAGTTGATTTATTTAAAAATATCATAGTTAATTGCAGCAATGTTCTGATGTAACTGAATACTGAAACAACAGAAAAATCTGACTCTGGAGAAGAAAATGGACTTCAATTGTAATATAACATCATAGTTAGTTACAGCAATGTTCTGATGTAACTGAATAGTGAAACAACAGAAAAATCTGACTTTGGAGAGGAAAATGGACTTCAATTGTAAAATATACCAATACAAAATGATTTCCAAAGTTGCTTCCAATCACATCATTAAAATATGTCCATACATTGCACTATGTAACATATCAGAAAGTTTGTAACCATTCAGTACTAATACCGTAGCATTGTTTTTATTACACACTGTGAACTGGATGCAGCTATGATAGCGAAATCATTAATAATCATTGAAAGTTTTGCAATTTTGAATGCTTCAATAAAAAAGTATCTGGTAAATTATAGGAATTGCAATATTATGCTGCCACTGTTGCTACTAGTTTACTCAGCTATAGTAAATAAAATTTATTTACAGTGAAACTGTATTGCTACAGATTACACAGTGTAGGAGCTTTAGGTATGCAACTTCAAATCACTGCAGAAATTGTTGCTATAAACCTTCTCTGAAAATGCAATAGTAGATCTTTCCCTTCTTCCCTCCAAAGGTAGGGTGGTTTTCTGCTACCCAGGGTTCTGAGTGTGTTGATCCTCTCGCCAACCTCCCCAAACTATCTCCTCTATTCTGTTCTGTTTTCAGAAAGCTGGGATTAGTGATTACTTATTTTCAAATGTGTCTACTGATTATAGAGTGAGTTACATTTCCTGAAGTTAAGTGCAGGCCAGCCTATATTCTCTCTTTATAGATGTAATAAATTTCTGAATGTATTTTTCCTTTTTATATGATTAAGTAGGTTCTCTGTGCCCTTTATACAATCTCCAAACATTGTATTCCAGTAGAAGACCACAGGCCACATAGATAATTATGTGGATTGATAAATTATAGTTTAGATAAGTTCAATCATTAACAATTATTTTGCAGATAAACATGTTACTTATCAAAAAGCATATTAGGAAGCTGAATAACCACATATCTAAAAATGAAAATCAAGGAATTTCTTTTGTGCAAGTCTACCTATCGCCTTTCATGGGCAAAGGTCCCGAGTTCGAGTCTCGGTCTGGCACACAGTTGTAATCTGCCAGGAAGTTTCATATCAGCACACACTCCACTGCAGAGTGAAAATTTCATTCTGGAAACATCCCCCAGGCTGTGGCAAATCCATGTCTCCGCAATATCCTTTCTTTCAGGAGTGCTAGTTCTGCAAGGTTTGCAGAAGAGCTTCTGTGAAGTTTGGAAGGTAGGAGACGAGATGCTGGCAGAAGTGATGCTGTGAGGACAGGTCGTGAGTCGTGCTCAGGTAGCTCAGTCGGTAGAGCACTATCCGCGAAAGGCAAAGGTCTCGAGTTTGAGTTTTGGTCTGGCACACAGTTTTAATCAGCCAGAAAGTTTCATAACTCAGAGATATTTAGGTCACTGTGCCCCTCTAATGTATGTAAACATTATTGTAAATTTGGCCGATGTGAGCTCTTACACCAATCTGTCTCCCTAAAACACAGTTACACGCACCTGCTCTTTGATGAAAACAGAAAAACCGCACATGTAATACATAAAAATAGGCTTAAAATTGAGGTTGTTTCCATAACCACCTCTTAACATCTTTGGTATCTTCCTTATACCCATTGTCACTTACATAATGACACTGTTTCATTTTAAGACGGTTTTTATTAGTATATAATATGAGTCACAGTAACAGCTGTGATGCAATATGTCATACATACCACCTGAAAATTAAGTGATACCAATCTGAAAGCAATTGTGGAGAGTAAGACTACACCAATGAAAGTGGAGGTGGTTATTGAAGCAATCACAGTTTTAATCCCAGTTATCACTGATGTGGTACCTGCAGGAATAAAATGATAATGGAAGCAATTCACAATGAACAAATATACAAATGAGATGAAATTTTTTACACATTAGTGTGGCAGCAACTTACACTAACAGCAGACTCAGAAAGAAGCCCTAATTGGTTTTAACAAAATGAAGACATCAAATGTCTAGCAGATAAATGATTTTATGGAAACGAATTGACAGTGAATCTGCCAAAAAGTAACCTGTATTTTTCCCCACAGAAGATATGAATGGTTACATAATATTAGCAGAGGGGCAGGAATAACAACTCCACAGTGTGCAGTATACTGAGTGCACAAACAGAGGAGCATATTTTAAATACAAAGACAACTGGCAGCCTTTGGTAATACTTTTTAAAATCATAACATAAACTCTTCTAAATCATGATAAATGTAAAAAATGTGTGACACAGCCACATCTTCACAATTGGTGCTATTTACATGGCTTACATCACTTTTATTTTATGTAAAACTCAACCCATAAACACAATTAGCAACACAGACTACCAATCAACACAAACACTAGTGTCCACAATCTCTAATTAAATGAACAGTGTGTGCAATTGCAAGGAAAAATAGGATTTCAAAGAGAGTCTTCAGTAGCCTTCACAAATTATGTACCTAGAAGCACTGATAACAACAAATAAAATGTGAGGTTGCTCTGGCTATCCCTCTGAAGTACAGAATTATACATCCACAAAATGACATTATCATCATCTTTCACTATTTCAAGGTAGGCAATTTTAAGCCCTCATCTGCAGCCACATCAGCATCACTGTCTGACACACAAAGAATCTTGTGTTTGATCATCTGTACTTTCAAGTCATGTCTATGTGAGAGGTTTGGAACAGAGTGATGACAACCAAGCAGACATCTGAAGGAAAAGTAGTGACTAGTACGCTGAGCACAAGTTCGCTATATTCCTTCTACAGATAATATTACATCTGTAAATTTATCCTGAGTTACTGGTTTATTAAAACAAAGAAAAAGACTCAGAATATAGTGAACACAAATTGCAAAAGCTACATATAGTAGGTAAAATGAAAGCCGCAGCTATTCATGGATGATAAATCCTTGACATTCAAATGCCAATTAATTTCAGTTAGAAAGAATGATAATGGCATAAAGTTTTGAAAACAGTATGAGTACACAGACTTCAGAACTTCCTTGTCGAGATTAAGCAAAACAGACGGGAAAGAGTGCTTAGCTACACAATTAAAATAAATAAATAAGTAAATCACAGTAATCACAACAGCATACAAATAATGTTTATGATACAATATCCACCTCCTTAGCTGAGTGGTCTGCACATCTGACTGCCACACAGTGGGCATATGTTGGATTTCTGGTCAGGTCGGAGATTTTCTCAATTCGGGGAATGGATGTTGGCTCATACTTATCATCATTTCATCATCATCAACATGCAAGTCGTCCAGCGTGGCATCAACTGAAACAATTTGCAACTCGGCGGCTGAACTTCCCCACGTGGGGACTCCTGGCCATCAGTGCCATTTACGAGACAACAATACTAAAAAAGGTCACGGAACAGGAAGTATGAAATCTATAAATGAAAATAGGTATAGAGTTTCTACAGCTTGAATGAAACTTTTGGCCACAAAAAGTATCGCTGTTATGGCATAAAAACCATAATCATTATCTATGTAAGGATATTATAGAAAACTGCCCTTTCTGGAATCAATATTATAATGTATGACAAATATTGCTTGAGAGGGCTTGAAGTTCATGACTGTACATGAAAACATTTACAACACAATGTTCTGTATAACAAAATTTTTGCACTGACAACACTGTACTTCTAGAAACAATTTTTTAAATCAAACAGAAGTGTATCATTGTATCAAAAAGATATCTGTAATGGAGCTCTGGAGCACATAACAAAATATGAGAGTTCTATCATGGGGATTGAACAGGATGTGGGCAAGACAGAACTAAATGTGGATATTGTGACTGTTATAGTATGCATTATATACAACACTAATGAAACACCAATAAAATATCAATAAAGGTGTGCCAGAATATATATTATATGTGAACTGTTGCCAGTCTACTGTTGTCAAACCATTTTTACACTCTGAATTTTCATAACGCATCCATTGTAGCCCAAAGAAAACTGAATAAAGGAATTATAAATTTGGAAAACTCTCATGGAATACAATGGTAATCTCTACAAGATAAAGGAAACGAGACCTATTACACCATGTAAAACACTACTACTGTTGCGCAAATGAAGAATTCCCCCCCTCCCATCCCTATCTTTGCCTCGATCACATGAAGTCAAGTTACACGTCAAATTCTTACCATAAAGAAGATAAAGTTCATCACAGGATTTATTAATTACATAATTGATTTTCTATCAAGACTAAGTATGTAAAATGTGGAATTTGTGACGAAATCTAAAGATATTTTTGTCTCATTATTCAATGAATGGAGATGAAAACTATGCAGAGACTTGTGAAGAATTAAAGAAAAAGTTCAACAAAAATGGGCATTACTTTTGCTGTTTACATTTGAAATACCCACAGTTATTAGATAAAAGTAGTCTGTGATACTTCAATTTGCAGTTAACATTTCTGTGGATGTATCCCTATGTCATAGAATGTGTTCTATTTGACTGTTAGAGATGAGTTGCCTGATAAGAAAACATAATGCTGTCATACAGTGTTTTACACCAGCACTGAAGCAGTAAGTATAATACCATCTGAGGAGTACATCTCCAGCTGAAAAATGGCATACTAGATCAATGGTAATCAAGAAAGTCTGGGATTATTTAACCTCCCATCAGCAATAAGTTTATTAGAGATGGAGTAAAAGCCTAGATAAAGAATAAGAGCAGGGGGAGAGCACAAGGATGGGAATGGATAATTACAATATACTTTTCAAAGGAAATATCACAGTGCTCACCTGAAGCGATTTATGAAAAATCACAGAATACCTAAATCTGACTGCCCAGATGACATTTTAATGTCACTTCTCATAAACTTCGAATCTAGATCCTTAACCACTATGAGACACTGCTAGGTGGGTGTTCAGAAGGCCTGTCAGTACAGCCCACAACACATTTTGTATTTACAGAGTGGTTAAAAATATGAGAGAACTGCAAAAGTGTACCCTACATTAAAGAAGAATGAATGGCTAAGTGTGAAATTTTCCAAAGTATGAATCTACTTTCTTTAAAAAAATCTTTGAACTGACATTTAAGACATTATTTTCAAATAAAGAAAAACAACAACAAAGTACAACTTAGTAATTGTTCATGACATCAGGAGAAATCTTGTACTGAAGGTTCATTATCTGTAGGATATCTCACTTGGTGACGACATATGGGCACATAATTACACAGTACGCTGATAAAATCTTGGCATGTGCAGCACCTTTCTGATGACAATACCATCTATTCATTCTTTTGTCAAACACTGCATAGCTTCATTCAAACACTCATTTATAATTACCCTTCTTGTTTTTATTATAATAAAGTAACAAATAAATCTTAAGAAAATGCTGTATGGTACAGTCAATAATACAACCTGAGTAACTAACAGACAAGTAAAATATCACAGTATATTATTTTTTAAAAATAAATTTACTTGGGTATCAAATTGTCTCAGAAAATTTTCACATCAAATGAAAACAGTTTGATATTTAAGCAAATTGGCACAGTTTGTAACAATATATAACAATTCAGTTATTTGCCAATTTTGTTATAAATGCTCCCTGCTTAACATTTTAGTAGTCCATGACAAAATTAGGCACAGAACATCTGCTATTTATCTTTGAGTTCATCACCGAGCTTTTTATAGTCTCTTCTAACTTCCTCCTGAAGTTTCTGCCATTTAGCCACTAGTGACGACACATCTTTCTTCTTTAGTGACAATCCTGGTGCTAATTTTGGCTAGACAGAAGATGAGAGAAATAAAAAATATTACATTTATGCATTGCAAAATATAGTGGTTTTATATGTAGTCTGCAGTTCCAGGTTAACAAACAGTAAACCAGAGACTAATTTACCTTCTTCTTCTTTCGTACTTCTCCTACAGGTGCCTCTGACGTTTTTCCTTCAATGTGGGCAGATACTTTTTGATATGCTGTGCTACCAGTAAGACCACCAACATTGCTATTAGCACTAGAACTTGGTTCTATTGTGGAAGGGGCTATCATTGATTCCTTTTCAGTCTCACTGGCTGCACCTGTATGCTCACCCATTTGGTGTTTTTCAGACGATGCTGTAACTGCTGTTTGTTCAAGAGATGCCAGGTCTGAATAGAATGAATCAATTTCTGCATGTAGAGAAGTCTTTTCTGGTGGTTTCTCAATGACATGTGCTGCTGGAACCACAGGATCTGCTACATATGGCATTGGTCCATATTCAACAACAGCATTTAAAGGGCATATGAGAGGAAGACCACCACCATGCTGTAACACAATCATTACTATTCAGTTAATGTTATAACACAGTGTACTGCAGTAAATAATGATCACTACAGATTAGATGTATAGATTCTAATCAACTAAAAATGCAGACACAAGAAATGTTAAAACAGAGTATCAATTGTGTAGAAAAATCCAGCAAAATAAGGATTCCTTTCAGAAACAGTGGTATGTTTGTCATTATACATGTAATATACTCTAGAAGCACATGAGGAGCAGTCAAATGAAAACCAAACAATCACCACAACACGACCATGGAATGGTTCCATTCGAAAGTAATCACCAGATGCATTAAGACATTTATCTTCCTGGGAGACAATTAATCTCATGCTTCAACACATGCAATACTTTACAAGAGTACAAGCTGATAAACTTGGCACTGCCACAGTATTTACTTATTCCAATCATCTACTCATCCATCTCCTCCTCCCCATTCTCACTGTCCATCCCTCTGTCTCTGTGCATCTCCTCCTCCTCCTCCTCTTCCTCTCCTCTCTCCGTCCATCTCCTGCCCCCCCCCCCCCCCTCTTTGTCTGTCCATCTCCTGTCCCCTCACCCTGCCTGCCCATCTCCTCAACCCCTATCTCTGTCCACCTCTTCCTCACCCCTTCTCTGTTCATCACCCCATTATCATCCTCATCCTCACAATATTTCTGCAGATGCGACAAATATTGCACATACACAAATATGCCTGATCGTTTGCTATTTTACACCATATGAATCCAGAGATGATGATAAATTTATCTGTGGTTTTCATCCATGTGGACTAATCTTAAGTACCGAAACATGTTGACAAAATTATTGGCCCATTACAGTGTTCATTCTTATGATCTGCTTGACACAATGAACGGCACAAATAACAGAAAAATTGCACTTCATGCTTTTAAAAGCATTCCATGTCAACTAAATACATGAAATAAATACTAACAGGTCATTTTCAAACTTTTTTCACATCACCTCTTCTCATCTACATCCCCACCCCTAGTGATAGTGGTGAACCTTAGTCCCACAGTATCTTTATACAAATAATAAGTCGTGCAATTTAATAAATTTGTTTGACCTTGCCCTGTGTGTTCCTGAGTTACCTTTCGTCTTCTTGTGGGAACACTTCATTGGCCTTGATCAACATGTGTCCCTGTTGACGACTAATCTACCTCTAACCACAAGCCTGCTGATGGCTAGTCTACCTGTAGCTGTCAGCAGAGACATATCTTCTGACATTGCACTATGTGAAATGTATGTTGCTACCTACTTATTATATCTCTTTGATGTACTTATTGCATACATAATGTTGTGGGTAGCATAATGGCTTTCTGTAGGTTAGATTGTAAAACACAGTTATGACAAAATGTCTAACTCTAAAGGTCAATGTAAACACTATTGCCTTGTACTAAGTGATCAAAAGATGACAGTTTAATTTATTGAAACTAGTTATCTACGTACAAATAATTGTGATCAAGATTAATGAAGTGTTCCCACAAGAAGGTTACACAACTGATAACTACTGATCATTTCCTCCAGAACTGACAGTGTCAGGTCATTGTAAAATATCATGCCTGATGTGTCAGTTTTACTGCATGAAGAACGAAAATGTAGAAAGCAATAAACTTTTTTCCTTTCATCTTCCTGTGAAGGGTGTCAACAAGAAAAGTTTTAAAAAGTTTGAAATTATGTGTAAAGTATATAACAAGGTGCTCTTATTCTCAAATTCTGGATGAATATTGTCTGGGTATTTGTGCAAGGTGCACCCTTACCCTCACCCTCACTCCTGCCCTCTTCATTTTCAGATGGTTCTTACATCCACAGGGCTTCTTTCCAGACACCAAGTAATGTGTGTATCAAGTTTGGTTGACATCAATCCAGTAGTTTAGGACATGTTGAACATATGTCAGACATTTGTGTAAGATATAGAGATAACACAAAATAAAATATAGACAGGGGTAAGTGGACAAGACTTCTTAAACAAGCTAAAAACTTTGGTCCTCTGTAAAATTACTCAATGGAACAAATTCATCTGTCTCAATTCTCATCACGTATTGCGGCACTGAAACTGAAAATGATATAATTTGGGCATAGATACTGTAGTCTGTCTTTGAAAATTGCTACACCAAAAATGATCACAAGTCATTTCCAACATCTGACCTCTGTATGGACACAAAAATGTCAGATACAGAAATAGGGAAGAGCGGAACTGAAACGGAGCTTCAGTCGTCTGATAGAGGAAAGTCGGTTATATTCTATATTGAATAAGCAGAGGAACTAGTTCCCCTTCTAGTATTAGCTTATCATCGGTCACAAGAGTAACAGAGCCTGCCATGTGGCTGAAAAAGGTGCAGGTCATTCCAATCTATGCGAATGGTTGCAAGATCAATGTGCAAAGGTATAAAACTGTCTCACTAATACCAATTTTTTATAGAATTATTAAACGTATATTGTGCTCATGTATGATGATTTTCCTGGAGACCAAACAACTCCTATGTCACAACCAAAACTCTTCTTGCTAGCACTGACTGTTCTATGCTTGCTCATGAGACCCTCAAATTGCAGTTGTGTGTCATGGTTTCCACAAAGCCTTTTATACAGCTGTGCGCCATAACATAGTAAAAAAATATGTCCATACGGAATATACATAAGTCGTTTGATTGAACACTTCATAAAATACAGAACTTGGCATGTTGTCCTTAATGGGGAGGCTTGTCAAAAGTGTAGGTAGCATCCAGTATACCTCAAGTTAGTGTGGCAGAGCATTTTTTTAAGAATTTTAGAGAGACTTTTAAAAAACAGCACAAGGTGTAAAATCAGCAACTGACTTGAAACATAAATAAATATAATTTAAATTCTGTAGATGGACAAAAAGATATGATATCATTAGACTACAGAAATAGTGATCAGACATTAGCAACAGTCACAACTTTCAAGTATCTAGGAGTATCTGTCTTGAGAGAATTTAAGGTGAAATGACCACATATATCTAACAAAGGGGAGGGAGGTGCCAGACTCAGATTTACTGGATGGATCTTATTCAGGTGCAATGCATGGATAAAATATGTTTCTTGAATACTGTTCGTTGGTCTGGGACTGTTAAAAAGTTGGATTAATGGAAGAAATAAAAAAAAAGCTGGGCGATACATCATGGATTTGATTAGTCAGTATGACAGTGGTAAAGACATGCTGAACAAACACTAGAGAGCGAGAGATGCAAGAAGAAAGTTTTTGTGAAGGGTCTTACTACCAAAATTCCAAGAGTCCATATTCCAAACTGAGTTAAGAAACATATTACTTCCTGTAACACACATCTCGCATAATGACCACAACGCTAAAATTAGGGACATTCAGGCTCTTACATAGGGGTACCAAGAGTTTTCTTCCAGTGTACCATCTGCAAAAGGAATAGAGATAAGAGGTGGGGAAATGATACTGGTACTTTACATAAGCCTTACTGTGGTTTTGCCACTACATATTTACATGTAGGTGTTAATCTCCTACATTCTTAGGGTTGACCTTGGCCCACACCATATGATAATGACTATAATTAGAGCCAGGAATGATGGCGGTAGAGTTTAGGCTTTTCTGTACACCTAACATCTCTCATCTTTCAACAGCCGATGAGTGTTTAGTAGTTTTCCGAGTGCTCTGATATGTAAGTCTAGGCCAGCATTAAAAGTGATTGTAATAAATTATTTGGT
Source organism: Schistocerca cancellata (assembly GCF_023864275.1). Classification (NCBI taxonomy): domain Eukaryota; kingdom Metazoa; phylum Arthropoda; class Insecta; order Orthoptera; family Acrididae; genus Schistocerca; species Schistocerca cancellata. The sequence continues at coordinate 471,177,781 of NC_064629.1, forward strand.
GAATTTTTATTTCATTTGATGCGGGTTGTCATGGTTGATGGTGGTGCTAAGCAAAAAATTCTCCATAAACAAATGAGGGGTATAATTTATAGGATACACATTTTCTTCTACTCCCAAGCAGAAAACGGAGGACCTATCACAGGTGTTGCCGGGTCTCAGGAATGCACTGAAGAATCAAGTGGCATCAGCTTGAGAAAATCCACTGCAGTGAATTTAATTTATCTGTCCTGAAAACAAATTAGTGTTCCTCACTCATGCTGAATTGCTGAATTTTGTAATGTTTCATAATCCTCATGCAAAAGTTTATGAAATTAACTGTACTGCACAGGAACATAGACATAAAGTTTTATGTTTGCCACCATATCATTGCCAGTGGAATCCGACGGAACTCATACAGGGGCAAGTGAAAGGGTATGTTGCAGAATGAAACACAACATTTAAAATTGGTGACACAGAAAGGCTTTTGCATGAATCTCTAGACAGCAAAACCCCTTCAGCATGGGATGAATGTGTTTGGCATGCAGGATGACATGGAGAGAAAAATTTTAATTGACAATGTGCTTGATCCTATTGTCATCACTCTAAGACAACGTAAATCAGACAACAACATTGACTGCAGAGATATAGATGATGACAACTGCAGTGACTGAAAGCAATGGAAAGTAAGGAACACAAACAATATTTATGCTGTCTTCTTTCTTTTTATGGCTCTTCCACAGCTGCAGTTTTACTATAATACTAAGACATATTCTATCTCCAGCAACTGTAATAAAAGTCTTATTTAGAACAGATGCATTTTGCTTTATCCTGATGTGTCTTGAATGGACAATATTTTGGTTCCTACATTGCCAAGCCACTTGATTTCTGTCATAGTTTTGTCCATCGTTGCTGCGGGAATATCACATTCAACATTTGTGTTAAATAACCTATATTTTAGCAATTAATTGCTGTTTGTGTATGACAGACACACACACACACACACACACACACACACACACACACACACACACACACACACAAAGACGTTTGATTTTTCAGCACACAGCATTTCACTGACTTACAATATACTTTAGTTTTTATGTTTTTGTGAGTCCATAATTCACCTTTGTGTACTTCGTCAAATATGCTCTGGTCAAAGTACTTTAAAATAAAGTAAAACATGTCTTGTCTAAATAATATTTTTATTAAAGTCACGAAAGACAGAATATCTTCCAGTATTACATATAATATTTTTGTAATATTTAAATTATTCCCTTGAGAATGTTATGCAACATGTAATGTGTGGCAGACTGTGTCTAATTTGGCAGTAGTACACATTGCACATGACCAGCACAGCAATTGTAAAGCACAGAAGATAATCAGACAGTTCATAAGAAGCCAGGTGATGATGAAACATGCAGTCCGGTGCGGTAGCCATCTGTCCATACACATAAGCATTCATACTTTCATGTACGCAGATGCCCAGGGTGAAGCACAAAATGCAACTTGCTGCACCAGCCAACATTGTGTATTTTATTCCTTTTGTTCCAATCGTATCGTAGTGGTAGTTACGTGGTGGTGGCGGCTTAACTTTCTCCACTGCCTGCTATCCCCTAATGTCAAGCTTATGAAGTGTTTGGTGCCTGCACCTGTCGTTCGCAACTGGAAACACTGCAGTCACCCCCTGTGCCTTTACATTGTGTGGACCTGCATGGCCTGCCTTCGTTCATGGATTCAATTATAATCAAGGCTGCTTAGTGACAATGACATGACGTCTGAGTACAACTGTCTGTGCTAATGACCATGTGACACACATCACCAGTATCTTCCTTTCCTTATCTCTTTCTCTCACTATAGATCCTTCACCTCCCCCTGTACTATTTTTTCTGCATTTCCTCTTGTACCATTCTGTTTCCTAAATAAGTCTTATTTACTGTTTTTAGGTCTATGAAGATACATCGCAACTGACCATAGGAAGAGGCAATGAGCACCATATGGGTACCTGGAACATATGATACTTACTGGGCTTTTGAAAAGGGAGGAAGGGAGGAAGGTAAGGGTGTAATATTTCATCAGCGACTGATGATGAAATCACTCATTCATTCACATCCCCCCCTCCCCCCCCCCCCCCCCTATGCCCCCTACCCGCACGCACACAAAATATTTTTAAAAAACCTTTCAAAAAAAGTACTGATTTACAAATAATCTTACCATATAGGCACTATCATCTGCATACAGTTCAGCATGTGATAGTACAGTTGAGCTACTGCGTGATTCATCATCTTCTATCATCTCTTCACCATCAATGTCTGTATAATCTTCAGTTGTGGGATCATAACCTGGCATGATATGGGCAGACTGTACATAAGAAGTAGAAACAGATATACATGGTGGTGGAGGAGGAGGAGGTGGTGGTGGTGGAGGCGATGAAATAGAAGGAGGGGGAGGTGTCGGTGGCAATGGTGGTGGTGCAGATGCTGGGGGTGGTGGTGATGCTGGGGGTGGTGGTGGTGGTGGGGGTGGTGGTGGTGGCGATGGTGGAGGAGGAGGAGAAGTAGGTGGTGGGGGTGGAGGTGGTGGTGGGGGAGGGGGAGGAGGAGGGGGAGGGGGACCAGCAATAATATATGGGAGCTCTGGATGATCAACTCCAGGTGGTAAAGGCTGAACCCTACCATCTCCTTTCATCACATCTGTTCGATGATCAGGTACTGATGACTGCACAGCAGTGGATGAATTCTCTGCAGGAAGTGGTGCTTGGGTATGTGAAACATGGAGTGGAGCAGAATCTGACAACTTATCACCGTCATCTGAAATGCCATCTGCAAATAAATACAAAAACAAATAAAGTTGTAGCTGAATTATTCTCTCAGTACTAAAATAAATGGTAAATTAATAAGTATAATACTGACTTTATTCTGCTCTGAAGCGTTATCACTTTAGTGAAATAATAAAAAAGGATACAAAAATGTATATTAGGAATACTGGCATAATGGAACAACAATACTTAAAAAAACACATGCACACAATACAGTTCAGAAAAGCAATGAATTCATAGGAAACAAATTTAAAGTTGAACAGATCATCGAAAAAACCTACAGCATAAATATTACTGACATAATGGTTCATATATTACACATGGCATGTGACTGTGCCAGCTTCAATTTCCTTCTTTGTCACTCAAACTGCTTCTTTTATGTGTATAACGTTACATTAGAAGTGAACTTCTTGATTCATAGCATTAACAGGATAAGAAAACGAATCACCTTTCACCTGGCACAATTAACTCAATCTATCGTCTACCCCAAAGCCAGCTTTAGAGCAGAAGCATAATAGTCTCAGGGAAATAAAGGAAATTCTCTGCTAACTTACGTAGGGGAGGACACAGTAAAGGCATTTGGACTAATAAACATGAATAAAGTCGCAAAACATCAGTAAGCTCTGATTATGTTTCGAAATAAATATTTATGATGTTTATGAATAACAATGTAACTGAAATACTGATGCATGGGAATAAACTAATTTACAACTGCCTTTGAAAAGTACATAAATTAGCTTTCTCAGTAAGGGCTTTTAACTGTGAATCTTTATCAAGAGATCTTTTACAAATATTAACAACATAATGGAAAGAAATGCACTAGATAATATACTAATCTACAGCTTTATGTATTTACTTTCAATCTTGTTTTCAGTTTTTATGTTGCTTGTGTGTAATAAAATACATCACTCAATATCAGCACTTAGGATAGGAAAATGAAACCAAATTTCAGTGACAATTTAAAGCCATTTTCAGCACTATTAACATGAAATCTAACAGTATGTACCTAATGACTGACACAAGGAACATAAAGCTGTAAATAATAGCAAAATCACACAGTTTTCTTCTCAAGAGAGAACCATGTATTACCTTTATGATGTTCATATATTTGTTTGGACACAGATGCACGCTGAGAGAGTTGCTTCTTCTTCTGATCACATCCTTTATGAGAAGAGTCTGGTCGTTTATTATTTTTATTTTCTTGAGTTGAACATGGTAAACCAGGCTGCTCCACAAGTTCCTCACTGGCATCCATTGAATCGTCTTCCATTGCGCCACTATCACCCAAATAAGGATATTCCCACTGAACTTCACCAGTCTCAGAATTGTAATAATAATATCTCTTCCATCCCCTAGATGCACCAGATGAGCGCAGCAAAAAGGAAAGAAACAAACAAAGAAAGAAATGATACAACTGAAATAACATTCAAATATTTGAGAATGATTTTAATAAAATCACTACAGTTATGAAGCACCATACATTATTACACTAGACATATTATCAGCTTTCAGAAATTAGGGGCATTACACTGATTCATTTCATTACTCTTACAGTAATTCTCTGTGGCAGCACAAATCATACATGTGCTTTTAAAATAATACAATAATGATCATAATAATAACATTTTCATAACATATTTTTTTCTGTAACAAAAGTTAATTCCACTTCCTACATTTAAGATACAAGAGGATAACAAATATAGTTTTACAGAATTGGAATTAATTACTCATATATCATTGTGGTGTACACTGCTCATTATTTGAAGATCAATGGTTGAACATTTGTTGCAAGTAAAGATAAATAATAAGTGGTAGCTGGAGAACATACAACAGCAACAGAACTACCAACTTTTATGAGACATTTTAGTTTAAAACTGACAAAACTGCATCAAAATTCATTCACATATCATTTAGGTACACCAGTACCTAAGTGATGTTAATAATTTCCATGAAAAGCTTTTTATATGACAGTATCTAATAGCATAGTCACTTAAAATTTAAATAGTCTACCTGCACAAAAATAATAAAACTGTTGCTTCATGTCACTTCATTACATATTGTCTGGAGTTTAAAGGGGAGAGAAATTACTTCATAAACTCATCAACACCATAGTTATCTGCCAACAATACACAATGAGCAAACAAAATGCTGGCATATTTGTAGAACAGCAGATTTGTGGTGAATGTTAGTTTTGAAAACCTTACTGATAATACTGTTTAATTTATTTATTGCTTCACCCTTATGACTGATAGCTTTTAATTATATATCAGTCTACAGATGTTGGAAGACAATAAATAATCAGCCACAGGAATGAATTTCCAGAATTATTATTACATGATGTTATTTCAGTTGTTGTGTGTCAGAATATAGTTTTAAATAAGTTTTCATGTCCACGAAATTATCTCACTAACAACCCAGAATATTTGGCATACCTCTTTGGCAGAGAGTTTTGAAACATATTACTTTCTTCTCGGCATGCATCGTGGGGTGTTCTTCCATTATTATTAAAGACTGAGAGTTGTACAATAATAGTGATTCAATTGACACTCGATGTACTTAAAAATCATTTAACAAATTTTTCTTATTTCTTTTTCTGCTCATAACTGCTTCACCCAAAATGTATGATGACCACTGTTACATTTATCTTTTGGCACACGGTTTAAGTTTTTTATTTAGTTCCTCTAATGATATATGAAGTGTGTCAGAAAAATGGTGGTCCATTGGCAATGAAATGTATATCTTGAGGCTGTGTGTGATGATAGTAAAAACTACAACATCCCTTTGATTTTTTCACTTTTATTCTACTCAATGTTCCTTCTCATCACACCTCAAAGTGAAATTCAGTATGTCAGCAGTCTAAGACTCATTACAATTAAATATTTTTTATATCAATATGTTCATCTACATACATAATCTGCAAGCCACTGTATGGTGCATGGTGGAGGGTACCTTGTACTACTACTAGTCATTTCCTTTCCTCCTCCACTAGCAAATGGGGTGAGGGAAGAATGACTGTCTATATGCCTCTGTATGAGCCTTAACTTCTCTTGTATCTTCATGGCCCTTTTGTGAAATAAACATTAGTGACAGTAGAATCATTCTGCAGTCAACTTCAAATGCCTGTTGTCTAAATTTTTTCAATGTTGTCTACCCTCCAGGGATTCCCATTTCCACAATATTCACATGTTAATCAAACATACCGGTAACAAATCTAGTAGCCTGCCTCTGATATGCTTCGATGTTTCCCTTTAATCTGACCTTGTGGAGATTGCAAATACTTGAGCATTACTCAAGAATGGGTTGTACTAGTGTGCTATATGGAGTCTCTGTTACAGATGAACCACACTTCCCTAAAATACTCCCAATAAACTTAAGTCAACCATTCATCTTCCCTACTGCTGTCCTTGTGTGCCATTCTTTTTCATATTGCTTTGCAATATTATATCTAATTATTTAATTGATATGACTGTGTCAAACAGCATACTATTAATGCTGTATTTTGAACATTTGAGGATTGCTTTTCCAACTTGTACCCATTAACTCACATTTTTATACATTTACAGCAAGCTGTCATTCATCATAAAAATTAGAAATTTTGTCTAAGACATCTTGTATCCTCCTGGAGTTACTCAATGATGACATCATCTTGGAACCCACAGAACTACACCAAACAGCCGCAGATTGCTCCTCACCCCGTCCATCACATCATTAACGTATATAGAAAATAAGAGCAGTCTTTTCACATTTCTCTGGGGCACTCCTAATGATACCCCTGTCTTTGATCAACACTCCTCAACAATGGCAACATACTGGGTTCTACGATGACGGAACAAAAATTGCAACACCAAGGAGGAGTTGTGTGACATAAACAAAAGCTGGTAGGTATGGTTCCACATCTGAAAGATGAAGTCTATTCAAATTTCGCACCTGTCACATAAGAGTGGTGCTAGTAGTGGCAGTAGGAGGAGGCAAATCAGGTTTGCTTTAAATACATGTTGTAACAGTCATGAGCATTAGTTTCCCTTGAGATGAGACGTGATGAGTTGATGTTAGCCAAAAATGCCTCTAAGGTGACAAAGACGTCATCATCAATACCTCACTGAGTTTGAATGAGGTCGTGTAATAGCACTATGAGAAGCTGGATGTTCCTTCTGAGATACTGCAGAAAGGCTTGGAAGGAATGAAGCCACTGTACATGATTGTTGGCAATGGTAATCATGGGAATGTATGGTCACAGGAAGACGAGGCTCCGGATGGCAATGTGGCACTACAGAGAGGGAAGACCATCGTGTTTGGTGTGTGGCTCTGGCTCATTATATCCCATCACCAGCAGCAATTTGAGCAGCATTTGGCATCACAGTGATACAATGAACTGTTGCAACTCAGTTACTTCAGGGACAGCTCTGAGCCAGATGTACTGTAGCATGCACTCCACTGACCTCGAACCACCGCCATTTGCAATTCAGTCATATCAAGTGAAAGCTCATTGGAGGGCAGGGTGGAGGTCTGTTGCATCTTCTGATAAAGTTGGTTCTGCCTTGGTACCTTGATGGTCATGTTTTGGTTAGGAGGCCAGTTGAGGGCCTGCGACCAACCTGTCTGAGGGCTAGACACACACCTACACTTCGAGTTATGGTCTGGACTGAGATTTCATATGACAGCAGGAGCACTCTTGTGGTTATTCCAGGCACCCCGACTGCAAATTCGTATGTCAATCTCGTGACTCAACCTGTTGCACTGCCATTCGTGAACAGCATTTCAGCAGGTGTTTTCCAAATGGATAATGCTTGCCCATATCCCGTTGTTGAAATCCAACTTGCTCTGCAGAGTGTTGACATATTGCCTTGACCTGCTCAATCACCAGTCTGTTTCCAATTGAGCACATATGGGACATCATCATATGCAACTCCCGTGACATCTACAATCAGCATTAACCGTCTGTGTATTGCCAGACCAATTGCAACAGGCATGGAACTCCATCCCACGTACTGACATCCAGAACCTGTATGATACCAATGCATTCACATTTTCAAGCTTGCACTGAACATTCTGGCAGTTACACTGGTTATTAATGTACCACCATTTTCACATTTGCAATAGCTTATCTCATGCTAACCTTTGATCTTGCAATGTTAATTGCTTTAATATGTTACTTAGACAAATGTATTCCCAAAATTTTATTACTCTACATTAATTATTTTTTGGTGTTGCGATTCTTTTCCCATCAGTGTATTACATAAGAAGACTTCAGGCCACTAACAAATCTGTACCTGTATTAACAGTCTGCAGTGGGGGCACATTTCCAGAAAACTAAACATATGGCTTCTGCCTGTTGCCCTTCATCCATTGTTGACAAGGTATCAGGCAGAGAACAGGACGAGCAGAGTTTTGCATGAGCTTTCACTTGATATGACTGAATTGCAAATGGCGGTGGTTCGAGGTCAGTGGAGTGCATGCTACAGTACATCTGGCTCAGAGCTGTCCCTGAAGTAACTGAGTTGCAACAGTTCATTGTATCACTGTGATGCCAACTGATATGATTTGTGTACAGAAGCTTCTCTACCTCACGGAAATTTATTGTATGTGAACTGAGTACACGCTCAAGAATTCTGCAGCTATCGAATGTTAAGGATATTGATCTGTAATTTTGTGGGTCCGTTCCTGTATCCTTCTTATATACAAGAGTCAATCTCACTTTTTTCCAGTGCCTTGGTCCTCTGCACTGGGCGAAAGATTTGCGAAAAATGTGAGCTAAGTAAGAGACCAATGTTGTAGAGTACTCTCTACAAAACGAAGTATGTATTCTATCTGGACCTGGTGATTTATTTGTTTTCTACTCTTTCATTTGCTTCTCTATGCCATGTTTTACCATTACTATAACCTTCACATGGGTGTCTGTGTGATGGTGTGTGTATGTATGACCCTCTTGCATGAATGATTTCTTAAATGCAAAATTTAAAACTTCAACATTCCAATTTTCTGTATTCTATTGCTACAGAAAACTGGTCAACAACTGCTTGGACATAAGCCTTCAACCTGCTAGCAATTTTATAAAAGACTAGAATCTTCTCTGTTTATTGGCAAGATCTTTTGCTAAGGTATGGTGGTGGTAGTTGTACGTTTCATACATCGATCTCTTCACAGAAGCACAAATTTCTGCTAACTTTTCCCTGTCATCATTTGTGCGATCTTTTTCTAACCGAGAATGCAACAGTCTCTTCATCCTCAGCATTTCCTGAATATTGTTACTAAAGCACAGCCATGAATGGCTTAGAACCCCACCCCCTTTTCATTTTTTTCCAAAGTGCCCCTCATTGTGATATATAACTAACTTCAATATTGTACCCTACAATCTGTTGCAGGTGAATTGAATTTCAATAGTCCATTTTCTTCTCTGCATGCCCAAATGGAAATTAAATACTATTTTTAATCTTTTAATAGGGACACCACTTCGTCATTGCCTGGAATGTGTTAAAAAGAAGGATAAAAAATCATGTCTAATTTTTTTCATAAATGGATTATGATTACAATTGGCACTGTAATTCTTTACTGGTGAAACTCTGTATTTACATTCTAGGCAAACTTCTGTGATCACAGAAAGGTTCAAATGGCTCTAAGCACTATGGGACTTAACATATGAAGTCATCAGTCCTCTAGACTTAGAACTACTTAAACCTAACTAACCTAAGGACATCTCACACATCCAGGCCCGAGGCAGGATTAGAACCTGTGACTGTAGCAGCAGTGCGGTTCCGGACTGAAGCGCCTACAACCGCTCGGCCACAGCGGCCGGCTCACAGAAAGGGCTACAGACAGTTTCAGTAATTTTTCATATATCATTTTCATCACCATTAACATAATTGTGACCTTCGAGATAGTTGTCATTTCTTAGGTTCAACTTCAATATCTTTGATGGAGGAATAAAGCAAATCCTAATTTTCCATATCAAGTTACTAAGTGGATAAAAAAACTTGACATATCACATTTCAATCACAAATGAAATAATAAGTGATAAGCACACAGGGACTTATTTAAGACCATCTGTAAAAGACTACATGTTTGATAATTAAATTGCATTCAGAGGTACATGCTGGGCAACACAAAACTGCTCCAGAAAATATTTATAAGACTGATGCAGAACTGACCCTCCTAATGAACAGAGAAAATGCTAAAAACCATAATTTTGTAGCACAAATTTTCTGCTGTTACACCTGCACATGTTCACCTCCTGCATGCTCTGTCCCTAGTAATTTGCAGTGTCATTATATTTGAGTGAGAGAGGGATGCAGATGTGTTTTGTGAACAGCTGAATGCAACACAAAATAGTGTTCACTATAAAACAGTGCACATTCCTTGTCAAGTGATATGTGAAGTACAATTTGTGGAAAACGTATGTGGAACTATTTGAATCAACTTTGAACTGGAAATATTTAGGCAAAACCTCCAGCAAAGTCGGCAATGCAAAACTTAATGGTAAAATAGTGCAAAACAGGCTCTGTGGCAAATAAAATGCGTAAATATCTGAAAAGAGTATGAATAGCAGAAAAAATTGTTCAAGCAGTTTTATTTTGCCCATCCTTTATATAAATTACCATATAATTGAATTTTGGTGCAGTTTTCTCTCTACCAACATAATATATTTCCTCAGACTATAGCTGGAACATATAAAAAGGCAAAGACAGTTTTCTGCAGAGGAAATCAAAATTTTCATATCAAAAGCTATTGACACAAATCAGAACCAAGGTTATGCAGTATCATGGCAAGATGTCTTATGAAAGAGAAAATCCTTATTAAGCCTTGTGAATCTCACTGACTTTGTTGCGCCTTCCTCTACAGAACTAAAACATGAAATTTTTGTTCTACATACTGTAAATGTAATGTTTATATAGTAGGTTGTACCTGGCCTACTTGTGATTTCCACTGTCAATGACAATTGAATTCAATCTTTAGAATTTATATGTATTCCCACTGAAATTCTGAAATAGAAGCCTAAATTTTCTACTTCATTTATTTTTTTTAGTAAGAAAATTCAAAATTACCCCCTTTTCATAACTAAGAATGAGACTTAAGCTACATTAAATAACTCTCACATTACCTATTCTATAAATAAATGTCAATAACTGCATTCCAACCATGATCTCAATTACATTTACACAATTCTTTCAAATATCATTTACAGTAAAAACACGCATAGGATAAAGAAACAGGCTACTAGAAGTGAGGAGGAGCAGGAGAAGGAAGGCAGAGGAGATAGTGATTGTGGTTGTTACACTTCTCTGAACAATTCACTGCAAAGTGTGACTTTTATATTTAATAAGAAAAACTGAAAACACTGAAAAATAAATAAAGCCCAGCTTTCACATCAATAGTGTGTACTGATGGAATTGAAACTCTCAAGGCCACTTTTTTTATAAGAGCATTGCTCCATCCCTTCAGTCTGAAACACAAATATCTGTCATTGTGCAGCAAACAATATGTTGACACATGTACACAGTAGGAACTTCTAATAACTTACCATAAGCAGTTGTACATACTTTATCCAAAATTTGTAAAATAGTTCTGGAAATAACAATATAATAATGACAAGCACAAACAAAGAAGGAGTGGATTGAATTGGTAGAACATATATTTAAAACTGTATTCAATGCAGGTGGACAGGGGAGGCTCATCAGTGGTATGGTGTTCAAAACTATCAAACACATTCAAAAGAAGAAGAGCAAGTACTGTAATCATAATCTAGGGTCCAGATAGACACAAAATGTGTGGTGTCACCGCCAGACACCACACTTGCTAGGTGGTAGCTTTAAATCGGCCGCGGTCCATTAGTACATGTCGGACCCGCGTGTCGCCACTGTCAGTAATTGCAGACCGAGCGCCACCACACGGCAGGTCTAGAGAGACGTACTAGGACTCGTCCCCAGTTGTACGACGGCTTTGCTAGCGACTACACTGTCGAAGCCTTTCTCTCATTTGCCGAGAGATAGTTAGAATAGCCTTCAGCTAAGTCCATGGCTATGAACTAGCAAGGCGCGATTAGCCTTACAGTGTTTCTATTTAAAGAGTTTCATTTGTATCGTCAAGAGCGATGTACCACAATGATGGATTAAAGTTAAGTATTACAGCAGCTACGTACTTTTCTTTATAGCATTCATTACGTATCCTGTTTCAGACCTCACGCCCATCTGCTTGAATGTAACGCGTGCATTTCGGCTACTTCCGAGTGGCATGGCTGTCTTGATACGCCACAGCAAAATGTTCAACATGTAGAGAGAGAGAGAGAGAGAGAGAGAGAGAGAGAGAGAGAGAGAGAGAGAGAGAGAGACCACATGTTTATGTTTGTTGCAGTTTTTCTAACACTAACTGGAGAACACGGTAGCAATATCAATTAATTATAGACAATGGGTTCTTGAATGTGCACTAAAAGACATGAATGTTGGGTTTAGAAGACATTTGGACTGCAATCTGAACATTGCATTCACCCTACAGTAACAATCCGAAGTTGGAATGAACAATTTTATAACAGACTACATCAGTCATCAAGGAGAGGGCCAAATGAAAGTGAATATACTGTTGACAAATGTGTTGAAATTTCTTACGAGACCTGAATAAATTAGTGTGAGGAACCAGCCAATAGTTGCAGTTACCACTATAAACAACGATGAGTATTTCTTAGAAGTGACTACAGTGGACCCCACCGTGCAAACTGCAGTGTAATGATCTCAATAAGAAGCAGACACTTAGAAATTTATGGCTTTTAATGATCAGGATAAGCCTTTGCTAAAACAAATGATTATGAACAATGAAGCTATAAATATTTGCCAAAACTAATCTTTTTACATATCTGTTTTTATATGAAACAACTCGCATAAAACATGTAATGTTGTCTGCGTTGATACAAAATGCTGTCGAGGTCCAAAATTAATATAAATGTAAAGGCACCGTAGGTAGTGTTAATGGAACAGGGATTAAAAATGGCAACTTTCGTGAAAATTGTGAACATTGTGTGTATTAAGTGTTGCTAGTTTTCTATGATGAAGTCTAAAGAATGCAGTCTGCCATAACTGACTGCTTGGGAGAATATTTATACTTGAACGTTTTACTTATACGTGAGAATTTAGTTAATATAAGAATATAATGAAAGTGAACTTTAGTATCTGTCTGTAGACAAATTGACAGGCATTCAATTGAGGAATATAAAGTCATGGGAATGCAGACGACTAAAGGAATATAAGTGATCATGAAATTTCTCAAGGAAGATTATAGTTTAGCACCACATCAACACTCAAACTGAACAGTGGTCAGGCAGAATTTCTGCCATGGCATTTTTCAATTGAGCTCATATCATATGGATTATGTCATGAAGGGAAACCAATGAAGACCTAAATGTGGATGGCCTGCTGGAGTTTTGAATACTATTCTTTCCAAATACATCAGAGAATCCTTATCAGTAAGTTGAAACAATAATGCTTTTGATTTTTGATTCACAATGTCTAGTTTACAAACTGAATGATTCTTTCATCAAACTGTTAATGCTGGGAGGTATGTTTAGAAACTTTTTAATCCATCTGTGGGTGAAATGATGAAGGTTGAATAATTGTACAGTCAGTTTCAGGAAAATGGAGTAAAAACAAAGAGCTCGCATCCAACCTTGGCACAAGTTTGTTGGGTATTTGATGATGAGAGCAAAGTCATCAATTGCACTAACAATTGCATTAAAATTTTTAGGATATCACTTGTGATTATTTTCACCATCTTCTGCAAAGATAAATTTTCCTGATCATTAACTATAGTCTGCTAAAAATAAAATAACTAGTTAGTTGAAAGTTCACATTTTGAAACTTAGTTCCTCTTGTCACAGCTCTCAGTGTCACATGTGAATTGTAGTCAACGTGCCACAAAAAAGCTGAAGTTCATTTGCAGTTTTCAAGGACACTATCTGATCACAAGTATCTGGACCCTTTCTTCCTCAAGAGGAGAAACCAGGGAAAATAGTGATGTCCTATGTGGGGCCTGGAGCGAAGTTGACATTCTAACTCATCCCAAAGGTGTTCCATTGCAGTCACGTCAGGACTCTGGGTGAGCCACCCCATTTCAGGAATGTTATTGTCCACAAACCTTTGCCTCAGAGATGCTACTTTAAGAGAAGGTGTACTGTCATGCTGATACAAACAATCATCATCTCTAAACTGTTCCTCTACTACATGCAAGGTACAATGCTGTAAAATGTGTTCATATCCTTCCACATTTAGCATTTTCTTACGTGCAATAATGGGCCCACCCCCATACAGTAATACCACCTCCTCTGTACTTTACTGTAGGTACTACACATGATGGCAGGCTAACTTTCCCCATGCATTCACCAAACCCAAACCCTGTCACTGAATTGCCACAGGGTATAACACAATCTGTCACTCTAAATCACTCATTTCCAGTTATCCACTGTCCAGTGGTGTTACTCTTTACATCAAATCAAGCATCACTTAGAACTCACAACAGAAATGTGTAGTTTATGAGGAGCTGCTCAATGATTGTACCCCACTCTTTTTAACTTCCTAAGCTATTTGGACTGCTGGTAGCACATTTGGAACTCACGTGTCATTCCTTCTGTTGATTTCATGCAATTTTTTACGACCACTCTCTGTAATGCTTGACAGTCCCTGACTGTCAGCATATGGGGTCTGTCTGGATTTGGTTTAGCTTTGGTGGTTCTTTCACATTTCCACTTCACAGTTCACATCCGAGATAGTTGAAACAGTATCCTAAGTTTCACAGGGTTCCTAGTATGTGCAATCACAAGTATGAGCGAAGGCAGGCATAGGACTGGCTGTACAAAGCTGTTGCAGTGACCTATATACCGTTCTGGTAGTCCGGGAATTCAGCGTGTGGTGGTGCCAGGGGCCGAGTGGAGACTTGCTTCCATCTCACGACACCAGCCTTCTAGTGGTAATCTTCAAATGGACTACGCGGGCACTCGGTGAATCTATGTGCCCGGACCATGTGTGTTATCTTTGCAGCTGCACGGCGGGCTGCGCTTTGCACATGTTGACGTCTGCGTGGCTGAGTGGTGGCAGATACCACAGTGGGGAATATTGTGTTATCAGTAGAGAAACAGTAACAGCAGAATGGGTTGGTCAGGAAAGCTCAGTGACTTTGGGTGTGGGCCAATCATTGGATATCACCCAAGTAACAAATCCATCAGGAACATTTCAACCCTTCTACATCTGCACACATCAGCTGCTTGTATACTGACAACTTGCTATATCCTGTTGCAGGGCATGCTCTACAACATGACAATTGTGACCTCGGCACCTGTTTCACCACGCGTGTCATCTCGATTCTTCCCCCAGACACCAGTTTCTCAGAATTCCACAGGTGGGAACTAGCACTACACCACATCCTTGGTTCTTGCCACCCAACTGGTCTTAATTTACATTAATTTCTTCCGTCTCAGCATTTCTTCACAGTTGCTACTCTTTGCTTCACTCCGTTTTAGTTCATTGTCTTACCCATCGATTTTTCACTGTCCCCCTCCCACCTCTGTTACGTACAATGCACTTAGCTTTTCACTTTTATTAACACATGCATGATGTGTAAGCAGTAATCTCTGTCTGCATATTACCCTGTTTTCCACCTTTAGGCTCTCAGGTTTTCAAATCTCATCTGATGCAGTCCCCAACAATCAGTCTTTTCTTCTCATCCCGTGTGGTAAGTCTCTCCTGACCCGCAGTTCAGGGTGACTTTCCCAAAATCTACCCCTTTTCCTAGACCTCCCCAGTCCCTTTCCTTCACCCCTCTTCTTTTTCCTTCAATCCTTCTGCCTGAAGAAGGAGCCACTGGCTCCAAAAGATTGCCAATTACAACCGCCTTTTATGTGTGTGTTCTACTGCTGCTTGGTGAGGATTTTTTATCCATCCAGTTACATTATTTTGTTAGAAATGAAGAAATGTTTAGTGAATGTGTCAACAACAGAGGACACCATTTACAGGACAAAATTATTAAAACCAACTATTGTAAAATGCTAAAATGGCATAGTATTTTCTGTTCACAAAAATATATTTTTTCTGCATCTTGCCTGGTTCATTTATAAGTACCGTTTGAAATAGATGAGGTCTTCTTTTTGCCAGTCTCTGTAGATTTAACCAGAGTGTAGTGTAACTACTTTTGTGTCAGGCTTAGTCATTTTCTGGGCCTGTTTTACTACAGCCATCACATACTAAAATTTTGTTACATACTCTTAAATGAGTTTTATATGCATTATTGATTGTTTTGCATGTATGATTAATGAACTGAAATAACTTTTAAAGCTGGCAATCATTTCTAACTGCTATCGCCCGATTTTTCAATTACGGCAACATATCAGTTCCATTGAAAATAAAATTATGTTACTTTTAGAGGTAATTAAATTATAAATGATGCAGATGTACAGGGTGATTCAAAAAGAATACCACAACTTAAAAAATGTGTATTTAATGAAAGAAACATAATATAACCTTCTGTTATACATCATTACAAAGAGTATTTAAAAAGGTTTTTTTTCACTCAAAAACAAGTTCAGAGATGTTCAATATGGCCCCCTCCAGACACTCGAGCAATATCAACCCGATACTCCAACTCGTTCCACACTCTCTGTAGCATATCAGGCGTAACAGTTTGGATAGCTGCTGTTATTTCTCGTTTCAAATCATCAATGGTGGCTGGGAGAGGTGGCCGAAACACCATATCCTTAACATACCCCCATAAGAAAAAATCGCAGGGGGTAAGATCAGGGCTTCTTGGAGGCCAGTGATGAAGTGCTCTGTCTTAGCATCAACTGACGCTGACGCCTAGTCAACAGCGCCTCAAGCGAACAAATGTACAACTAAATGAAACTTTATAGCTCCCTTAATTCGCCGACAGATAGTGCTTAGCTCTGCCTTTTGTTGTTACAGAGTTTTAAATTCCTAAAGTTGTGGTATTCTTTTTGAATCACCCTGTACTTTTCCCAACAAAGAGATTTCTGAAATGAAGAAGCACTTTCACTGAAAGCAGTCTTTAAAAAATTTCATAGATAAGTTTTGAGTACTGGATCATCACTGTACTAGGTTAAATGTGTGGGAAAAGAAAGCTTCAGCAATTTTTGAAGTTACTGGCTCATGTCCATAACTAAAATATATGCTATTTCAAAAACCAGTTCTGTTTGTTTTGCTTTTAAATGGGCATAAATGATGGACTTGTAAATCAGGGTCAGGGTCTGTTGAATTGGAGTACTAATATAATACATTCAATGTCACAGATTCCTGCTGTAACAATTTAGTGAATTTTCAAGTAAAAACAGTAGTAAAATTATGTATGTTAGTAACTGCTGTTTAAGTGTTACACAGGACTATCTTTGGTTTCATAGTTTACAAGTAGCTCATACTAATTTAGACAGGCTGGTATAGCTAATAGAAGCACAAAACTAGATATAACTGATGGGAACGACTTCAATCACTGGACAGGATTTTTGGCTCTTTCCTGACGAAGCAACCAGGGGTTGCGAAAGCCGAATTTTGAGTGTATGTTTGTGTGTCTATCGACCTGCCAGCACATCTTTGTTTTTTTTTTATATATATATAGTTATAATAGAAGGAAACATTCCACGAAGGAAACATATACCTAAAAACAAAGATGATGTAACTTACCAAATGAAAGTGCTGGCAGGTCGACAGACACACAAACGAACACAAACATACACACAAAATTCAAGCTTTCGCAACAAACTGTTGCCTCATCAGGAAAGAGGGAAGGAGAGGGAAAGACGAAAGGAATATATATATATATATATATATATATATATATATATATATATATATATATATATATATAGACACACACACACACACAGCTTTTGCAATCTACTTTCTTTACTTATTCTTATACAGTCTTGTAAGCATTTCCAACTGTTGGCTACAAGAGTGGATATCTTTTTGCAATGCCCTGCAAAAAACTTGTTTTCAGAAATTTGGTGCAAGTCCCATTTGTTTTTATTCTATACCCCCATAAACCATCAACCTTGAAGTCCTGTGGTGATTTTTGCGCCTCAATAATATAGAATCTGCCTTGTAGGTGCAAAGTTAGCTGTGAAAAGGTCAGACTAATATACAATTCCAGGAGTGTGGCAGTACTGGGGAATATAATCTGGGCATAAAATAGTCACCCATTCAGATTTCTGAATGTGAACTGTTTAGAAGGATGTTGTTATTAGAAAAAAAATATAAATAAATAAATAAATAAAATTTATCTTGGCCCATGTGTCAGAGTGTAGAATGTTAGATACTTTAATCGTGTAGGTAGATAATAAAAATTGAAAAGATAAGTGTATAGGTTGAAGACAAATATAATGTCATGAACTGTTATTGGATAGCTCAGAGGGCAAGAGGCAAGATTTCGGGTTCAAATCCTGGTCCAAAATACAGACAGAAAGTTTCAAAACAGTGCACACACCCTTGCAAAATGAGAGATGCATTCTAGATTAACACAGTACTTTGAGACATTACTGAAGCTGAGAAACTGATGATTGCCAGGTCAATGACCTACAATTTATATGAAATAACACCTTAAGTTATGTGATACGGCTACAAAAATCAATAACCTGAAAAGTAATTTCATTTGGACTTGATGAATTCAATGAACATGATTTAAGCATTTATCAGACCTGGAATACAAGTTCATTTCAAAGAACAGTTTGGTTGTTTCAACTGTTGGAAAAGCAGCACAAATTTTAGATCAAATAGAAAATCATGTAATTTATTTACACTGTGAGAAAGCTCTCTGAAATTTTTCTTGAATAATGAATCTGACCACAGCATTAAGGATGCTGATATTTCAGATGCAGTATGTAAGTAATGTATAGTGTGCACCTGCCTGGAATCTCGGAGGCCATTATCTGGGTGGAAAAACTGGAAAACTGTCTGAATTACTATTATGATCAATGGTCATTGAAGACTGACATAAAATGAGCAATTGCATGAATTATTTCACTAGGCTGCTACCTTTAAACGAGTTTGTGTTGAGTCTGTTTTGGACAGATACCAGTGTTTGGGTAAAATAAAAAGGTCTCAAATGATCCAATGGAGTAAGACATAATAGTCTTGAATTCTTGATTTGCAACTTAATTCAACATCGTCTACTCATGGAGTTCTGTTAAGAATAATTTGGCTAAAAGAAACAAACGATAAATTACGGTGATACGAGTAGCCACTCACCACACAGTGAGAGCACTGATTAGTAGCTAAACCGTGCACCTTATGCCACACAACTGCTCCCCCCACCCCTATTCCTTTCCACCCCAGGGATCTTTTCTACCTAAGACTCAGTACTCTATTATAGGTCTAAGAACTACATTTTGATCACCTTCAGGATAGCATTTTTATATGGATACCTTCAATTTAATGAAATCTGAGCAGTACTGAATCTTCCTGTTTATGAAGTTAGTATCACACATTCATCGTTATCACATCAATATTAAGAATCGGGAGTCTCTTACATTAATATTTCCAACATTTGCACATGAAGATCCATTCTTCTGGATAAGCTGACAGGGCCAAGATATAAGTTTACACATATGCATATTATTAAAAATTAACTTGTCAACATACTTACAACTTCAGTAAAATCACTTTATTGGCTACCAGTCCTCTGCTAAACTGTTGCCATGGTTAAAAAAGTTACCTGTGACTTTCAAACTAAAACACACACACACACACACACACACACACACACACACACACACACACAGAGAGAGAGAGAGAGAGAGAGAGAGAGAGAGAGAGAGAGAGAGAGAGAGAGAGAGAGAGAGAGAGCAAAGAGTGAATGTTTATACGCAACACTGAAAGAACATCAAATTTACATCACCTTGCTCCAAGAAAGCCATGCAGAAGAGAATGTAAAACTTCACAGCAGAGGAAGGATCTTGGGCTTTAAAATGACAACTGCAAACAATCACCCTAAACAGGGATTAGCAACCTATGTAAGAAACAATAATTATGAAGTCATGCCATCAACTTCAGAACATTTTTAAAGCTGTAGTTAAAGTGAGGAACTTGGCGAGAGTCAACCCGTACAAACCACCAGGATGTAATTGGCTTTCTCCACCTCTGTCAACACCACACAACTATCATAGCCAGAGACTTCAACAGCCACCATATAGTCGAAGGATATCAAGAAAGTGATGGAAATGGACAAAAACTGGGCAAACAGAAACAGAAAACCTCAACCTATATATGGTGCAAGAGACAAGGAAATCTTCTTTCTTGGCCAATGGAAAAAGGGCTACACACCTTACCAATGCTTTATCGTGTAGTCTCTGAATGTGACCAATGAGGTGCACTGCAGAGTCCTAACCAGATTCCTCCATAGCCAGCCAATATCATCCAATAATTCTCCAGACACAACTGTTCATACCCACTATCCTCTAGTATCTAAACCAAGGTGGAACTACACACACACACACACACACACCCCCCAAAAAAAAAAAGAGCCAACTGGTCTGAATCAAGGAATTTGAAGAGTGTGTTGATCCTGTTACTGCCTCTGATCTCTTATAACTATTAAACAAGGACAGACAAAACAGACAGGAAGAAACAAGCACGAAGGCCTGGTTCTTAATCAGAAAGTTGGATATAGCAAACACCACAGCCACACAAAAATGTAACATAAATTTACAAGATATGGCCAATTTCATGATCTCAAACTCCAAATCAACATGACATACAAACCAAAACAGAAGTTAGATATGTCTTAAAGTAATGGAACACCAGGTTCCACAAAAATCTGTTTTCCACTCGATTTCATTGGAAAGAGACCATAACACCTATTAAGAAAACCATATCTAGAAAGGCAGCAAGTATTTATGGTATTTATCCCAAGTTTCATGGGTTGTACTGTGGTCCTGTGAGTGTTAAACGGTTGATCACCTTCTTTTCAAACTTCTTAGAAACAGGTCATCTGTCACCATTCCTGGCAAAAATTAAGATCACTAATGCACTACAGTCAATCAAAGATTCCTCAAAAGGTTAAAACTAAAGCCCTACTACTCTCTTTAGGGTCATGTTAAAGCTCCTGGAGAGGATCATTCACAAGAGAATCTGTTCAGCCAACAACAAACATGTTAGATCAGAGAGAGGATGTAAGGAACAAGTACTAACAACAGCAATGAATTTACAGCAGTTTTAGATAAACATAGGGGTCTTAGACCTGATGGCAGCCTATGACACCATCTTTTATGACAGACTCCTGTTCAAATTCATCAGTGTCATTCTGTGTTGAAAATCAATCACTCTATTGGCAACGTGCTGAAAAATACATACTTCCAGCTGCTCCCACAGAATTTTAAAAGTAGAGTTCATAAAATCAATGATGGTATCCCAAAAGCTTCTGTTTTGCCCCCCTCATTTCTACTTTGTATACATACAACCTTCCAGAAACAAAGTTCAGGATATTAATTACATGATGATACTGCTCTGATCACTCATAGTTAAAGATTTACGGAACCTGAAGCAACACTAACATCAGACCTGAAGATGTTGGATGATATGTTCTTTGTAATTCTCTCTGACTGAATCCTCAAAGACCACTGTACCAACTTTTAACCAATGGTATAAACAGGCAAATCACAAATCTAAAATCACATTTACAGCCTCCCCAACACTGCAACACTCCAAAATACCTAGATGTGACCCTAGACAGGTGACTGGCATACAAAGTCCATCTCCAGAATGTGGCAGCTAAGATCAAAACATGGCACACCATACTCCAGAAATTAACCGGAACCACCAGGGCTTCAATTCCAACAATCATCAGCTTTATCTCTTTCATACTCAATCACAGAATACTGCTGTTTCTTCCAGCTAAACAGTGCTCACACCAAAATAATTGACACACAGCTCAATCAGTCAGTGCACCTCACCACAGGATGTATTCGTTCCACAAACACATGCAGGATACTGGTTCTTTGTAATATTCCAGTACCGCCAATAAAAAGATCACAGTCATTGTTGAGGGTGCATAAAAAAAATAAAAATTAAAATTAAAAAAATTAAAAAAACCTCAGAAAAATTGCAATTCATTCAAAATCTTCATCACCTGAACCACTTGAGGTCTAACGAACAATCACCACCCCCAGCAATTAGTCTGCAGAACAGTCATCTGAACATGCAGAATTCCTGGAGCAATCAATGGCAAAAGCAAACATCTTTGATGCATCACCAATTAATTAAAATTCCCTGTGAACAACCAGCATGATTTCATCTAACCCAACAACAATGATATATAATGAACTGGATCAGAACTGATTATGGCGAATGTGGATCATTGCTGCACCAATGGGATGGAAGCCCTCTCCCCACAGTGACTGTGGTGAAGAACAGCAAACTGTACATCATATGGCATTTGACTGTTCACTCAGAGATTCAAAGGGACAATGGAGGACATTTGGAATCTGTGTTCGGAAGCTTCTGACTGGAATTCACTCCTTCATTTATGGCTATGAACCTACTATGAACTGGAGATTGTGTGTATCTGTGTAAAAAGCATATATATTTGTTGTATGTAGTTTTCTAGTATTCTCTCCTATCATATGACAAAAGGAAATAACTTTAGATGAGTAACACCATGGCAAACACCACAGCAATCTGAGAAAAAGCAAACTTTGCCGTATCTTTGGAGTAGACCACAAATTAATGCTGCACCATAATGTTTTTCTTTTTTTTGCTGAATAAACATCTTACCATTACTAAAAATCTGAGTTATTTTTGGAATTATCTTCTCATAAACACACTATTCTCATAGCTAAAGATTGTCTCACACACACACACACACACACACACACACACACACACACAACTATCTGCAATTATTATGTCATTTATAATAGCAAATATGGCATACAATATGACAATAACTAAATTTTAGAAAACTTCAAAATTTTACCTTTTTTGGAGACACTTACATAACATACTTGTTTTCATTCCATTAATCAGTGGCACAAACTGCATAATTTACTGCAACTTGAAAAAAAGAAAAAAATACATTCCTGCACTCTCCGACAGGTTATCAAGTCCATACATGATCTCTGCATTTATTAAATTTCTAGATGCAGTGTTGCTGTTTTTATTGGTTAAATGAGGGGAAAGTCCCGCGTAATAAATGTAACATCCCGAGATATAATCTTCACTAACAGTTTCAAAGTGATAGCATCCTACTACTTGCACTTTCCCACATATATGTACCCCTAACACATCCCTGAACACTCACCCCAGCCTCCACCCCACCCATGCATAAAATTTGCATTAGACTTCAGCATGTTGCACACAGTGTTGCTCCCACTACTCTCAGGCCATCCTGCTGCCATACAGAACTATTATCTTGTCCAGGCCATTTTCTCAAGTATTTTTTCTATGTGAAAAATATATATTCACTTAAATAGGGCAGAATGGAAAGTGTAATGCAGATCCAAGTAGCTGATGGGCAGTTACTTCCGACAGCCACTCCAGTGAATATCTGCTGAAAAAGATCAAAGCATAAATCTTGAAGAAAGACACATTTCAGAACGTGATAAGAAAAAAGGAAATCACCAGCTGTAAATTACTGAAGCTATTAATGATGTATAGAATGAAATTTTGTAAAAAGAATTAGCACAGGAATATTCACTCTCCTGTTTAAATTCATTATTCATACTTCATTTCCAGATATAGTATTAAGTTTTCAGTGGAAATGTTGTTTGCTAAATCTATTTCCTGAATACATAATACTAAAATATTTGAAGCAATGTGCAACAAAAATAACAAGTTTACATGTCACACAATCAGAATCACTTTTTTTCCAAAAAACACAAAATCAACTAATGAAAACTGATGCATGACAAAAACTACACTATCTTAGATACACAAAGAATAGAGCATACAGTGAAACTCAAATTTTATGTACAAGGACTTTAATAAATCTATATGTCACTTACATACAAACTACTTGTTCCTAATGACACTGACCAATTAACCATACTTTCATCCTCTGCTTGAGCTGTTTGTGGACATCAGAACAGGAGGTGCCAGTAATCAGTAAGTTGCTCTCTTTGCTGTTAAAGTTGAGTTTCAAACCTGAAGCCATTACTTCTCTCTGAAATAGATTCTCAACTGTCTTCACAAGGATGAGTGAACCCTACTCCTACACTCCCACTAAGAAATGATCTATGTACTGGAGATTGAAACCAGGCTGTGTGTGTTGCAGGTAAAATTTGCCGACTGCTCCACTGTTTGTATGAATTAATCCTCTCCATATTAATCAATATTCAATTTGTTCATATTTTGTCCTAACACCATAAGCCAACAATCTTATATACAACTAACTTTTCATTTTTTGACTTCAAAGAAAGACATTTCACCCAGGTTGTTTGGTTAAAATAAGTACTTTATTTCGCACTACTGGTCATCTTCAAACTCTAGATAATTTTCAAGTGCAATAATGTGTGTAGACACATCCTCTTACCAAGTATATATCAAAAGTCATAGGCTATGCACATTTACACATGATATGGTCATCAACAGACAGAACCTTACAACTAACAGCCAGAAACCACACACCCACACATTTTTATAGTCCCAAAATGTATATAGTTACTAGGAGGATGAGTCTAGATCCATCTGTGTACTTCAAAATGAGCTAGAGCTTCAAACTGACCAGTAAAGCTAAATAAGTCTTTATTTTAGCGAAACAGCCTAGTGGAAATGATGTTTTCCTAAGAATTTATCAAGGTTGTAGTGACGACCCAGAGGAAATCAATGAATCTGGTGAGGTTATGTCAGCAATGACAGGACTTTCCCAAACAATTATGAAAAATCAGTTAGCCCTAAAACTATAACTCTACCCAATGTCAAATAAGGCACGGGCAGGAGTACATGAGATGGGGTCCAAAATGGATTTTTTTGGTATAATCTGATGTGCAAAAGGTTCAGGAGATGTGGCGTGGTCAGATAAAACTGTTATCACATCTAGGGCATCAGCCCTTTATGTAAGAAATGAATCCTCATTTTAAGGCTGTATGCATGCCTTAACCTCGAGAAAAAATTAAGGTACAGTTTCAACATTAAATATATAGTTGTTACCCATAGTAGTAAACTGCTGCCTTCGGATGTACAACACTTTTACAAGGGAATGGGGAAAATGCCAAATATGGCCACATTTAATAGAAACCTTGGTCGAAGTCATTTTTCTGCATAGGCTGCTTTATTTTATCTCCTTGGGAATTATTAAGCTACATCACAGTTTTTTTTTTAAAAAAAAAGGGGGGGGGGGGAGGGGAAAGAAAGAAAGAAAGGGCATTTCTAATAAAGGTTTTGCACAACCATACCAATGAAAGCCATATTAGGGACGCCATCACATGTAGATTCCTCCACACAGATATGGGGAATGTATTATGGTATATGGTATATGCATTAAAACATTTTAATGCTGGTTTAGCTTGCCCAAGGAGGCAAAATTAGCTAATCACTACATCATAAATAAAGTGGTTATTTCAAAATAAAACAGTCTATGCAACAAAATGAGTTCCCTCAAGAAATTCACAGCAACTGTGGACCCGTATATGCAAAAGACTATTCATAAAAGCTCTCAATTTTGTGTTATGTCAGTTACACCACCGATTATGAGTAATTTGTCATGTTATTGTTTATGCAAAATTTTTGTGTCCCTACTTACATGCTACAAAATTACATGTACATAAAGTTTTGTTACACCTTCCCTAAATTTCTTGGTCCATTCCTATAAACAGTCCATAAAGACTCCTTATCTGCTGACAATATACTGTTTTAGTAGAAAGGGAAAACAATCTCTGTAGTTGTACATCCTTTAAAATCACTAACGAAAGTATCTGCAGTATTCAGATCAGGTTCAAAACAATTGTCATTTCATTCAAATTATATTTTTTTTTGCCACATAAGTTTATGTAATTTTCTGCTTTTTTCTTTTATCTCTTTTTAAAAAAAATGAAATTCGCACCTTCACATGGTTTGGCTTACTCCATCTTCAGAATCATATTAAAAGAATGTCTACAGCACAACTGTATATGTGTATTTGTTGAGATACAGTATATCAACCTTTTTTAATACCGCAGGCTAGTCTATGGAATGGTTGTACACATGTACTTGATGATGTTGCAGTGTATCAACATTCTTTCATTATTCTGATAATTGCTTAAGCTGAAATGAGTTTCCTGCTCAACACTTCCTTTCTCCAGCACTTGAGCATTATATGCATGGTTTCTCTGAAGGATTCATCCCACTCTGCCCTCTAAAAATGACTCTACATCATAACGTACAAGTGGTAATATCAATTTGTCCTACCCATAATTCCTATTAATGATCTAGACTTATTAAATGCACCTGCGATCATTGTCAATAATTAATGTAATTTTCCACCTTGATTCCTTTTTATTTTTTTAAAATTAAACACAATAATGCATTTCACCTTGAGCTATCATTAATTCAGGTTTTTCAACATTTCCCAGGAATCAAACAAAATCTGTGACCATTTGTGCTACCCTTCTTCGTGTATGTTCAGTATTTTCTGTTAGTTCTATATGGTATGGGTCCCAGAAACTTGAGAAATATTCTAGGATGAGCTGCACGGGTGTATGCAACCTCCTAACAGCTTTTTCCCAGTATCATAATATGAATTAAAATCTGCCACCTGCTTTACCTATGACTGGGCCTCTGTGATCATTCTATTCCATATCCCTACAGGTATTTGTATGAACTGACTGATACCAACTGTGACTCACTGATGCTGTGTGTACATTGCATATCACCACCACTCCTCAATTACTGAAGCAGTCCCTAAACCACTCTTCATACAGGAAATGGTCCTTAAACATGCAATGCATTGACATGATTATAAACAGTAAGAAATTCTGGGTGTTCATGCACATGGATCAATATAATATGTGACAACAATGCTTTCACAGTGGCAAGTTCCCAAAAACTGACATGTGAAATACCTGCGTTATTTTCTGTGCATTTGACAAAGATAGGCAGAGAAAATACTAAAGAAGATTGTTACAGGATTTAGTGGCATTTAATTTGCAAAGAATTATAAAAATATTCCAAATTATCCTTGGAGGTTGGTGGCGAGTTCCAATGGGACCAAACTGCTGAGGTCATCAGTCCCTAATTATCCTTAGAAAAACTGTCTGTGGCAATACCTGCATCTACATCATTACTGTGCAATTCACACTTGTGTTTAGCAGAATGTTCATAGAACTGCTTTCACATTATTTCTGTACTGTTTCACTGTTGAATAGAATGTGAGAAAAATTAACACATTAATCGTTCCATGCAAGCTCTGATTTCTCTTATTTTGTCACGTTGGTCATTTCTCCACATGAACATGAAAGTGACAAAAATGTTTTGACAGTTGGAGAAAGTTAAAGTTGGTGATTGTAGTTTTGTGAAAAAATCTTGCTCCACTGACATTTAATGCCTTTTTTTATATGGTTGCCAACTCAACTCACTTATCATAATCTGTGAAACTCTTTCCCCAATTTCCTAATAATACAAAACAAACTGCCCTTCTTTGTACTTTAGTTCTCCATCAGTCCTGTCTGGTAAGGATCACATCCTGGGCAGCAGTAATCCAGAAGAGGGCAGATATGCATAGTGTAGGCAGTCTCTTTAGGAGATTTTTTGCACCTTCTATGTGTTCTGCCAATAAAATATAGACTTTTGTTCACCTCCTCACCATATTTTCTACGCGATATTTCTAATTCATGTTGTTCATAATTGTAATTTCTATATATTTTGTTGAAATGACAACCTTTATTTTGTGTGTTTCACTGTGCAACCTAAATTTAATGAAATGCTTTTAGTGCTCACGGAACACACATATACTGATGTAACAGCATGTGGAGGGCATCATACTTTTTATTGTTCCAAGTCAATTGCCACTTTTCAGATCATGCACATTGTTGTTATCCTCGTTTTGGTTTTGTTGATATTCATCTTATATCCTCCCTTCAAGACACCATCCATTCCATTCAACTGCTCTTCCAAGTCCTTTGCTGTCTCTGACAGAATTACAATGTCATCGGCAAACCTCAACGTTTTTATTTCTTCTCCATGGATTTTAATACCTACTCCGAATTTTTCTTTTGTTTCCTTTACTGCTTGCTCAATATACAGATTGAATAACATCGGGGAGAGGCTACAACCCTGTCTTACTCCCTTCCCAACCACTGCTTCCCTTTCATGTCCCTCGACTCTTATAACTGCCATCTGGTTTCTGTACAAATTGTAAATAGCCTTTCGCTCCCTGTATTTTACCCCTGCCACCTTTAGAATTTGAAAGAGAGTATTCCAGTCAACATTGTCAAAAGCTTTCTCTAAGTCTACAAATGCTAGAAATGTAGGTTTGCCTTTCCTTAATCTTTCTTCTAAGATAAGCCATGCACATATCTTGTCTAAATTATTTTGTAATTAGTTTTGATCTTCTGATGACTTTACTAGATGGTAAATGACAGCATCATTGGCAAACAACCTGAAAGGACTGCTTAGATTGTCTCCTAAGTTGTCTATATAGCTTAAAAGTACCAGAGCACCTATAAAACTTCCTCTGAGAACCCCAGCTACCACTTCAGTTTCACTAGATGACTTCCCATCAAACTGCAACCTTCCTGACAAGAAATCACAAATCCATTTGTATAGCCGAGATGATACTTCACAGGCATGGAATTTGATTTGAAACAGTTTGTTAGGAACAGTGTAAAAAGCCTTGGAGAAACTTAGAAAAATGGAATCAACTTGAGATTGCCTGTCAATATCACTTGTTACTTCATGCGAATAAAGAGCCAGTTGTGTTTCACAAGAACGATATTTTCTGAATCCATGCTGGTTACGTGTAAACAAATCATTTTCTTCCAGGTATTTCATAAGTTTGGAATGCAGTATTTGTTATAAAATACAAGGTCTGTTAGAAAAGTATCCGACATCTGGCTGGAAAAAAAAACTGACTTACCTGGGGCAATGGGCACCTAATCGCCCTCAAAGATCCTTTGGGACTTGACACACTTCTCCTAGTGGTGCTGATGTAGTTGGAAGCATGCCAAAAAAGCCACTTTTGGAATGAAGTTTAGCTCGGCTCTCTTGTCTGCAATTGTGTTCCTTTCAATGGCCTCTTGAGTTTAGGGAAGAGCCAGAAGTTTCAGGAGGGCATATCAGAAGAGAAAGTAGCCTGTTGAAGCACAGGAATCTGGTTTTCAGCCAAAAAAGTCTGAATCAAGTGCAAGGAATGTGCTGGAGAACTGTCGTAGTTGAGACACCTATTTCCTGTTGACAGCAAGTCAGGTCTCTTGTGCCACACAGCATCATGTCAACCATGGAGAAAACACCCATGTAATACTCTTTGGTGATTGTTTGACCCTGTGATGCGTACTCATGATGTACAACACCACAGGAGTCAAAAAAAGCAGTCAGTGTCACTTTGACATTGATGCACACTTGGCAGGCCTTTTTGGTCTTCGTGATGAGGGATGCTTCTACTGTGACAACTGGGATTTGGTTTCTGGGTTGTACCCGTACACCCAGGACTTGTCACCAGTGATTATGGTGTTCACGACATGGGTGTGGAGTCCAGCATGTCCTGTGACACTTCAACATGAAGTTGCTTTTGCTCTGCCATCAGCAGCTTCGGCACGAATTCCACTGACACTGTCTTCATGGACTAATTTTCGGTCACAATGGAATGTACTGAAAAAGTGCCAATGCACACCACTTCCGCAATTTCACCGACAGTCACATTACAGTCCAGCATCACCACAGCAATCATGTTGGCAATGACCTGGTGATTTTGGCATGTTGATGGATGACCAGAGAGTGGCTCACTCTCTGCCAATGTGCAGCCATTTTTAAACCATTTGTACCACTCCTTAATCCGTGTGATGCCCATAGCATTGTCACCAAAAGCCATCTGAACCTTCCAAATGATCTCCACCTGGCTGTCACCCATTTTGTGGCAAAATTTGATGCAGTAGAGCTCCTCCAGTCGTTCCATAATTTCCCTTGCAATGAAAATCTGACATGACGCTACACACTACCTCACTCAATTGCTGCTTGCCATTAACTGGTGCTCTCAACAGTTGGGAAAAAAATTCATGCACATGAGCATGAAGGTTCAAGGTTGGCTCATGCAATCACACTAGATTCGAATCCATCATATATTCACAAAACACACATATCTTGTACTACTACAAATTGATGTCAATGATATGGGTCTACAATTGAGCAGATTACTTCTATTTCCTTTCTTGTTTACGGTTGTGACCTGTGACCTGAAGAGCTTTTTAGTCTTTAGGTACAGATCTCTCAACATGTGAGCAGTTGTATACGATTGTTAAATATGGACCATTTCAGCAGCATACTTCGAAAGGAAGCTAACTGGTCTACAATCTGGATGGTACGACTTGCCTTTATTGAATGACTTAAGCAGCTTAACTCCACTGAGGGTATCTAATTCCATATTACTCATTTTGGCAGCTGTTCTTGATTAGAATTAGAGAATATTTACTGTAGCTTCTTTGGTGAATGAATTTCAATATAATGTGTTTAGTAACACTCCTTTAGTGACTTTGCCGTTGGTAACATTACCACTGCTATCACAAAGTGATTGTGTCTTGCTGCTGGTATATTTGACATATGACCAGAACCTCTCTGAATTTCCTGTCAGATTTCAAGACAGAGTTGCAACATAGAAACTATTGAAGGTGTCCCTCACTGAAGTTCATGCTAAGTTTGGACCACTTGTAAACTGTCACCAATGTTTCAGATTTTGCTTTCTTTTAAATTTGGCATGCTTTTCTTCCTGCTCCTGGGACAGTGTCCTGATGTGTTTTATCTAACATATCAGATTTGCTCTGTCACTCATTAATTTATTTGGTATAAAACTCTAAATTGCAGGTGACACTACTTCTTTGAATTTGAGCAACATTTCAAAGAGTTTTTCATTGTTAGTATGGAAGGAATGGAGACTGTTTCTTAGGAAGATGTCAAATTTTTATACAACTTTTTAAATAAATATATTTTACATTTATTTTTGGATTTGAATGTTATGATATTCAAATATAATTACAATGACCTTGTGGTCACACTCCTGTATCACTCATGACATGCTCTACTCTAGAATTGTTTGTTGCTTAGATGTCTAGTATGTTATTGCAACCATTTACACTGTTTGTGGGCTCCTGAACTCCTGCTCAAAACGATTTTTGAAGAAAGAATTTAGTACAATTTTGGACAATGTTTTATGCCCACCACTTACTTTAAACATACATTTTTTCCAACATATCGAGGGCAGATTGAACACACCACTGACAACAACTGAATGAGTCAGGTGCCTATTCGAAATGAGACTTTTACTTAAACCTTTCAGCAATTAGTCATCTGAGTTGACAGATCAGTAAAAGAAACCAATTACTAATTAATTTTGGTTGTCGAGTGTAGTTCCTACCTATACTAATTCACAGCAACTATCTACTTAAATTTCACTAAAGGATAAATTACTTCTAACAGCAACAAGTGAGCCACCACCAACTGAATTTTCAAGGGGATTTCACAAAGTAAGTTACACATTATTATAACAGGTCAAGTAACTTTTATTGATTACTGCACTACACACCAATGTGACGCAATACATCACACTATTTTTCAACATAGTCAACAAATCCCTGTAAACAACCGTTGGATCACTCTACTGATTGTTCAATTTCTTGATGTGACAAACCCATTCCTCAGTCACAGAACCATCCAAGAACTGCTGTGTGAATGTCCTCATCATCACATAATCTGTGACTGCTGCGAATCAGTTCCCCGAATTCCTGGGCATTCTTGTTTGTGATTGATGTCTATGACCTTCCTTCTCTATCAGCATCACCCACAGCTGTGCAGTCTTTGTCAAATTGTTGGCACCATTTCAATACAACTGGTCATAACATTGCATCTGGCCCATATATTGCCTGAATTTCATGGTGAATCTGAGTGCAATTTAGACATTTTGCCCACAAGAATAATCCTGTCCCACATATTCCAAATTTGCAGCATATTTCAGTTGCTGCATAATTTCACTCGCACATGAGATGCACCTTTCAGCCATACTGCACCAGAAATGCGATTGCAGGAAACCCAGAACATATATTCTTTCCACTCTTGTTGTGTAATGGTCTTAGTGTGGGACAGCATATATAACTTTTTGAGTCCCCTTGGAGTATATTCTTTTTCTAAAGCATTACGCCCTTGACAAAAACTTCCGCTTAACTCATTTCTGGCTTTATCCAGCTTTCAGTATCTACACTGATTTCTGCCTCAGCACTTGCCATGAGCACTTGGGAGTTCCGGTTCTTTTTCAACACAGCTATGGCAATTTTGAACTAAAACAGTGATGTTTTCAAGGTTTTCCCTCATCTTATTTTTAACCTGTTCCCTTTGAGACTGTACCCCTGTTTGAAGAATTTCAAGACCCTCTAACCATCCAGTCTACTCCACACAGTCCCTGCGACTGTGTAGCTGCCTCCTGCATGTGTTAGACCACTAATCTATTAAGTGGATCCTGACACTTCTCCACCCTATGACGCAAGTCAAGGAATCAGCAGCCTACATGGCCACAATACTGTCTGAGCCTCTGATTTACACCCTTTACTTGGCTCTGCACCAAAGGTCTGCAATCATCCTGTTGATGCTGCTGCAAATAGTGAGCTCTGCCTTCATCTTGCAAGAAAGACTGACTGTCTTTAGCTTTTCAGACAGACGTCAGAAACCAGAGATAATTTCTAGAATTTCTTACGAGCTAAAGTGACACACTTTGTTATCACCAACATGAGCCACCACCTGCAGTTGGCTGCACCCTATACTCTTTATGGCATGTGGACCGACCAGTTACACATTTGGAACTGGTGAGACTCCCCACAATACGCATGCAAAGTGCACACTGGATTTCTGCCCCTCCTTGGCACAGATGTAATACTTCAAATACTTCAATCACTTCCCCAGCAGCAACAAATTACTATGGCCGCCTTGGAAAAACTTGTGACAATACTGTTCAGGCTCCACTGCCTCAAGTGCACTGACTGCTTCACCCACTTTCGAAGAAATGTGTAGTTTGTTGAATTCGTATCATCGCAAGTGCATTCATGTTGTAGTCGCTCATGCCATAATTTACCATTGCCACAAGAGTCACGTAAGTCATGTCGAGCTCAAGAAGTGGAGCTGCAGGGTTTGAGTTGTAAGTGCCATTTTATTATTATGCCTTCACAGAACCCTATGCAACCTACATGGTTCGAGGCGTGATCATCCACTAGCATCTGATAAGGAAGATCCTCAGAGGGCCTTTACAGTGTAAGGGTCCATCTTCGGAAGACGTTTTAAACATTATTCAATCCTTTGGAGTTCCCTCTCTGTTGGCCACCAAGTCGAAGCATGGGATGATGTCACCATCACCGATAATGAACTGCATTGGCGCCTAGCAACAAGCTCATGAGCGAAGAGGAAGTTGATGCCATTTGAACCAGGAAATCTAGCTGCAACAGACAAACCTGTCAGCAACAACAATATGGACACCGTTCAGCGCTTCTGTCATGCCCCTCTTGCTTTGTGCAACATAGAGAGCTGCATACCCCAGGCAGCACACGTAATGCCACAAAAGTCACAAGAAATGCAATACGGCATCAGTTTGTCATTCACAGGCTTCTTCAGAACACATGGACATTGATGTTCATTCTATTTCTTCATTGTCTATAGGTCTGAACAAGCTCTTTATTGAAGTGTTTGTGCTGAACAAACAGTTAATGCTACAAGTGGACACTGGAGCAGTTGTTTCGCTCCTCAACTCTCAAATGTATGTATGGCTCGGCTCCTGTTAAGCCCCGACTGGTAAGCTACAATAAACAGCATATTCCTGTTCTTGGTCAATTTACTGCTGCTACAGCTTACAAATCTGTAGTCTGTCCTATTACATATTTGGCTGTTAATGATCCCCCATTCAGAAAATTTGTTTGAATTATACGCTTTCACTGCTTTTGAATTTTTCTATTACTGACAATGTGTATCTTGCATCAAATCAGATTCCCTTACATGACCTTGATTCACTTTTCTTCTGAATTTTCATATTTATTTTCTGAGAGATTAGGGTGTGCAAATAAATTGACAGTGCATATCACACTTAACCCTTCAGCTTAGCTGTGTTTCTTCTGAGCACGGCCCATACCTGTGTCCTTACATGAACAATTACACTTACATGAACATTACAAAGTCCGGTTTGGATAGACATATCACTAGGCATCATTCAACCAATTTCAACAAGTGAGTGGGCTATGCTATTACTGACTGTAAAAAAGCATCAGGTCAGCTCCGACTTTGTAGAGACTATAAAGTTACTGTAAATGCATAGTCTGTTATTGACATATACCATCTGTCTCGAGATGGTGAATTACTTGCGTAATTGGCTAGGGACAAATTATTTTCCAAAACTAATTTAGTTGAGGCCTATCCACAGGCTCGATTAGATAGCACATCAAAACAATTGCATGGAGGGAACATGCCTTTTGGTCTTTAGCAATACCAACGTTCAGTGTTTTGGAGTGGCTAGTGCCCCAGCTTTCTTCCAATGCTTTTTGGAGCAACTGACAGCAGATGCTCCTTGCTGTGTCAACTATATTGATGTTATTTTAGTAACATACACTGCAACACAAAAATACTTACGTAACCTCAGTTCTCTCTTTTCTGTTTTGCGAACTGCAGGCCTTAAGGGTAATCTTCATAAGTCACAACCTTTTCAACCCTCTAGTGTGTATCTTGGTCACTAAATATCATCCAGGTAGGGCGTTTGACCCCTGGAACAGCATATCGCTGCTGCTATGGCTTTGCCTCATCTGACCAATTTGCAGGAATTACAGGCATTCCTTGGTAAAATAGCATACTATCACAGGTTTATACCGGATGCAGCCACTCTGGTTCCCCAATGCACCAGTTGCTATGGACCAATGTTCCTTTCAAGCGGTCCTTTCAATCTGGTAAACATTTAGTCTTGACTACGGACATCTCCCAGTATGGGGTGGGGGCAGTTCTGACCCAAAGTCATGTGGATGGCTGTCAGAAACCTATCACTTTTGCATCAAAATTGTTCAACACAGCTCAGCAGCACTATTCCCAAGTCAAAAAGTAAGTCATTGTGGTTGTTTATGCATTTAAAAAATTTCATTTATTCTTACATGGTATGAAATCACACTCAGTCACAGCTAACAAATCTTTGATTTCCTCGTTTCATTCTTTAGCTGCTTTACCTGACAAAGCCCCTCATCACCCTAAACAATGGGCCTTACTTTTGTTGTGATATAATTACAAGATCAACTGACACCCAAAATCACAGCATGCAAGTGTGGAGGCATTGTCTCAGGTGCCCATGGGGCCTGCTCCATTGTTTGATCAGGAAGAATTGTTGTGTTTTCAACTTGGCGTGGAAGCAAGCAGACTATTGATGGTTTCTTCATTACCAGCTCCAGGATTGCATTGCAGTAGCTATGCACCCACTGCTTAAATAACTGGTGTGCATGATACAACATAGGTGGCCTTACCATCTGCTGGGCTTGGTATCTGACCTGCTGCGGAACTTCTATGCTTTCCACAATCATCTTTTCCTGTTAAATAGTGTCAGTCTCTTGTCGATGCAAGAGGGTATGCCCCATGTTGTGATTCCAGCAATGTTGCGTAGGAGGTTTTCAACCTGTTACATCAAGGTGATTGAGGAGGCTCTTGCACTAAACCGCAAGTGTTCAAATCAACAGGCGGCACTCTTGGCCAGCGCCCACACTACCTTGGGGAAGAATTCACATCAACTATATGTACCTGGCCCACCAACGTCCAAGGGCTTCTCCGCTGTCATTTCCGGTGTGGTTCTCCTCTTACTACCTGCGACGGTCATTCGCTGCAGTACGGGAAGCCAGGATCCGTTTACCTTACGGCTTTCCTCTTTCTTGTTGAAGCTGTTCGTGTGTTTTTGTATTTCTACAGCTTCTCTGAACAAGCGCATGTGATAGTGCTTCTCTACAGCCAGAACTTCCGTGTCGGTGAATTTTATTGCGTGGTCGGTCTCACTCAGTGTGTACTCTGCCGCGGCCAATTTCTCCACCTGCCCCAGCCTGCAATGTCGTTTATGTTCTTTGATCCTGGTGTTGATTGATCATCCAGTCATTCCGACATACACTTTTTTGCATTCGCATGGTATATGGTATATTCCTGACATTTGCAAGTGGGTCCCTTTTCTCGTTTGCCGGTCTAAGACACTCTTTGATCTTCCTTGTCAGTTTGAAAATCGTCTTTATGCCATGATTGTGCAACATACGGCCGATTCTGTCCATCACTCTGGGATTGTATGGCAGAAAGGCCGTACCCGACATTCCGACATTTCTTGTCCTGATTCCTTACTTCGCCAAATGTTTAGCTTTGTTACATTTCTAATATAATTTGTGGAGTAGCCTTGGTCCGCAGAACACTTCCCAGGCATCGCATTTCACATGTGAGGTGCTGCGGGTCATATATTCATCCTGCTCGCGTTATGAGCGTATTAATCATGCCTCTTTTTCTGGCTCGGGTGGTGGTTTGATAGTTTGTGCAGGTATTGGTCTGTGTGTGTCGGTTTTCTATACACGCTGTGTCCCAGGTTTTCACCATCCCTTGTGGCCAGCACATCTAGAATAGATGTGCATACAGAAATGCACACTCATTTGACTAGCGTGCCATTCAGCTGCTCTGGGCTCCCACCAGGGGCCGCCAAGCTCGGTCCAGTGCCTCTATATCCTGCAACTGATAGCGAGCAGCTCCTGACAGGACCCCATCTCAGTAATACTCCCCCTCTCTGTAATGCTCATATGCTGACCAAACCTACTGGTAACAAATCTAGTGGCTCACTTCTGAAATGCTTTTATGTCTTCCTTTAATCTGACCTGATGGGGATGCTAAACACTCAAGCAGTACTCAAGAAAGTGTCCCACTAGTGTTCTATATGTGGTCTCCTTTATGCATGAGCTACACTTTCCTTAAATTCTCCCAATAAACTGAACTCAACTATTCGCCTTTCCTACTACTGCCTTACGTGCTCATTGCGCCTAGATACTCAGTCGAAGTGACTGTCAAGCACCAGACTACCAATGCTGTATTCGAACCTTACAGAGTCATTTTCCCTACTTATGTGCATTAACTTACATTTTCCTATATTCTGAGCAAGCTGACATTCACCACACTAACTAGAAATTTTCCCTTCTACAGTCATTCAGTGACGACATCTTCCCATAAAC
Source organism: Schistocerca cancellata (assembly GCF_023864275.1). Classification (NCBI taxonomy): domain Eukaryota; kingdom Metazoa; phylum Arthropoda; class Insecta; order Orthoptera; family Acrididae; genus Schistocerca; species Schistocerca cancellata. The sequence goes on from NC_064629.1 coordinate 471,214,914, forward strand.
CACAGTGTCATCAGCAAACAGTTGCACATTGCAGCTCATGCTGTCTCTCACATCATTTAATATATAGAAAATAACAGCACTCCTATCACACTTCCATGGGGCACTCCTGACAATACCCTTGTTTCTTATGAACACTCACCATCAGAGACAATGTACTAGCTTCTATTACACAAGAAGTCGTCAAGCTACTCGCATACCTAGGAACCTAATCCATATGCTCGGATCTTTGTTAATAGTCTGAAGTGTGGCAAATGTTTTTTGGAAATATGGAACAATCTGCCTGTTGTCCTCGATGCGTGGTTCGCAGGATACCATGTGAGAAAAGAGTAAGTTGAATTTCACATGAGTAGGGCTTCCAAAATCATGCTGATTTGTGGATGGAGCTTTTCCATCTCAAGGAAGAATTCTGCAGCAGACCGATGTTAAGGATATTGGTCTGCAATTTTATGGGTCTGCTATTTCACCATTCTTATCTACAGGAGTCACTAGCACTTTCTTCAAGTCACTTGTGACTTTGTGCTGGACAAGGGATTTGCGATAAATACAAAGTAAGTAACGAGCCAAAGCAGTAAAGTACCCTCTGTAAAGCAAAACTGGGATTCCGTCCGGACCTGGCAGCTTACTTGTTTTCAACTCTTTCAGTTCTTCTCTATTGCAGGGATTCCCATTACTATGTTCTCCATATGGGAGACTGTGCGATGATCAAGCAATGATATGTTTGTACGGTCTTCCTGTGCAATGATTTCTTAAACATAAAATTTAAAAGTCAAGTTTCCTTGTGTTGTCATCTATTGCCACAAAATATTGGTTGATGAGTGTGCAGATTCAAGCCTTCAACCTAGTTAACAATTTTAGGGAGGGCCAGGAATTTCTTAGGTTCTTGGCAAGAGTTTCTGCTAACATATGGCAGAGGAAGTTTTAGTGTCCTTCATGCATTGATCTTTTTACAGACATATGAATTTCTACTTAATTTTGACTGTCATCTTTTGCGTGTACTTTTCCAAACTGTGACTGCAACAATGTCTGCTTTTCCAGAATTTTCTGAATTTTCTTATTAAACCACAGTAGGTGGTTTCCAATCTTAATCCACTTACTCGGCATGTACTTCTCCGGAATGCAATTTACAATCAGTTTAAACTTTGCCCATAATTATTCTATGTATGTAATAATGGGACTAAATTATGTCTGACCATTGGCTAAGCGAGATGCTAAGAACTGCTTATATGCTGTTTCTAGCAAAAATACTCTCGAACCCCTGATAAATTTATTAACTTTAGTAACCATCGGCATTATGATGACACCCTCATCACTAATCCCTGTCTTCATACTGAAACTGCTGACATGGTCAGACCTGTTTGGTATTACAGGGTCTAAAATATTTCCATTGTGCATACGCTGTAGAACTAGCTGCTCAAGACAGTTTTCAGGAAACATTTTCAAAACTAATTCACAAGACTGACTGTCAATACCAACTGCAATGAATCTATACATGTCCCAGCGCATCATCTAATAATGGACTCTGTGGCTGTTTCAGTGCTAGTAAGCATAAACTATCTTTGAATGCTTCCAAAACTGTCACTGCAGGATTGGGTGCCTGGTAAAAATATGTGATAATTAACTTTAGTTCTACTTGGCCTGTTCTTCATGTCCAAATAACTTCACAGTTAAAACTCAATTTCGACCTTAATAGACACGATACTTTTGTTGACTGCAATGAACACTCCCCTTCTAATTGCATCAAATCTGTCCTTTCAATATACATTTCATGTCTTGCTTAATACGTTGGAGCTTCTCGGTTCTGAGATTAATCAGAGTGCAACAGCTCCCCTGGAGGGAAGTAAATTCAGGAACTTTGTTACAAGTACTTCAACAATTTACTGTTAAAATTTTAACAGTTGGAGGGTCTTTACTTCGTATGTGGTCCAATTTCACTCTCTGTATTTTTAATTTCAAATGTTCATCAGAGGACCTGAAATTCCAGCATAGCCTGAAAACCCTCACGTGCACTGCAAAAGTGCTACCTGAGTACCTGCTTCGTTCATGTAGTGCACTCCTGAGCTATCAAGGGGAGTCCTACAATTCTGCACCCCATAACACAGGTCCTGAAAAATGCAGCCAAGACCATCACAGAATTGACAGAGCCTCTGGTTGAGACCCTCCATTTGACTCCAAACCAAAAGACTCCAATCAACTCTAGGAAAGATGCTGCAAATTTTGAGTTCTGCCTTTGACCATGCAAGTGAGGCCAGCAGTCTTCACCATTTGTACCAGTCACCCGTATGAACTGAAAACCCAAGGGACAGATGTGAGCCATAACTGCACCCTGCAGCAAGACACCACTCACCCTCAGGCAAGAGTGGATCCCCCACGTCAGCTACACTGCAAGGTTCCTGGAAAACAAAGTCTGTGGGCGAAACAAGTGACACCTGTGATGTTCCATGTGATGTGGCAGATTATCCATCACCACTACACACTGAGGAAGCAACCTGAAGACAGAGGACTGTGGCCAAAACATATTCAGTTGTTCACGTACTGTGGCCAGCTCCTGTGTCTGCATACAGCATGCACACATACTATGCAGCCCAGTAGTATGAACTTAAGAATTAACTATGAAAGCTAAATATGTAACTTGTTACAGTCCTGGTGTGTTACAGGCCACAGCTGGAGACCAACTGAACTGTGACCAATGGAATGCTGACCATTCAACACAAACAAATGACAAATGCGCTACAGACTGCATGTATAAACTCTTTGCAGGTACTAAAATGTGAGACTACACCTTTTAAGTACAAATACATACCAGGAATTTAAGAATTAACCTGTAAAAGTACACAGAAGAAGTTAAATAAATAACTCGCTGCTTTCCTAGCAAGCCACAGCTGGTGGCTGGAGCATGACTGAAGTATGTGAAGCACAGTAATACCCATTGGCAACAGCCTCCAGGTGACTGTCTGAAGCCAGCGCCACCTGGAGCTGTGAGTGGAGGTACCCCACCTAACAAGTGAGCAGTCCAATCTGACATGTAATAACCTGCCCTGAAATTTGTTGTACAAGAAGAATAAACCAAAAGTTATCCACAATGTCAAAATTTTTGCTGCTAAGACACAAGGGGGGAAAAAAAGAAAGAAAAAAAATTGAAATTGTGGAATTCATAGTTCGCCAGGTGGCTGGAGAAATGTACACTCCTACTATAGCTGTAGCAGACAGCACAGGGGCAACACAACACTGCAGGCACGAGGCCTTGATTGATGACACATCAGTAAGCAGATAATACGGCACAAAAAAAGTTGTAATTTGTAAAGTGAGTTTCAGTTTCCACTGATAGTTTCACTGACACAGTTGTTTATTTTACTATTCGCTCAAATTTTCAACTTATTTAATACCCACAATAATTAGCAGTTACCTTTGAAGTGTCACCGAGTTTTAACAATGGAGTTTTTTTTTTTTTTTTTGTTTTTTTCATATATGCTTGTTAAGAGCATTTGTCTTTGTGCAGGTGCCAGAGTTTCACAGTAATGTGGTAGCCAATTAATGTTTTCCACCTCACAAAGATTAAATAAGAAGAACGTGGTATGCAAACAAAATCACCTACTTCTTCTGAAGACCTACATATGTCTTACTTATCAGTTACTTTCTTGGATATTCACTCAAATTATTTTAATATTTTGTTAGAAATTGGGGAAACATTACAATGCTAGTGAGTTCATGAATTGTGGTTCAAACAATGATTGTTGTGCTACTTAAAGTAAAAATAAATTACCTTCCTAGCCAAAAGAAAACATGGAGAGTAATAGCTTCCCATAACAAAGAAAGGCGGTAAATTTCTTGGTTAAGCACAAGAGGGAGAAAATACTTACAGTTAAGCTTCTGCAAAGCCAGTTTCATTTTGTAAAATCTGAATGTGAATTGTATAAGTGGAAGAAATATTTACATGCAATTTGAAACATGCACCAAAATCGAACTTGTAAAAGTGTGAAAGAAAAACTATTTGAAAGATTCAGAACTGTTCGTGGGAGTCAAAGTGCCATTACTAAGGCAAACATGTGAGACTAGGTCCTCTGAATTGTGAGTTAAATAAATGTTAAACAGGTTTGGGAAATTATATGGAAAAGGGAATCACAAAATTATGAAGTTTATTTCACGTAAATCAATAGAGGAGATGTTATTAATTGGTGATACTACAGACAAATTCATAGCTTCTTGTTATCCCCTAAAATGTTGTGTATGAAGCCAGTCAGTGAAGTTTCATGAAAGAATTGCATGCAAATCACACACCGTCATTTCAAGCATAAGAAGATTATTGCTTGTGCAATCGACAGTGTTGTTAAACTTCAGTCATTTGTGCATTGTCAGCTTGCAACAGCATGTTTTATGAACTTGATAAAAGTATGCCTGGTATGAAGCACAATATGAAGAACAGTGACCACGACCACTTCTTACTCCATCCCAGTTCGTCTAAATACAACTAGTAATTACTATGAAGTACCTGAATGCATTAATTTTTCTTTTATTAGATGTACCTTATGTATGGAAAATGTTTGTTTTCATCATCCAGTACATGCTTCACATTTTTGTGATGAGTACAGTGAATAAACAAGGAACTGTTTCATTATCAGTAAAATATGTACTATTCAAAAATTATCATAAGAACTGTGTTGCAGGAATGTTTATAAAATATTTCATGTCAACAAATTAAAGTCCTGATTGATGGAAATCATCTGTAATGTAATATAATACACTGTCTTGATTTTGTTTCCTCTGCCGGTCACTTGTGTAAGAATAGAGTATTTGCTTTTTGGAAATCGTCTTAAATGGTTAATTATGTCATTTTCTGCTCACAACATGCTTTTCTTCCTCTTGAATTTCAGTATTTTTTTTTAAGTGGAAATAAATTTCAAATAACTTGAAAGCCCACTAAAATGCTCCATTTGAGTCACGTGATGCTGTGTGTCATCACCGGCTAGCTTACTGCTCCCACTGTCGTAAAGTTCATTCACAGTGATATCTTGTTTTGAAACTTACATTTCAGAAAATGGGTTACAAATGGTGTGCAGTACCACACTGCACAAATACACCTGTAGGAAATTTCTGAAATATTGTTCCAAAGAATTAGAAGATCCATAAATGTTGTTGCAGTGTACAGGCAAAACACCACCACATCGATGCACAAATTGCCTAACTTAAGAACGTCTTGCACTCTGAAGTTGACATTAATTTACCTCTAAAATATGCTTTCGCACCTTTTCAAGGAAGGACAGCATCATTCAACAAAATTAAACTCACAGTGAAAATTGGGAGAACTGACTGTTGTTACATCCAATATTATACACACTACAATCTGTTAACATCAGCTCAGTTGGTAGGCTGCTGGACTCTAATATTTTATAAACAGTTGTCTACTGGTCACTGGTTCATATCTGGTCCGAAGGAAGATTTTAACTTAAAAACTTAACAGTCCTCTCATATGAAAACCAAATCACATTTATGAAACTTCACATCACCATTCTGAAACATAGTATTGCTGAGATTTCCCTGACTTTCATATACGCTTACATTAGCAATCGCTGTTCAGAGACATCACCTTCAAGAAGATATCTAGTTAATGTGACCACACACTTTTTACTTTATTGCAAACAATTCTTTTTTATCTTTGCACTGTCCAGCTAGGACCCTTATTGTTTAAAGTTTCATCCCCTTACTTAAAGATAAAGTAAGTCATTCAGACACTGACATTAGTTTCAACTCACAAACATCCCACCTCTTATGTTTGTGTTACCAACAAGTTGTACATGCTTTGTATCTTTCAAAATACAAAACCTCATTGCCGTACACCTTGTTGTACTGTGGACGTGTGTTACTACCTTCACCACTATCAACGTTTTCCAAAAATGTGACTTTTGTCTACACAAATAAAATGCATTTCTCTTTTGTTGTCCATTTCTCTGACTAAAATTAATGTGAAGCTATATATAATACATCACAACATTGAAACAACTGCCACAATGAATTCTTGCTAATGCTACACTGCACTACCTCTCGGAATTGCCTTGTATATGAGGAAATCAACACTAAGATTTGCCAAGAATTTACTGTGCTCTGGGCCAAAGTTTATGGCTGCAGTGACAATGAACAATGGTACTTGTAAGTTTAACAGGTTAAGGTCATTTTAATTTCTGAAAGTATTCATGTGAATATGACAGTCAGCAATCTAGATATAAGATATGGAAGCATTTTGAGTGAGTTTAATGACTGCACATGGAGCAGGGAAAAAATGCCCACCCTTGCACAAATTGCTGCCCTAAATGTATGGAGTGTGAACACGCCAATTTCTGGAAGGTTTTCACTGTCAGCATTCACAAAATTACTTTCCATTATTATGTAAAAATAGCTAAACTGTTTGCAGAAAAAGGGTGGAAAAACCTAGTAACTTTGGCTAACAATCCCGTAACATACGTATAGCTTTGTCTTACTCCTAGTCTGTGTCATCATGGGAGCTTCAGCCAATAAGCAGTGTGTTTTCAATCATGTGACCAAATCTTGAAAATCAATGATTTTTAATCTTTAAATACATGACAATAAGATACTTTGTGGCAATTCTCACTGAAAATGTTATCTGAAGTTTATAATCATTCAGAATGTCAACAGTCTGAGCCATAATTTAAACACAGTAAAATAGCCTATTACAAATCCAACAGTTTAGCTGTTAATATGAACTGCAAGTTATTCAAAAAATTAATTACATCAAACACTTTTGGTATGGTTTACGTACTTAAATTCGCATGTTTTAACTCTTTGGACTTTGCACTACATAGTGCTATGTTCTCTTGTCTGCTTCTTTGCCGCGTCACACGCTAGGCAGGAGGAGCTGTACAAACAGCTGTTATAAGCAATTCTTCATGTGGCAAAACTAAGACACTTAGCAGGTAAAATTTTGGCAGTGCACTTCTTTTGGTGTATTCTTCCTGTGAGAGAAATTTCAAGGTAGGTTTTGATATGTTGGACTAGACCATTCCCTTGTAAGGTTGCATCCAAACACAGTATTCGTAGTCCCTATCCATTCCACAATGGCTCTAAAGAGTACGTAAATCCATAGTACCCAGTTAATAAACACAAGTCTATGCCTAGTACATACCCAAACATGAGAAATTAAAGATTAAACTACAAAGGCACACAAACGAAGCTACATAAATGACTCGCTTCAACTTAGGAGCTTCTAGTATAATGAACAAACAAGCTGTCTACACTGCTGGTATTGCTTGAATATTTATATCTGCATACAGATCTTTCAGATATCTGTGGTAGCACTTTTAATCAACTACATGCCAATTCTCAGTATTTTATTACAACATATGCAATAAAAATCATGCATTATTGGTAGATCTTTATTTTACTATTGGCTTTAAACATCATATTATCATAGCCTGTAGAACTATAACATTAAAAACACCACTTTATGGTCTTGTGTCTCAATGGCCTACGTTCTCAAGCATATAAATAAATTAGATGTTTGCATCTGTTTTCCATGCATGGAAAAAGTTCAACTACATTATGCCTCTCCTTTTGTATTCATGGCCCATGTGAACTTGATTTAAGTTTGCCTCATGTGTCTGTATGGAGCCTAATCCATATGATGTTACCATACAAAAAGCTGAGGAGGTGGCCAGGAATTAAATTTGGAACCTTTATGTCAGAGGGAAGTTACACTAAGCATTAAACCACACAGAGGAACAATTTCTTGAAAGTTTTAATCTCTGACTCTTTCTGCATAAAGCAGTTGTTCTTGTACGTGAGAATTTAATCACGCAACTCCTCAGCTGGGAGGTATGATGTTCTATGGTGGTGATGATGATGACAGATTTAGGGTACTCATCAGAACATTGTTAATGACTTTTCTGATGTGAGCATATGTATCTAATAACAATATTAGGGAAGGAAAGTTGCTACTCACCATACAGTGGAGACGCTGAGTCACAATACACACAACAAAAAGATTCACACAATCATAGCTTTTGGCCATTAAGGGCTTTGTCAGCAACACACACACACACAAACACACACACACACACACACGTGCACGAACACATGCATGCACACACACACCCAAACGCAACTTGCACACACGTCTGCTGTCTCAGACAACTGACAACTGAAACCACACTATCTAGTAACTTACACAAGGCGTTGCTTCTCATGTGGACGGAAATAAGCCATTATTAGAAGACAGGTACTCTGATGGAACCTTTAGTTCACTGCAATTTGAAAATATTTTCAGATACGGACATCTTTTTAAAGATATCTGGCTATATTAATGCCTAGGAAGCAAGGATGTGCAACCTCCAAGCCAGATCTGGGAGGAAACTCCCAACAGTTCGCGATCAGTGGCGATTGACATTAAGTGTGGCGATGAACAATTGAAAAAGATATGTTTTGAACAGAAACACAACAATAGTGTGTGTGTTCAGTAAGAAATGACCATCGTCTCTTTTTAAACTTCATGAAGAATATCATGAAGAAAAAAAAAAAATTGTAGCACAGATCCTTTTAACACATTAAAATATCCCAATAACATGTGGAGGTGTGTAACTGACACAATGTACATTGAACTAGCATCTCCATTCAAAGATTTTATTGGCTGTGTGGCATAAGACAATGCAAGGACTCAATGTAAAAGTAAGGAAAATCCATCACTGGTTATACCGTTTGAAAACCAAGAAACATACAATCAAACAGTTTTATCGTACAACTTTGTTCCTATTATGAAAAATAGTGCACTTGAATATCAGGTTGCACAATGTTTGCTGATTATTATAAAAATAGCCACTCTGATAAACAAACATTACATCTCAAAACTCCAAATCTCTAATCCTATAATTAGCTATATTTTTAGAACTGTATTAAGATATAACTTAGGAGTTTTAATTTTTATATATTTATAAGGATGTGGGACATGTCCGAAAGAACAGACACCATATCCATACAAATATATAGTTCTGGCAATACTGGCCATGGCCTCCTCCTCCTGTGCGGATGCACACATATTACCCGAACTCTTACGGGACTTGGTAAGAATGTCTTCCACGAGTAATGAGTGTGTTGCGTAGGGACACTACGAATGTAGTGTGTGGACATAATAGGTGAGAATGTGGGTCTCGCGGGAGGCGTGCACGAGATAGCCCCTACAGTCGCACTATCCTCTGTGCCCTCGGTCACTCAGACGGATAGAGCATCTGGCATGTAAGCAGGAGATCCCGGGTTCGAGTCCCGGTCAGGGCACACATTTTCACCTGTCCCCGCTCATATATATCAACGCCCATCAGCAGCTGAAGGTATTAATATATAATTCTAATAGGATTTTTAGGTCCTTTCAATGGTTTACTGATCAACAGCTCTGTAGTTGATCGCAACAAGTAAGCAAATACCCTGTAGATAATACAATCAACAGTGACAGAGCACAAGATGAGACGAGACTAGACTAGGATGGGAAAAGAAGTTGGCCATAGCTTTGTTGAACAAAGGACATCCCAACAATTGTCAGTTGTGATTTAAGGGAAGTATGACAAATCTAATTACAGATAGCTGTGTGCTATACCTCCTGAAAATCTTGTAACCACTGGAACACATTGTCCAGTGCAACATACTGCATTTTGCAACTGTTTCATTTGGAGACACGAAACAGATTCAGGCAAATAGTCTGCCAGTTACAAAAATTGTTCACTTGTAGCAGTTTTGATCCTTAGTGTACTCACTCTGCTTATGCCTGCTTGAAATATTTATTGCAACTGCAGATTTGACATCTAGTGATTTTCAGGCATAATGGGATATTGAACATTTTACAGTGTTCAGTTGTGACATGCTGGAACATAGTTTCTCGCAGTCTGAGGCAAATAACTACGGTCGTATAAGCTTTTCACATGGATCATGTGAGCATGAGCCATGTGATGAGCATGGAAACATCTTTCCCCTTACATAAAAATAAAAACTTCATCCACAATACACTCAAAAACAAATTGCTCATGGCTCGAGTCGTCATGGTGATAGATAGATTACAATGGTTCTCAGACTGCTGGAAACTATGTTCCGTCATGTCAGGATTTAATGTTTTAGAGTGGGCTTTAACATCCCCCATGTCTGAAAATGTCAAAATGCTGAAACTGCAACTGGAATAAATATTGTCAACAGCACATGCAGGATGACTGCATACAAAAATTACATAAAGCCTGCGGACCCAGTTTCATCAAAGCTTTGATACTGATGTCTATACTGTTTGTTTCTATAGTAGCTCAATAATTGAACTTAGGAACTTAATTTCAATATTTAATTTTAAAGGAACCTTTTACACAGATAAGATTTCAGGTGCATTTTAGCGCAGTAAGTTACAATACTAATTCATTCAGTGAAACATAAGCCATATTTTAAAGTCAGGAACAGATACACACAACAACAAGATGTTCTGGAATGTTAAGTGCTATGTGTGAGGTATAATGGCAGACAATCATTACTTAAACAGGTAGCAGCAGCTATGATGGAGCACCTGAAATATTAATGAATCTCTCTTTTCTGATCACATAAGCTTCCTAAAATTTGAAAGTCAACACTCCCTCTTTTCTTCTGTGGGTGTTGCTGTGATATTTACAGCCTGTATCAATATGACATAAAAATAAAGTGTGTGATGGATGCACTGCACTAATAATTGGCTAGCATCAATCTCTACAGTTTCATTACAAAAGAATGTGCTTCCATTTATATTGGTCAATATGAAAAGAAATTGAACTCAAACAGCTCTTTAATGCTAACAGTCCAAAACTGAAAAGAGAAGAAAATATAAATTTTGAGTTTCACTGTAAACATTTTGTATTAGAAAATAATAAGTATATTAATCTCACTGATTACTGTACAACGGCAAAAACTACAATGTTGATTGTTCAGCCAATTTCTTGCACTGATAATACAAGAAATCTATAGCATCTTACCTTTCAAAGAGGGCACAGTCACTGAAATGATGTTTCCAGTCTGTGCTCAGATTGCATGTCACAGATGTGATGTCCAAATCGCAATGAATTTCTTCAACAGATGTTGGACCATTACCCTTATTTGCAAAGGTCTTCACAAGTTACTTCCAACCTTAGAGATTTGCTTTAAGACAAAATTCTGAACAAATCTTCCCAGTGCTTGCCTGTTAAGCATCTTAATTATCTAGCACGATGAAACACTTTTTGTTGCACACTTACAAGAAGACTGAAACTATTCAAATAATGATAACGGCAATAATAATGATTGTAGTGGTTACTGCTAGTGATGTCAGAGATGATTATGGTCATGATGAGGACAACTGCAATGGTGATAATGACTGTGATGACGATTATGGTGATGGAGGAGTGTTCATTTTGCTGGCTAACATACCTTGACCACAAACACTGCCAACCATCAGGGGCTGCATCTTGCTCCAGCCTAGACAGTTCTTCCATGGTGTCAGCTAACCACTGTGAGAAGTAATTCTCACACAGGCTTCCATGTTCCCAGGCTGTTAATAGTGTCTGAAACATAAAGTTGTAGTTTTAACACATCTTTAAAAATACAAACCTACCTTTTTGGGGAAAAAAAAAAGAAATGACATTCCACTTAAGGAGATTGGTGACTATGTCAAAAATAAACAGAATTTTATATTTAGTCAATCACTCTTTTATGACACAATCAAATCATAACTGGTTTAGGCCCACAATGGGCATCTTCAGATGCTACAAGTGGCATCTGGTGAACAAATGTTCAGTTCGACAATGCATGGGCATTTGCTCACCAAATGCCTAACATAGCATCAGAAAACAGCCACTGCGGGCCAAAATCAAGTACGATTGTATCGTAAAAGGTGAACGTGTCAAAAATTAGTACAACATTATAAATGTATCTTGTGAACACTCTGATAAATAACTAAGTACATAAAAAGTATTAAGTACTGCTACTTTGGAAATCCATTTTCACTCTTTCAATATTAAAGTACACAGTGCAAAATTGAACCAATACCAGTACGCTTCTGATCAAGGGTGCCCATATGATAGTTTGTAAGGGGGTGGGGCTAGACCTGGGGGTATGGAGTATTTTTATATTTTGGAAGGTGAATGATGGCCTATACATAGCCACAAAAAAGTTCCACTTCTGACTCTGTTAAAAAACACACATTACACCAACTTGAAAGAAAACCATCTGACAACACTATATTTTTTCTTTCCCTGAGAGCAAGGGGGGGGGGGGGGGTGTTTATTACAAGCTGAAGCAAATGTTGCTTCATCTGATGTCTGCAATCAGAAGAAACTCGGACACTGATAATTTTTTTTTTACTAATAAGGCTTCTAGTTTTCACAAATTCTAACTGTTATTCTGTTTCTCAGTCCTTTGCTTTTCTTTTAGATACTGTTGTTTACATAGATTCTTCCACCTCACAGGTTTACAAAATGGTACTCTTCCTCTTTAACTGCCTACTATTGCATTTCCTCCTTGATTGACAATCATTGATGATTTAGCATAACATCATCCAGGTATTAAGTGAACTCAAAGACATTTCTCAGCATTTATAAAAGAAACACTTCATCACTGTAATGTATCAACACCCTTGAGCTCATAAGGCATTACTTCATCTTATCCAGTATGCGAATGAAACAGCGACTACTGCCAAATAGATGTAAAACAATGTGTATGGTTACAGATAGAGAGATGTTGCATTAAACACATTTAACTCTCAAGACTCTAAAAATACTTTTGGTTTGACACAAATTGTAATTATGGAAAAGTCTTGATTGCACAATTCTTCATTAAATGTTTCATATTTTGAAAAATCATCAGACATACGATGTAGACCTAGTTTTAGGCTCAACAAACTGAACACATGGACAGTATATAGAAATAAAGAGTGCCTATAGCAGTACAGTTACCAGTCCAATGAATACAACTGCAAACCACTATGGAAGAATTTATTGATCAAGTAATATTTTTATCACAAAAAAACTTATGAATTTAATTTGGCCTCAAAGCTTCAATTTGATTGGGCTTTTATATCAAATTTTGTGCTAGAAAGTTACAAAGAGGTCGGCACAGGAGGAAATTCTGCAGAATAAAGAAAAAATTAGTTTACAAAAAAGTAAAGAGAACTACTAGTGGCGATAACATTTAAATACAGTTACCTGCACTTGAATGCCAATTGTTTGAACAGCAGACACAGCTTCTTTTCCTTCTGCTAAAAATGTTACTTTTTCTATTATTACCCCTGACATGTCAGCTATCTGTCCAGTAATTCCATTACCTGCAATAAAAATATCAATCATTATTTTATTTATTTATTTATTTTTTACAGCCAATTGTCTGAAAGCTATGAAAACAATGAATTCCTCTTCATTATAAGAGTTTCTATTTGTATTAAGGATCTAATCTGCAGTGAATCATTATTTTTATTGACTGTAGTCCAGACATCCACTTTGTGTGAAAGGGTTAGGTCCAAGCAAAATTAAAGTTCCTGATTTGCTTCTAAAACATCTTTCTCTCCTTAGAGACACTCATTCTTATGGTTTCCCTTGTTGTATTAAATTATTATTGTTATCACCACCACCACCACCACCACCACCACCACCACCACCATATTAACTGAATGATATTTTCACAAAAATTCTCGTGTGATATTATATATTATACAAGTATGCATTTATTCATACATACAAGGTGTTTCAAACTCTTTGCATCAGGCATCTAAAGGTGAGAGATCATGTCACAAGGAACAATTTTCGTTAGATATAACATGTCCACTGATGCTTTCCAGCAGTGCTGGGCAACCTTTAGTATTCGCTGGCCCTGGAATGAAGAGATTTCACCGAACTAGCACTCTACTAACCAGCTGTGGAGCACACTACCTACCCCAGTAAATTGATGAATGGTTTACAACACAAAAACCAAAAGAATAAGTGTCTCTAAGCAGAAAAAGATATTATAGAAGCAAATCACGAACTTTAATTTTGCACAGGCCAAACCATTTCATGAAAAGTGAATGCCTGGATTACAGGCAACACAGATTGCATACTCGTGCAGCAGAATGCCTACACTCTACCGCCTCCAAGGATCAGAACCAATACATAAGAATATCTAGCATCATCAGTAAGCATCAGACAACATTTTGTCTCTAACAAAAGTTGTTCCCCATGAAGTGGCCTATCATCCTTAAGATGCTTGATGTAAAGACTGAAAGAGTCTGCATACGGAAGAAGTTAACACCTGTTTGATTTGATCTCAGACCTATTACCTTCCATGTTGCCACCTTTTATGATAAATTTTTTATTACATATGACGTGTATCATACATTAAATAAGCTTGCATGCACCAAATCAATTAATCTTTTGGTTTCTTTAGATATTTCTGACACTTGCTCACTGTAGTCTCTTTCGTAATTCACGATGTATTAGCTGCTTGCCACAGGCAAGAATACTCTAACATGACTAGGCACCACCTATTTGCTCAGGGCAACACTGTTCCATGTAACAGAGAGACCACAGATGGTTGTGGCCACTGCCTGTGTCATTTGAATAAGCCTTTACCCTAAGTGGAGCTATGTTGTTATGTTTACAGATATTAGAAATGTGCTGATTTATTGTAATTTATTGCAATATCTAGGTTTAATGGAAAAACAAAGAACTAATCTATAGAGCATAGGTAGTGTTGCTAGCTTGATTTGATTTAAACAGCACTATCTATGTCATGAACACACACAGACATCCCATTATATTATAGAATTGCACACCTATCAGTTGCTTGGCATAATGATTGATGGCCAAAGTCCAAATGCCTTCTGATGTCTGAGAGTGGGCACGAAGTAATATGCCACTAAAGCCTTCCTCTTGGCTACAATATGTGGATGACACATTTGTTATGTGGCCATACAGCAAAGAATAACTTCACAGGTTCCACAAACTCTTAAATGAAATTCACTCCAATTCAGCTTTACCACAGAAAATGAGATAAAGGTTGGTTTCCAATTCCTAGAGGTCTTAGTATGTAGAACATATAACAACACTCTAGGACATGGATTGTATAGTGAACTTACTAATGAAAATAGGTATTTAAATGCTTCTTTGCACCACCACCCAGCCCAGATGCAAGCAGAGCTCAACACTCTGTCTTCAGATGCCTTCTGCATCAGTGACAATAACACTTTGGAAGAGGAGTTGGATTTCTTAAAGAAGACAATGAAGGCCAATGGATATGATACTACATCCACAGGCTGCATTTTTGTAGGAAATATTAATTATGCTAATAGGAAAGATGACCAACTGCCTTCTCACTCTGTCAGATTAGCATTTGTTTCTGGGATTACAGACATCATCAATACAATTCTATGGAACAATGGTATAGTTTTCTTTTCCAGTCAAAATAAAATAAAAGGTTTTTTCTGACACAAAACAGGTGCATATGGTTACCTCCACATTTTGTGAGTCTATTAAATGATATGTGGCTTTGACAAAAGAACATATTAAGCAACACAAATGCCATATGCAGTTAAAATAAAGTGTGCAATCTGCAGTAGTAGAACACAGCGAGAACAGTGGCCATAACATTACTTGCAACAATGTGCAAGTGTTGACTAAGGAAGCTAACATTTATACAAGAAAAGTCTGAGAAGTGATTGAGAGATTTCTAAGAATGAATGCAGTTTCAATAGAGAGGACATCTATAAACTTCCAGCTTCATTGCTTCATGCCATCAAGGAAGTGAATACACAGCCATCGTGTGTGATAAATACAAAAAACACACAGGAAGCCACTTACATGGCCAATAATATTTTTGAAAACACCCCCCCCCCCCCCCCCTCTTGCTCTGTGATTTCACTCCTATCTAGTGACAATGGCCTACCAACGGTTGCCACAGAAATTTTACGCAGTAGCTCCAGTTCTACAGCATAAGTATGGGAAAACTCCCTTTTTTTAAAGAGAATGTGATGTTGGTTTTTGGCAGTGTATAGCTAACTATGGCACAATAAGTTTCCGAGGAAGATCCCAGCAGAGATGTCAAAACATTGATCATATTGAAGAAATATGGCACCACTTAATCACCCACAAGATTTTACCTTCAAAGTGCTTATTGTTACATGCCTACCTGGGAGTTTGTTTTTGTTTAGTGAGCCCTTGTCAGGTCTCTTCAGTGATGGCAACAAGGTTTTACATTTCCCTCAAACTTTTTCACAGTTTCCAGGGTGGACAATGCTCACAAGACAATTTTTCGCACACCTGGTGTACTAACATTCAATTCTCATTTCAGTGTGTCCGCTGTAATCACAGGCGTAATCATACAAGTGCTGTTATGATCACACACAAGTGCAAGAACTCATGTTAAAAAGATGGCCACTATCACCTCGTCAACACCAATTTTCAACCACCTTTCATAAATCGACCCCATGATACTCTTGAAATGATTCCGGGCACCCACCGCCATTTCCCTCTTTTGACATGAAAGTGCAGCCATGGGCCAACTATATCACATGCTCGGCTCAGCATTTCGTCACATACGAAACCTCAATTGATACCCATCAACAAGCTTTTTTATTAGCATATGAGTGTTGACTTGAAAAGTAATGCCTCCACCTTCGTAACTCTTCAACAGTTGGCAGCATTGGTATGCGGCAGGTACTGGCTTGTTTCGTAGTCTCTTCTCTACAGCTCCAGTTGGCGGGATGCCTTAGCACTGAATGGTTGTGTTTTTACAGTGTAAAGTATGGAACCCTGGGCAGACAGTTGGTCAATGTGATTTAAGCAATGTGCAGTTATTGAATTCTTGACAGCAGAAGGTGTTACCCCAAAGAAGATTCATCAGATAATGAAAGCAGTTTATGGCGATTGTGTTGATGTGCGTACTGTGTGTCGTTGGGCGATAAGTTTAAAGATGTTGGGGCAGGAACATCTGACCTGCATGACAAAGCGTTAGACGTCCTGTGACAGCAACCACTGAGTTTCACATGCAAAATGTTGACAGATTGGTTCAGGATGATTGTCATATCACTCAGAGAGAAATTGCAAGTAGGATCGGCATTTCACAAGAACGTGTGGACCGCATTATTGCTTTGCTTGGCTATCTGAAGATCTGTGCATGATGGGTACCCCAGATGCTGACTCCTGAAATGAAAGCGCACTGACTTGAAATTTGCCAGGAACTCCTCTAGCATTACGAGAATGATGGTTACGCCTTTCTCCATTTAATTGTGACAGGACACAAAACATGGGTACACCATTACACCCCGGAGACGAAATGCCAGTTTATGGAATATTGACACGAAGACTCGCCCCAGAAAAAGAAATTTGAGACGCAGCCCTCAGCTGGAAAAATCATGGCCACAGTGTTCTGGGATGCAGATGGTGTTATGCATGTTGATTTCCTTGATCGTTCAACAACAATAAATTCAGAGTGTTACATCACAATGCTGCAAACTCTGAAACGATGGCTAACAAGGGTCCAAAAGGAAAAGGGAAATGTTTTCCTGGAGCATGACAATGCCAAACCACACACTTCACATGCCACCACTTCAGAGACTAAATCTCTCCACCATAAGGCATCCTCCATACAGTCCAGATTCAGCACTGTCTGACTTCCATCTGTTCCTGATGATGAAAAGAAATCTGTGGGGACATCATTATACTTCTGATAAAGACATTGAGAGAACTGTGAGACTTTGTTTGCGGAAACAGAGTGTCGACTTCTTCCGTGATGGCTTCAGAAAACTTGTTCATCGTTGGCAATTGGCTGGTGATTATGTGGAAAAGTGAATATTGGTAATTAAAGATTGCAGTCTAAGGATTATTTCTGCATTTGATTGATTAAAATATCCCCATCCAAACCAATTCATGAAGGTGGAGGCATTAATTTCCATTCAACCCTCATACTTAGGAACTGATGTATATCGCCTCCTTCGACAGCTGGGTCATTAGGCTGAATCACATGAGTTATTGTCTTATGATCAGCTTAAAACTGAATTAATGGAGTACTTTCATTCTCTAATCCATGTGGCAGCTGCCTGCAACAAGTTCTTTACTTGTCCCAAAACATATGGTGCAACAGACCGATGATTGATCTGCATTAACAGAGCCTTTCTCAGGACTGTCCTTTTCAGTGCACTAATTCTTGGTGTAAACAATTATATGCCAGTTCTTTAGTGAAAGACATGATACTGGCCCACACATCCATTAAAGGTCTTAGAGATGATTTCCTGAAACTCAACAACCATTTGTTGCCAGCATGCTTTCTAGTCATTCGAGCATCTGAACAAGCACTGAGATCTTTATTGACCTTACAGGACTAATTGCAACTGTTTTACATCCATCATCCCCACCACATACGACATCTCCCTCTTTCCCTCTTGCGAGGTTCCATGCTTCCTGGAAGATGCACTCTTGTAGTGATTGTTTTGTTACTCACCAATGGTGCAACAGCACTCTTTCTGAAAAGCAAAATGTACATGTGGCAAATCGAGTTCAATGTGGAAGTGTGTACCTCTGCATACAAGATGAATGTGGATAGCACATGCCTTGGGAGCATGTACCTGAATTCAGAGGCTGATGAACTGCATCCAAGTCCGGACATGCCACATGTGCAAGCTGTATTCCCTATTTCAGATGGGTTATTGACACTGGAAGTGTCCCTTAACAACATTCCACTCACATTCCAGATCAACACAGGATCACCTACCAGATCATTAATTTACCAGTTTAAAGCCAGCTGGATCACCACCAGTTCTACAATTTGTCAATCAGCTGAAGAGTTACAGTAATGATCTCATTGTCGCTGTACCATCAATAATCACGAATCTTCCATTATGCCTTGCCTATTGGTCATCCATGAAGGGTGCTGCTGCATTTGCATCTTCTGCACCACCTGGACTTGGAAATGCACAATTCTACTTTCTTGGTTTCACCTGGGATAGCTCCTTGATGCAGCACTGAGCACTGGCTGGATAGGACGTCAAGTCTGACAATGCACCAGACATATGCTACCACTCAGACACTGAGTCAGGACCTTTGGTCCTGCACCTTCTAGCACCATGTCAGGTTGCTGACCAATTTTCCCAGGCACTCCACCAGCCTTTTTGTTTCAGAGTTCACCCATCTGGTTCTGGATGGGTTGTTCATCCCCTACCACAGCAACTCCACAAGAATGGGGAAGCCCGGCGTTAAGGCTATGTGGCTGCCCTCAGCAATCCCAGCCCTCTAATATGAAACCTTTAGCCTGTAATCTTCCCTCTCCGAGCCCACATCACCATCGCTATTGGATCCACAATTAGATGTGGACAATCATCTTTTCACGGGGTAAGCATCAATGGGTCCCAGCATGCATCGCCTGCCTCCTTGGCAGAGCTACAATGGAGGTCCAGCTGCAGGAAAATGTTGGTCTCACAAAAATATTGATCAGCTGCACCCTTGCAGGGCACCAGGTTTCTTCAGTGGTGACTCCACCTCTATCTCTGTCACAGATTTCGCATATCTGATGTTCAAGTTAGACCAAGCACAGCCACAGTAGCAATGTCCTGGGAATCAACTGGTCAGCATGACACCAGCATCCACAACAGTTCATCAGCCGCCTATTTCCATGGACATTGATGGCAAGGACTCAGGAACCTTACTTCCAATAGCCAGCCACCGCCTCCTCTGGACTCCGTGATGTTGAGATGGTCTGCTATCTCTCCTGCAGGGAGAGGAATACAGTTTCAGTACAAACAATCCACTAACATAACAGGTCACTGCAGTAAGTGGCCAGAATGTGGACCTGCCAGTGCTATGGCATCATGAACCAAACAAGAAGTTCTGGATGGTACCAAGATTAGAGTTTAACAGCCTATTGACAGCAAGGTCATTAGAGATGGATCATAAGCTCAGGTGACAAAAGGATGGGGAAGAAAATCGGCTGTGCTATCTTCAAAGGAATCATCCCAGCATTTGAAGAACTAAATTTTAGCCATCAGCAGTACGAATTCAGCTGATGGCTAAATCAATGTTCTTCAAGTTCCTGACAGCTGTAGCACATAACCTCACTCAAATAATTTCCTGGTATTTGCCTGGATGGCTGGACAGGGATTTGAACCATCATCTTCCTGAATACAAATCCAGTGTGTTAACCAATGCACCACCTCACTCAGTTCAGAGGACAATGGCAACAGCAGCTTGTTGTCACGGGCAACTCTGGCGGCCGCCACTGTGACCAGAGCTGCCTGCTTCGCCAACAGGCAGTGTCCATATTGCCAATAGGATGTCCATGCCCACAAGTAGACAGTGCCATATCCATCTGCCAATGCTGTATTTAGGACTCTTGCATGACCACAGCAAAGCCAGCTGATTCCGATGCATCATCCTGAAACACCATCGCACTTGAAGCCTCGTCCCGTCTGTCCCCAGATCGGTCTGCCGCTGTGGTTGCCCCGGTTAGTGCCCGCAGTGGGGCTGAGCCCTCGCCTGTGGTTGATTGGGAGGTCGTTACAAGGCGTGGCAGGCAGCGAAAGACGTCCCCGGAGGCTGATCAGAAAGCCTCCCCGGTGCGTCTGACAAACAGGTTTCAGGCACTGTCTTTGGCTGAGCCAGATGCAGCTGCCTGCCCTGTTTCAGAGTATGATTCTCAGCCTTCAAGGTCCGGGCAATCACAGAGGGTGGGCTTATTGGTAGTTGGGAGCTCCAATGTTAGGCGCGTAATGGGGCCCCTTAGGGATATGGCGGCTAAGGAGGGGAAGAAATCCAGTGTGCATTCCGGGTGGAGTCATTCCTGACGTGGAAAGGGTCCTTCCGGATGCCATGAAGAGCACAGGGTGCAGCCAGCTGCAGGTGGTGGCACATGTCGGCACTAATGACGTGTGTCGTTTTGGATCTGAGGAAATTCTCTCTGGATTCCAGTGGCTATATGATTTGGTGAAGGCTGCCAGTCTTGCTTATGAGATGAAGGCAAAACTCACCATCTGCAGCATCGTTGACAGAACCGACTGCAGACCTTTGGTGCAGAGCCAGGTGGAGGGTCTGAATCAGAGACTCAGACGGTTTTGCGACCATGTTGGCTGCAGATTCCTTGACTTGCGCCATAGGGTGGTGGGGTTTCGGGTTCCGCTGAATAGGTCAGGAGTTCACTACACTCAGCTGGCGGCTACACGGGTAGCGGAGGCTGTGTGGTGTGGACTGGGTGGTTTTTTAGGTTAGAAGGCCTCGGGGAAAGTACGAGGTGGGCTGCAATCTCAAAGGATGCATGGCAAATACAGGACGTGCTTGGATCAAGGAACAGTCGGAATTGTAGTTGTAAATTGTTGTAGTTGTGCTGGGAAAGTCCCAGAGCTTCAAGCGCTAATAGAAAGCACAGAAGCTGAAATCGTTATATGTACAGAAAGCTGGCTAAAGCCTGAAATAAGTTCTGCAGAAATTTTTACGAAGTCTCAGACAGTGTTCAGGAAAGAGAGATTAGGCAGAATTGGTGGTGGAGTGTTTGTGTCTGTCAGTAGTGGTTTATCTTGTAGTGAAGTCGAAGTAGATACTCCATGCAAATTGGTGTGGGTGGAGGTTATACTTAACAGCCGAACTAAGTTAATATTTGGCTCCTTCTACCGACCCCAAGACTCCGATGATATAGTTGCTGAACAGTTCAGAGAAAATTTGAGTCTCGTTACAAATAAATTCCCCACTCATACGGTTATAGTTGGTGGGGACTTCAGCCTTCCCTCAATACGTTGGCAAAAATACTTGTTCAAAACAGGTGGTAGGCAGAAAACATCTTCCGAGATTGTCCTAAATGCTTTCTCTGAAAATTATTTCGAGCAGTTAGTCCACGAACCCACGCGAATTGTAAATGGTTGCGAAAACACACTTGACCTCTTAGCCACAAACAATCCAGAGCTGATAGGGATCATCATGACTGATACAGGGATTAGTAATCACAAGGTCATTGTAGCTAGACTCAATACCACTTCTTCCAAATCCACCAGAAACAAATGTAAAATAATTTTATTTGAAAAAGCGGATAAAGTGTCACTAGAAGCCTTCCTAAGAGACAATCTCCATTCATTCCGAAATGACTATGCAATGTAGATGAGATGTGACTCAAATTCAAAGATATAGTAGCAACAGCAATTGAGAGATTCATACCTCATAAATTGGTAAGAGATGGAACTGATCCCCCGTGGTACACAAAACAGGTCCGAACGCTGTTGCAGAGGCAATGGAAAAAGCATGTGAAGTTGAGAAGAATGTGAAATCCTGAAGATTGGCTAAAATTTACAGACGCGCGAAATTTGGCACGGACTTCAATGCGAGATGCCTTTAATAGGTTCCACAACGAAACACTGTCTCGAAATTTCGTAGAAAATCCGAAGAAATTCTGGTGGTATGTAAAGTACACAAGCGGCAAGACGCAGTCAATACCTTCACTGCGCAGTGCCGATGGTACTGTTACCAACGACTATGCCACTAAAGCGGAGTTATTGAACGCAGTTTTCCAAAATTCCTTCACCAGGGAAGACAAATGGAATATTCCAGAATTTGAAACACAAACAGCTATTAGCATGAGTTTCTTACAAGTAGATACCTTAGGGGTTGCGAAGTAACTCAAATCGCTTCATACGGGCAAGTCTTCAGGTCCAGATTGTATATCGATTAGGTTCCTTTCAGATTACAATAGCTCCCTACTTAGCAATCATATACAACCGCTCGCTCACCGATAGATCTGTACCTACAGATTGGAAAATTGCGCAGGTCGCACCAGTGTTTAAGAAGGGTAGTAGGAGTAATCCATCGAACTACAGGCCTATATCATTGACGTTGGTTTGCAGTAGGGTTTTGGAGCATATACTGTATTCAAACATTATGAATCACCTTGAAAGGAATGACCTATTGATAAGTAATCAGCATGGTTTCAGAAAACATCGTTCTTGTGCAACGCAGCTAGCTCTTTATTCGCACGAAGTAATGGCCGCTATCGACAGGGGATCTCAAGTTGATTCCGTATTTCTAGATTTCCGGAAAGCTTTTGACACCGTTCCTCACAAACGACTTCTAGTCAAGCTGCGGGCCTATGGGGTTGTTGTGCGACTGGATTCGTGATTTCCTGTCAGGAAGGTCGCAGTTCGTAGTAATAGACGGCAAATCATCGAGTAAAACTGAAGTGATATCAGGTGTTCCCCAGGGAAGCATCCTGGGACCTCTGCTGTTCCTGATCTATATAAATGACCTGGGTGAGAATCTGAGCAGTTCTCTTAGGTTGTTCGCAGATGATGCTGTAATTTACCGTTTAGTAAGGTCATCCGAAGACCAGTATCAGTTGCAAAGCGATTTAGAAAAGATTGCTGTATGGTGTGGCAGGTGGCAGTTGACACTAAATAACGAAAAGTGCGAGGTGATCCACATGAGTTCCAAAAGAAATCCATTGGAATTTGATTACTCGATAAATAGTACAATTCTCAAGGCTGTCAATTCAACCAAGTACCTGGGTGTTAAAATTACGAACAACTTCAGTTGGAAAGACCACATAAATAATATTGTGGGGGAAGGCGAGCCAAAGGTTGCGTTTCATTGGCAGGACACTTAGAAGATGCAACAAGTCCACTAAAGAGACAGCTTACACTACACTCGTACGTCCTCTGTCAGAATATTGCTGCGCGGTGTGGGATCCTTACCAGGTGGGATTGACGGAGGACATCGAAAGGGTGCAAAAAAGGGCAGCTCGTTTTGTATTATCACGTAATAGGGGAGAGAGTGTGGCAGATATGATATGCGAATTGGGATGGAAGTCATTAAAGCAAAGACGTTTTTCGGCGCGGCGAGATCTATTTACGAAATTTCAGTCACCAACTTTATCTTCCGAATGCGAAAATATTTTGTTGAGCCCAAACCAAATGGGTAGGAATGATCATCAAAATAAAATAAGAGAAATCAGAGCTCGAACAGAAAGGTTTAGGTGTTCGTTTTCCCCACCCGCTGTTCGGGAGTGGAATGGTAGAGAGATAGTATGATTGTGGTTCGATGAACCCTCTGCCAAGCACTTAAATGGGAATTGCAGAGTAGTCATGTAGATGTAGGTGTAGAAGCCGTCAGCTGCCAACAACCAGTCATGCTCACTGACCTTGGTCACTCAGGATTCAGGTGTCAGGACTTGGTATCCACCAGTCTTAGACTTACATTGTGATTTCCGCAAATCTGTTCAAGCTGTGATCCAACTGGACACAGAATTTATGCTGTTAAACTCATAGTGATAGTGTTACGAAGAGAGAGAGAGAGAGAGAGAGAGAGAGAGAGAGAGAGAGAGAGAGAGAGAGGGGGGGGGGGGGGGAGATGATGACGATGATGATGTTTGATATATGAACATAAAATGCAACATTTAATTATTCTTTTTACATGCAACTTGTGCCTGTCCACAGATCAAAGTCATCTGTGTGCAGCCATGTATTAAACCATAATGTAATATTTAGTTCACTGAGTAGAAATATTTTAAATGTCAATTTAGGGAAAAGGAGTGCCCATAAAAACAAACTGAGAATCAAAAACGGAAATGGAATTTGATGAGTCTCTGTACTTGTAGCGCAAATTACTGAAATACTTTAGAAATAGAGAAATAATATCTTCTGTAACTAAAAAATCATAAAAAAATAATGACTGACCTTCTTTTTCTTCTTGCACTGTGGGTGTCTTCTCTGCCTCCTCCTCTTTGTTGTTTTCTAAGTCCTGAGTGTGAGTAGATGGAACCATGGTTTCTGCTTTGACAAAATTTATCATATTTCCATGGTTCTGGAAGGCATTCTGCACAGGAACTGCAGTACGTAACTGTACAGGTGAATCCAACTCGTAGTTCTCATGATTATCTGATTCTCTTGGCTCAAAACCAAGGCCCCGGCGTCCACTATTGTCTAGACTTGACCTATAGGATGCAGTTGTTGTGACTGCCATTTCTGTTACAGCAGCAGCTACATCTGATGTTACATTCGGATTATTTTCTGAAACAGTGGCACTAGGAACAAATGGTTTCAAAAAAGGCACTTTACTTTTCTGATCTGTCGAGTCAGTTTCAGACAGTGTGTCTGTTGTTGAAGAATGTGTAGTGGTACTAGAACTGTGAATCATTGCAACAGGTGATTTATGAGATTGTATTGTTGGCTTCACCTCTTGCTTCCTTTCATTTGGTACATTTTTCCTGGACAAGATCTCTTTTTTCTCTTCTTCTACATCTGAATCATCTCCATAGCCCGCTATCAAAGCAAAAGATCCTGTTTTCTCAACATTTTCCTTTGTGGAATTATTCTCTGCATCATCAGTTTCCAATTCATCTTTTCTATTAGTTGACTGTTCTGTTTGATTTTCTGTAATTGTTTTATCTTCATTGTCTACATTTTCTTTTGCATTCACATCATCACCAGAAAAATTTTCTGCAGCAGAAATTTCACCTGCTGAACTTTCTGAGACATCTGTTTTGTTTTGTAAACTGGATGGATCTGTACATACACTTGCACCACTTAATTCTGTTTTAACATGAGAAGACAGCTGTTCAGGATTGCCTTCAGCTGGCTCACTCTCCTCTGAATTGACAGATGTAGTGGGTATGCTGTTTAACCTTGGGCTTGCCTTTTGTTCACCTTCAATTTTTGAAGTTGGTGATTTCTTATGATCTGTCACAGCTCCTTGTGATTCTGTGTCAGCTCCTCCTTCAACTGGTCGGATTCCATCACCTTCAGGGGGAATATCTTCTTTGTGCTGTAAAGCAGCTATACAAGCTGAAATAGACTGAGGGTGTTGCTTGCTCAACTGAGCCTCCTTAGTGGGCAATTTCTGTGGCTTTACCAGTGGCTGTGGACCCAATGTTGTTTGGGGGAAGACTGGGCAATGTACAGCTGAAACACCTGCCTGATGATGCCTCTTCTTTTTCTTCTTCTCTGGCATGCTTTCATCAGATTCATCTTCACTTGGGGGCCCATATGAAGTAATCATTTCAATCTTCCTGCAAAATAAAAACACATTTTTTGATGAAATTAAAAAAACAATTTATCATAATCTTTTCCAATACATGGAATCAACTCAATAAAATTTGCTTACTTCTAAATGTAAATGATGCAGTGAAATATCAATTATTTTTAAAATGTGAAGCACTCATCAAATTTAAAATCACACTCAACTACTGAATGTTTTACTACAACTCCCACTGTAGGTGGTATGGGTTGCCTTCCTTTAACTAGAGAACCTCCACATCTAGCCAATTTTGGAGGAATCTAACACTGAATGAGGTACTTGAATGATGATGGTACTTGGCATTTCTTATATGTATCATGTATTGCCTCGACTGAATATATGCCTGGTAAATATTCTAGGATCAGCTCCCACTTTCTCTTTGGGTTATAAGCATGAGCTGTGATCAACTGCGCAACCAAGCATATGTTAAACACTAATTATCAAACAGAAACATCTATTAATTTATGCTATACATATACAAAATGACTAACACTGAACTGTGGCCTCTGAAAAACTCTGAAAGATCAGAATAACAATCAATCTTATTTAACAACAATTTTGTACCAGTAATAGTAGCAAGTATGAGACAGCACTGACAATACTTGTGTATGTTATAGAAAGCTTGTTAAAAGAGGGATGCATTATTTTGGTAGTCACGATGGTGGGGTTGTCCCAGACCATCATAAAACAATTTACATGGTAAAGCAGTACTGGAGGAGTCAATGACAAAAACTGACAAAACATCACTAACAGAGAGTAAATTACAATCTTACAAGAACGGACACACTGAGTCTATCCTGGTTATGGTTTTGACCATCTTCAAAGGGAAAATCACATTTCTATTCTAATATTATCTGGAGAAGAGTTTGCTCACAGACTGCTAACTCTGTATGCAATAATTCTACAATCAAACTGGTGTGTTAAGAATGGGCACATTTCTAGTGAGTCACCTAGAGTGCCTTTCCCCCTTGCCATCCTTATCAATCCTTATTAAGGCTTCACAATTTCTTTTGCACAAAGCATTCATTGCAGATGGAGCAGTTACTAAAATTCTATGATGATGAGGGAAAAAAATTAATCTTCCAATATTTTTAACAACTATGAAAGCATTTTATTTGATAGTTTACAAGGTTATGAAAAATAAAAATCAAGGTAGACAGGCTAAATTGTGAATAAAACTCTTTACAATAAAAACTTTACTACTTTGTTAATGTGCCCCTTTCCACAGTTATTAACAGCTGTGCTTTTTATATTTATTACAGAAGCAAAGTCTCAGTTCCACAAAAACAATTAAATGAACAAACTTTTAACGCCATTAACATTTTCAATAACACAAACATTTAGAATGACACCTAAATATGTGCAAAGAATCCACAGGAGAATCTTAAGTCAAACAGTTAAGCAAAGTTAATAATTTGTGTACTTGGGTCTCTATATTTTATTGTTATGTGGCCTAGGTCATACGGAATGTTTTGAGAATAATGCCATATAGGTAACTAGATGTTTTTTTTTTTTTTTTTTTTGCAAGTTTTTACATTTTTAATAACGCTATAAATAAAAATATCATTAAGAAAAATACATGGTATTATTTGTAAAGTTACTAAAGATGATGGACTACAACCAGGAATTCATTTCTTTCATTAATAACATAGAGTAACTTATAAATGGAGTCACGTTAAGATAGATGGATCAGGTGTTTTTGTAACACATTAATGGTGTAGCAGAGTAGTTATTTCAAGAATACATAGAATGATATATTCACCACCACTAATTGTTTACAATGAATGCACTCTCAACTTTTAAAGTTGCAACTGCAGGTATTTTTAATGACAAAGATTTTCAGAATAGAAACAGTGTCATCCATTTTAAAATTATACACTTTGAGTGCATCTAAAGATACTTTTCATTTTCTTATTTACACGGAATTCACACACTTTGACTTTTCTTTTAATGCAGGTTCAGTTGTAAAGCTGATGAGGTACTTACTCTTCATCTGAGTCATCTGGTTTGGACTTTGCATGTTTCTTCTTCTTTCTTTTCTTTAAGTTTTTCTTGTGCTGTTCTATGGAGATAATTTTTTTTGGATTTATAGGCCTTTTTAACACAGCTGGTGCTTCAATAACAGCTGTAAATTAAAAAAAAAATCATAATGCCTCTGACAACTTCATAGTAAAAAATGGAGACTAAGCTCAAAAAATGACATTCCTCTTCTATCATACCACCCTGTTGCAGAAAAATAGTCTTTTAAACAACAACTAAAGACCAAGAAAACTTTTATGCAAACAAATACTCTTTTATTTTACATTTTTCCGAATGAAACTTTGGACCTTAGATGAGCTCATCAGAGTGATGTTACTGGGAAAAGTACTGCATCTCCTACCTTCCAAACCTCACAGAAGTTCTCCTGTATACCTTGTGGTACTAGCACTCCTGGAAGAAAGCATACTATGGAGACATGACTCAGCCAGAGCCTGGGGGATTGTTTCCAGAATGAATTTTTACTTTGTAGTGGAGTGTGCATGGACATGAAACTTCATGACAGATTAGAACAATGTACTGGAGCAGGACTCAAAAACTGGAACATTTGCCTTTTGCAGTAAAGTGCTTCATCAACTTAGCTATCCTAGCACAACTCACGACCTGCCTAAGCAAAGGGAAAGGTCTCAGATTTGAGTCCTGGTCTGCCACATAGTTTTAATCTGCCAGGAAGTTTCAAATCAATGAACACTCTGCTGCAGAGTAAAAAACTATTTTGGAAGGGTATTACTTTCAATTTTTGTTTCCTATGCAAGGTATGGTCAGTCAGGACAGGGTTATAGCCACTGGCTGAAGCAATATATTTTATTATGTCTAACTCTGCTTTGAAACCATCTTTGGACATGGGAACAGATTGGAGACAATGTGCCTCTGAGCGGAAAGCTGAATGTTTGTGTGTTACTGGGTGTTGTGAGCACCAGGGTATGCAATAAATAAATAAATAATAAAAAATATAAAAGGACTTTGGCAGTCATTGCACAACTGAACACTGTACGCCCCTGCCTTCTATCGATATATAAATCAGCTCACAGAACTGCTACGAAGGCTCCCACAGTTTAATGCAGACTTTGAAACCCAGTGTAAATTGACATTTTTCACAAGGACTAAGCTTTGCCTTTCCAGAGCTTAAAGCAATGTTAAGTAACAGATACTGGAAGGAGAATGTGCAGGTGTACATTCTCACTGAAGTTGTGCAGCTCACAAGAAACACCCCTCTACACTACAAACCCTCCCTTTGGATGTTATTGTGCATTCATCAGTAGGGTTAGATGTTGGTTTTAGGGTTGTTCATGGCACTCACTGCAAGAAAAAAAAGATATATATGAAGTGTTAAAATAAGCAAAAATACTAATTTTTGCACACTGAATTTAATAAAAGGCACAAGATACATGAGAAATGAATTGCTGTGGACTCTCAAGGTGCATGGCACATATTCACACAAACATATTCAGAACTGTTCGACAGCGAACTTGGATCATGTGATTGAGCTGGCAGTAAATGCTGTAAACTTTACAAATGATGACCTGTGAAATATGACAGGAAGAGTGGATGTGATCTAATTGTTAACACATGAGAGACTACAAGATTCCGAAGGCAGAAGCAAAATGAATTAAGTGATGTAAGTAAAACAGAAAGGGAAGAAACATTTTGAGCTGACAGTCAACCTGTGACAAACATTTGTTATGCAAACTTGCTACAGCATGGGATACAGTATACAGTTAACAAACATGATGTAATTGTAAATTATTATTGTGACTTTAATAACAAGTCATTGATCAGCAGTTATAATTCCATTCACGCATTTACTTTTCAATAATCATTGCAACAATTTCAAATCCAGTGGCTGCTGCTCTGAAGATAAAAGGATCAGATGAGGTGGTTGCACACTGAAATAGTTCAAGCCCTCTATATACCACTACCACCTCTTAGATCGCAACACAGGTTGAACCTTCATGTGTTATCGTAGAATCAACCATAAGGTTAGACAGTGATTGGAGGATCATAACGTGGCATTCAGTTCCCCATCACAATTAGTCATTACTGAGCTTAAGACAAAGATTTATGATACTGGTGTTACTAGCATCCATCATCATTGAGTGAAAATGGAACAAAACATGACAACTATTTTGTGGTGCAGATGAATTCTTGCAGCTAGCATTGTTCTGAATTTATTCATGAACAAAAATGTGACAGCTTGTATAGCATCATCTTGCCAAAATATAATTTCTGTCATGTTAATTGACAGCCACTTCACTGAACATTAGGAAAGCATTACACCACACATTCCTGCATTAAATTTTTTGAGGAAACATGGTATGGAATTTTTTGTAGCCCATCTCGTCAATTATGAATAGTAGTAATCAAGAGACAACATTAAAACACTAAACAGACTAACCGGGATTAGCAGTAAAGTCATAAATTTTGAATACAATGTATACGAGAATGGATGGACATCAGCAATGTGTAAGGATATATAATATGTGCATGATGCTAGATTACCACTCAGAAACATTTTTTAAAAAGCAAAAAATAAGTTAACTCTCAGACAAAGTACTTTGACAGAGCATGAGCACACACGCATGTATGCAGCAGGGGTGGGGGATGAGAAGCTGGCGTGATAACAGTGAGATGGGACGAGCTGCATACAGGAGAGGGAGAAGTAAATGACAGACTGGGATTAGTGGATACTGAGACCAGGGGGTTACTGGAATTAATACTATATTGCAAGGAGACTTTCTATCTGCATAATTTTGAAAATTGAGTGTTGGTGGTGCGTACACAAATAGAATCAACTGTAAACCAGCCAATGAAGTTAACTGCATTACATGGCAAAACACGCTCTGCAACTGGGTGATCCAGCTGGCTGCTGGCCATAGTTTGGTAGTGAGCACCCATTCATTCAAGCAAATAGTTTATACAGGGTCATATCCACATAGAATGCCATGCCGTTTTTTACAACAAAGTTGATATACAATGAGGCTACTTTCACAGGTATCTCTGCCACTGATCGGATACGAAATGCCACAGACAAGGCCAGAATAGAAAGTAGTCAGTGGATGTATGGAACACGTTCTTCACCTGGTTCTTACATGGGAAAAAGGGTTGTTAAGAGGATGGGCAGAGAGGCAGACAATGATATCATATAGGTTGAATGGGTAGTAGAATACCCCTTTGAGAGTGGTGACAAAGATTTCGGGGTTACATGGCACTAAGAGGGCTGTTGCAGCCCTGTTGGACAATGTGATTTAGTTATTCCAGCTCTGGATGAAAGACGAATGGGGTTCTACTTTCTGGATGACCAGCAGGTGTGAGAGCAGTGTTTAATGTGTTTGGAGACGTGGCACAGGATATCCGATTTTGGACAAAGTTTGAAGGGTAGTTCCGGGATGTGAAAGTCTTGTTGATGTACTCAGCATACCAGTACAGGAACTGCTTGTACCACTGCAAATGAGGCAACCAACATGGATTAGGGATAAGTGGGGAAGGAAATTGGTCATGTCCTATTCAAATTGATCCTCACAGCATTTGAAACTGTCTTCATATAATGTTTGGTAATTTGTTTTTTCTAGGAGCTACATAAGTGGAATATGTACAGCATTTTTTTTTTACCTGGGGTTTGCATGTTAGGAAGAACGCCATACTCGGGAAGCATCATTGGCATCTGAGTTTGTTGCATCCAATGCTGATGTTGGAGAAAATAATATTGGTATGCTGCGGGCATCTCCCAACTAACTTCATTTGTTTCAACATTCCAGTAGTAGACATAGCCAGAATTTTCATCATAACATTCCTGCCATGAAGCTGTAAACAAGAATATTTAAATAAACACTCATCCTGATACATTACATAATTCCACCAAATCACAATTTACACACGTGCAAATACCTTATATTACTAGAGCAACACACACAAATTTTTTATCCTATACATGATCATAATAGTATGGCACAACCAGAATTAGAGTTCAGCACAATTTACAGACAGGATATTGGATTGGAATAAGAATATTTCTTGTAAGAAAAAATGAATTTTAATTTAATCAACTGCCTAGTGAAACACCATTAATAATGCTGTATCCTGCATGTGAGTGTGAGTGCACCAAATGTAGTGTTGCCGTGTGTGCGTACTAAAATCAACCGTCAACGGCATCAGCATGGGCTGGCCACTAAAGGCCGCCTGTAGGAAGCGTACACACGGCACAGACTCCACGGTGCTGTCTACCGGTGACTCACGCCCATATATGCGTGGAACAGTGCCAACTCACTCTTACTATATTCTTTTAGTTTTTACTGCTCATATTAGTTGTCCTGTATATCACTTATGTTGCACCTTCTGTATGATTACTCTGTGTCTTGTTACGTGTGGAGTCATGAGAGGCTTCTTTCCATTATTGTTCAGAGGTTTATAAATAAAGCCATGTTTGTGTTACTTGGATTGGTTTCATATATTACTTGGTTATTACACAATTGGTGACAAGTTTGGAACAGTTTCTGTGTGTGCAGTCTTTAAGTGCCATTTTGTCAGGTTTAGTCATTGTGGACACCATGCTATTGGCCCTGATTGAACAGCTTACTTCAGCAGAGACCACTTTGTTGGCCTCCATTAACAGACAGTGTACTGTTCGACCAGTAAATCAACTGACTTTTCCTACATATAATGATTCAGACCAGGATTAGTAAGCTTATGAAAAAAGACTCAGGCAGCATTTTTTGGTTTTCGGTGTGACAGATTCGAATTTGTGCAAAGCCTTATTCCTCTCATGGATTCCTCCTAAGGTGTATCAATTACTGTGTCAGCTTGCCCCTTACAAGAACTGGCAGCTCTTACTTTTGATCACATGCAGTTCATTGTTCAACTACCATTGAAAATGAATGCATGTCATAGCGGCACGAGTTGATTCATACTGATCCCACAAGAAACCAAACCAGTCATACATGGCCTCTAGAGCTGAACTTCACGGCCTTAGCCATAAGTATGAGTTTGTTACTGATACCCATAATGAACAAGGAAATGTGCCAGAAGGCTTTACTCTGATAAAATCCCTGTTTGCAGAAGTTTTGCAAATAGCACAATCTTTTGAAGTGAGTGACCAAACTGAAGCCTGGGTCAATGTGGCAATGGTGTCACAAGATTTGCCCACTAGGACAATAGATAGCTTGCACAAGGAAGTGATAGTGGTGGCGGTATACATGCAGGTCCAGCGCCAAGAAGACCAAGGCCAGCCCAAGCAACCATGTCTGCATGCCAGCGTCAGCATTATATATTTTCATCTTGTCCTTTATGTTTTGTCCAACATGAACATCGGGTGTGCCCTAAGCTCTCGGCTACTCGTAATATTTGGCAGAAAAAATGCCACACTGCCTCAGTGTCTCATTCACAGAAGGTTGCTCAGGATATGGACATGGACGTCATCTGTGTGACTCCAGTGCTTGTGACTTCTCCCAAGTTGTTTATCGAGTTCAGTATTTTTTGCCACAGGTCAACACAGGTGCCTTAGAGACATTATGAATTATCAAACATACATAAGTTTAGGCTCGTCTCCATTGACACCAGTCATGTGGAAGCTGACCAGTTATAAAAAAAAGATTGTGCTGTTGGGACAATTTACGGCATCTGCCTCTTGCAAGTCAGTGGTTCTTTCTATTACACTTTTGGTGGTTGCCGATGCTGATGTTAAGAACTTGTTCGGGATGGACACATTTCAGGAATTTGGATTTTCTATCACCGATGTAGTTCACCTTGTGTCCGACCAGGTACCAGAATGTCAACTGGAACCTCCACGTGAGGATTTTTTAGACTTTTTTTCAGAACGTATAGCATGTGCTATGAATTTTTCTGCTCATATTTCTTTGAAATCAATGGCTCAGCCTCGTTTTTGCCATGCGCGTCCTATTCCTGCCAGCCTCAAAGATCATAATTGGTCAGACTTAAATCTCTAGGCATACTGCAGCCTGTTATGGATAGTGAATGGTCGTCTCCACTGGTTGTAGTTTGGAAGCCACTGGGGAATCTTCGTCTCTGTGGTGACTTCAGTACTACTGTCAATGCACAGTCAGCTGTAGGTATGTAACCTCTACCACGCCAGGAAGAACTGTTGGCAAAAATATCAGGTGGCCAGCACTTTTCTAAAATTGATTTCTCTCAAGCTTATCTGCATCTTCATATGGATGAAGAGTCTTGGCAAGGGCTGGTTTCGAATATTCCTTTTGGTCTCTATCAATATTTTCACATTCCTTTTGGCATGGTTAGTGCCCCTGCTATTTTCTAATGATTTTTAGAGTGACTGATCATGCCTGTCCCAGGATGCATTAATTATCTGGATGATATTGTCGTCACAAGTTCCTCCACAAGCAATCACTTCAAAAATTTGCCCAATTTGTTTCCTGTCTTACAGATCGCTCGCTTACGGTGTAACCTCGTGAAATCTCAGTTTTTTTTTTTTTTTTTATATTGTTTATTTGGTGTTCAAGGTCTTGCAGGATGGGGTTCGCCCTCTGCCAGACCACATCTCTGCTGTTATGTCTACACCTCGCCCCTCCCCCACAAAGGAACTACTTCAGACCTTCACAGGTAAGATATCCTACTACCATAAATCCCTGCCAGGGGTGGCTACATTGGCCCAGCCATTGCACAGTTTACTACGCAAGAATGTACCTTTTTGCTGGATTCCACATTGCGAACGTGCTTTTCAAATGCTGAAGTCCAAACTACTCCAGTCCCTTGTTTAGCTATACATTCTCTTCGGATCAGCACATAGTTTTGGTGACTGACACCTCACAGTACGGCCTCAGCGCTGTTCTAGCGCACCAATATGCAGACAGCTCTGAATGACCTGTTGCTTTCACCTCTAAATCTCTCACTCCATCCCAGCAGCGTTACTCTCAGGTGGTAAAAGAGGCTCTTCTCATAGGCTATGCACTATAGAAATTTCATGTTTTCTGTTAGGCTCCAAAATTCACCTTATTACTGATCATAAACCCTTGCACACCACCTACAATGCTGGCTGCTGAAGTCTTGCTACAATTATGAAATCCATTTTTGTCCTACATCTATAAACATGCCGATGTGGACACCTTGTCACACCTTCCTGTGGGTCTTGATCTCGACTTTGATTGTGAAGAACTGCTTTGCTTACATCTTGGTGGTGAAATGCAGGCTGCAGTTGAGGGTTTCACAATTACAAGTTTGCACATAGCAGCTGCTGTTGCCACCAACCCAGTTCTCCGCCAGGTGGTTTGGCTTGTTCAACACGGCTTGCTAGATAAAACACCGGGATGAGCTTTCGACCACCCTCAAAACTATTTTTCCTTACGGTATCACCTCTCTGTCTTTGATGGTGTTTTGCTGTTGTCTACGGAAGAGCACACTCCCAGTGTAGTCAATCCAGCCATGTTACGGCACGAGGTTCTACGCCTTCTCCACCCATTGGGGAATTCTGTGCACTAAAACGTTGGCTAGGAGACATGATTTTTGGCCAGGGACTGATGGCGAAATTGTCTGTTTTGTCATGGTTTCTAAGCACTGTGCCCAATAACAGGCATCTCCCAGGGCGTCCCTGTCCCCTGGCCTGCTCCACACCAGCCAGGGGAACGCATTTGTGTTGACGTTCTGGGTCCCTTCTTGAATTCCTATTGGCTCTTGGTTGTGGATGCATTTTCTCAGTTTCCTTACATTATCTAGTGTGTGTTTATGTCGGCAGATGTCTTAGTTTAAGTTAATGGCCCTCAATTCATTTCTCATACCTTTCAACTGTTTTCTTTTTGCCCCCTCACAGCATTTGTCATGTTACAGCTCTGCCATTTCCCCCCCTCAATCAAGCGGCAAGGCAGAATGACTATTGCATACATTCAGGTCCCAAATGAAAAAGTTTGTTGTGTATTCTTCACTGGATGATGCCCTTCTCTGTTTTCTGAGCACCTATCACTTCATGCCTATGGGGGAGCAGAGCCTGCTGAGTTGCTTCACAGCTGGAAACCATGCATGCTCCTCCACCTTCTGCAGCCTGCACCGCACCTGCTGAGGTTAGATTCATCTGGCCAATTTGCACTGGGATTGCCGATGTGGGCACGAGAGTTTGGTCACTGGCCCAAGTGGATACCGGCCACTGTTGTGTGCTGCCGTGGATGCCATTTCTGTGGTGTCCGTATAGCCAATGGGCTAGTATCACACCACTTTGATCAGCTGTGCCCCACTCGCTGCTGGAAGCTACCAGTTCACAGATGTAGCTCCCATTGCCGCAGCTCGGCCCGCTGCCCTCTGTCTCAAGCCTGTCGACACTTGCTGTTGAAGTGGCCTTGCCCCATTGGTTGCTTCCTCCACATGCGACGCCCTGGGTTTCCAGCTTCCCAGTGCTGGGTGCCGGCCTGTCTCCAGCCTCAAATCCATTGTAGCAGCTTGCCGACCCCCTCATCATCATCGCCTCAGCCATCATTGCCAATGGGTCCAACACCATCCCCCCCACACTGGGACCTGTCTGCTGAGGACGACACAGAGATGGCGATAGCACTGCATTCCCTGGTGCTGTCATCGGGTGCCAAGCAGGCCCACTGCCCTCTAGCGTGCCCGTGTCTCCCCATGTTCGGCCCCATGCTCCAGTGCCTTCCCAGTACATCATCCTGACCCCCCCCCCCCCCCCCGACCCACTGTGGCACTGGCAGCTGTTGCTCCATTGGGCTGCCAGCGTCTCCTCTATCACCTGGGCATACTCTCTGCATGAGGGAGAGGTGTACTGTATCCTGCTACAAGAGCATGTGAGTGTGCTGAGTGCAGTGTCACCATAGGTGCATACTTAAATTAACTGCCGATTGTATCAACATGGGCCAGCCACTGGACGCCATCTGTAGAAAGCATGCCCACGGTATGTTCTGGGCCAGGCACTGGATGCCACCTGTAGACAGCATGCACACAGTATATCCTCCGCAGTCTGCCAGCGGCTCACACCTATATACACACAGAGCAGTGCTGACTCACTCTCACTACGTAATTTTAGTTAGTGCCACTCACGTCAATTGTTCTGTGTATCACTTATGTTGCACCTTCTGCATGATTCTCTTGTCTTGTTACGTGTGGAGTCATGAGAGGCTTTTTTCCGTTATTGTTCACAGAGATTTATTAATAAAGCTGTATTTGTGTCATTTGGATCCGTTTTGTGTATTACTTGGTTACTACAAATAATGAGCAAACAAATAGCAATACTGTGACACAGACTCCTGAAACAAGTACTAGTTTTAAAAGCATGACTGTCAACAAGAACTAATACTGCACAGTGAAGGCATGTGTACTGATCACTCAAAAAAGTATGGATGGAATTGTACTGCCTGCTTCCGCAGAGTGTGCTCCCATTTATACATACATAGAATGTTCTAGTCAATTCCAGTATATAATACATAAGTAAATCACAGAACTTTCAAAATACAAATGAAGAAATCATTTGAAAGGAGATTTCACAAAGAAAATAAAACTGTTAACCTGGGATTTTCTTCACAAATGCCCATCGAGTGATAAATGCACGAGGTGGGAGTTAAACTGCTGACCTGCATGGTGCCAGCCAGCAACTAAGCTGCTACACCGTGGCAGACAATGCACAGCAAATTGCATTGCTTTCCCTCTTCATAAAACAATGATCTGCTGTTTCAAAATGAACTATAGCTTCCTCAATCTGGATTAGTCACTGGTCCTTTGTATCGCAGCACTGGTAGATATTCACATTTTGTTCGTGTTGCTGCATACTCATGGTCCCTGCAGTATTCAAATGGAGCTACTTCCCTCAAGGCATTGTGACTGTCCTGCAAGTCTTGATGTACCTTGTGTCCTAAGCCACTATCATCGATATACACCTCAAGACTGTGATAACCTCAATGTAGGGGTATCATCCTTGACTTCGTAGGTGACATTTGACAAGCAACAATCAATTTGATATGGCTCAAATTAATATAGTGCCACTAGTGGATTCCCATGTTCTAGTCACGTTGCCCACAGTGACAATCACACTGAGTACTTCCCCAGGGCATCAGAATTCTCTTGCATGTCTTGATGTTCTTTGCACTTGAAGCTCCAATTCTAACTAACTAATAACTATGATAGGTCTTCATATAAAGGACATGGATAACTTCTGTGTGCTTTTGTCTCTTTGATGTACGATCGTATGTGAGAAGCAACTTAAGTTTTTGTATGGATCAAAGTAATGGATTAAAAACTCTTCTTATGGGCTAATCCTGTACAAGTGTAAAGTCCATACTAAGTCACCAGAGTTGTAACATATAGTCACTGTTTGGTGTTACAATGTTCACCGTCCTTATCCAGGATGTTCAAAGTCTGTATGCAGCTTTGCTTTCTCAGTTCTTGCAATGAGCTATAGAGCTATTTGATTTAATCTTCATCATAATAATCATGCTGAAAGGGAAACAAAGAATCCACTGTCATTCCAGTCTTCCACATGTGCATAAAGAACAGCGGTGTCTTCAATTTCTGTGTTGTGTGTGAATGTCTTGATAGGTAGTATTGGGTCAATCCAAATGAAGTTGTCCAATAAAAATTAAGTTGGTTGCTTGACCATTTTAAATATTTTAATTTTTTTTATATGTGATTACCCTATAATTGAGAAGTAAAAAACAGTTTTTTAAAAAATTTTACCTTTCACCTTTACTGAATGGCAGCCATTTCCGCTTGTAAGTGTGCGACGATGTTTCAGTTTAGAGACATTAGCAAAAATATGAATATCTCTGCACTGGGTTAAGTTACAACATTGCAATTGACATGGTTGTTTTTAGAAAAGTGTCCTCTACAACATTGTCTATTACACATAATACCCCAAATTCAAAAATAACCACTCAAAATGATCTCCAAAGTTTGGTATCCAAATTTTCAAAAACCCACTTTTTAGGTCAAAAATAACAAACAAGGAG
Organism: Schistocerca cancellata; assembly: GCF_023864275.1. Classification (NCBI taxonomy): domain Eukaryota; kingdom Metazoa; phylum Arthropoda; class Insecta; order Orthoptera; family Acrididae; genus Schistocerca; species Schistocerca cancellata. The sequence goes on from NC_064629.1 coordinate 471,253,828, forward strand.
TGATTTATGAGATTCTACTTTTTTCCTGTAGTTAGATATCATACACTACTAGCCTCATACAAAGCAAGAACACTTACAACTGTTTCCTTAATTTTTAGGGATTTTTGAAATTTGAAAATTTTCATTTTTTGTAAAGTTTTCAAATTAGTTATCTCAGGTGGGACTGAATATAAAAATATGATTTTTGCACAGTTTGTACACCTATATGACAGCAATGTACTGTAAAAATTTCAACATTGATATCTGACTGTGAACAAAGATACGAATTTTTGAAAATGAGGAAATAATTCGCATTACTCTATAACTGATCTTATGGTTGTTGCCTATTTAAATGGTTTATTGTTTCATAGTAATAAAATTTAATTGTGAGATACATTTAGTTAACACTAGCACCCAATGTTCATTTAGTTTATTTATTTTTAATAATGCGATATTAAACAATAGCAGCTTTCACTTTTGTTATATGGCCACTTACGTTTAGGTTTATTTTCAATAAAGAAGTACATTATTTCTGGGTGTGGCATTGTAGAAGTACATAATTGCTGGGTGTGGCACTGTTGTAGCCAATCTGTTCTGAAACTTCTGTTAGTTACCAAAATGAAAATTTTCAAATTTCAAAATTCAATAAAAAATTAAGGAAACATTTGTAAGTGTTCTTGCTCTATATGAGACTAGTAGTGTATGATATCTAACTATAGGAAAAAATAGACTCTCATAAATCACTCCTTGTTTGTTGTTTAAGGCCTAAATTTGGATTTTTGAAAATTTGGATACCAAACTCTGGAGGTCATTTTGACTGGTTATTTTTGAATTTAGGGTATTTTGTGTAATAGACAATGTTGTAGAGAACACTTTTCTAAAAACAATCATGTCAATTGCAATGTTGGAACTTAATCCAGTGCAGAGACATTCAAATTTTTGCTAATGTCTCCAGACTGAGAAATCGTCTCGCACCTACAAATAAAAATGGCCGCCATCCAGTAAAGGTGCAAGATAAATTATTTTAAAAAAACTGTTTTGAACTTCTCAAATATAGGGCAATGACATTATACAAAAATTAAAATATTTAAAAATGGTCAAGCAACCACCACTGGACTACATCATATGGATTGACCCATTGTATCCCAGTCTCTCTGATTAACATCTGCATAGATCGGGATCATATCCGGCAACACCTTAATAAAATATTCTGAGATGCCATTCATCTGTGGATGGTACGCAGTTATCACTGTGTGGATGAAGCTGCATCGTAAAATTACTTCTGACACCAGTCTTGACTGGAACACCTTTTGATAATCAGAGATCATCGCACATGGTGCTCCATGCTTAAAAAATTATGTCTTTTACAAGAAACCTTCCAGTGTCTGCAGCTTACTGCTGATATGGTTGTGAGTGAGTTAGTCAGTGCACACTTCTAGCCATTTATTCCTATTTGTTGACTTGGAGAAACCTTCCAAGGAGGTAAAGTCTAATCTGGTGAACTGGAGCAACTACAGCAGTAAGTGGTAAAAGGTTTCCCAGCGGTAACTGAGGCACATTGTTTCATTGCTGAGATATTGTACAACAACGGCTTACATCAGTGTGTTCCAATGGGCACCCCACCCCTCAGCCTGTCTGCAGGCAGCCTCAACTAGTATAAGCTAACCCCCCACCCCCAACCTCCCCATCCCTACCCCGGTAGCCCTACTGAATGTGTTCCGCCCATGCCACAAGCAACTTTGCCACACCTACCTGAAGGCTCTCAGCCAGGGCAGTACAGTCATGCTGGCTACAGCCCGGCTGCCCTATTGCATACACATCAATTGTTTGTCCACTCAAGATCAGAAATGAGCTTCATATAGTTGCTTTAAACTCGCCAGACAGTCTTCTGACATCATCTCTGAACTCTCCATCTCTGTGTGCCCATAGATGCAACTCATGAGTCTCCGCCACTGTCCACTTGTCATCTGAGTCTGTTGTTGGGCACAAGTGGACTCACCTCACTCAAAAAGGAGAGCAAGGTCACGAGTTCACAAGCCTAACAGTGCACTTGTGGCATTCCCCTATATACACAACTGTTCTGAAAGAATTACATTTCATTTACACTCCTGGAAATGGAAAAAAAGAACACATTGACACCGATGTGTCAGACCCACCATACTTGCTCCGGACACTGCGAGAGGGCTGTACAAGCAATGATCACACGCACGGCACAGCGGACACACCAGGAACCGCGGTGTTGGCCGTCGAATGGCGCTAGCTGCGCAGCATTTGTGCACCGCCGTCGTCAGAGTCAGCCAGTTTGCCGTGGCATACGGAGCTCCATCGCAGTCTTTAACACTGGTAGCATGCCGCGACAGCGTGGACGTGAACCGTATGTGCAGTTGACGGACTTTGAGCGAGGGCGTATAGTGGGCATGCGGGAGGCCGGGTGGACGTACCGCCGAATTGCTCAACACGTGGGGCGTGAGGTCTCCACAGTACATCGATGTCGTCGCCAGTGGTCGGCGGAAGGTGCACGTGCCCGTCGACCTGGGACCGGACCGCAGCGACGCACGGATGCACACCAAGACCGTAGGATCCTATGCAGTGCCGTAGGGGACCGCACCGCCACTTCCCAGCAAATTAGGGACACTGTTGCTCCTGGGGTATCGGCGAGGACCATTCGCAACCGTCTCCATGAAGCTGGGCTACGGTCCCGCACACCGTTAGGCCGTCTTCCGCTCACGCCCCAACATCGCGCAGTCCGCCTCCAGTGGTGTCGCGACAGGCTTGAATGGAGGGATGAATGGAGACGTGTCGTCTTCAGCGATGAGAGTCGCTTCTGCCTTGGTGCCAATGATGGTCGTATGCGTGTTTGGCGCCGTGCAGGTGAGCGCCACAATCAGGACTGCATACGACCGAGGCACACAGGGCCAACACCCGGCATCATGGTGTGGGGAGCGATCTCCTACACTGGCCGTACACCACTGGTGATCGTCGAGGGGACACTGAATAGTGCACGGTACATCCAAACCATCATCGAACCCATCGTTGTACCATTCCTAGACCGGCAAGGGAACTTGCTGTTCCAACAGGACAATGCACGTCCGCATGTATCCCGTGCCACCCAACGTGCTCTAGAAGGTGTACGTCAACTACCCTGGCCAGCAAGATCTCCGGATCTGTCCCCCATTGAGCATGTTTGGGACTGGATGAAGCGTTGTCTCATGCGGTCTGCACGTCCAGCACGAACACTGGTCCCATAGGAACATAATTCCTTATATAAGGTGTTCTGTCTATTTACTTGGATTCGCACTGACCACTTTTTTTGTCTTGCACATCATCTAGTAGTGCTCGTTCTTCGCTTTGTTTGGCTGTAGTGCAACAATGACTGGAATATAACCAGCACTATAATATTCCTCCAATTGATTCCAATGCAGTTGGTATTCTTGTGTTTGCATTCATTCTTGTATACTAATGTATTCTTGTATTTCAAAGCTCCAGTGTCTGTATTGCCACTTGTCCATGAAGGATTCTTCAGCTTGGCAGCCAACAAAAGAATGGTGGTCAATCACAAAACTACATGGTCTGTCATATAAATAGGCTAAGAAGTTACTGACAATTTGAGAAACTGCAATTCAATTTTTTTCTCTTGAACTCAAATAGTAGCACAGGTTTAACTGAAGCCTCAGATACAAGCTGTTGGCTTTTGCCAATGATCTCATTAAAATGCCAGACATAAATGAGTCATCGAAATGTAATACATGTAGCATCTGCACAACAACAAGAATTAAAGTTATTCTCATGACATAACATTGGTTGGCTTCACCAGCTCACAACTGAGCTGTCACCTTGCAAACACGTGCTTCATGGACATATTAGAATCTGAGTTTCATCTGGCCATTACTTGAAAATTCTAGAGAAACATCATTAAGAAAGAACACAATCAGCATACCACAGATCGGGAGATCAAAATCCTTTGCAACAATGATGGAGGCACTTCCAAGCTCTGTTGAATTATATCTATAAGACAGGTGCCCTTTCATAGGTTATGTTGCCTGCAGTATTAAAACATCCCAGCAGTACTGTGATGAACAATACTATGTTGGATTCTGTGCTGTCCTGTATTTTGAACTATACAATAACCAAAATTATTGATGAAATGTAATTTTTTCCTTTACTGTAAAGTTTTGTTAATCAAAATAAACAAACACAGCAATGACAATAATTTAGTACAACAAGCACACCACGTTGTGCAACAGAAATGGTCATAACAGTCAGGACTGCCATGATGTGCACCAGGCCACAAACAGCAGGTGCATTGCTGATGCAAGCTCAGCATGAAAGTTTACATTCAGGAGCACTTATCTGAACTGCAAAACGAAATGTTGATCGGTAGAGGAATGAAATGAGAACAACAAAAAGTTCAGTGTTGACTGGCACTAAACCATTTCTATGCTTAGAAACTCCCTGCTGGGCTATTGTTACAAAATTTTATGTGTGCATTACCAAAATTGAGTGATCACTATTGACTACCATTATATATTCTCTCAAGAGGGGTAATTCCAAAAGCAAATATGATACTGATGTTCAGTAAAAAACCAATTATGCAGCTTACTCATTGGAACCTCCATGTAAGGCAACTGCTCCTCAAAATGTTGCATTTCACCAGGAGCAGCAGGATGCATTTCATCTACTCGAGCGACAGCAGAACTCATGTTCTCAGCTGGAGCAGGCACTGTAGGCATCTCAGAAGTCTTTTCTTCAGATGACAGTGTCTGTATTTCCTGGATGAAAAAGTAGACGTTTACTCAATAAGTGAGCTTAGAACAAATTACTCAATAAAATGTGCTTGTAGTTTCTAGTATTTTGTATCTCCAGACATTTTTTGATTTTATTTTAATGATTAAACTTTCACATCTCTTTTACCTTATGCATTAATCTGCAGTAAATTTACAGTGGATGTTGCATGAAGTGGATGCTACACAAGAAGAGTATTGCTGATATTGCTCCTGTTAGGTGTTATGAACTTCTGCCATATGAACAAAGAAATAGAAAAAAAATTCTGTGTCACATTGTATGGTAAGTATCATAAATTCTAAAACTCTTTCACAGATTAAAACTGTGTGCTGGACTTGCAAGTGTTCGGATACTGATGATGAATTGACAGTTTGTACCCATGAACGGGGTTTTCAGGCAGAAAGACATTGAGACTGCATGGCAGTTTTCTTGTAGCTGTTTGTTCCTTGTACTCCTCCTCCACCTTGAGAAGATGCTACTTGGCAAATACACATGGTCAGTTGGACTCATTCTGCAGACAGTTATGCCAGAAAAACATAAGTTATGTGGTTGAAAAGGAAAAACAAACTTGTTTCAATATCTGGGCATAACACTGCAAAGTGACATGAAATGGAATGAACATATGAGGATTGTGACAGGGAAGGCAAATGATTGACTTTGGTTTATTGGGAGAATTTTGGGAAAGCATGATTTATCTGTAAACTACACTGCACATAGGATGCGAGTGCAACCTATTCCTGAGTACTGCTCCACTGTTTGGGATCATTACCAGTCAGATTAATGGAAGTCATCGAAGCAGTTCATAGACAGGCACTGCATTTTTTAGCGGTAGGTTTGAACAGCACACAAGTGTTATGGAGATGCTTCAGGAACTAAAATGGGAATCCCTGGAGGGAAGGTGACATTCTTTTTGAGAAACACTGTTGAGAAAATTTGCAGAACCAACTTTTGAAGCTGACTGCAGGACGATTCTACTGCCGCCAAAATAAATATCAGATAGAGAAAGTAGGGGTCATACAGAGCCATATAGACAGTTTTTTACCCTTACTCTATTTGTCAGTGGAACAGGAAAGAAAATGACTAGCAGCAATAAAGGGCACACTTTGTCACACACTGTATGGTGGCTTGTGGGGTATGTATGTAGATTTAGACCTGAGCCTCTGGTTGCACTGTGTCACAAGTCACAAGCATTACTCTTTTTGTGCCAACACTGTTTCTCGACTCACTTGTCAATGGACTGTGCACATTGCTGGGGTCCTGCATGCTATGTAGCAAAGAGGGTCATCTTTGATCTGTGTGTTGCAGCCGCACAACCCGCTGCTGTCCTCCTGCCCTACGAGGGCATCAGGACACTATACATGCACTGCAGTCAGTAGTCACACTGGATGACCCTTTCATGTGAAAGTTATTTGTCACGCTCCTCATTTTTAATGAGGATGTCTGTTTTCAGGTGCACAAGGGGGCTGATTTGTTTGATCTGTCTATCAGAGCATACATGATTGGGCTTGCCCAAGTTGTCTGTATCGTTATGGCATTTGGTGTCCGACAGGGACAGTTCTTCGTTACAGCAGCCTACAAATATGTTACACAGCTCATATCATTATTTGTGGCCGACCAGTCATTGGATACTAACATTTTTGACCTCAACACTTTTACACTGTTTGGGTTTTCTATCTCCGATGAAGTGTCAAGTTCATACCCCCTCCTGTCATCTTCCCAGGAACTGGATGATCTTTGCTCAGCATCTGCGTCTCTATTTAGGCCAGATTTGGGGTGCACCTAAGATTTTCAGACACACATCACCCTTTGTCCACGCACCACACCTCGTTTTTACGTTGCCAGACCCAATTTGTTTGCCTTACATACTGCTGTGATCCAGGAACTTGATATTGTCGAGACTGCTGGAATTATCAATACTGAGCAATTTATTGTGTGCGCCACCCCATCTAGTCATTATCAGAAAGCCCAATGGTTCTCTTAGACTATGTGAGGATTTGAAAGTTATGGTTAATGCTCAGTCACAGATCGAAATGTATCTTATTCCCCAAATGAAAGACCTCCTCACCAACCTTGCTAGGAGGAGGAGAGGAGAGGAGAGGAGAAGAGGGTAACTACTTACAGATTGACTTGCCAATCCTTACCCTCAGTTGTCCTTAAATGAGACAACTCAACACAACTTTTGGATTGTGTAAGTACATGCAGCTACCATTTGGCACCGCCTTGGCCCCTGCAATACAGCACATTCCAGCTCCGGTGAATTACGTGGATGATCTCACTGTCAGAGGACCCTCCTGCCAGGAGCATTTGTATAACCTCTGCACCCCCTTTACAACTCTGCAGGATACAAGGCTGCATTGTCATTCGTAAAAGTGCAGATTTTTCAACCAGAAGTGGTGTATTTGGGGCACTGGCTCACCACAGTAGGAATCAGGACTAATGAATGTCACTGCCATTGATTTAATTCCCCACCAAAGGAACTTACCTGAACTGCAGGTGTTTTTAGACAAACTCAATTATTACTCCAAGTTCCTACCCCAAGCAGCCCACATTATACAACTCTTCAATCACATGCTTAAGAAGGAGTATGCTACAACTGGACCCCTGGCTGTGACCAGGGTTTGGCCAGTTAAAAACCATACTGAACTCTACCTCGTGTCTCACGATTCTCTCTCCTCAACGTCCCTTAGGTCTGGCGGCCGACGCATCTGCCTGTTACATCAAGGCAGTATTGACCCACTGGAATGAGGATGGCTCCAAACAGCCAATGGCATATGCATTCAAGACATTCACTCTTGCACAGTGGAACTACTCACTGACCGAAAAGGAGACGTTGGTGATAGTGGTTGCCCATAAAAAAATTCATGTCTCTCTGTTTTGGGCAAAATTATCGCCAATTATAGATTACAAGCTGTTGGTTACATTAGTTGGACCCTGATACAAGCTCATGGAGAGAACAGTTCAGTGCCAGTGCTGGACATAGTTCCTGAGTGCATACAGTTACACCACCCGGTTTAAGCCCACGGCACAACATTCCAACAGTGACACTTTGTCTCATCTACCCACTGGCCCAATCCCTGATTTCAACCAACAGGAGGTCCTCTGCTTCCACATCGATACTGCACAGCAACTTATGTTGGACAGTTCCCCCTTTATAGCTGTAGGTGTCACCACCACAATACGCTGGGACCTCACCTTGTGGCAGGCCCTCCAGTACATAACCTGCCACACTCAGTGGTTGGCAATCGAGTTCAACATCTAGAAACTTGTCGATGATGCCATTCTTTTGGATACTAAGACCGACACACATCAGGTAATCATCCCAGCTGAATTGCAGCATTGAGTCATGAGATTACTGCACCAGTGACAATGGGGAATGACCCACATTGGGAATGACCCACAAGGAGGTGTTGACTCACTGACATGTGTACTTTCTGGATATCAGTGGCAAAATTGACAGAACAGTCCATGGCTGCACATTGTGGGCCCGGCACCAAGTGGCACTCCCACAATTATTTTCACCCTGTTGTACACCCCGCACTCCCGGGAACCACATCCTCGTCGATTTTGCAAGTCCGTTTTTGGGATCAAAGTGGTTGCTCATCATGGATGCCTACTCCTAGTACCCGTATGTGGTGGGCAATGCATCCACCACGACAATGACATCCTCATTTATTTGGCCATCGAAGGGTTACCTCACACTTTGGTCTCTGATTATGGGCCCTAATTCATGGTGTCATGCCCTCAGAGAGTTCCGTGTGGCCAGTGGCTTAAAACACATTCTCAGCTCTCCAATCCATCTTTCCTCTAATGGTGAAGTGGATCGTCTCGTTCAGACTTTTAAGCAGAAAATGATGAAAGCTGTCGAATTCTCTGGCTCTACATCGGCCCTCACCCTGTTTCTAAGTACCTGTCCCACCACATTTAGTGCTGGTTGTAGCCACACTGAGCTGCTCCACAGGCAGCAACTGTGGACCTTACTTCATCTTCTGATGCCATCCCCTTCAGCAGCCACCTCCCGGCTGCCCCAGTGTTATGCACCACCCTCACCTGTTCCGATGGGGCCACTACAGCTTGAATGCCGGTAATGGTAGTAAAGACCCACGGTGGCAAATTACGTCTGTCCAGACACAGAAGGGGCTCGAGTGCTGCCACCACAAGCAACCCTGGCCTTGAACACAGGCGTTACACCCGCTGCCGCCATTTTCTGCTCCGCCTTGCAGTGACATGAGGCCCCAGGGCTGGCACCATTGGTGGCTGCCTATGACTCCCCACAGGTGCATCGGCACTATCTTTTGCATACATGAGGATCAGAGGCGAACCCTCTGCGCCCTCACCTCCAGCGCCATCCCAATGGACAATGCCAAACACCACCCCCTCCTCCAAGTAGCAGTCAAAGGGACAAGGTCTTCATCCAAACCTTTTTTCTGTCATCCGGAGCATTTCTACCCGTACATGCATGTTTTGTGGGAGAGGGCTCTGTTATTGGGCACCATAGCAGAGGTTGAATGCCTGCCAGGGAAGAATGACTTAGCATGTACAAAACACAAAACATAACACAACTTCATGAGAACAATGTATTGTGGGAATAACAGTATGTATAACCACTTATGTAGTCTATTGGCATTCATATACTTACAAGATTTTGACATACAGGTTGGTGTAGATCAAGTAGAGATAGCAATGTAGTATGCACATCAGAGAACAACTATTCAGCAACATTAGTCAGTATTTCATTTCATTACTGAAATGGATTGTAATTATCATGACAGGTTGACACTAAATGTGTGCATTGATAATATATTAGAGTAAATGTGTAAAACAATTGAAAAAAATATTTTGTGGTATGTTTGTTTATTCAGTGCGCATTGTGGTCTTTCTGTCAATTTCTTCTGGAGTATTCATTAATCTGCTTTTCACTACCTCATGTAGAACCTCCATAGATTTCTCAATGCTGCTGATGTTGTCATTGTAGTTTCATAGATGTGTATTAAGTGAAGATTTACAGCTCATGCTTATGTTTATGTGCTCTCTGAACCTGGCGGAGTAACGTCTACCTGTTTGCCCCACATGGAAACTTACGCATTCACCACATTTGATTTTATAAATCACTCAGTGTGTACATGTTTTTTCTTTGTGCATGGTGTGTCTGATTATTGTCCCTGCTTTTGAAAGAAATATGATTTCATTTTTAAAAAATTATACTTGCAGTGGACCCACATTAAAAGAAATTATTGGGCATGCTGCCTGACAAGGACGAGGGTGTACTACTAATATTTCAATGTACTTGAAGAAAAATGGTGAAATTTGTAGAAGGTATTAGTTTCAGTAAACAATGTCTGATGCACAGAGGGACTCCCAAATGTATGTGTGTTCAGATAAATTCAGACTCTAGTGTTGCAAAACATGTTAACCCATATAGTGAACTACTCTGTCTAAAATGTGAAAACATGGTAAGTTCAAATAAATCCAAGAGCACATCATAAAACTGTATCGGACCCATATGGCATTAGGGAGAGAAATTAGTTCACTACAGCTTAACTCAGTTTATAAATTAATTCATGACTACATACACATTGTTAATAATGAAATGGAGACAAGACATGCTTGCAAGCTTGACAAATTAAGGCTGTTGTGACAGTGCCACGAGATTTAAAAGTGCCGCTACGTCAGTACGCAAACACGGCGATAGAGGCGCTCCGCAGCTCGGCTGAGCGCGGGAGCACCACCTAGCTATGAACGGCGCCGGCCGCATGTCACGGCACGGCAGTTGAGTGACAGATACGGAGTTAGTAGTATGAAACTCACTATTGTTCTATGTTTGTATATCCACGCAAATTATTAGTGAATTAAAGGTTATAACACTTTTTGTCGACGAGGTCGGATATTTTTTTCCTGCGTTGGGGAACTGTGCGTTCGTGTCTGGGCAGGCATGGAACAGCTTCTGCAAGCGCTCATTGAACAACAAACACAGCTGACGGCTGTTATTCAGGCGTTGTCGACGTCGCTTACTCATCGTCTGTCTTCCGCTTCTCCGCCTCCGTTCCCTCCTTACGACGAGGCCGCTGAAGACTGGGAGGATTATGAGAAGCGTTTGCGGCAACACTTCTTGGCTTTCGGCATTGTCGACGCTCCTCTGTGTAAGTCCTTATTTCTATCTTAGATTTCCCCACGGATCTATCAGCTGCTATCTCAGTTAGCCCCTCTGCGGGAACCTACCTCTCTGTCCTTCCAAGAAATGTGTGACTTATTGTCTAACTATTACTGAAAAAACACCCACGTCGTTGCCGCCCGTGTGGCGTTCTACCGGTGTCGTAAACAGCCCCACCAATCTTACCGGGCTTGGGCGGCGGAACTACACGGTCTGAGTAGGAAATGTCAGTTTGTCACGGACACTCATTATGAGTCTTACGCTGATTCAATGGTTAGGGATGCTATTCTACGGCTTGCTCCTGATAAAGAAGTTCGACAACGTGCCTTACAACTGCCAAACCCGTCGTTGTCGGAAGTTCTCAGCATCGCTCAATCTTTTGAAGTGTCTCACGCTGCTGGTGCGCAAATAGACGCGTGGTGTGATGTAGGCGCTATACAGACCACTTTCGACATGGACAATTTGCCTGTTTCCCAAGGCACCGACGATGTGGCGGCGGTTCACTCACGTCAACAACGTCGCGTTGGGCCGCCACGCTCGCAGCGAAAACAGCAGCCACAGAAGCAGGTTCGTTCCGCACTTCCTTCTTGTCCACGTTGTTTCGTACAGCATGACAGGGCCGCGTGTCCAAAACGTTGGGCCACGTGTAATTCATGTAGGAAAAAAGGCCACATTGCTTCTGTGTGTCAGTCCCCTAAAGTTCCTGTCGACGAGGATGAGGCATCGGACATGGATGTTAACTGTGTGCTTTCTCAAACAAATAAGTTGTTTGTTACTGTTCGTGTTCTGGATAAAGACATTCGCATGCAAGTGGACACTGGCTCTGCAGTAACTCTCATTAATTCCCGCACGTATTTGGAGTTGGGCTCCCCCCCCCTTGTCTCCAGTTACGCGAAATCTGAGGACTTATAATAAACAGAAAATTCCTATCGTTGGCCAGTTTGATGCTTCCACTGCCCACAAGTCTGTTGTTCGGCCCCTCACGTTTTATGTGGTGGATCATGCGGGCACTGAAAATCTGTTCGGTTATGATGCTTTCCAGTTGTTTGGGTTCTCTATTGATGATGATGTGCACCTCATATCTGAGGATATTCCATATCAACAGCTGGATGGATTGTGTTCTGAATTCTTGTCCGTGTTCTCTGCTGGTCACGGTCGTGCCAAGGATTTTGAAGCCCACATTACTCTTAAACCTACAGCTCGCCCTAAGTTTTTTCGGGCACGCCCTATTCCGATGGCGTTGCATGCACCTGTCAAGGCTGAGATAGACAGGTTAACAGCTTCAGGGATTCTCCTTCCTGTTACCTCCAGCGAATGGGCATCGCCAATCGTGGTGGTTTCTAAACCAAACAGGAGTCTGCGGTTGTGTGGCGATTTTAAAGCCACTGTCAACGCTCAGAGCCTCATTGAAACTTATCCTCTTCCCCGTCCTGAGGAGTTATTTACCAAGCTCGCTGGGGGCCAGTTCTTTTCCAAACTTGACTTATCGGAGGCGTACCATCAGTTGCCGTTGGATGCGTCTTCCAAGGAATTTCTCATCATCAACACTGCTTGTGGGTTGTACCAGTACCAGCGGTTACCATTTGGTGTCGCTAGCGTGCCGGCCATTTTTCAGCAGTTTTTGGAACAGCTCACGGCTTCCGTTCCTGGCTGCATCAACTACCTGGATGACATTGTTGTCACGGGGGCCTCCACTGAGGAGCACCTTCGCAATTTGCGTTCATTATTTCGGGTTCTGCATTCGGCTGGGTTGAAGTGCAATCTGGACAAGTCACAGTTCTTCCACCCTCCATTGTGTATCTTGGTTTCCACTTGTCCCGTGAGGGTATACGTCCTCTACGTCAGCACGTTGCGGCCATTACCGCTCTACCCCGGCCGTCTACGGTCAAAGAACTTCAGGCGTTTCTCGGCAAGATTGCTTATTATCACAAATTCATTCCATCCGCGGCGGCGGTGGCTCATCCTCTGCATCAGCTGTTACGCAAAAACATTCCTTTCTGTTGGTCTGACGAGTGTGAGCAGGCTTTTGTCCACCTGAAGGCTCATTTGCAGTCGGCGCCTTGTCTTGCCACATTCCGTCCGGGTCAGCACTTGGTTCTGGCGACTGACGCATCACAGTATGGCCTAGGGGCTGTTCTCGCCCATCGGTATGAGGATGGGTCGGAACAACCCATCGCCTATGCTTCCAAGACCCTCAACGATGCCCAACGGCGTTACTCTCAATTCGAAAAGGAGGCGCTCGCTATCATTTATGCTCTAAAAAAGTTCAGCGTTTTTTTGTATGGTTCTAAGTTTCACCTCATCACCGACCACAAGCCACTGGTCTCTCTGTTCAGCCCCTCGGCGTCGCTTCCGGATAAGGCAGCTCACCACCTGCAACGTTGGGCCTTATACTTGTCTCGTTTTCACTATGAGATTCACTATCGCCCCACGGCCCAGCACGCCAACGATGACGCGTTGTCGCGTTTGCCGATGGGCCCCGACCCGGTTTTCGATCGAGATGAACTACTCTGTTTCCACATTGATGAGGAAGAACGTCGTGCGGTCGAGGGTTTCCCGCTTACAGGTTCGCAGGTCGCGTCGGCTACTGCGCGGGACCCGGTCCTGCGTCAGGTGATCGGTTTTGTTCAACGGGGTTGGCCGGACAGGACCAAGGGCCGGGCATCGGATCCCCTTCCCAACTACCATGCCTTGCGCCTTCGTCTGTCTGTTCGTGAGGGTGTTGTTCTTCTGGCCACGGATGGCACATCTCCACGGGTTGTGGTGCCAGCTTCTCTTCGCAAAGATGTTCTCAAACTATTGCATGAAGGCCATTGGGGGATTTCTCGAACTAAGTCCCTGGCCCGCAGGCATGTTTATTGGCCCGGTATCGATTCGGACATCTCCCACATGGTCGCTGCGTGTGGTCAGTGTGCTCAACAACTGGCTGCGCCCCGTACAATGCCCTCTCTGTGGCCTGATCCGGCGCAGCCATGGGAATGGGTGCACGCTGACTTTGCCGGCCCCATCCTCGGCACTTATTGGCTACTGTTGATTGACGCCTTCTCGAAGTTTCCGTTTGTGGTTCGATGTCCGTCGCCCACCACTGCGGCGGCGACGACGCTTGCTTTGTCCAAAATCTTTGCGCTAGAAGGTCTTCCATCCACGATTGTCATGGACAACGGCCCTCAGTTCTCTTCGCAGGCCTTCCGTGATTTTTGTACTGGACAAGGGATTCATCATGTTACAGCACCGCCCTTCCATCCCCAATCGAATGGGGAGGTCGAGCGCCTTGTCCGCACTTTCAAAAGCCAGATGAAAAAATTCCTTCTTGATTTTTCTACCGATGACGCTCTGTTGCAATTTCTGAGTTCTTATCGCTTCACGCCTCTGGGTGATCGCAGCCCTGCTGAACTCTTGCATGGCCGCCAACCGCGCACTCTACTGCACCTGCTTCACCCTGTCAGGCCTAGTACTGTGTCCCCTAGTGCGGGAAAATACTCTGTGGGCGCCAACGTGTGGGCACGAGGGTATGGATCTCGCCCTAAATGGATTCCAGGGGTGGTCAAGGCTCTTCGCGGCCGCCGGCTTTGTGAAATACGTACGGACGATGGCATGGTTGTTCGCCATTACGACCAGATGCGCCCACGAGTGGTGGCCACGCCAGTGCCACCGCCCCTTCTTTCGCCTCCACCAGCCCGAGAAGCCAGTCCTGTCGCTGCTGCCGATCTCCCGTGCGTGTCGCTGCAGCCAACGTCGCTGCCGCTTCCAAGTACGCCGAAACCTGCCCCAGGCGCGATGCCGCCTTCTCCGGGACCCTTCTCGCTGGAGCACACCCCCAGGTCCACGACACCTATGGATACTGCTCCGGAGTTTTCACCCATCATCTCATCCAGGAGGCACGTTCCACGCACAAGCTTCCGTCCTGGACATTTTTGACCATATTCTCGTGTTTCTCCGCGGGATCTTCTTGGGGTCTCCCAAGAGGCCATGGATGTCTCCGCACTGTCCGTGTCTCCAAGGAAGTGAGTGTCTTTTTTTTTTCAAGGGGGGAAAAGTGTTGTGACAGTGCCACGAGATTTAAAAGTGCCGCTACGTCAGTACGCAAACACGGCGATAGAGGCGCTCCGCAGCTCGGCTGAGCGCGGGAGCGCCACCTAGCTATGAACGGCGCCGGCCGCATGTCACGGCACGGCAGTTGAGTGACAGATACGGAGTTGGTAGTATGAAACTCACTATTGTTCTATGTTTGTATATCCACGGAAATTATTAGTGAATTAAAGGTTATAACAAAGACATCTGCAGAAAAACAACACTAGATTTAGATCTAATAACACTGACTGCCATTTTAAATTTTTTAAGCACGTAGCCAACCTAAATAACAGTACCTTTACTACAGCTGAAATGAACATTTTAAACAAAGGGTTGAAATACAATGTTGCACCTACCATGAATTTAAAAAACATTACTGTCGATACAAAAGTCACTCTAGATATGGCCTAGTTACCAGTCCATGGAAAATACAGAATTTCTAACAAAGTGGCTAGGGTTATTGCAGAACAAATAAAACATAAAAAAGACGTATCATAATAATATGCAATACAATCTTGTCATATGTGAAATTAATATGAAATTAACAATAAACAAAGCTATTGCTGTGAAAGCAGGAGGTGTTACTACAGTTGTTATAAATAAGAATGATTATGTTAATAAGGTACAATACTTTATTGCTGCTAATAATATTACAAAATTGAATAGAGATCCTACCAGTAGATTTAATGCTTTAATCAAGAAGATTTTTAAAAAGTTTGATTTCATCCTGTCAGAGAGAGAGAGAGAGAGAGAGAGAGAGAGAGAGAGAGAGAGGTCAATGAATGTCTGTCAGGTACCCACGAACACCCACACTTCGTGCTCAACTTAAGGTCCGTAAGACAGAATATCCTATACACTCTGTAGCGAGTTGTAAAAATATAAATTTTTCTATTCGGTTATGGTAGGGTGCTACAGCAACAAGTTCCAAATTATTTTAGAATAAAAACTTTCTTGGTCGCAAAGTTATTTAATATCGGTGACGTATTTCACCCTTTTGAGGCATCATCAGATTGTGTATAAGTGGCTGGACATGTAAACCATTCATAATAAAGCCATATGAAATGGAAAATGGATGCAACAGTAACTGAGTATGTAATCCACATGTCATAAAAACATATTAAATGCAAAGTGGACCTTGAGCACACAAGTTGACTCCTCCATAGCAGTACAAATTAGGGCCATGCTTACAAAATAAACGTGGTATGAGCCACACACATACAATGTACAGTACATTTGGTGCACACACAAATATTATGATATTTAATTAACTTTGCAACCGAGACTGTTTGTATTCTGAAATTGTATTGACAGTCCTGCATACAGAATTAATACGAAACTTAATACTCTAATTAAAAATATTACATTTTTGAAACAGACTACACAGTTAAAAATGCCAGTGATGTAATTACCTAGATTAAAGATGGACCCATACTTATGGAGTATAATTCTCCTTATTTGATAGTGAATAGATTTACTATAACATGCCAATAATAAAAACAATTGGCACCTTAAAAAAGAACCTACTTCAACATTAAAAAATGGCTGAACCTGATGAAATTATTGAATTACTATAGTTGATGTTATCTTTCAATTATTTTAAATTTGAAGGTGAGATATATTCGTAACCAGATGGTGTTGCGATTGGCAGTTGAGTTGCTGGTACACTGGCTGGTATTTTCATAAGATGCTGAAATTAAAAATATTCTTTCAAAATATAGCAGTGAACATACAGAAATCGAGTATATTATGGAATCTAGAAAAGCAAACGTCCATTAATTTTTTAGATATGATAATAAACAATGACAATGGCACCCACAAATTTGGAATATTTTGAAAACTGACCTGCACCAACAGCATAAATTGCAACAGTTCGTGCTATTCAGAAATGCTTAAGAAAGTCTTTTTTCACTCCATTACCTACCTAATCATCAACCTCCCATTATAATAGAGTTGTTTCGACTAAAAAATATAGCAACAAATAATGTCTACAACGCAGATATGGTAGACATGAACCTTGGACCTAGCCATTGGTAGGGAGGCTTGCGTGCCTCAGCGATACAGATAGACGTACCATAGGTGCAACCCCAACAGAGGGGTATCTGTTGAGAAACCAGACAAACATGTGGTTCCTGAAGATGGGTAGTAGTCTTTTCAGTAGTTTCAGAGGCAACAGATTGGGTGATTCACTGATCTGGTCCTGTAACATTAACCAAATCGGCCTTGCTCTGTTGGTACTGCAAACAGCTGAAAGTAAGGGGAAACTACACCCGTAATTATTCCCGAGGGCATGCAGCTTTACTGGATGGTTTAATGATGATGGCGTCCTTTCGGGTAAAATATTCTGGAGGTAAAATAATCCCCCATTCCGATCTCCCGGCGGGGACTACTCAGAAAGACATCTTTATCAGGAGAAAGGAAACTGGCCTTCTACATACCAGAGTGTGGAATGTCAGCTCCCTTAATTGGGCAGGTAGGTTAGAAAATTTTAAAAAGGGAAATGGATAGGTTAAAGTTAGATATAGTGGGAATTAGTGAAGTTCAGTGGCAGGAGGAACAAGACTTCTGGTCAGGTGAACGCAGGATTATAAATACAAAATCAAATAGGGGTAATGGAGGACTGGGTTTAATAATGAATAAAAAATAGGAACACAGATAAGCTACTACAAACAGCACAGTTAACACATTATTGTAGCAAAGATAGACATGAAGCCCACACCTACTACAGTAGTACAATTTTATATGCCAACTTGCTCGGCAGATGATGAAGAGATTGAAGAAATGTATGATGAGATAAAAGAAATTTTTCAGATAGTTAAGGGAGACAAAAATTTAATAGTCCTTGGGGACTGAAATTCAATAGTAGAAAAAGGAAGAGAAGGAAAAGTAGTAGGTGAATATGAAATGGGGGTAAGGAATGAAAGAGGAAGCCGCCTGGTAGAATTTTACACAGAGCATAACTAAATCACAGCTAACAATTGGTTTAAGAATCGTGAAAGAAGGCTGTATATGTGGAAGAGACCTGGAGACACCGGAAGGGAAGGTTTCAGATTGAGTATAATGGCAAGACAGAGATTTAGGAACCAGGTTTTAAATTGTAAGACATTCCCAGTGGCAGATGTGGACTCTGACCACAATTTATTGGTCTTGAACTGTAGATAAAAGCTGAAGAAACTGCAAAAAAGGTAGGAATTTAAGATGGGATCTGGTAAACTGAAAGAACCAGAGGTTGTAGGCTGTTTCAAAAGGAGTGTTAGGGAACAATTGACAAGAACAGGGGAAAGGAATCTTCACTTAAAACTTCCGGGCTGATAGGCCGTGGCCGAAGTATAAAACTGTCTCCTGACGTTTCGTCTCCGACTGTGGGAGACATCCTCGGAGGTAAAACGGCGAACTGCGAAGAGAACTCGAGGAAGCGCTGATTATATAAGCGGTACAGAGGGCGCCACAGTCGATCACGTGGCGTCGGCTATGAGATTGTCTCTGGTGATGCCAACACTCTCGATTGAAAGTAATCGATCGTCATGCTTGTGGTGCAACACTGACTTCCAAATTTTATCCAATTTAACACCTTCGTCTTTCCTGTTAAAATTATTACGATGTTTATCAATCTCGATAGCCTCTCTATACAAGTGTGCATAATAATGCGAGGTTTTAGATATGACGCTTGTCTCGCTGAATTTTATTTCATGATCACCTTCCTGGTAAACATGTTCCGCTACGGCTGATTTATCCATGTGACCTAGGCGGCAATTCCTCTTATGTTCAACAAAACGGGTGTTCACACTTCTCTTTGTGGTACCGATGTAAACCTGTCCACAACTACAAGGAATTTTATATACCCCTGGTGTATCCTAAGGGTGTCGTGCATCTTTTGCTGACCTTAAAAATTCTTTTATTTTCCTAGTGGGTCTGAAAGTAGTTTCCACCCCATACTTGCCTAAAACTTTCCCAATACGATCTGTGACTTTACTAATGAACGGAAGAAAAACTTTGCCCTTGGGCGACTGTTGTTCGTCGTTGCTCCTGATTCTCTGCCTAGAGCAAAGTGTTCGATCTATATCCTTGCTGGAATAGCCATTCTTCACGAAAGTTGACCATAGTTGTTCAATCTCATCTTTTAAATAAACAGGTTCACAAAGTTTGTACGCCCTGTCTATCAAAGTTTTCATTACACCTCTTTTTTGTCTAGGGTGGTGGTTTGAATCTTTATGTAGGTAACGATCAGTATGTGTGGGCTTTCTATACACCTTATGGCCCAACGTTCCGTCCCGTCGTCTAATCACAGACACATCCAGGAAATTCAATTGCCCATTCCTTTCCGTCTCCATAGTGAATTGGATTTTCGGATTAATGCTATTTAAATGTGTCAGGAAGGCATCCAACTCCTCTGCTCCGTGTGTCCATACTACGAACGTGTCATCGACATAGCGATACCATCTGGCTGGTCTCTTACTGGCAGTCTGCAAAGGAATACAGTAGAAGAAGAAGGGGTAGCTTTGAGAGATGAAATTGTGAAGGAAGCAGAGGATCAAGTAGGTAAAAAGATGAGGGCTAGTAGAAATTGGGTAACACAAGAGATATTGAATTTAATTGATGAAATGAGAAAACATAAAAATGCAGTAAATGAAGCAAGCAAAAAAGAATGTTGTGGTCTTCAGTCCAAAGACTGGTTTGATGCAGCTCTCCATGCTACTCTATCCTGTGCAAGCTTCTTCATCTCGCAGTACCTACTGCAGCCTACATCCTTCTGAATCGGCTTAGTGTATTCATCTCTTGGTCTCCCTCTACGATTTTTACCCTTCACGCTGCCCTCCAGTACTAAATTGGTGATCCCTTGATGCCTCAGAACATGTCCTACCAACCGATCCCTTCTTCTAGTGAAGTTGTGCCACAAACTCTTCTTCTCCCCAATTCTATTCAATATCTCCTCATGAGTTATGTGATCTACCAATCTAATCTTCAGCATTCTTCTGTAGCACCACATTTCAAAAGCTTCTATCCTCTTCTTGTCTAAACTATTTATCGACCATGTATCACTTCCATACATGGCTACACTTCACACAAATACTTTCGGAAACGACTTCCTGACACTTAAATCTATACTCGATGTTAACAAATTTATCTTCTTCAGAAACGCTTTCCTTGCCATTGCCAGTCTACATGTTATAACCTCTCTACTTCGACCATCATCAGTTATTTTGCTCTCCAAATAGCAAAACTTCTTTACTACTTTTTCTAATCTAATTCCCTCAGCATCACCCGACTTAATTCAACTACATTCCATTATCCTCGTTTTGCTTTTTTTGATGTTCATCTTATACCCTCCTTTCAAGACACTATCCATTCCGTCCAACTGCTCTTCCAAGTCCTTTGCTGTCTCTGACAGAATTTCAATGTCATCGGCTAACCTCAAAGTTTTTATTTCTTCTCCATGGATTTTAATACTTACTCTGAACTTTTCTTTTGTTTCCTTTACCGCTTGCTCAATACACAGATTGAATAGCATTGGGGAGAGGCTACAACCCTGTCTCACTCCCTTCCCAACCACTGCTTCCCTTCTGTGCACCTCGACTCTTATAACTGCCATTTGGTTTTTGTACAAATTGTAAATAGCCTTTCGTTCCTTGTATTTTACCCCTGCCACCTTCAGAATTTGAAAGAGAGTATTCCAGTCAACATTGTCAAAAGCTTTTTCTAAGTCTACAAATGCTAATAACATAGGTTTGCCTTTCCTTAATCTTTCTTCTAAGGTAAGTCTTAGGGTCAGTATTGCCTCATGTGTTCCAACATTTCTACGGAATCCAAACTGATCTTACCAGAGGTCGGCTTCTACCAGTTTTTCCATTCGTCTGTAAAGAATTCGCATTAGTATTTTGCAGCTGTGACTTATTAAACTGATAGTTCAGTAATTTTCACATCTATCAATCCTTGCTTTCTTTGGGATTGGAATTATTATATTCTTCTTGAAGTCTGAGGGAATTTCGCCTGTCTCATACATCTTGCTCACCAGATGGTAGAGTTTTGTCACGACTGGCTCTCCCAAGGCTGTCAGTAGTTCTAATGGAATGTTGTCTACTCCTGGGGCCTTGTTCAACTTA